>NC_092806.1:11227925-11868757 GCF_040954645.1 Diabrotica undecimpunctata
ATTTCTTCTGGGTTTGGGTATGATTTATTGGCACTTTCGACAAAGGAATTGAGTTTCCGATAGAACGCCTTCTCGGCATGCTCAAAAAGCGCATTGTCACATTTCCGGCTGTTACTAACTTTGTACCTCCTTAGTCGTCCTGAATAAACGGGGAGTTTTTGTTTTAATGTATCCAAGCACTGCTGGGCTGTGTTGTTTTCTGGATCATATTGCGAGTGTCTTACAGTGCTTAGCATTATTTGATCAGCTCTTTTAATGACTTTTCTACTTGTTGTTCCTCGTATATATTCTGTCATTTGACCAATGTCCCTACGCAATAATTCAATTTAATTAATAATTATATTAATATGTAATTAATAAAATATTATTAATTAAACATATCGTTTCAAGAATACAATATGATTGAAATGTAAATTGGTGGTAGTTCAGATTTCTTTCATAGATGGCGTCGTTAGTTTACTGGACAAACGGTGTGGCTTGCCATCATAGACTTTTATATAGATATATTTTTTTTCATTAGTTACACCACCCGTGCGAAGCCGGGGCGGGCAGCTAGTTTATTATAGAAATATTGCTTATGGACAAACAAAATGCCCCTGAAACTTAAAACGTTACATACAAATTCATATTTTATACGGTATTGTTACGTAAAAATATGAGTCATAGTTTTTAACCTTTAAAACATGTTTTTATTCTAATATGTTGTAGAGATTACGAGAGGCCTCGATTTACCTGAGCGACCTTCCAGAACCAGTGCGAGGGAAATCCAGTTTGCCTTTACCGTTTCGCCATCGAAGGTTTTGGATTTTTCGAGATAACGGCACTGGTATATAATAACGGAACTTTATTTGGAAGGGACAGTTAATTCGGACGACGCGCTCGCGATAAAATGTTACGTTCGCTTTTTAATAAATTATGTATGTTTAGTGAAAATAAATAAATATCAGTCATTGTGCTTTTTAATGAATTAAGATAAGAACAAGACATTATAAATTAAAGACTTAACAATTAATAAATTCACAACAAATGGTGTCAGAGTGAGATCGAACATAAATTAGACTTATAATAATAATACAAGTGAATATAAAATAAATTGTGAAAATGGCTACGATTTATGAGCTGACAGTGACTAATTTAAGAAGACATCTCGAAGACAGAGAATTAGCTTCTACCGGAAAAAAGGCTGAGTTAGTCCAACGACTAAAGAACGCTTTGCTAGAAGAAGGACTAGATCCAGAGACTTATATATTTGAAGATGCTGTCCTCTCGTCGATTTCGAAAGTTTCTTCTGATGTAGCCAAAGTTTCTGGTGACATCGCATCATTAGAGAACAAAGTTTCTGACGATATTTCGAAAGTTTCTTCTGATGTAGCCAAGGTTTCTGGTGATGTAGCCAAAGTTTCCGGCGACATCGCTTCGTTGGAAGACAAAGTTTCTAACGAGATTTCTTCGCTGGAAAGCAAAGTCTCTGCTAACATCTCTTCGGAAATCTCTAAAGTCACTTCTGAGATGTCTGCCCTGGACGATAGAATATCTTCATTAAAAAACCAAGTTGCTGCCGATATGTTAGCCTTCGAAGAAAAGATATGGAAAGAGATGGAAAAGAAGATGGAGGAAACAGGGACAGCAGAGAGAGGTAACAATCCGATTACAGTGGAGATAAAAGAAGACGAGACGAAATTTAAGTTGGAGACACGGCCGAAATTTGAAGGAAGTGGAGGTTCTATTCATGTTAAAGTCCCAACTTTCGACGGAAAATCATCATGGAACAACTACATGAAACAGTTCGAATCAGCCGCAAGAGCAAATGGATGGTCTGAAAAAGAAAAGGCTGTAAACCTGACTATCGCCCTTCGAGGAGATGCCTTAGATGTGCTTCAGACCATAGCCGTAGAGGAGACCGATGATTTCGAACAACTGAAGAAGAGGTTAAATATGCGATATGGCCACGAACATTTGGAGCATGTATATCAGTCACAGCTTAAAAATCGTAGACAGAAGAAAGATGAGGCTCTTCAAGAATATGAGGTAGATATTGCCAGATTAGTACGATATGCTTATCCAACAGCTCCCGAAGACATGATGGAAAAATTGGCCGTTCAAACGTTTATTGATGGTCTTCGTGATCATGAAATGCAGAGAACACTGCGATTAGCTCGTCACAAGACGCTGGTTGATGTCCTATCCGCCGCCCTCGAATACGAGTCAGCTACGCAGGCCTCTGGCGGGTACAGTAAAGTTAGGACTGTAAAAGAGGAAGGAGATGAAGATAAACTTGACCAGCTCGTTAATATGATGAAAAGCATGACATACAAGAAAACGAAGACCATCAGATGCTGGAATTGTGGCGAAATAGGACACGTACGAAGCTCCTGTAAGCACCCTAGGTACGACGCAAATCAAGAAACTCACCATCAGGAAAACTAGAACGGGTCAGCCTTAGGGGGGCAGCTTCGACCCAGAACTTTTCCAAAGACCCTCTCATACTAATAGCTTCTTTGAAATGTCGTGAAGATAGTGTATATGTAGATGGAGACATAAATGGTAAAAAGCATACGTTGTTGGTGGATACCGGAGCGACCAGAACCATTATACGCCCGACAGTTATAAACAGCCGAAAGAAACTGTTACCAACGAGGTTACGACTTCGGACCGCTACAGGTGAAAATGCCAACATTCATGGAGAAATCCAGGTACAATTGGGAATTGGGGCAGAAAAGTTTGTCCATACTGTTATAGTTGCTGACATCGAAGAGGATGTTATATTAGGAATGGACGTAATGAATATGCATGGATTCCAATTGGATTTTAAGAATAAGGTAATCAAAGTTGGCAACGAGGAGGTATTTCTCCATCCACATAATGACAACACTGTGCAAGCAGCCATTACAGAAGATACAGTCGTGCCTGCGAGAAGCGAAACGATCATAGTAGCGCGACTACAGGGAATTGTAGACGAAGGGAGACCTGTTATGATGGAGCCTTGGAACCACGACGATGAGGTTGGCCGTGGAATCATAATTGGAAAGGAATTGGTGACTTCGGCTAAAGAAATTCCTGTGAGACTTATCAATGTCAACGACTACCCAGTGACCATAAAGAAAGAGACAAAAGTAGGAACTTGTGTACCTGTGACATCCATAATTCGTCAGGCGACAACATCTGATAATTCCAACGACAAATTCGACCAAATGGTTGCAGTTGCAGGACAGTCTCTAAATCAGATGGAGAAAAGGAAATTAAGGGAATTTCTTCGGCAGTATCGTGATATTTTCGTACCGAAAGGAGGAAAGACGGGAAGAACTACCGTTGTTAAGCATAAAATTGATACTGGTAATGCTAAGCCAATTCGTCAAACAGCTCGACGATTACCACAGGCGAAGAGAGAGGAAGCTGAAACGATTGTTCAGGAAATGAAGAAAGACGGGGTGATAGAACCTTCTACGAGTCCATGGGTCTCTCCGGTGGTCCTGGTTAAGAAGAAAGACGGAACGACGAGGTTCTGTGTGGATTACCGTTTGCTGAACAACGTTACCAAGAAAGATAGTTATCCTCTGCCTCGGATCGATGACACATTGGACACATTGGCTGGAAGTAAATTGTTTTCTACTTTAGATTTGAAGTCTGGATACTGGCAGGTAGAAATGGACCCAGTCGATAAAGAAAAGACAGCCTTCACCACAGGATCTGGATTGTGGCAATTCAACGTTATGCCATTTGGACTTTGTAATGCTCCTGCGACATTTGAGAGGCTTATGGAAAATGTGTTGAGAGGGTTATCTTGGAAAACATGCCTGGTTTATTTAGATGACATAATCGTCTTGGGGGAGACATTCGAAGATCATTTGAGGAATTTAGAAAACGTTTTTAATCGACTTAAAGCTGCCCAATTGATGCTAAACCCCAAGAAGTGCCAGCTATTTCAAGGTAAAGTCAATTATCTGGGTCATATAGTCAGTAAAGAAGGAGTGGCCGTGGATAAGGGAAAAATCGATTCCATTAAGGAATGGCCAAAACCAACTGACAAACATCAAGTGAGAAGTTTTCTTGGACTATGTACTTACTACCGGAGGTTTATTAAGAAGTTTGCAGATATCGCTAAGCCATTAACGCGACTTACAGAGGAAGCAAGAGAATACCGCTGGGATATAGACTGCCAAAATGCCTTTGAAACGTTGAAAAAGCATTTAATAACCGCACCAATTTTGGGGTATCCACTGCCAGAAGGAGAGTTCATCTTAGATACGGATGCAAGTAACGTGGGAATTGGAGGAGTGCTGTCTCAGATTCAAGGAGGACAGGAACGAGTCCTCGGATATTTTAGTAAAGTCCTTTCAAAACCTGAGCGGAATTATTGCGTCACGAGAAGAGAACTTCTAGCAGTAGTTAAATCAGTAGAGCACTTCTACCAATACCTCTATGGCAGAAAGTTTCTAATCCGAACCGACCATGCCGCCCTTAAGTGGTTGATGCAGTTTAAGAATCCAGAGGGTCAGATAGCCAGGTGGATCGAACGACTCCAAGAATACGATTTTAAGATTGAGCACCGGGCCGGAGTTAGCCACAGAAACGCTGATTCTCTTTCCAGAAGGCCATGCCCAGCAGAGTGTTCCCACTGCAACAAAACGGAATCCAAGGAAGCAGCAGTGCTAAGAACGACGATTGTCAACGACGACTGGACGCCTACTAAGATAAGGGAAGAACAAGAGAGAGATCCAGTTATACAGAAAATCCGAAAATGGAAAGAGGAAAACCGTCGACCACCTTGGCAGGAAATATCAAACCTATGCTCAGTAGTTAAGACGTATTGGGCCCAGTGGGACTCATTTATCATCGAAGATGGCTTGCTCAAACGAGTCCTGGAAAATGATGACGGTTCAGAGAAGAGAAGACAGTTGGTGATCCCAAAGAGCAGAATAGCCGAAGTACTTCGTCAGTTACACGACAGTCCATCGGGAGGGCATTTTGGTGTAAGGAAAACCCTTCAGCGAATTCGGGAACGGTTTTATTGGATGAACAGTTCCGACGACGTAAAAGACTGGTGTAAGAAATGTACTATTTGTGCTACGAGTAACGGGCCTCACCGGAAAAGGAGAGCTCCTATGAGACAATATAATGTTGGAAGCCCGTTTGAAAGAATAGCTTTGGACATTGCAGGGCCATTTCCAGAAAGTGAAAATGGGGGCAAGTACATGTTGGTAGTAATGGATTACTTCACTAAGTGGGTCGAGATTTACGCACTTCCAGACCAGAAGGCCGCCACCGTTGCAGATAAGTTGATCCAAGAATATATCAGCCGATTTGGAGTGCCTTTGGAGATCCATAGTGACCAAGGCAGGAACTTCGAAAGTGATCTATTCCAAGGAATATGTGATAGACTAGGCATGAAGAAAACAAGAACTACCGCGTATCATCCGCAATCGGATGGTATGGTAGAACGAATGAATAGGACAGTTGGCAAGTATTTGACAAAGATGGTGTCCGATCATCAGCGAGACTGGGACCAATACCTTCCGTTCTTCACAATGGCCTACAGATCTGCTGTTAACGAATCAACGGGCCAGACACCAGCCAGAGTCCTATTCGGACGCGAAATGCGACTACCTTGTGATCTAGAATTTGGTTGTCGACCTGGAGAAGATGTAGCAGGTGAAGATTATGTGATCGAATTACGAAGAAGAATGGACGATGTACATGAGTTGGTCCGTTCCCACCTTCAGATCGCTAGCGACCGAATGAAGAAACGGTACGATACACAAGCCGAAAAGGGTTGCTTTAAGAAGAACGACAAAGTATGGCTGTATAATCCCAAGAAGCGAAAAGGTTGTTCTCCCAAATTGCAGCAGTTTTGGGAAGGTCCATACCTCATCATGGAGAAGATCAACGATGTCATCTACCGAATAAGCAAGATTCCGAGGGGAAAACCGATGATAGTACACCATAACCGGTTGGCATCTTTCGAAGGTGACCACGACGTAGATGAAGAAGTGGAAGTAAACCAAGTCCAAGATGTGTCTGACCTCACGTTTGAGGAATTCATGGGTGCCTATGGAGGTACCGGTAAAGCGAGACATGGTGTTACCACTGAAGAAAAGCAAGATCTACTCGCGCTCCCCGATGACTACTCGCTGGCCCTTACCATCCCGGCCAGTATCAAAGACGCACCAGGGTTGGCATCCGTCTTTCGAAGGAAGTTTGGTCGAGTTGCAGAACTTCAATGCCAAGTGCCAGCTCCCGGTAAAACCTTGAAACTCCAAGATGCATCACGTTACCTTTTCTACCTGGTAACAAAAGACACTGCCCGTGACCAACCTACCTACCGAGATGTATGGGAAGCCTTACTTCAATTGAGAGGGCACGTACTAGAGTCCGACGTGCAAAAGTTAGCCATGCCAAAGTTGGAGTGCCGCCAATTAGATTGGAGAGTTATCCGAAATATGGTGGAGGAGATCTTTAAAGACACCGAAGTCCAGGTGTTAGTCTGTTGCAATCCGCATAGTTACTGGTGCGGAGAGAAAACCGTCCCTTGTCATTTTTATACAACTGGAAGTTGTAAAAGAGGGTCCAGTTGCCGATACCAGCATACCGTTCCAGTTCTAGTCCCAACAAGGTTCCAGGAGGAACCATCTTTTGAGAGGGGGGCAATGTTACGTAAAAATATGAGTCATAGTTTTTAACCTTTAAAACATGTTTTTATTCTAATATGTTGTAGAGATTACGAGAGGCCTCGATTTACCTGAGCGACCTTCCAGAACCAGTGCGAGGGAAATCCAGTTTGCCTTTACCGTTTCGCCATCGAAGGTTTTGGATTTTTCGAGATAACGGCACTGGTATATAATAACGGAACTTTATTTGGAAGGGACAGTTAATTCGGACGACGCGCTCGCGATAAAATGTTACGTTCGCTTTTTAATAAATTATGTATGTTTAGTGAAAATAAATAAATATCAGTCATTGTGCTTTTTAATGAATTAAGATAAGAACAAGACATTATAAATTAAAGACTTAACAATTAATAAATTCACAACAGTATAAACATCGTCTGAGCACAAAATTGTGAACGTGTGCGATCTTAACAGAATCATTGGATACTTGTAACCTCTTAGGCAAATATTTGCATATTTAAATTTTCCCGAAAGGTATTTCCAATCCATAAGCAAAATAGGTTTATCGATTTTGGCTCCAAGAAATTTGAAATTGAGTTGGATGCATACTATTTAAATTAATACCAGTATAAATATGTATAAATATTCGAAGCGATACAGTAGAATAATTTTTAGAAAACGTTTTTGTTGAACTTTTTGTTTTTAAAATTTACAATGAATAATGCAACAAAAATGTATAGTGCAAGCAGATTTGCTTAAACTTTTCTAATGCACAATTATTACATCTGTTGATTTTGTGTATCCTTTTTTTTATTTATAATTTTAATCATATCACCTTTGCTTAATAGGGTATTAGTAGTCTCAATTTATATTATGTTAATTTACATTTAGGTAAAAATTACTTAATTAATTTACAATTGATGGAAAAGATGAGTTTCTTTAACCTTTTCGAAATCGTTTTAGAATGTGTAGAAAAGTTGGCAGGTAATCCAGTCACTTCCAATACAGAATATTCGTAGACCCGTGAATGTAATTGAATTTGTGTGAAGATAAACCATTATTTTAAATAAAGTGTAATATTTGATGATTTCTATTGGTCCATTGAAATGTTACATTTTTTATGGCTTAGCGTGCATTTCTTAGAGTACGCAATTTTATTTTTGTAATGTGTTGGGAGGGTAAGTATTTAAGTTCAAGTTTATGAGGTCGTCCCTTATCCCCCGACCACCATATTGGAAAAAGGGAGGAAAGGTTTTTCACGCTATATCTTGTGAACTAGAAAAAGGTAACAGACCAATGCTATATTTCTAAAGTGTCCAATTTTTGTAAACCTACAAATGGGTGTAAGTCGCAATAATTATACTGTCCTTTAAGTTTTATATATGGCGACGTATATAAAACTATAAATATATTAATAGGAACGAAAATAAGAGAAGCGAAAGAAAAAGAAGCAAGGGAAAGATGCGAAGAAATTGAGACTTTGCAGTCCAAGTACGATAGTCACAATGTACATAGGAAAGTTTAAGAGCTCACAGGGGGACTAAGACGAAGGTAGAAAAGAAATATAACTGATTCTGACGGAAACAGCATCTTGGACAAACACAGTAAAATAAGAATGTGGAAAGAATTTTCAGAAAAACTATTTGAAGACCAAAGAGATAACACCTTTGAGCTAGAAAAAGAGGTAAATGATGGACCAAGAATATTACAGCAGAAAGTTTATTCCGCAATAACACAGTTAAAGGATGAAAAAGCGGCAGGTCCTGATAATATACAAGCAGAACTACTCAAAATAATGGACAACGAATCAATAGCAATAATCACAAAGATATTCAACAACATAAACAACTGTGGAGAAATACCAACAGAATGGCCGAAATCTGAGTTTATTGCACTTCCAAAAAAACCAGGAGCCAAAAAATGCGAAGATTACTGTACTATAAATAAGCCTCATGAGTCATCTCCTAAAATTATTCCTAAAGATAATTCATAAGAGAATCTACAAGCTGTGTGAAAGTCAAATTTCCCCAAATTAGTTCAGGTTCACAAATGCTGTAGGTACTAGAGATGCTTTGTTCTCAGTACAAGTTGCATGCCTGGTTGATTACGAGAAAGCGTTTGATCGAGTACAGCACGCCATGATGATGCTAATAATAAAAGAAGCAGGAAGTAACAACCAAGATCTGGAATCAGACAGCAAATCTCAGAGTTGAAGGTGAACACACTGACTATGTGAAAATCATGCGTGGAGTGAGGCAAGGCTGTATTTTGTCTCCTCTAATCTTCAATCTGTACTCTAAAAGAATATTTCTTGAAGCTTTGCAAGAAACTGATAAAGGTCTTCTACTAAATGGTTACCAGTTAAACAACATCAGATATGTAGATGACACCCTAGTATTTGCGGACAACTTAGACGACCTATAAGTTCTTATGAATAAAATCAGGTATCACGGTCAACAATATGGACTCAATATAAAGGTTAAGAAGACAAAGCTTATAATAATAAGCAAGAAAAGGATAACAGAAGGTCCACTCTACGTCAACCAATCCCCTGTGGAAAGAGTGACGCAATACAACTACCTCGGCACCATAATAAATGAAGAATGGACCAACAACCAGGAGATTAGAGCAAACATCGGAAAAGCTCTATCTAAAATCGGATGGGGGCCTTCTTCAAGAGTTACAACCTCTCTCTTGATACAAAAGTAAGAATGCTGCGATGCTACGTCTTCTCTGTCATTTTTTATGATGTTGATTCGTGGACCTTGAATGAAGATATGTGCAGAAAACTGGAAGCATTTGAGATGTGGCTATATCGGAGAATACTTAAGATTTCGTGGACTGACCGAGTCACAAATAAGGAGGTTCTCAGAAAAATGAATAAGAACCGAGAGGTACTGACCATCATCAAATCTCGAAAGTTACAATTTTTCCGACATATGCTAAATAAATCCAGATATGCTCTCCTTCAAGTCATCCTGCAAGGAAAAATATTTGGAAAACGAGGTCCAGGAAGAAGAAGAACATCTTGAGGTTAAAAAACCTCAGAATCTGGTTCAATACAACATCTGTGCAGCTTTTCCGCGCTGCTGCAGATAAAATAAAGATTGCCATGATGATCGCCAACATTCGTTACGGATAGGCAAGTCAAGAACAAGAATATAGCGACGTGATTGAAAAGAATTTGCTGTTTCTGCATGATTTATCAGGATGCGACACAAAATTAATAGCTTACAAGATCGGCAAACTTAAATTTATCAAAATTTTACAGAAACATCCTGAATTAGCTTGTGGAACAGCATTATTTTTCAGTGAGAAAACCGCCCCTCTGCCGTTGGTTAACGACGGGCTAAAACCACATTAAATTCTAATAATAATAGTAATAAATAATCTGGTTGTAACAAATATTTTGCAGGTAAGTATAAAATAAAATTATATTTCACAAATCTAAATCTTTTCATATTCTTGTTAAATACCATGGTACTTTCTTTAATGTTGAGCAAAAAAGGTGAAACTGCTAGGCAAACAAACATTTTTTTAATTTAATTTTAAAACTACTTGTTTCATACGTTTTTTACTAGAGTTTTTTCTAGAGGAAATGTGCTCCGAAGAAAAACTGATAAACTATTTTAAATCTATAAATGTTATATAGAAATTTTTAACCCATACTTATGATTTAATTGCTAATACCCCATTGTTAATGCCACATTTGTCATAAATACAAAACAAAATCAGTTAAACTCACGTAAAAATACAAACGCAGCAGAAAAATAATCGATAGACAAAAAAAGCTGACCTTAAAAACGATCCTTGCCAACGCATTAAAATTTGCATCGTGAGTCTTTATCCCTTTGCTGCTAAATACGCTACTACCTAGGATCCTTAAGAGGATAAGGGTCAAACGAGAAACCGTCGACTAATTGGAGTGAAACCGTGATTAGAAAACTTTTAAACAGCCTCATGAAATATTAACTGACTCTATGGATGACCCTCGTGACACTGCGTCTCGTAATAAAGTTACAGGGAGCTAGTAGGGGGAGGTTTTAATCAACTTTGGAGAAGGGAATACAACTTTCGAGTATAAATTATTTCTTGGCGCTAAAAAGTTGCAGGTTGAATAAAATATTTATATACTATATTCCGAGGTTAAGTGGTATTCTATAATTGTATTTGTGAGAACCAATTTTTTAAACTATCTACATTAAATTTAATTTTAATATCACTAGTATGATTCTAAAGCTATTTTCTTAAGGTATTTTTATTTCATGCACTTAAAATTTTTCTTAAAATCATACATGCCAGAATTTACAAGAAATGCGAAGAAAATGTCGGTGAAATGCAATTCGGATTCCGCAATTCTATGGGTACACGTGAAGCACTTTTCACCTTACAAGTCCTACTTCAGAGATGCCGCGATGTCAGTTGTGATGTCTATATTTGTTTTATTGACTACGCCAAGGCATTTGACCGTTGTCAGCACCAGAAGATGGTTACCGCACTACAAAGAGTTGGATTGGATGAGAAGGACATTCGGATCATCATGAATTTATACTGGAACCAGCGTGCTCAAGTCAAGGTCGAAGACCAGCTGACCGACCAAGTGAATATCATGCGAGGAGTAAGACAAGGATGTGTGCTATCGCCGACTCTTTTCAATATATACTCTGAGGAGATTTTTAATGAAGCCCTCACAAACCTAGACATGGGAATCCGAGTGAACGGTGAATACATCAATAATATCCGCTACGCCGATGACACTGTGTTACTAGCAACCAGCCTAAACGATCTGCAGGCCTTACTAGACCGAGTGCGAACTGTGAGCGTAACATACGGACTGAACCTTAATATTAAGAAAACTAAATTCATGGTTGTCAGCCGTACAAATTTAGATCCCGGGGCACTAATGGCAGGTAGCGAAGAGATCCAGAGAGTCGACAGATTCACTTACCTCGGAACTACCCTCAACGTACAATGGGACTACGCTCAAGAGATTAGATCTAGAATTGAAATGGCACGGCCTACATTTATTAAGTTGAGATCCTTGCTGTGCTGCAGTGATCTCAGTTTGGGAACCAAGATGCGAATAGTGAGGTGCTACGTTCTTCCAGTGTTACTGTATGGAGTTGAAGCCTGGACACTGACGCAAGCCACTGAAAAACGAATCGAAGCCTTCGAGATGTGGATATACAGAAGGATACTAAAAATATCTTATGTGGACCATGTCACCAACGTTGAGGTCCTACAGCGCATGACAAAAGAAAAAGAAGTGCTTAATTTAATTAAACAACGCAAGCTTGAGTACCTCGGCCACGTGATGCGGAACGAAGAAAAAGATCGAATTCTTCACCTTTTTATGCAGGGTAAAGTATTTGGCAGAAGAGGACCGGGACGCCGTCGTATCTCGTGGTTGAAAAATCTCCGACAATGGTTTGGGATGACCTCAGCGGAGCTGTTTCGCAGAGCAGTCAACAAAACCATGATAGCCTTGATGATCGCCAACATCCGGACCGGATAAGGCACTGAAGAAGAAGAAGAAGATTTTTATTTCGATATTCCGTTTTGATTTCCACTTTGGAAATGACGAATTAATAAAGTAATGAAAAGTTTAAAAACAGTAAATACATATATAGAAAAATTGACATTCACAAACAATTAAAGACAAAACAAACATCTACGCAGTCAGTAAGATAAAATACTAACTAGACAAGCGTAGAACCATCGATAGGAAGAAGCCGGTACTTACACTCGAAGAAAAATTGCCATAAGCCACTTATGCTAAGACCTCCTAAAATTACTATGAATATGGATACTACCCTGAATTGACTTAGTGATAAAATTGCGGAAATTAACCTAGAAAGGTTAAAAATTCTCAGGACACGAGAATTCGACTGACACCAAGTTCCGCGAGCTCCAACGATTAAAGGTGCCATGCAAATGGTTTTCCCAGGATATCGGGTCTGCATTGGTTGTAAACTGATTTTGTTTACAACCCTGTAATTTTTAAAATAGTATATTTCCCTTTGTTCATAACTGTACTCTACCCTGTATGCCAAGACGCCCTATTCATTCCATCAATAAACTCTAACGGTACTTACTAAACCCCGTTAAAAATGACCTGTTCCCGACATCGGCGACCGACGGTCCCAAGAAAAACCCTCGTCTGTCTGTTAGAAACTCTCGCGGAAGAAACATGGTGCTTTAATAACAAAATTTGTGATTTGATTCTCAGAGCGTGTCTCTCTCAAGTGTTTAGCAATAAGAAAATTTGTCTCCGCGATTGTGAAACTAATAAATTTGTGTAACCACGTATATTGTCACATATAGTACCCACTAGGTTGTGTTACCTATAATACGTAAAGAAATAAAAGTTAGTTGTAAGTTACTAGTATTCTTTACGTACCATAGACAATTAAAATAATACAGTCCACTTAAAAACCCAAAGAATACCGGCGGTCCGGATAAGTTAGTTGAAGATTAGTCAGGTATCTTTAGAGTCCCGTCGGTGCATCTTATTCGCGGCTCTACCTCGCAAATCCACCCTTCCTTTTCAACTGCTTTGCAAAGATAGGTAACAAGCTAATCATGTCTCTTAATTCGGTGCCAGCGTGCTGCGAGGCACTTTTGCAAAACGTGACTAAGGCTCTATGTTCGCATCCCTTTTGGCAACTACCTTGATAAAATCTCTCTCCGACCAGTAACGCGGTGGATTGCTTGTCCAGGCAGAGCTTTCGGAGTGTGAAGAGCCCTGACGAAGTCCGTTTCCACTATAGCCGTCCTCAAGTTTCTGGCTCAACTCACGTGCGATCGATGCAGAACTGCTAGACGATGTTTGAGTCCATTTAAGGACTTTCTCCCAGAGACGTGACATATATGGTAGACTGAGGGTTAAAGACGTAGTATGAGTTGCTGAGCTGATCAATTTAGTCAGTCTCCTTCTCATGTGGATGCAGGCATCGACACACGTACAGTTGAGGGACATAATCTTCCAAGCGGCTATACGTACGGACCTGTCAACGCCCTTCAGCGTTTTCGTCGTGATTGTTGGACTCTGTAGCTTGTCAATAGACTTCGGAAGCAAGTATGTTGTAAGTACCAGCAGCTTTTGTGCTGATTTGAGCCCCGCTCGATGAAAACGATCGATCTGTGTCTGCAGCTCGTTGAAATCTACCCTGGGTCCCAGTGCATTATACCTTCGGCCTAAGTATACAACCAGCTCACTCGGTTTCAACTGCCAAATCCTGTCGTTGCCGACAGAGAAGAGAGGACGCGTCTCGCGTAAGAGTGCTTATTACCACGGTTAACATTAACCGTAATAGCTGCACTCTTACCAACGTTAATCGACATTCCTCTCTTCTCGAAGAATTCGACGGCTGTCCGGAGCTCTTTGGTACCATCTTTAGCCGATTCGGATAGCAGGATTAAATCATCCTTTTAAGGTTTTCTGCCATCTGTCAGAGTTTTCTGCCATCTACCGCTTAAAAGTCATGTCTATACCGAAGCGATTCACTGCCCGTTCAATTGATCGTTTCGAGACAGTGTCGAGAGCTTTTCGTAAATCGATGGAAATAATGTTATAAGGACGAAGACCTCTTCTTCTTTCTTTAATTACCGTTTGAAGCGTGTTGTTCAATAGAATTCAAAAGTATTGCTGCTTTTGAGATGAAATATTAACTGCCTTTTTTTTAATTCGTTTGGTCTTTGTTTTGCCTACAGAGATTTTAAAATAAATGCCGATTCTGAGATCGACAATTTATGCAATAAATAAATAGAAAGCCACTTTAGGAAATTTCTCTTATTCTCGTGGGAGAAAGAATTTTTACATCGTCACTTTCCTTTTGGCGAACAACAAAAAATATCGATTTCATTTGGGAGTCCGAATCCAAATAGATGGATTGCCAACCTTTTATAGAGGTATCAATCCGTCAATGGCTAGTACCATTGTGTAACAATATAATCGCTTTAAAGAAGAAAAAAACGCACAATTCTACTATGATGACACAAATTTTAAAGGTCTCCAGGTACCAGGTCTCAACTGCAAGAAATACAGCACCCCGTAGTATATGGACAGTATTTTTTGCTATGTATAAAACGCCATGTATTGCATAGCATATGAAGGTGACTTCACACGTTCCTAGCTCTATTAGAAAAAATAGTGTCCAAATGATTATGTTTATGGCGTGTAAACTAGATCATTTAAAGACCGTTATTTTGGCTAATTTTTATGGGGAAAATGAAAACGAGTTCTTCTAAGAACCAATTGATCAGAAGCCTTAAAAACATTACCAATACTTGTTTACTAAAAATAGAAAATATTTCGAGAGCTAAAAGCGAATACCAGTCTAAAATGCTCTTTGGTAATACCGCTAATGTAATTGCGATCCAGGAAACTCATACTGTTAATGTAATATATGGTTATACTCTTATAGTGGTTCCTTTTTTTCACGTGCATGGCGTTTTTATAAATGTTAGTTATAACATTGAATCAGTTCAGTTAATACCAACAGGCGTAGTTCACAGTATTCATTTAGTTGCTTAATACCAATAGAGAGATTTCAACTACCACTACGAAGCAGTGGCGGCTGGTGTGGTAAAATTTTGGGTAGGCCAAGTCAGCAAATTACATATAGCTATGTGTAATCAGTGACGGATCCAGAGGGAGGGGTCAAGACCCCCCCCCCCCCCTAACTAATTTTTTAATGATTTCTCTGTTCATTTTAACTTCTGCGTTGTATCTAATTTTTGCGATTTTTGATTTTTCATCTAGCAAATCCCGAACAGAAAACGCCCTCTTCTGTACATCCTTAAAGGACAGGAAATTACTTAAATAGTCCTTGCAACTGGAATGTTTTTTTAAGGAGGCAGACATATTTTTAAATCAAAGTATCCTTCACAATTCCATACACATTTCTTATTAGAAAATAATAAACACGGCCAACAATATAGTCTGTTTTTCGTAATACTTCCAGACAACCATTTGTAGACATCATACCAAGAGAAATTAAAGGTAGGCAGGCACCTTTCATTCATAATAATTTTTTTTTCTATCAATTTCAGTCATTTTTATGTATCAGTTATAAAACAATCTCACAATATATAAGTTGCATACAATCAGGCGATATAGAAATCACGCAAATGTGATTTTTTTTTTCGAATTTTACGAATTTTTTTAAATTTATTTGGGCAAGCGTGCACTTGTTTGCAATTGCGTTGTTTGTTTAAAAATATGTTACAATTATATATATTATGTTGCATATTTTTTATCATAATTTAAAAGAAAATTTATATTACAATTTGATAATTACGTTACAAGTGACAACGATGGTCGCCGTAGGCCCGATCGTCTGGTGCCTAAACAGCAAGCATAAACACGACAATAATAATCGCTGTCCGGCAAGCTGCATAACTTAAAACGCTTTTTGTACGGGGATCTTATGTGAGCTGGGTCGGCCAGTTCCGATCGGGCCTATTAATGATATTTAAAATGCCTTAATACGATTCGATGCTTTCTGTGGTAATATAATACATAGTTGTTTTAACTGACGCTAATGTATTGACTGATTTAGTACATTTAAAAGTTATTTACATGTATTAACATAATTTTTGAATACATGTTTTTCAATTTTGAAGCTCTTACAATTATTGGGTAGGCCCGGCCTATCCTGCCTACCCCCAAAAGCCGCCACTGCTACGAAGCTTAAAACTGCGCCGCTAATAAGGCGTTAGGTTATTCCCAATATAACTGGATGCAACCCAACAACCTACAACTAGTTTTTGATAAAAAGGACAAACGTAAAATAATATATACCCACCACTTTCGTGATGAAGAAAAGTTCATAAACAGTTTCCGCATTCACAACACCGACGTGTATTCCTGAACTGGGTTAACGACAATTTTTTAGAAACCCAAAAACTTTTCTCAGTGTACACATATTTTCTTTAACTGCATGTACACGTGACGTGGGTTAATTGTGGTCTCGTTTGACACAATAGCAAAGCGAATCCTCAAACCATTTTGACAACTGAATGCAATTACCGATAACGGCAGGAATAGTTTCGGGCGTTTCCATATGGAATTTGCCTTTATGGTCATAATACAATGAGGGTACGCTGCGGATTTGCCGATTCTGATTTGCCTCTAATCCCTACATGCTCCTGTTACCTATAGAGGCAAACAAACAAAGATACTGTCAAATATATTTTTGATGTAATTTACAGTTACAATTTACATTTACAGAGAAAGAAATATATAGTAATGCTGTTTTGTTATAGTATATGGTTTTCGTGGCTGGTAGATCGTTGTACGCTATTTGGTACGCTGTTTAGAGGGGGGGTGGGGTGCAAAGATTTTTCATGGTAGCAGGTGATTTATTGGAAAAAACAGAGATGCGAGATTTTGCTTGAGAAGGAGTCTTTGTGTTGGATATATATATATATATATATATATATATATATATATATATATATATATATATATATATATATATGTATATTGTTATAATTGACAAATATACAAAAACTTTTTGAAATCCAAAAAATTTTTCAGAAAATCCAATCTTTAACAAAGATTGTATTTCTGGTATTTCTAGATGTAAGCAAGTGATAAGTGCCTAACGGGAAATGAATGGATTATTTCCACCAATTTCCGGTAGCGCACCAAACTCTCGTGGTGACCTGTCGAGTGTGTGTTACAGGATTTGTTTGGTAGCTGATTCGTTTGTTTGCCTCTTGTGGGGGGTGAAAATTATACACAACACATTTATTAGCGGTTTATTATACTTCCTCAATACCTCTTTTTCGTATACACTTTACAACTTACAACACTAAACTAACTTTGCTCTTGTATCTTGCGTAGAATAGGTAAGAGAGAGGGAGACAGGAGATAGAGAGAGCGAGAAAAAATCATGAGCGACTTTACTTGAACTTGAAATACTAAATGCGACTGATTGAGTGCGGGCTGGAGAGGAGAAAGGGACGAAGAGGTGTGCGAGCTGGAGAGGTGTCAAATGTGCTGTCGATGGTCTGGTCTTTTTAACTACAGTGGCGGCGTTAAATTAAATTGGAGTAGTGACGAATTAGTTGGTTTTTCAACAGTGTCTATTAAAAGATTCTTTTCTGTGAAAGTGCTACAAAGAACAAATATTAGATTATGATCAAAATATAGATTAATACATTAGTTAGGAATGTTAATTTAAGCAGGGGAAGTTTGACTTCAAAGAAATCGATGAACAAAGTAACCTTAACAATGGATTTGGACATTTGGATAATCCAAACGACTAGCTATCTGACTGTTTTCAAGAGCCGGCAAGGAGAGAAAGTTTTAATTTATGCAAAGCGGTTTTGTTGATGGCTGAAGGAAAAAATCAAAATATATAATTTGGGATATCTAAGAGATAGAAAAGAAATGGACTTTTACGTTGTTTGAAAATGTAAGACCGTGATTGGTTTAGAGAGAAAAACTTGGAAATGAAATTTTGTGGTTAGAAGCTTATTTGAAAGTAGAAAAAACATCATGTTCCTGTGCCGTAAAACTCATCATCATCATCATGCAACCTCTTCTGTCCACTGCTGGACATAGGTCTCTCCCATTTTTCGCCACTCTTCACGGTTCTGTGCCACTTGTTGCCGTTTCTTGGATATTCGTCTAATGTCGTCCATCCAGCGTGTTGGTGGTCGTCCTCTGCTGCGTTTGTCTTCTCGTGGGCGCCAGTCAATTAGTTTTCTGGTCCATCTTGTGTCTTTCAGTCTCGCTATGTGACCTGCCCAATTCCATTTCAGCTTGGCTATACGTTCGACGACTACCAAAAGGGCAATACACAGTGTCTTTATTATTAATGAAAGTATAGTTACATACAAGATACCAAAGGGCACTATGGATCAAAATAGTTTAATAAAAAGACAAATTTTAATTTATTGACTTAAAGAAGGCCTCTGGCCGAACACAAAATAAACAACTGAACGAATCTTAACATGCGACATAGTAAATGAAAGGGGAGAAAATATCAAATATATTAAGTAAGAAACAACAAATAAGGCGACTAAAGGGATAACACACAGTATCTTCATTATTATTGGACGTATAGCTACATACGAGATATCATAGGGTACTATGAATACAAATAGATTTACTTCTAAGGGTAATACACATTGTCTTCGTTGTTTATGAATATGCTTATGCTTCATATATAAAGCATAAGGCAAATTTGCTTTATTGACCTGAAAAAGACCTCTTTACAAAAGCCTCTGATTACAAAATAAACAACTAGCCTAATACTAGCATATTATGACACATCAAATCAAACGACGTATATATATATATATATGTATATATATATATATATACGCACCAGTGGATAGCTCCTCCTTATATAGGAAATTTACATATAATAGGTCCTCCACTGTGGTAGGTCCTCCGTATACGGAGGACTTATCGCAATCATTATAAATGAAGTCTAAACGTCATTCTAAACCATTGAGCAAAATTTCAGATGGATGAGTTATTGCATGTTTTTGTACGTTTGAATACTTTAGTTCAATATGATCGCCACATTACTTGTTGTGTCGCCAGCGTCGGCGTATATTTCGTTATGTATATTCAAATTATAGTTTACCGACCTTAGTTCTTCCTATTTTTATATTACGGTGGTTTAGTCCTCCTCTGGAATAATGATTCGAAAACTACTTAATAGTCTTCCAATCTTTCTTTAATATTTAAAGTAATATAATATATATATTTTAAACGAATATAAATTATATTGTAAACGAATCTGATTATATTTAAGGGCTATATATATATTATTGATAATCATTTGTAAATTTTTAACAAGGGCTAACGAAAAAAAAACATGTATCTATGGTCGTTATAAATATTTAATTTTAATCATTATTTATATTTAAAAACAAATAATAAAAATATGAACAAAACTGAATATTCATTTTGAACGAAGACCTTTATTTTGAGCCAATTTTTATTTTTTAATATATCAGGATTTTTTAAAATCAGATCTTCACATTCCGATTTTTTGGGGAGCCTCTTTTGTTTAATGTGGGTTTTAAAATACATTTTGACTACTTTCTTCTGATTTTCTGTCCACGAAACTAAAACCCTTTTTTATTTTTTGCCTTCATATCAATTATTCCCTTTTTTCATTATTACAACTTTTTGGACCTTTTGATTCAATAACATCATTGGTTTCATTTTTTTGTTCCCCAAATACCTCGTTATTATGTCCATCATCATCTTCCATAATGTCTTCTTCCAAATTTATCTCTATTTCTTCTAAACTTTTTCCCTTGAATTGACCTGCTTTACCTTTCTTCATTAACAGGAGCAACTTAGAGATATTTACAGTTTGATAAATGTCATCGGGGAGTCTATATGAAGATCGATGAATTCCTAATGTGTGCCCCATAAATGAAGCCAGTTACTCCATGTCTTTTTCCGACATGGTAAACAACTGGGTTAGCGTTGCTAGATGTTTTCTCAGCCTTGTACATGTAAGAGCACTAGGATTTTTAGCTCCGCATAATTTAGCATATTTTGACATTACTTCATACCCTCGAATTGGTTTATCAAATTTTGGATTAACAAAAAGGTAAATACTAGGTGTTTTTAAAAGTAAATCTCTACATTTTGTAATCATTTCTAAGTGTTCTTGTACATCCTTACTTACTAGGAGGGGTACACCACGTCCCCTTTTACCTTTTATTGCTATTCTTCTAAAACTTTTCATTAAAATTCTTTCGGTTTCTGAAATTGTTTCAGAAAATTCTTCATAACATTGATTATCTTTAGCGCTAATGTAACTCTGTATGGTCATTCTTTCTAATTCACCAGGGCGCCTTCTATTTAATAAGATTAGACGGCAATATATAGTTTCTAACAGAAACATGTAAGGACTAATATCATTATTATTTTTCTGTAATTTATTACAAGATTCATTTGCCCTTCGCACGTGATAGTTTTTCAATAGCTTAAGGTCACTTGTTAGTGGTATTAACGTCACTTTGTTCCATTTTTTCATGTCTAAATCATTTGCAGCTTGACTGGAAATATCATATTTCCAATTTCCTTCTATTATTTGTATTAAAGATTTTAAGTCAGCTTTAGCGCTGGCACTTTTAACTGTAAACTCAGACTTTTTCGCATTAAGCATAAGTGCTATATCACAACACTGTTTTAATGTAGTGCCAATATTTTTAGCAAATGATGGAGCTTTAAAAGTTTTGCTCTCGTTATCATATTTTGAAACTATTTTAGTAGCAAAAACTAAAGAATCGTAATATTCTGGTTTCAATGAGTCAAAAAGCGTTTTGATTGAGGAACTATTTTTTCTTAGTTCGATAATAATTTTAGCTAATTCCCTCATTTTTCTAACTCGCTTTTCTAACTGGTTTTAAATTTGCAGAACCTAACAAATAGTTTCCCTTTTTTCTCAAAGCAAATAACAATTGCTTTCTCGTTTTACTTCTTGGAGGGTAAATCAAAATTTTTTTAACTTCTAATTTGCTTTGATGATTTCGTAGTATATGTCTAGGAAAATTTAATACAACTGATTCACAAAAGTAACAAAAAACAGATTTTTTTAAAGACTTCGTATTTATATTGCAAGTTTCTTCCACATGTTGATGGATATTTAGGCTGACAGAAGACGAAGGTGAATTAGATTGTTCCTAAAAAGTATGTGCTTTGAATTATATTGCTAAAATATTTGAAATAAACTTACCTCAATATTTAACTCATCTTTGTTAACTTGTTTTGGACAAAAGTGGGAATTATTTATTTCTGGAGAACCTGAAGACTTTTCCTAAAAACCCAATTAAAAAAATATTATATTTTTCCGTTATCCATTTCAATATTACAGAGTACACAACACATTTTATTCTTTTAAAAGTTTTATTGCACTTACTGAAGAATCATCGAAGGGAACATAATTGGAATCTAACATTTTATCAGAAGCTGGTGATGGAGTTTCTAAGTCTGGAGAATCTGTGTTATCTTTATCACTTTCTTCAGGTGTGAAGATACTGTCAGGTGAACAATAAAATTGAGTGGAACTTAAGGATATTTCCTAAAATTATTTTTCATAGTAAAAAGTGACTGAAGTAGGGAAATACAGTATGCGGTAAAATAAACAGTACTGAAATAAATATTGAAATGTATATGAATATCTATATATTTAGTATACATGATATAGCCTTACCAACATTATTCACGACGACGTTTCCGATAAAATAGATGTTAAAGATGCCCTCTGGCACTAAAAAAATCTAATTGGAGTTTGTTATTCCGGAATGTCAGACATTGTACAGATACATGTACGTATCATGTGGTGTTAGTTAGGTTAGGCCTGATAATTGCGATGGGTATGGAAAATCACTGAACAGTATTCGAAGAGACTCACTGACCGTGTGACAGATTGCCCGTCCTGCTAAAACTATTGTTGATTTTAAGCTTTTTGGACCGATTTCGCGACCTTTTCCGTATGATCGAAAATAGTACTCCACGATAAAAAAAATTTCTGCAAAACTGAGAACCATCCTGAAGCACCTAAAATTATCATGACATTCACATAAGTTATAACGTCGTTCAGAAATCACTTAATACGTTTCGGCGCATGACACATACTAATCTGAGGCATACGCATTTTAGTACTGTTTATTTTGCCGCATACCGTTCATATTTGAGAATAAAATGCTCTTAAATGTTAAACTTACGGAAGAAATGTCAGATGCATTCAGATATATTTGTAAAGTGTACAAAAATATCTGATGTGTAATGTGGAGAAGACAGAAAATATATTATTTTGCATAATTATCTAGTAGTTTTGTTCAATCCAACTACCCATTAAATTGAAACAATATTAAATTGTATTTATTACCCGTTCAGTAACAAAATAAAAATTATATAAGTACATACCTAGAGTTTCCAGTGCACTACACGTGTAATATGAATAAAGAATATTTTATCACTACAAAACAAAACGTTAGAAATCGTTAGGCTTACAGATTTTTTCGCGCCAAATATACTCTAATATATTATTTGGTTTACGTATCCACCGTCGTTTAGTCTCTGATTTATATTTGGAGGAGTAAACCACTGTAATGTAGTTTTGACGTATATTTTGAATAGCAGAAAGATTTATTTTGTTAATTTAATATACATTGGAGGAGGTATGTATAGTAATTTTAGATGGAAGACCAATTGGTTTTAATTTGGTAATTGTATAAAAAATTATAATGTTTTTATTTTCGATACATTATAAGAATTGCAAAAAATTTAATATACACGAATAATATTTTAAAGATATTCACTCCTTCTAGAAGACGACTTATAACCGCATTTTGAAAAGAGGAGCTATAGTCGGGTCGTGTAAATATATATATTATATATGTATATACATATATATATATATATATATATATATATATATATATATATATATATATATATATATATATATATATATATATATATATACAGGACATCTCTTGTGTTCAATAATATCCAAAATTTGCGCATCTTTATTTAATCTTACATCACTTAAAATACCCGTATTTAAGGACGATACTGCATACTTGTATTGTGTCATTTTTTGCACTGTTGTCGTATCTAAGCATCACGATTAATTTCAGTCATTTAGAGCATACGTACGCGTACTATCGGAAGTTAAAATTACCGTTTTGATTAAAACATGTTGATTTTCTTTGAAACTCATATTATGCAGATATAAACATGCAGCGTGTTGGACAATATCAACACTATTAGCTTGGGATCTCGGAATATACATAAACAATGAAACTCCTATTGGTATGTAAATGTATTGCAGCTGACGCTTTGTTATTCAATGCAAAACTTTCCGCCCGCGGCAAGCATCCTTGTAAACGTGTCTGCTTTTCTTAAATCTTAATAGAAAATCAGGGTTTAGTTATAATATATATATATATATATATATATATATATATATATATATATATATATATAAACACTAAGGTACACTCGAAGAGTGGTGGGTTTTTCGGTCAAAGTGGAGAAATAAAAGACAAAGAAGATGGCTACTTCATCTATTTATTGAAGACGTTTCGCTTTCTGCTCAGAAAGCATCATCAGTTCATCTAAAAAGAACAATATGAAACCAAACATCCATAGAGAAGTTATAACCAAAGTGTGTTACCTTACAAAGACATGTAGCAGTCAGTGATGTTAAAAATATGAAAAAGCTTACAAAGCTGGACATTCAGAGTTAACGTTGTATATAACAATTAATTGAAACTAGGTAAAGTTTGCAATTTGACAAAATTAGCACAGCAAAAGAACATGTGATAAAAATACATGTATATATAAAAAAATTTTTATAAAAACTTAGTAAAAAACATTAAGGTTTATTTTAAAGTGTAAAGAACTAGAAAGATCATTAGATTGCACTTCCAACAAATTTATTTAAAAAATTATATTTTAATTTTAACTTTAGGTAACATTATAAGTTATTAAAGATTAATAGTAATAAAGATAAAATGAAGTTACCAGTCTTTAGCTTACTGAGGCTCGTTGGTAAATGAATTTAAAGGTTTGACACCCACGCACAACAACGTGAGTAGAAGTGGCCTTGAAGTCACAATGACATAAACAGCAAGGCAAGCTACCAACCTCTATGTATTAAGGCGGTATATTCAAAAAATGTGATAAATTTGGTTGACAACTTGTCGTTAAAAAACCAAGCAGTGAAAGGAAAAGGTGGTTAAGATCACCATTTACCTTTACTTTAGTTAGTTTTCTAGTTCTTTACACTTTAAAATAAACCTTAATGTTTTTTACTAAGTTTTTATAAAATTTTTTTTATATATACATGTATTTTTATCACATGTTCTTTTGCTGTGCTAATTTTGTCAAATTGCAAACTTTACCTAGTTTCAATTAATTGTTATATACAACGTTAACTCTGAATGTCCAGCTTTGTAAGCTTTTTCATATTTTTAACATCACTGACTGCTACATGTCTTTGTAAGGTAACACACTTTGGTTATAACTTCTCTATGGATGTTTGGTTTCATATTGTTCTTTTTAGATGAACTGATGATGCTTTCTGAGCAGAAAGCGAAACGTCTTCAATAAATAGATGAAGTAGCCATCTTCTTTGTCTTTTATTTCTCCACTTTGACCGAAAAACCCACCACTCTTCGAGTGTACCTTAGTTTATATTGGATTGACGGTCGTACTCCTTTTCTCGATATATATATATATATATATATATATATATATATATATATATATATATATATATATATATATATATATATATATATAATCAGGACAAATGGCCAGCATACTTTAAAGCAATCATATTAGTGATAGACCAATTTTTTTATAAATCTTAACCACTTCACAAGAATTCAATTTAACATTAAATATTTTCTTTATCGATTTCCGATGATACGATCTTCTTCTTTTGGTGCCTATCCTCTGTGGATGTTGTCAATCACGTTGGTCCATACAACTTTGTTGACAGAGTCTGATGTTCTTCAACCACGATGTCCTTCTGCGCCCTTGAGATATTTTGCCTTCTATCTTGCCTTGTAAAATTAGTTGAATTGGTTGATGCTTCTCATTACGCAACACATGCCCTAAGTATGTCATCTTTCTGATTTTCACAATACGCATAATTTCTAGATCTTTATTCATACGTTGGATCACGATGTTGTTTGTAACATGATGGATATAGGAAATTCTGAGCATACGGCGGTAGCACCAGCAAAGTGTTTAAGCTCAAATGCTTAGGCAAAATACTGCTACTTTTCGCTCGAATACGGCTGGTTTGCGCTCGACCGTTTTGCGCCCTTACCTGAAATCGACCGGTTTGCGCTTTGCAATTTTCATAATAGAAATATCTAACTACTATAGTTTCCTTAATCGGCCGATTTGCGCTCTCTTGCAATATCATTTTAATTTCATTCTACAATAATAGTCTGGTAAACCTGCAATGAACAAACTAACATGTCAAATAAACAGAAACATCTTTTTCCTTTAGATTTGAAAAAAAAAATGTCAAATCAAAACTAACAAAATTATTAAATTTTTCTAATACTGTCGAACAACAGAGTGTTCTTTAATCTTTAATATCTCTGTTTATAATCCTTCTACCTGGAAGTTAATTGTTTAGATATAATTAGTAACTAGAATTCCCAAAATGAGAGATCGCTGGAACTAACTTTCCTTTCTACCTGATAATGCGAACTGGTAACTACTTAAGTCATGGTAACAAAAAGTCATAACAAAGGGTATGGTAACAGAAAAATTACCTGAAAATTCTACGTGATAATGACCATATTGATGGTCAATCATTTCTATTGCGTTCTTTGAGATAGTAAGATCAAGAATTGATCCGTGTCAGCTTTTTAATGTCGCCTTAGAAGAAGTTGTACGAGACGCTAATTTAGATAGCAGGGGAACAATATTTAAAAGATCAGTCCAAATTCTAGCATATGTAGACGACGTGGACATTATAACAAGAACTAGGGCGAGAACTGCGGAAATCCTAACCGAGCTAGTAGAAGCAGCAGAACGAATGAGGTTACAGATAAATCAAAATAAAACCAAATTCATGGCGACTAACACAAACACAAGAGCTGGAAATGTTGACACAAATTTAATCATCAATGAGCAAAACTTCGAAGCAGTCAAAGAGTTCATATATCTAGGGACATCGGTTAACCCCAATAATAACACATCTGAAGAAATAAAAAGGCGAATAATAATTGCAAACAGGTGTTATCATGGTGTATCAAAGTACTTAGCTAAAAAACGTCTGTCTCAAAAAACTCGTATAAGGCTGTATAGAACACTGATAGTCCCCGTTCTCACATATGGATCAGAGGCATGGACGCTAACGAAAACAGATGAATCCGCTCTATCCATTTTTGAAAGAAAGGTGCTACGCAAGATATTCGGAGCGGTCTGTGAGAACGGAATATGCAGGCGTAGATACCACTTTGAACTGCAGAATATCTACAAGCATACGTTTGGTGGTAAAGATATTACCACTACAATTAAGCGAAACCGCCTGCAGTGGGCAGGAGCCCGGGCCTCTGAGTCAAACATGATAAAAAAGATTCTAACAGCGCAACCCGTGGGAATGAGAAGACGGGGTAGATCAAAGCTGAGGTGGATGGACGGGGTAACAAAAGATGCCGAGAAGATCGAAGTCGGCAACTGGAAAATGCAAGCGAGGGACAGAATAGAATGGCGTAGAAAGCTTGAGAAGGTCGAGACCCTCTAAGGGCTGTAGCACCAAGATGATGATGATGAACAACAATAACTTTACAGTTACTTGTACAGATACAGATACCTGTATCAAGGAATGTCACAAAAAAGCATTTTATTTGCCAATTTTTCTGGTTTATAAGGCTGTAGAAAAAATATTGTTTGCAACTTATAGGTACACCAAATATCTTTTTCGCTCATCGAATTACCTGCCGGCTCTTACTGTTTTTATTCATGGAATTCGTATCAATTTAGACACTTGTTGGATAAACTACTGTTGTAAATAACTATTCCTTGATCTCATTGTTGTACCTAAATATATAAATATTAATACACGGAACTGGGTCTTTCATCCCTTTGGTGGAAAGGGCCGCCGCGACGCGCACTCTCGCGCATCGGTCCGCTCCGCGACGCCGTCGACCAGGAAGGGATGCCATCGCCACAGTAGGGAGTTTATCTGTAGCAGCGTCAAGTGCGAAAGCAGTCAGTTTCCCCGAGCGCGTCGTCACAACAGCAAGCCAGATCCACTTGCCAATAACTCACACAAAGTGTTTAGTTTGCGCAACATGTGCCATAGTCGCGGCGACTGTGGAAAAAGTTGAGAGTTGAGGCGCGCCCATTTTGTAAGTTTTTGTGTTATTTTTGCCCTTGTACCTATTTGTTGTATGTTTTCGGTTATTTTTGTGATGTTTTAAGTGTTTTGGTTTTTTGTTTTGCCTCAGTTTTGTGTCTGTGTTCTTTTTACAGTTTGCAGGGTGAGATTTTTTTTTTAATTTTTCCATGTTTGTTTATTTATTTTTATATAATATATTTTAAACGTTAAGTAATTTTTTACTCTTATATGTAAATTATCTTGTCAATAACTGTGTTTTAATAAATATTATATTATATTCATATTAATTCAAATTTTTATCCATTAGGAAATTGGACAGTACGTCATATTGACATTATCTGTAACAAAAATTTATTGTATATAGCACAAATTAGGCATTTTTGGGATTTTGAAAGCATGCAGAAGTCACAACTTATACGAGTGTATCTCAAATTTTATTTCATAGTCAACTATTATATAATTTAAGGACACTGTAAACATTTTCACCCGTAAAATTGTAGTAAATCAAATATTTAATTTAAATTTATCAAATACACTCCTGGTCAAAAAAAATTCCGGACACTTACATTTTGTATGTTTTTGAAATTCGGTATATGTCAAGTGGTTTAAATGGGGAGAAAGATAACATTAATAATATAATTTGTTTATATAAAACACTAAAAAAGTAATAATAGGGAAATAAGTAAGCCAAAAGAAAGTAGGTAATAAGAAAATCAATAAAATTAACATTTTTTCGAAAAATTTACCAAAAGAAAAAATAAAATTTTAATTGCACACAGTTGGCTATTCTTTAGGTTTAGTATTGGATATTGCCTCTCCTACATCTAAGGAGGAATTCAACATAGACATACTTGCAATAAGTTGCTGAATCTGTTCTTGTGATATATTTTCCCGTTATCCATTCAACGCTATTTTCAGCCCTTGAATCGTTTCTGGTAATCGTTACCCCTTTTTAATCTTTTTTTCTAAAATTTCCCAGAAATATTCTAATGGATTCAAGTCAGGACTACAAGGGGGCCAAAACGGGAATTTCGACAGTATTAAGGTAGTAAATGCTGATTTGCGCAGTATGTGTACGCTCATTATCATGCATTATAAAAAAATATCCTCAACGAAATGGGTGTAGGGGACAACATTGTCCTCCGGCACTGTCATATGTAACTGTGCTGTTAAAGTTTTATGTTTTGGTGAAAATTAATTAGATACGTCCTTTACTCCTCCAATACAGCAATGTGCAAATCGTTCTTCGGATCTTCTCCATACACGTTCGCTTCCGTCTGGAGATCTTAAGCAAAAACATGACTTATCAGAAAATATTGCAACACTTCATTGATGAACAGTCCAGTCTCTGTAATCATCTAAATCTCATCCTGTAAGCTCGATGAGCTGCTGTTAATTTAAGGAGTGCTACTGGTGCTTACTAGCGAGATCATTTGACGTTAAAGATCCTTAAAACACGTTCATCACGCTGATCTCTGAACCTTTTTCTGTCTGATCCTGGTCTTCTAATGTATTCTCCACTCTGGCAATACTTTGTAAGAGCATCATAGACGGTACTTTTGGCAATCTTCAAATGGTTTGCAATATAATGTACACTACGACCATCTACATGTAACCCCACAACTTTTGCATTGTTTTTGGGAGTCGTACTAACACGATTTGAGAACATGAATAAACAGTACTTTGAATTTATCAGGATAAACGTTGAAAGTTATCGTAAATGCAATGTAAGATCTACTGCTAGTAAACAAGATAAAGTATCAGTTGGACCAAATGAAATTTTTTTTATTTTTATTTAGTTTCTAGGGTAAAGCGATCATTGAAAAGCAATAAAAGAACTATTTTTGTTGTAATGAATAAACGTTTTTATTATTAATGTTTACTTCTTCTTACAGTGGTTGATTCCACTGAAGCCAAAAAAACGAAGGAAGGCCCAAAAAAATGGTAAGACCACAAGAACAGAAATAAAATATAAAGGATCTCCTTATAAAAATAACTACAAAATGTACCCAGTTAATTTGTTCAACTATCACAGAACCCAGAAGGTACCAAAATTGGGAGACCATTCAAATGACTTAAGTATTTGAAAGCTGAGGTTGTACACGTTATTAAACTATTTAAAAGTAACTAAGCTCTATGACTAGATGATATGTATGCAGAAATAAACAAGTTACTTTATGAAGAAAATCTAGACATTCTTGTGAAGCTCTTTAACAACACCCAAAACACCACGTGCGAAATTCTACAAGGACCGTTAGCTTATAAGCCTAACGAGCTACTTTTTAAAAGCTCTCTTGAGAATAATCTATCTATAAACTATCTCACAGCGATAGTGGCAGATAACATTGAAGATGTTCAATGTCCTTTAAATGGTCTAACTCTCGCAAGGGTAGCTTTGCTTGGGTTTGAAAATAAATATCAAGAAGACAAAAACAATGATTATGGGTAGAAATAATTACCCAAATGCAAACATTTATTTAGCTGGAGAAGAAATCGAGTAAGTCAGGCAGTTTAAGTAATTGGATTATCTGCCATACGATAGTTCGGACCCTGAAACTGAAATAAAGAACAGAGTAGAACAAGTCAGAAATACTTTGTAAAAACTTTGTAAATTTCTGACTGATCGCAAGTTAGATACCAACCTGAGGTACAAAGTGTCACGTTTGGCCTTATCTCGAGTACGTAATGAAAGTATGGACTTTAAAGGCCAGATCCATTAGATTTGAATAAAAGTTTGAAGTAATAAAAGTTTTTGAAGAACAGAGTCAGAAATAAAGAAGTATTGAGTATAGCGGACATCTAGAATAGAGTAGTTTTTGATTATATAACAAACAAAAAGACTGCATATTTACTGGAGAACGATATATTTTTCAGGAACTAGTACTATAATGATATATGGAAGATAAGAGTGGTCTAGGACGTAAAAAGATGTCATGGCTTCATATTATTTTTTAACGAACAGGAATCTAACAAGACAATGTACGCAGTATGTGGACTCTTACGCAGAAATTTACGGCACCGTTAGAAGAAAAATTTTTATTCTGAATTTTCGACAAATTTAATTAAATTGATCTAAGACATTTTGTCAAAATATGTAGGGGTCAGCTAGTAGATCTTTACTGTCTCTAGTGTTGTTTGTTTACATTTGTCTGGTGTCTATTTTAAATAGACTTTTTTCATTTTTATTATTTTTTGAAAATGAGTAAATATTTGTTTCCGCTGTGTACGTCATTATCGGTCTTATTGTTGATTTATATTTCCTGGTTTTCGTTTCCGTTGTGAGGTATTTGTTTCTCCAGATTGTGTTGTTGAGACATCCTGCTACTCTGTTTGACATGTTCACTTGTTTTTGTACTTCTTCTTCCACTTTTCCGTAGCTTTACAGTATTATTCCCAAGTATTCAGTTTCCATCACTTGTTCTATTATTTTGTTATTTACGACTAGTTTACATCTTCTCGGTTCCGCTAATATCACTATCACTTTAGTTTTCTCTGTTAAGATCTCCATGTTGTATATAAACGCCGTATCTTCGAATTCTTTAATTATTCTTTGTAGGTCATCTTATTTCCTTTTCTCCCATTCTATATCCTCTTCTTTTTTTAACTTTCTTTATGATTTCATCCATTATCAGATTAAATATTAATGGACTCAGCGAATCTCCTTGTCTAATGCCAGTTTCATATTTGATAGGTTGCGATAGTTTTCCTTTACATCTTACCATAGCTATATTATCTTTATATATATTCTCAATGGTTTTTAATAAATCCAGTGATATTCCCTTTTGATATAATAAATGTATCGCGTCCCGAATTCTCACTCTATCAAACGCTTTCTTCAAATCTATCAGACCCATATATGCTGGTTTGTTGTATTCCAGCTACTTTTCTTTTATTTGTCTTATTACAAAAACTGCATCCGTGCATGATCTTCCTGTCCGAAATCCGTGCTGTTCCTCTTGCAGAGATATTCGTTCGTTTATTTTTGTCTCTATTATTCTTGTTGTCAATTTGAGTGTTGTATTTAATAGATTTATTGCTCGATAATTATTGGGGTCTTTCTTATCTCCTTTTTTGAAGAACATCACCATGATCGCTCTCCTCCGTTTATCTGGTATTCTGTTCGTGGTGATTATTTTATTAATAAGAAATTGCAGTTGTTGTACAAGGCGATCACCTCCATATTTTAAGAGTTCATTTGGTATTTGATCTTCTCCTGGTGACTTTCTGGTTTTTAATTTGTTTATTCCTTCTTTCACATCGTTTTGGGAGATTTCGGTCTTTTCCTCAGTTATTATATTTGGCTTTTCTGGTAAAGGTTCTTCGTTTTGTTTTTTAAACAGTTCTGTCAGGAAGGCTACCCATGTATCCTCTGGTATGTGTTCTATTTCAACTAGTTCTTTCATTTCGCTTCTTTGTTGTCTTTTTTAAGTTGACAGTTATAATAAAAAACAAAGCTTTTGCTTTATAAGCTTTATTTTATATCCAAACAGTTTGCCCGCAAAAATCTAAATTTTTGGAGAAAAACATGTTTTTTTGTTTTCAAAAAAGTATAAAAAACAGTTTTTAGACTTTTACGAACATTTAAAAATACGATCCAATATGAAAATTTTATGAATGCGCCACTATTTTCTATAAGAATATAATTGTTAAACCGATTTAAACGTTTTATTGAAGTGGGAGATATGCATATAGAAACAGTTATCAAAAGATACTATAAAATGATTCATTTTGTGATATTTGATAACATACTGATATTTTTTCTACAGGTAATAAACAAAACACTGATATTTTTACAAAATCTACAGATAAAATACCGATTCGGAGGAAATCACCCTGTATAACAGATACTTAACTTTATAATTAATAATATAATAAAAAAGATATAAAACTAATTTAGTAGGATAATGAAGCTAAAGACGAATTGAAACTTCCGGTTTTTGTTATATGAATTTGATTGCTTCTTAACGATCTTAAAAGAGCAGTCGAAGAAACATTTGTTCTTATCTACACCAAGTGTCATTTAAAAACTATTATTGGTACGTGCTCCAATGTGAAATATGAGTATACAAATTCTACTAAGAAGTTGGTATTTAAAAGCAAATCTTTATAATAAATAACTAGTTTAAATTATTTTCACTAAAAAGTTGTCTTTTCTCAGAAAAAATTATCGTATTGCGATACCGAGAACTGTTTTACCATTTGAAACATTTTTCCTCTTAAATAATAATATATATTCGGTTAATTATTTTTATTACCTGTTTTTTAAAACATGCAGAAAAAAATAAAACCTGTATTACTCCAGTTACTGGGGCTATTCATCTCCCATTATTAAAAATGCATGTTACAAATTTACCCTGATATATTTATATAAAAATGAACTTTGATTAGAATTGGGTTAAAAAAAATAAATCTAAAGTCGGCAGAAATATGTGTAAAAAAGTACATAGTTTTGTACATGAAAAAAAATGTATTGCTGGGATAAATGTTCCAACTACACACTAAACAAAAAACTAGGTAAAATAAAAATCGATCAAAAATGTTTGTTTCCACCATCAGTCAAAGTTTACCATTTTTATATGCAATTTTTACATAGTGGTTTTGTACATCCCAAACAAATAGGACTTTTGCAACGCAAGCACAGGTATTTTGTCATCCTGCGCTTTCTACTAGGACATAAACTGCAAATCTTACGTTTTTCTAAAATAAGAACATCGGTCTGATTGTCCTATTCTTATTCTTGAAGTCCAAGTATCCGGCTAATTGTAATACGTAATTGACGTGGAATGTTTGTCATTTTCATTCGTCTTTTCATGCGATCTTGCACTAACTGCATAGCCAACTCCAAAGCAAAAACACTTTTTTTCTTTTATTACTGGATTCTTTTTTAGCACTGATGTAGAATGTATGAATTTGTTATTAAAATGTCCAATACGCGCAAAAAAATTTACACCTCTCCAATTTTTTCATCCTCCAGAGTCCAATACACCTCTCTTATTTTGATTTTAATAAGAAATCATTTCTGGTTTGTTAGTAGACGGATCACTGTAACATTTATCATACATTTAAGATATAAGTACTGTAGTCTTTACCACTTTTCCTACATAAGAAATTAGGGTACATTCTTCCCTAAATCCATAAATTGTTAACCCTTCAGATCTGTTTCTATTGGACAGAAAAGATGTAGGTATTTCAGACTTATTTTTTTTCAATGTGCCCACATAAGTCAAATTTTTCTTCCGAAAAATATCCACCAATTGAATAGAAGAACACCAATTATCAGCTGTGATATTTCGGTTGCTACCAAAAAGCGGTTTAGCTAAGCGCAACATAGCTTGTTTAGGCTTTAGAAGTTTTTTATACTCGTCACTGATACCAAATTCATCTGAGTCTTTTCCGCTGTAGATATAAGCATTATACAAATAACTACCACGTGTATCTGTAAGAAACTGTATTTTGAGTCCGTATTTAGCTGGTTTGTTAGGCATGTACATTTTAAACTAGCATTTACCTCGAAAACTTATACGCATTTCATCAGTTGTGGCAGATTGGCCAAGTCCATATAGACTTTGACAATTTTTTATGAAAGTATTGAATATAAATGGAATAGCTGCAATTGGATCATCTTTTTTGCGTTCCTCCTTGTCTTCAGGATTGTCGAATCGGATAGCAAGTGAAAGAACAGCAATCTTTTTTTCTCATGACTGCTTTGAAGATTTCTCTTCCAGTTGCATATGTTGCAAATAAACGGTCTATATTTTATTTTCTAGCAGAATATTTCTCATGCATTATTCGTAATTTAGTGTTTGTATTCTGAACATATTCCAAACAGACAAGGGTATCGCAGCCTCGCCGAGCATTTTTCCCTTTGTTTTTAGAATGGGTACTTTCATTACAATATTGTGTTTACGTATTTTAGATGAAGGGATAACTTCTGACGTACACCACCTGTGTCGATTTTTACTATAAACATAGTTTTTGTTACTATTACTAACTGCTAATTCATCACAATCTGCTGGTTCGTCAGATCTAGAAAATAAATTGCCTGTGGGTGGTGCCAATTGCCAATAAGAAAGAATTAAAAATATTGGATCGTCTGTTAGACGACGCTGGACCAGTTAAGGGTTGAAATTTTGTGAGTTGATGGGAAAGTGCTAACATAACAAAAGTTATATAACGCCGATGTGTGCTTTCGTCCCAGAGGTGGTTACCACCCCTTCTCGGGGATGGAAATTCTTTTAAAATAATTATGGAAATCGATAGAGGATTAAATTCCTTAAATTCCAAACAACTTTTGTTCTAAAGATTTTTTTGAGAAAGTCTATACTATTTGAGCTATTTATGGTTGACAACAGCGAATTTTTATTGAAAAAAAAGTCACGTTTTTAACTGTTTTATACGAATAACTTATATATGCCTTTGATCAAAAAAGTATGCAAAACAAAAATGAAGCTTATAAACGATCAATGAGATTCATTTTTTACAAGATATTCTAGATACAATACAAAACGAGATGAAAGATGAAGGAAGACATATTGTTGTGAATATTTGAATGTATGTATTCAACGTTGAATAAGGTTTAAAAGTTTTTTGCAGTACATGGAAGGACCTTTAAAATAAGCACTACAAAAAGTGATTTGCGTTTAAACTGAGTTAGTTACAGATCATAAAAGATTGACTATTTAAATATTTTAAAATGTTACAGTACAAAAATGTAGTTCTTTTTTAATAAATATTCTCGTTTTTTTAAACTTCTGTACCGTAAAAACAATGGAGTTATCAAAATATCTTCGTATCTATTAAAATAGATTTATTACTTGGTATGAACACCACTTGTTTCGAGTGCTTTAAACCTTAATTTTTTAAAGTTGTAGGGTAGTTTGTCTTTTTAATGAACCTAACCTTGTAGCTCTTAAAGTTACCTTTCAAATGGATATGCATACATACATCATGCATACACTAAAGCTTGAAAGTTACCTAACTTATTAAAGAAAAATCAATCAATGATATTTTTGGGAGATAATTTTGGAGTGTGAAAAACACGTATCTTGGAGCTCTCACATATCTAAAGTACGCATAATAGGTTTGTTGATGAATATCTCAGCACCAACAAAAGATAGTTCAATTGAGTGCCATCAAAGTGAAGGAGGAGCTGATGAATTGATAGTTGAGAAAAAATTTTGACAGCTCGAGTACCAATTGAGAAATAAGTTTTTTCCTTCAATTAAGAAGGCTAAATACTTCCACTTTACTTTATTCTTCAAACATTTTTCTTCTTCTTCTTCCTTTTTATAAGCAATTCTGCTTGTTCGTTGGCGAACTAATACCTCTATGAAAGGTTTGTCACTTCATCTTTTGTGCAGTCGTCCGATACTTCTTCTGCCGATTGGTGATTCATCTCTTGCTATTTTGACGACACGGGTCTCCTCCATTCTGCTTATGTGGTTATTCGACTTTTTTTCTATTTTGTGTCCATTCATTTATACACTGTACGTTATATTGTCTTCTAATGTCTTCACTTCTCTTTCGATCTCTCAGCGTATTTCCTGTAATCCTTCTAAGTACTCGCATCTCTGCCGTTTCCAGTAGCCTTTGCGTTGTGGCTGTGCCGGGTTTTGTTTCTGAGGCATATGTCATTATTGGTAACAATTTTTTAAAGCAGATTATCCAAATTAAGCAAAACTAATAATTTTGCCTATTGTTTTACTGATTGTGATGTGACGTCACCTTTTTTTAACAACGGAAAACAATTTGTCGATCGTTTAGAAAAAGAGCAACACCAACACATAAATCACTGTAAAATGTATAAATATCTAGGCATACACATAACCAATGATGGAAATTTGAATAAAATGTTTTAATACAGACGTAACCAGGAAAGACAAGTCATTCGGCAATTGAATAGCATACTGTCATCATCATCATCCAGCCTCAAGAGTCCACTGCTGAACATAGGCCTCTTCCTCATGTTTCCAACCCCGTCTATCTTGCGCCGCTCTCATCCAGTTTTTATTGAGTCTTCTTAAATCGTCAGTCCATCTTGTAGGTGGTCGACCGACGCTTCTCTTGTCTTCCCTTGGCCTTCATTCCAATAACCTCTTTGTCCATCGCCCATCTGTCATTCTGGCTATGTGTCCTGCCCATCTCCATTTTAGTCTGGCTATCTTCTCGATGATGTCAGTCACTCCGGTTCTTCTCCTGATGTCTTCGTTGGTTATTCTGTCTCGCAGAGTTATTCCTAACATGGACCGCTCCATTCTTCTCTGCGTGACTCTCAGTTTGGTAGCTGCTGCTTTTGTTAAAGTAAGTGTTTCTGCTCCGTACGTCAAGACTGGGAGGACGCACTGATCAAATACCTTTCTCTTTAGGCATGTGGGCAGCTCACTTTTAAAAGTTTCTCTCAGTTTTCCAAATGCTACCCACCCAAGGTCGATTCTTCTCTTCAGTTCATGAGTCTGGTTATCCCTGCCAATCATAATTTCATGTCCCAGGTATTTATATCTATCAGGTATCCCACCAATACTGATGGTACTTCTGGTTGGGTACCAAATTGGTCATGATTTTTGTTTTCGAGATATTTATATTTAAACCTACACTTTCTGTAACCACAATGAGTTCCTGTACCATCTCTCTTGCCATACCTAGATCTTTAGCTATAGCATACTGTAGAATAAAACAATTTCGAGAGAAAATAAACACAGAATTTACAATAGCATTGTAAAAAGCGTTTTTGTTTATGAAAGCGAAATATGGCCACTTCACGAGACAACCATAAAACTTTAAAAACAACAGAATTGGATTATTGGAGGAGACGACCGTAAAATCAAACTTACACCTTCTAGGAATAAATTTGACTTCAACTCAATTTACATTTGATAATTTTAACAAAACTGTCATGGTACCTTTGTTCTGGAATAATTTGAATCACCTTATCCAGTAGAGATTTTCCTCAATGTTTTGTGGAAATTGTATCTTCTTTAAAAGTTAACTTCTTGTTGCTGTACAACCTTCCCAATCGAACACACGATTCATCTAGGTTGGGTGTTTGGTATCAGATGTCCCATGTTTTTAAACACTAATGTGTTATACGTTGACCGACAAATAAAAGATCGAAGTTGTATCCTCAATACTGTTTTATACCATTAAAAAATGCAGGTTCCTGCATCTGATTCTTTGCTGATTACTATTATTTTAGGTTTTTGAGTTGATATTGTCATATAACTGTCCAGTAGTTAACATAATTCTATTGCCGATTTGGTTAGAATGGTTGTGTCATCTGCATATCGTAAATTAAAGATTTTTTTCCGCCTACAGCGATCGCCATTAAATCTATCAGTGCATCAGTGGATATCTGCATAGTCCATTCCCAATATATGTTAAATATGATTGGACGCAGTATATGCCAACTTACTGATACAGAAACTTTTAGTTAATTCTGTATATAATATTGTTTTAACAACAGTCTTTATAATTTCACAAATTTCATACAAGCTATTCCATACGTTGTAGTGGCCTATTAAAACTAATAGGTGTAGCAGCAAAGTTTTAGTACACAGTAATTGCTTTATATGGTCCTTTGCCCTCACGTTTACCCACGAGTCAAGCATTTTCCTGTAAATTATACCTTGCCGACCCCTCATTCTAACCCTTTAGTTCACAAAATTATCTATAATTTCAAGCAATTCAAGCAAAGAAATTCGAAATTGTCGGTTTATGCATAATAATAAACAAAAACTTTAAAGCTGTATTATCGGTAAAGTTTCTGTACAAAAACGACAAATATATATAAATGTAGAGTAAGAAAATAAATATTTGTATCTGGTGCAGCTAAAGAAATTCGATAAAAATATGTAAACGGTTAATGTTGATGGTCAGTACTCAATTTACGTAATCTTTGGTTAACTTTCAAATCCTATAATCCATGTCTTTCTCATCGTTTGTTAAGTCTATGCTGAGTTATACAAGTTCTATGCTGAAAATGATTTTTCGATGAAAATTAATTAATTGAAAATTAAATGAATAAAATTAATTAAAATGTTAACATTGTTAATTAGCAACGTCTAATGGCAGTTTGAATACTGAATGTTCTGTTCGTGCACCATTAATAACATAATAATTTTCTGAATCAACAACTGTAAGTTCCCTATATTTGGCGCAACTCAACGACTGTAAATTATCATTAATTACAATAATTGAAGTATATTACAATTACGATAAAAATTATTATGAAAAATTTTATGAATTTAGTATACTCAATTAGATTAATTACTATTTAAATTATAAATATAATATTCAGATAGAATACAAGGAAGGCAATTACAATGGTATGGTCACGTGATGAGAATGGAGGAGGAGCGGTGGCCAAAGAAAGTTTTAATGTATGTTCCGCCAGAAAGAAGGTAAAGGGGAAGACCCCCAAATTCTTGGAGAAGAGAAATTACAAAAACAATGCAATCTAGAGGCTTAGAAGAGGGAGACTGGAGAGATAGGAAAAGATGGAGGCTGAAATGCGGGAAGCGGCAATCGCCGTAGGACCCCGGTTATATGATGATGATGACTATTTAAATGTGAATAAGCCACAATTAAAGGTTAAAGTATGTTTATTGGCGTTTCAATTTCCTATTTTACAGAACGATTTCCGAAGTGGAAATTGAAACATCGATAATAAACAAACTTTAACCTTTAACTGTGGCTTATTACCAATTAAATAGTAATTATTTTAAAATGTCACAAGAAAATAGCTTTAGAACAATTAGATTTTAACATTTTTTTACATTCTCAGTAGATTTTAAAATTTAAGATTATTAAGAATTTTTTTTTATTGGGAATAACCCGCATCAACCATAGGTTATTAGCGGTGTACAATATAGACTATAATATATTATAATGATTGATATAAAATATAAACTATAAAGTTTTTACAAAGTTTATTGTAATTTAGAATTTTTCTTGAAGTATCACTTATATTTAATTATACAATTTCGTTTTCTTTAAAAATCTAATGATTTTGTCACAATCCGCACTGACTAAAGCGCATTTTGTATCACTTGGTAGTCCAGTAGCTTGTCTTTCCATTTAATATAATGGACAGTCTATAACAATGTGGCCTACAGTTATATTGGCGTACAGGCGTAGCATATTCTAGGAGGTTCCTTCTTTAGTTCAGGTGACAGCTACTCTTAATCTATCACTCCACTGTTGGCCGGCACACGTGACCGTTTTAAATCGTTGTAATTGTCTTTTTCTTATGTGTTAAAAGTAAAAATAATTGTCAAGTTTGGTCTTTTACACCACGCAATTTATATATTTTTTATTTATTGACTCAATCAATGAGTGGTGCGTGAAATTGTCACATGTGAGTAGAACATCCACGAAAGACAAATCTCAATAACGTAAGTTTTTATAACCTTTTACACTCTTAATAGGTTTCGAGGATGCTTTACTAACAGTCTTTATTTCAGTTTTTCCTGATGATGAAAATAAACATTTTCGAAAGCTTGAAACTTAGTTAAAAGAGTACACTTATTTCACCGCTGCAAATATGTTTTCTCACCAATTAGACCTTCATAGGAGGTTTATTTCAAAACCCAAATAAGCCAAATCGATTCAGTCGTTTGTTTAAACATCGTTTTATGACACTTTATATATAGTTATAAAATATCATAAAATGACGTATAACAAACGGACCAAATGATCTAAAACTGTAGTGGTGAAGTCGTATAAAACATTTTAAATATTTAATTAAAAAAATAAGTGTCATTTATCGAGATAGAAAATATTATATCTCCTAAGAGTTAGACCAACAAATACACTTTCACAAAATTTTATTCCAATCGTTTCAGTGGTATTGAATATTATCTTTTACAAACATCGTGACAGGAGATTTTTATATATAAAGATATTTTAGGTATAAAACCAAAATTAACGCAATAAAACAAAGATTTCCATACTCTATAACCGGTCTCAGTTATTAAAGCGCTAAGTATATTTTATTAAGCGATAATTGTGTACCACCTAAGTAAACCGTTTAGACAATACGTTATTTATAATATTATTTGTTATGATTGAATGGGCACAGAGTTTTGACTCCGTTTCGTGGAAATATTGGACGTTCTCCAAAGGTCACACTAGAAATAAATTTAAATAGAGATGCAGGAAAATTACTTAATTTTTAGGCATTTGAATAAATATTTGCGACAAAATAATGCACCAGCATCCGTTGGGATGTATTTCTGGAATAATTGTGCTATAAATAATTCATTCAGAAATGAATATTACCGGTTATTAATTTTTTTCTTAACAAAAAACTCCTTTATGTTATTTAGGAATTACTTAAATATCGTCACGTCTTATATTACTGTTCCATATATTTTAGGAATGACACATATATGTAATGCTTTAATTGTCATGTGTCTACAACGATTTTGTCTCCTATGAGTCGATTAAGTCTTCTAGACCAGACCTTCTTATCTGCACTTGATATTTAATTGCGTGCTAGTTTGATAAATACTTCACTATCCTCCTGTTATTTCCTAAATGATATCAGTGATTTAGCTCTTCAGATGGGCGACAAATAACCTCGTTTTACAGCTTCCAATAGGAGTGATACAATAATAATAAAACCAAGTTCCTTGTACTCTATCTGATTAAAATATCTATATTGACATATTTGCGACTCATCAAGCTACGAAATGACATTTACATTCCACGTTTTGCACGTTTATTTGATTGCTTTTCAGATGACGTCAGCCTCAAGGATGAGATCCCTTTAATTAAAAAAGCTCGACAATAATTAGAAGTTTGAAAGGCATTTTCTTCTATAAACACGGGAAAATCTCGCTGGTAACGAATATCCCGAGAGGGTGGTAATGTGATTTTAAAGGGGAGATACCGGCCTGTCCAGGAATCTCACGGCCGCTCGTCAAGTGTGTGACATTTCACGGCCGGGGTGCATTTTTAATACGAGTTTTCTTTATTTATTGCAATACTTTTGATCAATAATACATTATTTATAAATTACTTTTTTTCTTCTTTGTTATGTTTTTCGCATATTGGTACCTAACTAAGTATCATAATAATAATAATTTTGTTTGCCGTCGTACTAAACAGTTAGTTTGTGTGACATTTTCCTGTTATCTGGGTTTCTTCGTTGTTGTGTATTTTTAATCCTGTCCAAGCCCCTTTTGTCAGGATTCTCTGTGCCTATCTTTATTTCCGCAAAAGGCAATATTGTCGGCCAATCGCTATTTTACCGCCCTATTTTTATTGTTTGTCTTATTTCGGTCTTTTTAATCTTGCCCCTTTGAGTCACTTCCAGCATATTTTGTCCCATTTTTCTGTATTTTTTTATATTTGTCACAATATAACAACCAAGGTTTAATAGAGGAGTTACTATCTTTATCATTGGGTGCTAATTATTTAACAATAAAATGATATCTTAGTCCTATAACTATAAAACGACACTTGAGATGACAATTTTATTAATGGGGCCTGGACTAGCTCTGTCTTGGACTATCAGAATGCTTACTCTCAGATGCTGCCTTACATTCCCAGTGCATTTCTACATCCAAATTGTGTGTCACTTATGTCTGGCTCAAGTTTGTTGTGTATTCTCCGGTGTATAATTTTTAAAAATATTTTGAGCGTATTACTCATTAAACTTATCCGGTGGTCTTGGCATTCTTTAGTATTTGGTTTTTTTGGTAGTGTTATGAATATTGACATCAGCCAATCTCTGGGAATGATTCCTGTACTATATATTGTATTGAATAAGTCGACCAATATTCCAATTTGCTGTTCTTCTAATAACCATATTATGTTTACAGGTGTTTCGTCAGGACCTGTTGTCTTGTTGTTCTTTGTTTGCTTTATCGCCTCTAATACCTTATCTTCTGTTATGTCTGGGCCGTTGTCGAACTTTTCCTGCTCTAGTACTATCTCAGTCCGTTCGTCTTTAAATAGCTCTTGAATATATTCCTGCCATCTTTTAAGCCTTTTACCGACGTCTATAATTATTTTGCCGTTATCCAGCAGTATGTTTGATTTTTTCTTAATATTAGTGCCTGTTATTTTCGTAATTTTTTATGAAGGTTTTAGTTATTATGTTTCTCTACCAACTGTTCAATCTCTTCGCATCTGTCACTATACCATCTCTTCTTTTCATCTCAGATCTTTCTCCTTATTTCTGTGTGTATAATATTATACATGTTTTTGTCTTTGGTTTTATAGGATCTCCTTGCTTCCATGAGATCCAGAATCTCATCGTTCATCCATTGATTTATGTTCTTGATCAGCTAAGGTGTTAGCGTTGTCCCACATGTGCGTATAAGAGCATCTTTTAACATATGCCATTTCCTGTTCGCATCTTCAGTAGGAATAATTTCTATTTTGGTGAGCTCTTCTTTAATTTTTAGTGTGACCTGTTCTTTTGTTGATGGATCTCTCAAACGGGATACTTGTATTCTCTCTACTTTAGTTTTAGCCACAAGCTTTTTTAGATTAATTCTAAACCTTCCTACAACTGGGTAGTGATCTGATCTCACATCAGCTCCGGGGTATAATTTTACTGATTTTATGGAATTTCGGTATCGTTTGCAGATGAGAAGGTAGTCAATTGGGTTTCTGATGACGTTATGTTGGTTGTCTGCTGAAGATTTCCATGTACAGAGTTTCCTAGGCAGCAGATCATAATTAATCATAAAGTATTCGCGACAATAAAATCGGTCTCTTGGCAAAATTCAGCCAATCTGTCTCCTCTCTCGTTACGGGTGCCCAGTCCAAAGTTTCCAATAAAATCACCTTGACTTCATCTACAGATTTTTGCATTTAGATCTCTCATGACTATTGTAACGTCTCTAGACTTGGTTACTTCTTATGATGATATAGAAATAGATACATACATATGATGGATTAGGATTATTTTCGTAGTGAATATAGTCCAAATATTTTTGATAGTGTGGTTACTCGACACAGGTCGATGCTCTTCTGTTAAATATACTTGCACTGACATGATTTTAAATTGGAAGTACAAATATAAGTAATTCTTAGCTGTAAAATAAATACACAACTGATAAAGGAATGCCGCCTAGAATTTTTCAGTGAGTTGACTATGGCGTGTTTGACAATTAAACACCCGGTATAATAAGATGTCATATTTTTGTAGAATTGTTTTACATTGCATGAAATTGTGCCTCGTTATGTACTTGCTTTATTTTGCTGTATTATTTTTACGTTAAAATGTGTTGACCTTTGATTATAATATTATTTTTTTTATTTTACTATTTTTATATATCGAGGGCTGAGAACCATAGGGTTCCAAGCGACAGTTTGTACAAAACTCGTTTTTTAACAGAAATCTATTGTTTTTTAAATTCTGCATAGAATGGTATTGAAAGTTCTGCGATTCGTTGACAGATAGCGCCACAATCAACAGTGAAATCTAGTTCCAAGCGCACCAAATGGTTTAAAGTTAGAACCATATGGTTCCATGTACTATAGTGAGAGTATTGGTGAAAGTTTTACATGTGAGTTTTATCAGTTAAAATTATCGCATTTCAAGCAAAGAAAATAATTTTCAATTTTCCATATGTAGAAGCGCATTATTGCAGGAAAGATTCAAAAAAAAGATATCTAGACCCAACACTTAACGTACAAAAAATGTATGAATTGTACATTGAAATGTGCAATGCAAACAATATACCTCCACAAAAGCAGTCGTTGTGTAGACACATTTTTAATTTTGAGCATAATCTAGAGTTCTTGCAACCGAAAACGGGTAGGTGTGACGTCTGCGAAGACTATAGATTGGCCAAAAAAGAGAAGAGGGTGCAGGCAGAAGAGCAACAGGCATATAATTCCCATATTAGAAAGAAATTAATAATGCGCCAAGAACGTGAAAATAACAAAAAAACAGAGAACTCAAACTGTGCCATTATATGTTTTGATATGGAAAGTGTCATAAATCTACGTAAATCTGAAGTCTACGTGCTGTTTTATAAACAGAAATTAAACGTATACAATCTGACAGCTCAGTTCTGTTGATTCAGAAGTTTACTGTGCAGTATGGCCAGAAACATTATGTGGGAGATCAGGCAATGATTTGTCTAGTGCACTAATACAAATTTTAGGGAAAGTAGTTTTAAAACATCCAGAAATAAACAACAAATAGTTGTGTTCCTCAGAACAGGAACTCCCTGATTTTAGTAGCAATCACTGACTTCCTGAACAGACATCCTAATATCCAAATGGCAACTATGAAATACTCCATACCTGGTCATTCGTGCATACAGGTTGTCGATAATATCCACTCTCGCATAGAAAAAGCTATGAAGGTTACGAATATTTGGTCTCCACTAGCGTTTATTAGACTATTGTTAAAAGTCAACAAACGAAAGCCATTATGTGTGATTAATATGAAACCAATACACTTTAAAAACTTCAAAAAAAAACAGCATCCTTATACCAATATAATAAAATACCTTACACTAAAGTATGTCAACTACGTTTTGTGCAAGGGGACATGTTTACTTTTCAGTATAAGCTGAATGATCACAGCGCCGAATTTTCTACAGTCAATGTTAGTAAAGTTACCAGCAGTATTAGGAAGAAACAGAGAGTGGGTCCCATAAATAATTCCACTGCTAACTTTGTAGTAGCTTCGGCCGATAACACAAAACTCAAATCTCTGACTGCGAAAAAGCTTGAGCATATTGAGTTTGCGTATAAATGGATGTCACTGGAAGATCAAAATTACATGAAATGTTTGATTTCTGAAACGAAACAGTTTATAAAAATAAAAGTTAATTTTCTACTCTTCGTTAATTTTCTTCTTCCTTGATCCTTCCAACGTCATGGTATAGGCTATTATTGTTAAAGGCAATAAAGTCTACAATGATGACATAATATGTCATAATATGACATTTTTAAAAGTTTAAATTTATTTAGGGACACAAAGTTCCAAGTATAGCTGTTACAGTGCCCTAAGGTTCCAAGTACAAGTGTAACATTTTGAAAAAACCATGAAATTTGCATTTTATACCACAACGACAGCATTGTTTTAAGAATCACTGTATTACCAAATCCTTAAACAATAATATATAACATATCTGACAAAGTACAATATTGTCAAAACCGTTTTATTTGACAGCAAACTTTAAAATTCGTCTCCTGAAAATGTTTGTAAATGTCGCTTGGAACCCTATGGTTTTCAGCCCTCGATATACACTTTTCATAATTTTACATCATTCTTTTATTTATATTGTTCTTGCATTGGTATTAAATATTGCTAAATCTGCTAAAGATTTTTTGAATAAATTTCCATTAATTACCCATTCAATCCACACAATCATGCTAATAATACTAAAAAATTCAGTATACAATTCATCCTATCATATTTATATTTTCATATAGCGATATTATTCGATTTCTGTCCCCACCCCACGCAATATCGATCATCTGTATCTGATACGTTTATCAAGCATTTATTAAATGAATTGTCCGATGATTGATTCCGACTAATAAAAGGATTTATTTTCATTGTGGAAAATGGCATTTGTGACAGGCCATTGAACATGACTTATACCGGATTGATAATTTATCAAAGGCATACTTTTTGGTCGATATGACACAAAAAAGAAAATAAAAAAGAAATATCGAAAGGGAAAATGATACGAGTAAGTTGCAATCAACAAAGAATTAGTATTAAAAATACCAATATGTTTTATATTATAAGAAAATCTTGACCAATCTTAACTGAAATCATGGTAAAATCATTGAAAAGTCAGATTTGTTTAGATGTATACATAATAAGATACTACCTTCACTTCAATAGTATTTAATAAAGTTCTTTTACCCTATGCCGGCCGATATGCAATTAAGATATGATCAGTGGGCCTCAAACAGTGGGACGTTAATATTTAATTCTGATCGCTTGAAAAGTAAAAATATTTAATTTCCTGTATTTTATGTTCAGTAATAATATTGTGACGATATCAAAAAAACTGTAGGACCAATGTGGAAATGTCTTAAAAACAACAGAGATGAATGGCGAGAATTAGGAGAGGCCTATATTCGGCAATCCGAATAGAAAGAAGGGCTTAAAAAATAATATTGGATTTTACTGTATCAAAAGCAAATAAAATGAATATAATATATATATATATATAAAGGGCATGTTAAAAGAAGTGGGACGGAATCTTTCGAATACTCGAAATTATTTGTCGACATCAAATGTTCATCAAGGTCTCTATTCATCATAAGTCTATATTTTTTGCGTAGAGTGAAAATTATACGAATGGTTTTGCATGCAGTAAAATTGGAAAAAACTTGGCAAGTTGCTGATATGTCCAAATTTAAATAAAATATATCCAAGACTTTATTTGTTGCAGACACTGTATTAAATATAACCTTGAAACAAATTGGCACTAAATCACTTCCGAGTTTTCAGCAAAACAAAATGTTTAAACACGCGTAGTCCAGTAATTAATACCAAAGCTATTGAGAGTATGCAGTCCAGAAATTAGACCGAAGTTACTTTATCGTTTAACTAAAACACACCACAAAGTCCGATTTGAATTCCAGAAACACTTTTTTGTTTCTTCATTTTAGCAAACGGTTTGTCCTATTCACTGTCTGACATTTCACTATCAGAGTCATCACTATCTGAATTGTCTATCCGAATAATTAGAGGCCGAACCTCATCCATAACTAGCTAGGTTTGAAAAGACTGAACGATTATGTCCTCTTTATGTCTAATACAATTTATGCTATTGTTCTGCTTTTTACTGTGTTGTACTTGGACTTAAAAATTTGCCTTCAAATTGAAACCGCCCTTACATGCAAACAATTTCAAACCCTTCTCGTATTTTTGTTTGAACTGTTTTATTACTTTTTAAATTAACTTCACTTCCAAACCTGTGAATATGAACTGAAAAGTAGCTTTTGTTAATGAAAAAAGTTGTATTATTACGTTTTGTATTTTTTTGGCAGCCCACTCAATAATGAATCGAGTTTTAAGAGCTCAAACTCACGCTCACATCGAATATACCGAGAAAATCGCTAAAGGCCAAATAAGCCAAAATGAAAATGAATAAATTATTTTAGAGCAAGTATAAACACGTCAGTCAAACCCGCCAACAAGTTCAAAATAAACTTAGTTGGACGTCAATATATCAATTTAAAGCATCTTTTAAAGAGTGTACATACATGGCAAGACTCAATGGGTTAAAAATATATGCTAAGACAGGTAATTGCACAATATGGCAAATGGGGTTCGGAGGTAAAACTGAAAAAGACTGACTAAATGTGTACTACCGGACACCAGAATGACTTACAGCTGAGAAATGGTGGATAATATTGGATAGGGAAACGCATATTTCATGTACATGTACAATGTACCCAATACATTTGGCTGACATTGAAGAATGTAAAATATTGAATGTCAAGATTAAACTGTCTAAATTGACATTCAATATTTTACATACTTCAATGTCAGTTTTTATTTGTGAAATCTTTTAATTTCTGTGAGTGCTTTTAAATCTATTTGTACAACATTTATTTGTAATGTCAATAGCGAAATATTGAGTTTCTTAGAAAACACAAAGATTTTTATTAGAGACCACTGTACCTGAGAATTCCCTGAGAAATCAAATTGATACTATTTGTTGAAGACATCATCTAGTCTATGACGTAAACGATAATTATTTTGCTATTGCGGTAAACACGTCGATCAAATCCGAAAATTGTGACTACCTACACAAACCTCTTATAATTTGTCAAGTATTACGTGGGGGATATATTGTTCCGTAATAGATGGCGGAACTGGAGGATTTTTTTAATTAGAATTTAGTGAATAGGACGAAATTAGAAATTAATCTTATTGTCTCTTAGTGAATGAAGGCGGCTGTAGACGGAAAATGGAAGAGAGAATCCTGACAAATATAGTTTCATATTATCACGACTTACTTAAGATTTTATCTCGAATTTATTACGTAATAAACTTTATCTTTGGGCTAAAATGGGTCTTCCTTGTTTAATTTATTTTGTCCGATATTAGGACTTTGGTTCACTTAATGTTGCTCACATTATAGTCCAGTCGTCACAGATTTGACCCCTAAAATTCATAGGAACAAGCTGATTTTTGCCAAGAATATCAACTTTGGGACCCCAAAAAAGTTGACCACTTTAACCCCTAGGTTTCCCCCTAAAACGCAAAAAAATTGATTTACCAAGAATCTGTACGCCGTAGGAAAAAACATTTTTAATAAAAAATGTAGCTGAGATAATTTTAAACAAAAATGTTTATTAGCACTTTTTGCGTAGAACGAGCCGTTCACTCAGAAACAACGCTTGAAGTGACCGGCGATTTTGAATGTCAGTTCCACACGCGAAATCAATGTTAAATAAAATTTCGATATCTTTTGTTTCATGTGTCCTATCGACAAAAATCAACATGTGTTTTAAAGGCAAAGAGTTTAGCTTTTGTATGCAATTTTTGTATTTTGCCGCAAATAAAGTCAGTTTCTATAAAGCTGGTCAATATATAAACTTTGCAAGATTTTGCCATTTTTTACGATTCTCGAGAGATCGATAAAATTTATTACTTTCATTGACCTTCTCTTCTTGTAGTTCCTTCTCCAATCGGAGGTTGGCGATCATCACAGCTATCCGTACCTTATTGGTGGCTGCTCTGAAAAGATCTACTGAGCTGCAACTATACCACTCTCAGGTTTCTTAGCCAGGAAATTCTTCGTCTTCCTATGGATCTTTTACCCTTGATTTTACCTTGCATTATGAACCTTAATATCTCAAATTTCGCACCTCTGGTAATGTGGCCTATATATTCCAGCTTTCTTGTTTTGATGTGCTTTATGACCTCGCAATCCTTTTGTAGCCTTTCTATAGCACCACATCTCAAATGATTCCAACTTCTTTATATCATCCATTTTTAGTGTCCAGCTTTCCATTCCATACAAAAAAGTCGAGAACACATAGCATCTTAAGGCTCTTATCTTCAGTTCCAGAGGAAGGTCTCGATTAACAAACATTGTTTTTATTTTAGCAAATCCTAGTCTTGCAATTTCAATGCGTGCCCTTATTTCTCTACCTTGGTCATTGTTTTCATTTACCTAGGTTCCCAGATATTTGTAGCTACTCACTCTTCCTACTAGTTTTCCCTCGATATCTAGCCTTCCTACTATATGTTGCTTAGAAATATTCATGCACTTGGTTTTCTTAACGTTCATCTGTAGTCCATATTTTATACTGACTTGATGATCTATTTACTAAGCGTTTCAGTACTTCTAGACTGTATGCAAAAACAGCGGTTCGTCGGCGAATCTTATGTTGTTCAAGATTTTTTTGTTGATTGATATACCCTGTTGTTCCTCTGATATTACTTTCTTAAAAATAGCTTCGCTGTACAGATCGATTAACAATGGGGACAGCACGCAACCCTCTCTAACACCTCTTTTGATTTCTATAGTTTCTGTATCGTCTGTTTCTTTCTGTAGTTATGTTTTTTCGATTCTAACCTTTTCTTTTTGATTCCAGTACAGATTGACAATAACCCGTATATCTCGACTCTTCACATTCTTTTCTTTTACAGTTTTTCGCGTTTCTGATGTCCTACTCTATCAAAAGCCTTTTGATAATCTATAAAGCAGACGTAGAGATCCTGTCATGTTGATGGTCATATAATTCAAAGAGTGTCCAGTTTTAATTATCTTGGTTGCCATATTACTGAACAACTAGATCCAGATCAAGAGATAAAACGTAGAATCGAGATAGCCCGCACGACATTTTTAAAAATGAAGTCATTCTTCTGTAATGATAACCTGCAACTTCAACTTCGAAAGCGCATGGTTAAATGCTACATTTGGTCAGTCCTCTTATACGGTGTCGAAGCATGGACATTAAAAATATCCACCATTAATCGTCAGGAGGCCTTTGAAATGTGGCTGCACAGACGTATACTAAAAATTCCACGGACGGCTATGCTGGAAAATGTGGCAGTCCTTGAGAGAGCAAATGCTGCTCGCGAGCTGCTTGATAACATCAAATGTAGAAAGATGGCCTATTTTGGACACGTAGTAAGGGGAGACCGATATAATATTCTTCAACTTATTATGATGGGTAAAATCGAAGGACGCAGAGGAATTGGTAGAAAGCAGGCCTCTTGGTTGAAGAATATCAGGGAGTGGACAGGAATGAGGAAAGCTGAGCAACTCTTTAGAATAGCTCAAGATAGAGACAGTTTCGCCATATTAATCGCCAATGTCAAGGGGACTTGATAGGGCACGTTAAGAAGAAGAAGATATCCTGGTTCATATATAGTCGTTATTGCGCGAGAACCTTAAAAACAAACAGAGTCTTTCTCGTTCTTAGTCCCCTTCTGAATCCAAACTGGGTGTCATCTATATCTTCTTCTATTTTTTGTATAGTCTTCTATGTATTATTTTGAGAAATATCGTAAGTGTGTGGCTTATTAAGGAAATTGTTCTGTATTGGGAGTATTCTGCGGCATGTACTGACTTTTGTAGTGTTACAAACGTGGACAGCAACCAATCTTCGGGTATTACTCCTGTTGTATATATTTTGTTGAACAGATCTAAAAGTATATGCAGTGTTTCTTCGTCAATGCATTTAATTAACTCAGTGGGTATCTGATCTGGGTCTACTGATTTTGCGGTCTTTGCATTTCTAATTGCCTGTTTGTTCCTATGGTTCTTCTTGTATCATTCTATCATCGTCGAATAGTTTCATTATGTATTCTTGCCAAAATCTTAGTTTATCTTTGATGTCTGCAATGAGTTTACCATTATCATCTTTGACTATCCCATAGTGTGCTCGATTGTTGGTATTTGGTAGTTATTTTATTTTTTTATGCATATTGAATCTGTCGTATTTGTTGTCATATTCTTTTATTTCTATGCATTGGTCTGTTAACCACTTTTCCTTGGCCTTTTTTATCTTTAATTCTACTTTGTAGTTCTTGATATTTTGGCGGCTCATGTCTTTGGCCTTTAGCTTTTCTCCTCTCTTCCATTAATGCTAGAATTTTTGAAGTCATCCACTTCTGTTTTTTATTTGTCTTTTCAGGTTTTAAATTTTCGTCTGCAGCCTTTAGTAATGTCTTTTGAATATTGCTTGACTTTTCATTGATATCTTCTGATGTTATGATTTCTTCTCATACTTCTGTTAGATTTGAATTGACTTGTTGGATCACTTTTTGATGTATTTCTCTTTTCCTTAATTTTGTATAATCAAACGTTGGTTTATTTTTAGGTATTACAATCTATTTGAGTTTCACGTGCATTCTAGCTATCAGCGGGTTATGTTCTGAGTTGACATCTGCTCTTATACTTTAACTATTTTAATTGAGTTTTTGTATATATTTTTGACTAATATATAGTCTATTTGATTTCTGACTATGCGGTTTTTGTTGTCTGCAGGAGATCTCTAAGTTTATAATCTTCTGTCGGGTAGTTGGAACATTGTGTTCATTTATTGCAAAATGTTAATTTTGACAAAAATCCCCAAATCTATCGCTTTTTCGTTTCTGTCACCTAGTCCAAATTCTCCAACATATTTGTCAACTTTTCCTCTCCCGACTTCAGCATTAAAGTCCCCCATTACTATTGTAATGTCTTCTTTCATTGACCGGTCGTAGTGAAATTTTTATTGTTGAAGATCAGTCTACAAATCCTATAACACATTCGATTTTGATTTTTGGCAACCAATATGAGGCATGCGCGAATTATAGAGGAATTTTACTCCTAAACACGGCATATAAAACCCTCTCAAACATCATTCTTAGTAGACTAATCCCTTATGCTGAAAATGTCCTAGGCGAATATCAAGCCGGTTTTAGGGCAAACAGATCAACAATAGATCAACTATTCACGCTGAGACAACTTCTAGAAAAGGGTTGGGAGTATAACAGACCCATACACAATCTTTTCATAGACTTTCGACAGGCATATGATAGCGTAGAAAGAAGCCAAGTATGGAATGCCATGGCGGAGTTCTCAATACTAAAGAAACTCATTCGGATGAACAAAGTCTGTATGGAGGGTGGAATATCTAAAGTACGTCTAAATAATAAACTGTCTGGCAGCTTTGAAATCAACAGTGGACTCAAACAGGGTGACGCGTTATCTCCACTACTGTTTAATCTTGTATTAGAGAAAGCCATGAGGTCGGCCGAAATAAAAACAGAATTGCTATCGGTTCAAGGTCCCAAGCTATTACTCGCATATTCAGATGACATAGATCTCGTTGGAGACTCCATCCTGTCCACGAAAGACATCTTCAACAATGTGGAAGGAGCAACAAGTGAAGTAGGGCTGAAGATTAATGAAGGGAAGACGAAATATATGTGTATAAATAGAACGACACGAAGAGACAGAATAGGACAAAATGTGACGATCAACACCTTCAATTTTGAAAGAGTACAACGTGTTAAGTATCTGGGGGCCGTAATCACAGCTGACAACGATGTTACCGAAGAAATAAAAGACAGAATCCAATCTGCAAACCGCTGTCTATTCGCACTGGATAAGCTCATAAAATCAAAAAATCTTACAAGAAGTTCAAAGATCAAAATCTATAAATCCATCGTCAGACCTGTAATAACATACGGATGCGAAACATGGACCATGACCAAAGCAAACGAAGAAAAGCTCAGACGCTTTGAACGAAAAATACTTAGAAAAATTTTCGGACCTCGCCATGACATCACCACAAACCAGTATAAGATCAGAACCAATATCGAATTAAAAGCACTCTACAATGACGCCGATATTGTCTAAGAAATTAAATCACAGCGACTAAGATGGGCAGGCCACGTGCACAGACTGCATAACGATAGACTGGTAAAACTGGTATGGGAAGAGATTCCCACAGGCAAAAGACCACTCGGACGTCCCAGAATGCTATGGAGAGATAACATCCAAGCAGATTTCCAGAAAATGAACATTCCATTTGACCCTAGGTTGATGGAAGACCGAACAAATTGGAAAAAAGTTGTACAGTCAGGCAAGACCCACCCAGGGTTGTAGCGTTACGTGATGATGATGAATATGAGGCATTTGGAATATGACTAAAAACTCACAATTTAAACCTTTACATTACAAACGATTGCACGTCACAGGAAATGCCTCCAAGAAGACGGTTTTGGGTGTAATTTATAGCAGAAACTATATCAGTATTTAAGTACTTTTGACAAACGTGCTAGTATAATTAGAAAAGTGCAATTTTAAACGTTTAAGATCGTTTGTAATGCGAAAGTTTAAATTTAGCGTTTTTTAAACATATTTCAAAGACCTTACTTTTTAGTTTCTAGCCTCTATAAGATTGTCTTATAGTTATAGAAACTCCATAGTGACCAGTCAGTGAAAGGGGTACATTGTATTAATCCCATGGCAACAATCGCGCCACGTTTATTTATTTAACACCTCTATAAAAGCTGAGTTCATTTGGGACAAAAAACAAAAAATACATCGAGCTGTCGAGCTGATACAAATTTTAATGAGCATTGTTTTCGCGCGCCTAATTAACATTCAAAATCTCCGATCGCTTCAATCGTTGTTTTTGAGAGAACGGTTTATTCTACACAAAAAATATATAAAACTAATAAATGTTTTTGTTCCAAATTATCTTAGCTACATTTTTTATTTGAAACATTTTTTTCTGTGGGGTACAGATTCTTGGTAAATCGATTTTTTCCGTTTTCCCCCTCTTCGTTGACGGTTTTAGGGGAAAGCCGGGGGTAAAAGTGGTAATTTTGTTTTGCATATTTATAAGCGTCCTAGAATTGACATTTTCAACAAAATTCAACTCGTTCGTATGATTTTTAGGGTTTCAGTGGAATTTTCGTCTCTGACGACTGGATTATTAGAGGAAAAGTTGGTTTCAGCACCCGGTTGTAACTTCACTGATCATTTCCTAATGATAAAAGTAGTAGTATTAATATATAAAGCTAAGATCATCTTAAAAAATGCCTGAAACTGTATTTTCTACTGCAGATCGATACTCTTACGATTTTTCTGTACGATTACTTTTTAATTATGATCTTGGAAGAAAACTAAATATACACTAACTAATGGACTTTACCGAAATAAAATAAATATTACACTATAGAAAGATGAGAAGATTCGAAAAGAGGGTTAGCTAGATAATAAATGAGAAAAATTAAAGTAATACTGTTTCTTCGATCAACAAAGTTTCATTATTAAAACTTAATTTGTTTTTCTCTGCTAAACGAAACAACATTTAAATCTTTTAACTAATATTGAAATGACGTCTTTTATGGCAGTATTAAAAATTAATAATAACAAGACTCACTCTCATTGTCAAAAGAAAAAGTCAAAAGACTTTAAGTATTTTAACAGTGGCGTAACAAAGTATAAAAATCTAAATTACATAAATTAAAGAGAAGCAAAAAAGTGAACTATTTTTCTTTACATATGAATTAGCAAAAGAATTCTGTGGAATTAAGAAGATAATGAAAAACAAAAAAAACGAACCCGTTGGTGGAAAAACCGAGTAAAAGCAATTATTATTGATAAAAAGGAAGCATGGGAAAGAGACGTACAACCAAAAGATCCAAAGAACAAAGAAGTGTATAGCAATAAAAAAAATTGCCAAAAAGGCAATACGAGATAAGAAAAAAAATCCTGCGCAGAATTTGGGAACAGCTTAAAGCAAAACACAACATTAAGAGAGTAAAAGAGAACACCAATATACGGCATAAAAGATGTAAATACCAAAATATTATAACAATAATGAATTTACGAAATGGTAAACGTCTGAAAAAAACTGTAATATCTGGGCCACATAATGAGAGGAGAAAAGTACTTACTGCTTAGACTCATAATTTAAGGAAAAATCTCGGGAAAGAGAAATGTGGGACGTAGGAGGATTTCCTGGTTGCGAAATTTAAGGGAGTGGTATGGGTGCAGTTCAATACAGTTATTCAGAGCTGCAGCCAACAAAGTAAAGATTGCTGTGATGGTAGCCAACCTCCGATAGGAGACGGTACTGCAAGAAGAAGAAACGTCTGGAAAGAGTTTTACACTTGTAAATTTAACTTACAATATACAACTTTTAACTCAAATGACACAGTAAGTTGAAGTGAAGAAGTGGACGGGACAAGGGGAATAGAAAAAAGAAGTCATGGATGCAATACAAATAATTAAGAACGGAAAAGCTCAAGGGGAAGATGAAAGAGCTTCAGAACAATATTCAGAAAAAACTTATTTTATTTTGTTTTTCTTATAGTTGTTAATAAACACATTTTCTCATTCAAGTAACTTGTAGTATTCTTTATTGAACCTTTAATTTAGTTGTTACAACAAAAAAAAATGCCAGTTTTTCTTTGCCTTAATTAGTCTTGAAAGACAAAATGTTGATGTGCCATAGTGGCACAACTCAAATTCAGGGTTAAATTTAAAAGTCTATGTCACAATTCATTAAAGCCTACCTAACGCTCTCCCAAATACACCAAAATTTATTTTTTTCAAAAATCCCAATCCATGTAATAAAACAAATAAGACAAAATTATTGGCATACAAACTTTAAACCCCCGTTTTAAAAAATTATCAGTTTTTGTGTTGTGCCACTATTGCATACAGCCGACCATATGTTATGGGGGGTGAAAAATACTTATTACTCGTACTAAGAAATATAAAAGTCAGACTAGCTATTATGATATCCACCAGAAAAAGAAGAAGTATTACGAATCAAGAAAAATTTCTTACCCTCACGAGCATCACTTGCGTGCCTTTATCCGTAGTATCTCATTTTTCGCACAATCCGTTGACGATATCCAGCATTTTCAATTTATACAACAAACACGGCGTCATTTACATGAATCCGTTTAAAATTTCACGCCAAGAAAATTTGTTCTTCGCACCATATTGTGCTGCAAATTGTTTCTGGATTCCATTTATTACAGCTCCCCGGTTATTCCTACCGACATCATAAATATTTACATACCAAATTCAGTTAATGTTGAATACGCAATGTTCATATGGACAGGGCCTGATCTACGATTTTTATTTTGTACAGTTCTCTTCTTTACCGACCAGTAAATACAAAATAATATAATTAGCAATCAAGATAGGGACAAAGAACCTAAATAATATAAAAAACTAATATATAACTATTCTAATTCACCGAAATCATAGTTTAAAGCTGGTGGTGGTAGTGATGGTGATATAATTGGACATACCACTACTGTCTCTCCGTTCCAGAGATTCCGGAGCCGATTGCATCTTTAACCCTATTTCAGGTAACTACTATCGGTGAGCTCTAGCCCAGAAGGACCATTTAGCACACTGTTCAAGTCACCAGTGCCTAGCATAAATATGCTAAATAGTAAGAGACGAAATATAGCTGGCGATAATTGTAAAAAGGCTTATTGACAAAGCAAATAAATATGGATTGCAAATAAATCTACAAAACAATACATGGAATTAAAAAAGGACTAAAGAATCTAAGTAAAAATACAAAAATAAAAGTTAAAAGTACACACACAAACAGAAAGACTAATTGAATTCAAAGAAGCTGAAATTTTATATAGAGTAAGTTTTTAGTATGAAATGACCCAATTATCTCGGAAAGTGTTATACGATTTTTATAGATTTTGGTGTACAAGGATCTTGTGATGCATTTGATATTATGGTGGTACTTACATTGTTGTCAAATCTTTAGTTTTTCTGAAAATCTAATGAACTTTTTTATTTCAAATAGATTATACTGTATATTTTTACTGTTACAGTAACAAATTTGACGTTTCAATAAATTAATACTCTTAGTATTAATTTAAAGTTGCAATGGATTGTTTATCTGAAAAAGAAAGAATTGAGATTTTAGTGATATTAGGATATGGTGATATGCGTAGAAATCAACAGGAGAAATTCAAAGAAAGAGAATTCAGAGAAAATTTTGGTCAAATTCAAAGTATTTCAGTTTTTTTATTTTTAACTCTATTTTCATGATTTTTTTAGCACACTGTGTAAAACTTTATAAATTTTAATTTAGTATAGTAAGTTTTTTAATAAAGTTTTGTATTTGACTTATTATACGGGGTTAATCGAAAGGTAGTTTTTTATCCTAACTTTGAAACATCATGTGGAATAATTACGCTAGCGGACTTTCGTATAGCCTAGTTTTTTGGTTGCAACCATGTCTTCCCAGTATTATGTTTTTTGTTTCATGTAAAATATGGATTGGTTAATTTTTAAGAGCAAAATGACTTTGCCACCCACAATTTACGACTTTTCCTATTATTACCATTATCTTTTGTATTAATTTGTAATACGACGATGGGGGCTTTGGTGACTGATATCGAAGGAATGCGATACCAACATCCCAGAAGCACTGTATTTAAATAATGATTAAAAGCAATGACATGATCTTGGTTTTAATAAACAATGATAACAATATCAAAACATAAAAAAAACAACTTAAATGTAACTTAATCCAAGTACGCAAATACCAAAGAAAAACTACTAAAAACTAACTTAATAATTTGTATCATGAATGTGTTGCTTGTGTGAGTCCATTTCAAAAGGTAAAAGAAATAATAAATTAGACTTACTCACAATCAATTTAATTTAACTATCAGACGACCGGTTTCGCTTTCTACAATATGCAAAGCATCTTCAGGTCACGATACAAAGTTAAATTAATGCTGAAAATAATAAACCCATATTAGGGTGTTGTCTAATAAAGGTAAAACAAAGATAGGTGATATAAATTATATAAATTACAGTAATTATGCCAATATTACATGTCTGTGGTTTTTAAAAACGAATAAAATGTTTAAGCAGACAAGGTAAGACCCACAAATTGGTAAAATAGTCTATTAAACTGTAATGAAATAATAAATAAACAAATAAATAAAACATTACTTACATGCCGGTACTCTATTAATTGATGGTTGAAAGAACATGGTTCAAACTATCTTGTATTGTTGATTGGAGAACTCAAGTCAACTATTGTAATTGTTTAACAGTAAATGGGGAAGTTCTTGAGGAGACAGATTTTATCCAATGAAGTAGAGATAGGTAAATGTAATTGTTTGTTTGATGAAAGTAATGTTCTATACCATTAAGTTCTTTAAAGTTATTTATATTTATTCTGGAGATATATTTATGAAATATGTGTTATTTATTGAGATTTTTATTTTTGTTTTGGAAAGTGACAGTTGTGAGACAATGAATAAGAATAGATGTACAAATTGTGTGGGTGTGCAATTATATCAGCTTGTAATTATCAAATTTCTTTGATAAAGTTATGTTACAATATGTGGCAAATTGTTGTAAAGTCCAATATATAAAGTTAAAATTAAAATTGAGACACTTTAAGACACACAGAAAACACACAGAAAACACTTAAAAAACGGGGGGACAAACAGACAATAAATTTAAAAATTTAAAAATTTAAAAAGGGAGGATTTTAAAATCCTCCCATTTTAAATTTAATGTCTGTTTGTCCCGCCGTTTTTTAAGTGTTTTCTGTGTGTCTTAAAGTGTCTCAATTTTAATTTACACTTTATATATTGGACTTTACAACAATTTGCCACATATTGTAACATAACTTTATCAAAGAAATTGGATAATCACAAGCTGATATAATTGCACATCCACACAATTTGTACGTCTATTCTTATTCATTGTCTTACAACTGTCACCTTCCAAAACAAAAATAAAAATCTCAATAAATAACACACATTTCATAAATATATCTCCAGAATAAATATAAATAACTTTAAAGAACTTAATGGTATAGAACATTACTTTCATTAAACAAACAATTACATTTACCTATCTCTACTTCATTGGATAAAATCTGTCTCCTCAAGAACTTCCCCATTTACTGTTAAACAATTACAATAGTTGACTTGAGTTCTCCAATCAACAATACAAAATAGTTTGAACCATGTTCTTTCAACCATCAATTAATAGAGTACCGGCATGTAAGTAATGTTTTATTTATTTGTTTATTTATTATTTCATTACAGTTTAATAGACTATTTTACCAATTTGTGGGTCTTACCTTGTCTGCTTAAACATTTTATTCGTTTTTAAAAACCACAGACATGTAATATTGGCATAATTACTGTAATTTATATAATTTATATCACCTATCTTTGTTTTACCTTTATTAGACAACACACTAATATGGGTTTATTATTTTCAGCATTAATTTAACTTTGTATCGTGACCTGAAGATGATTTGCATATTGTAGAAAGCGAAACCGGTCGTCTGATAGTTAAATTAAATTGATTGTGAGTAAGTCTAATTTATTATTTCTTTTACCTTTTAATAATTTGTATTGCCTCCCCTAGCCCCTATAACTGCCTTTACACGTCTGCTTATGCTATCTATGAGGTTGCGAATATCATCTTGCTGGATGTTTTGCCATTCCTCTTCTAGAGCCAAGCGAAGTTCGTTAATTGAGGCTGGTGCGACTTCGCGACCTCTAATATTTCTACCGAGCATGTCACAAACGTACTCTGTCGGGTTCAGATCTGGCGATCACGCTGGTTAGTTCATTTTATTAATACCAACTTCTTCTAAATATGGCGTTACACACATTGTAGAGTGGGGTCGCGCATTATCTTGCAGTAGTAGAAAATCATCGCCGATATATTGAGAAAAAAGAAGTGATTCACTAAAATTTCCTTAATATATCGGTGTGCAGTCAACGAACCCTCAATAAATACCAATTCAGTGTGCGCCTTTCGGGATATTCCTGCCCATACCATCACCGAACCCCCTCCATGTCTAACGCGGGGATTAAAAGCGCACTATTCAAATCTCTCTCGAGTTCGACGCCATACTTGCTCTCCCGTCTAATGAGTGAAGACACTATCTCGACTTATCCGTAAAAAGAACATTACTTCATTGTCCTAAATTTTAATGAAAATGTTCCCTGGAAATTTGCAGTCTAGCCACTCTGTGCCGTGGAAGTAATTTGGGCCTAGTTGCTGGTCTGAAACTTTGCAAACCAAATTAATTTAATCTTCGACGAACTGTAAATACACTTACATTATTGCCTCGAACCTCTTGAAGCTGATTTCTCAATGTTAAATGACGATCCCGCAAAGCGTTGACTCGTATAAAACGATCATCTAAAGCGGTAGTTTTGCGTTTCCTGCCACATCCCGTTTTACGCTTGTTTGTTCCAATTCGTATAAAACGTTTCATTACCCTATGGATGGTAGAGCGATGAGTGTGTAGTACTCTAGCCACATATTCATAATTTCGCCCATCTTCAATCAGAGCAACGACTTTCGCAAAATATTTGACACTAAGATCCATGATCAATCATAGGTAAACAAAATGTAAGTGTCAATATGACATATTGATAGTAGTCACCAAAGCCACCTCGTCGTATTATAAAATAACTTAAAAATATTCATAATTAAAAAAGTCCTAAATTGTGGGTGCCAAATTCATTTGGCTCTAAAAAATGAACCAAGGAAAATTTTGACATCAAACAAAAGAAAAAAAAACAATGCTTAGGAGACATTTTTGCACCGAAAAATAAAGTTTTACGAAAATTAGCAAACGGAAGTATTCCACACGATGTTCCAAAGTGAGGATAATAAAATCACTTTTCAATTAATCCCGTACAATAAGTCAAATATAAAATTTTATCAAAAAGCTGACTATACCAAATTAAAATTTATAAATTTATACAGAGTGTGCTAAAAAATCATCAAACTAGGGCTTAAAATAAAAAAAATTTGCTTTGTAGGCTCCTGGCTTCTAAAAACTTGTTATTTCCGTCCATTTTTTCGGTTCCTTGATATCTCCCTCCAATTTTTTACGTTTATTTCTGACAAGTCTTTGGCTTTACTGCTTCTTACCATTTCTTCTTTGGACGTCCTCTTCTTTTTTCCCCATTTCTCCCTCCTTCAGTATTATTTTAACATTTCGATTCTCTGGAATTAGTATAATGTGACCAAGTCATCTAGCTCTTTGGGCTCGTATTTTTGCCGTAATTGCTGGTTTTCCATACATCCTCACTTTTTCTTTATTTGTTCGTCTTCTCCAAATATTCTCTGCTATTTCTCCGAAGATTTTTCTGACATACAGGGAATATTGGAATAAGACAAAAAATATACAGGGTGTTCTTTTTAAAATAAGGAAATTCCTTTGATTTACAGAAAAACAGAAGATCTGGCAACAATATAAATACAACTATAATATCGGTCACTTCACAAGACCCTTGTGTTGGTTAATACACATATGCGAGTCGAACTGTTCGCGAACCGCTTGCGAGATGTTCGTTCGTCGCTCATCAGCTACCATGGCCCGTCAGTTTTTAGGACAAGCCCAAAGGATATTCGTAGTTACGGACGTCACAGATATCTATATGTTTCCATACTTTTTGCGAGCACTGTATATATGTTTCATTTTTTAATATTGCATACTAATCTTATTGAACGTTCCAATTTGTTGTCTACTTAAGCATTTCTTTATCCATTTAACTACAACCACTTTTTGTTATATATAATACGAAAAACTGTACATCAAAAGCGGTTTCTCTTTTTATGCAACCAGTTTTCCCCCTAATACTGTCCTGGTCTTTAGATCACTATGTCCATACGGTAACAGCTGAAGTCGGAATCCAATTTGAAAAGTGAATTAGGACCTGCTCGGGATAGGTAACATAATATATTCAACAAACAAGATATTTGATAGCAGTTTTACAAACTTTATTGATTGGAAAACATGCCGTAGATTGTTTGGTAGAAAACAATTTTGGAAGCAACAAAAATTTAAATTAGTAACCCCAAATTCCGGGGATGGGAGGTTTTTATGAAACAGCATATTAGCGGTTGGAGCGAGGTTTACAGCATGTTTGGACTATAAAATAATAAACCACTAAATGTATAAACGCGGTCGATAAAGCCACACTGGTGATGTATGAAATCGGTTTTATCATAAAAAGTGATATTTGTTCTACATTTTTTACAACTTATAAACAATACTATTATTTCCAATAGTGCTTTAGATAAAATTTCTTAAATTTGATTTTTGGTGTTTCTTTTTATTTGATACTCAGAGTTAATTTGATTTGCTCGTATCAATTCAAAAAATGAACCCTCCGATCATAAATCGGTCACTTCAGCAAATAAAATGAACTGCGCAACATATATTCCAGCTAATACAATAGAACAAACAGTTTTCTCTCGGTTTTCCTGTATTTTCCTTCCTAATTTATGATCTACAGCATAAAACAAAAAGGCATATACGACATGTCATGGTCATAAATTAGTTCTACATAGAGGCAGTTAGTATAATAAGCACAGTGAGTTTGTACTGAAAATAACAGATGATAACAAGAGTTTTTATTCACAGTAAAACTATAAAATTTAAAAATTTTTGTATGTTTTGTTTTTTTTGTCCGTTGTGAATTGAAAATATGAAAATATTGTAACATACTTTTAATACAGATATCACGCAATATATTGTTATAATGGATTACCTCAACCTGACGTCACAATGAGCGAGGGTTTTTAAAAACCTTTCCAAACATTTTTAATTTGCATATATTTGTTCATAAAAAGTTAAAAGTATTGGTTTTTTAAATTGTTTGAAGAACAAATAAGAACTTTTGGTTATAAACATTTATTCTGTGCGATTGGTAGTATTTGTTGTTCGTGAATTTGTGAGGTAAGAATATTAAAGTATTAAGATATTTACTATGAATGTTCATATTTTAAGATTATGATGTTGTATGACTAAAACTTTAATTATTTTTTTTTATTGTATTTCAAGGTATTTTGTTGTTGTTTCTATCAGGGTTATTTCAAAATAAATCAATAAATCATTAAATTTATTTACGAAGTCTATGAATATTTAAATTATTGTTGTCTTCTTTCTTCGTTGCCAGTGATTTTATCCTGTTAAATACTTAAGGTATTCATTGTCTCATAGTTGAAGGTATAATATAAATTATGTGAAAACATTTCTATCAAATTGGCCATAATAAGTGTTTAAAAAAATGTTTTTTGAATGTTGTAATAGTTTTAGTATTAGTATAGTATTAAATTTGAAATTATTATGAAGGGCCAGAGAACTTGACTCGTTCAAAAAAAGTTTATTTTAAAAAAATAATATACAAACGAAATATTATTTACAAGTATTTTATTATGGTTTACAATTTACATGTTAGGTTTAAAATTTAACATAAAATAAAAAATCAATGGGATATTTGAGGCAAGGGTTCATCCTCTACTAACTTTTGCACATCTATATCTATGCTAGTCGTAATACACGCTTCCAGAAAATCGTTTTCCATGTGATTACGTGTTTTAGATTTAATATGCTTCAAAGCAGAAAATGTACTTTCACATATATACGTACTACCAACCATTGAATATAGTTTCAACGCAAAGTTACGAAGTTTAGAAAAACGGTCCTTGGAGACTAACTTCCAAAAGGTACTAATCATTCTTCATTTTTCTTTGCTTGAAAAAACGAATCGGACTGTAGTTCGCATAGCTCTAATTGGTATTCTGCTGATTGATTCTGGATGTTGACTCCCATTGGATTGTTAAAAAGCTCAAGATTGGGTTTTAGTGCATCAAATTCCGAAAACCTTTCATCGAATTCTCTTTTTATTTCTGTAAGAACTTTTGCAAACCTCGAGAAATCGACCATGGTTTCTTCTTGATTTATTTCGAAATACGCAGGAAAATGTGTAAGGTCGTTTATTTTTATGCAGTTCTCGAAAAGATGAAGTTTTTTGAGAAATGTCTCAATTTGACCAACCAACTGTGATACTGTCTTATTTTTTCCCTGGAGTTGTAGGTTTAATGTGTTCAAGTGAGAGGTAATCTCTGTTAGCAACAGACATTACCTCTCACTTAAATTTCACTAAATTTCACTCTGCATGTCTGATGACGGGAACTGGATACACTAAAACCTCTGGGGACAGAAACTGGATTGGAAATCTCTGAACATGAACAAATTCATTTCCAATTTACCAAAAAGCCTGGGACGACAACCCGGAAGAAAACAAAACGAGGATGGAAACAACGACTCTTCCAAACCTCACTTAAACTGCAACTGAACCATCAAACTGATCGAACTGCTACACATTTTCCATGAAAAGGAACAAAACAGGAAACAATACAAATTCGAAGAAACGTTTTTGACTAACACTATAAGCGACTCTAACCGACAGCCGCCTTAGTGAGAGTGATCTAATAATCTTTTAAATTCATTCGCTTAACTTAGGATAAACAAAACATATAAACTTGAATATTTATTTGAAACGCAGAATATCCTAAAAGCGATGTCAATCAAAGAAAAATATAAAAGAATTTGCATCCGTGATATAAACAAACTTTAAAATGATTTACATTAACTTCGGCGACGCTAAGATGAATTGGAAGAATTCTGTGTTTTAATAGGTACGAATGGGAAATGAAATACACTAAAATATTCTTCGATTGCTTTAGCAAATACGAGGGGATTTCAATACATTTCAATATATACTTCAAAGAATTTGCAAATGCTACAATATCATCACTAATGAAAAATAAAAATTAAATAATAGATAGTCAAATGGCTAAATTTGTTATATATTTTAATTTGTCTCATTATACAGGGTGAGTCATGAGGAACTTTACATACTTCTACCATATGTAGAGTCCCTCAGGGAGCATATCATGTGGCCACTAAAAAATGTCAACTCCTCTTCTTTATTAATTAACAGGGTGATTTGTGTAATTGACCATTTATTTCATTTTACTGTAGTGTTTATACGACTCATTTGATTTTTTTAATTTTTGCTTGATACAGTACACTACTATTAAGTATTCTACTGGTATTAGCTAAACTAAAAAATTCCAGGACTGGCTTTGGAAAAATTAATTTAGGGATTCGTATTAAATATTACACCTTGTATATATATTTTTTAAAATGCAATAAGTGCAATAATGCAATAATTTTCAAACTACATAAATAGCCAATGAAAACGACATATGCGACAATGTTGTCGCACTTTTATTAAATTTTTAGTGAACGAACAAATCTTACCAAAAATAGAACAACCATAATGAAGTATCAAATTATAAGGTAATTAATTTAAACAAATGTTATAAATTTCAAACATTTTAATTGAAATGATAAACTGAGTCACTGCACAACAAAAAACAGTAACTACTAACAATAACGAAGAACAATTTAAAAAAAAAACTAAAGATATGTACATAGTTATGATAAACCCATAAATTAGAACTGGAAAAGATACAATAATGGTAACAAAATAAAAATAATTCAAAATAGATTTTCGAAATGGAACCCTGCAGCCTGTACACATTTTTGTTGCCGAATTGTTAATTGACGTATTGAATTACGGATACTCTGGGGATCGTTTCTAATAGTATTACAACAATGTATAATTCTATCAATTAATTGTTGTCGGTTATTAATATTCACTGCGTAAACTAGTTGCTTCAATCGTCCCCAAATATGGTAATCAACGGGATTGAAATCAGGGGATCTTGAAGGCCACGAAATAGGACCTGCACGTCCTATCCACCTGTTGCCATAAACATTATTGAGATGTTGTCTCACTGCCAGCAAAAAGTGTGGGGGTGCCCCATCATGCTGAAAATACATCCCTCGGATAGCAACGTTCGCGTTGGCAAGCAAATTCGGCAAAATATTTTATAGAGAGTTCAAATAGACCTGCCCTGTTAAAGGACCATCAAAAAAGTGAGGACCTACTAATTGGTTATTTATGACACCAATCCACACGTTAACCGAAAACCTTAACTGAGAACGACGTTCTCGAATAGCATGGGGATTTTCTTCTGCGCACACATGTGAATTTCGTGAATTATTTATCCCGTCTCTGGTAAATTGGGCTTCATCTGTAAATAGTGTCCTGTATAGCGTTGGTCGATTATTGTTAATCCATCTACAAAATTCCAACCTATCGATCTCATCTCCAGCATGTAGTCGCTGAACCATTTGAATGTGATATGGGTATAGATTATTTTTTTGTAAGACTCTACTTACTTTCGATTGAGTAACATTGAGTTCTCGACTTACTTGTCTAGTGCTTATTGTAGGGTTCATAGTAACGGCGTCCATAATGTCATCTTCCTGCGCTTCATCTACATGTCGCTCTGTTGTTGCACTAGGAAAAGTGCCATTTTCTCGCAAATAATTAAAAACTGACCCAAATGTTGGATGACTGGGAGTTTGACGATTAGGAAATCTCCTGCGATATTCTCTACTAGCAGCCCTACCATTCCCATTACAGAATCCATAAACAAATATTATGTCTGCATATTCTGTGATCGAAAACTGATGTGGCATTTTGAACGAAAGTAACAAAAGCTCTACCAAAACTAACACAATGTACTTAACGTAGATATGACAGAAGAAATATGTATTCTTGTACACATAAATAACAATTGATAATGACAATAATGACAATGGGTATAAAATATCAAGAAACGTCAAACGGTCAACGCCAACCTTCATTTTAAACTTTTTTAGATTTATTTTTATTTAGTACAGTTGATGCAATGTATTATTATTTGACATAAAATTTTAGTCATTTACAATCAACAAAAAGTAACACATACAAGAGGTTTGACTTTTTAATCAATTTCATTTATTATTTATCGAAAATAATGCCCCAATACGATCTATGAGTAAAAATTTCAAATTGAAAAACAATTGATTCTATCGTAGAGATAATACAAAGTGACAGTAAAGATGTTAATTTTCTACGTATTAGATTATGTTGTAGGAACTCATTTTAATTAAAATGTTTGAAATTTATAACATTTGTTTAAATTAATACCTTATAATTTGATACTTCATTATGGTTGTTCTATTTTTGGTAAGTTTTGATCGTTCACTAAAAATTTAATAAAAGTGCGACAACATTATCGCATATGTCGTTTTCATTGGCTATTTATGTAGTTTGAAAATCACTTGCATTTAAAAAAAAAATTATACAGGGTGTAATATTTAATAGGAATCCCTAAATTAATTTTTCCAAAGCCAGTCCTGGAATTTTTTAGTTAAGCTAATACCAGTCGAATGCTTGATAGTAGTGTACTGTATTATGCAAAAATTAAAAGAATCAAATGAGCCGTATAAACACTACAGTAAAATGAAATAAATGGTCAATTACACAAATCACCCTGTTAATTAATAAAGAAGAGGAGTTGACATTTTTTAGTGGCCACATGATATGCTCCCTGAGGGACTCTACATATGGTAGAAGTATGTAAAGTTCCTCATGACTCACCCTGTATAGTGGTTTTTAGTTATAAACAAGCTTTTGATAGTGTGAAAAGAGACAAAATGCTGGAAGACCTCCGAAATCTAGGTATACCAAAAAAATATATCAGCCTAATAAAAATAACGTTGCAGGGTTCAAAAGCCGCAGGGAAGCTATTGAAAATTGATAAATATAGATAAACTATCGAGTTTTTAATATATTTTATTTTTTAAAGTATTTTTCTTTATGTTATTATTTAGTTCGACAATGTAACTCTCATATTTATTCATCGATGATTGAATCATGCTTTAGTTACAATAATTTCATGCACGTATTTTCCAGTGCTATGATTCTTAAATCCGGTCCTGATGCGCCGCTCGGAGCAAACCGGCAACGTGGTCGGCCTTTCTCCCGTAAAAAATACATTGCCTATCTTATCTGCACTACATTATAACTGTGGCTTCTACTATAGATGCAAAAATACACGGTTCCTACGATATTTATTGCCACAAACGTAAACGAATAACCGTCAATAACAGAATTACCCAGACATTAAATACGACCTCGAAATAACAGCAATTAAATTAGAAATGAGTTATAGAAATGGAAAAATTTTACCTCTGTATCGCCGAGGGAGAAGTCAGACAGTAATGATTAATCACCGGGAATCGTGGACTGAACTTATGTCCCAGGTTGACCTTTTCGAATTATATAGTTTCGGGATTTGTCCGCAACAAGTTTAACACAAACCGAATATCCTTTTGAATGTTAGTTGGCCGTTTTGAATGTGGTTAAAGAACGAATCATTTATCATAGTTGGTTGTTTTGTTTAGTCGTCTGATTTGGGTAGCTTTTCTATCGACTGCATTCTTGATTTGGTTTTAAATATTAAATGTTCATTAAAAATTGACGAAATGCTCAACTGGATAGTTCATAATGTATTTTTAAACACACTTATATAAAATATTAGAAGATTGATTACGAGAGTTTTGTCGTGCTAATTTAAATTTTATTATTTTTTTTATTTTAATAGCATCAACCACAGGGATCATTAGCTATACCTATACATTATACATTATATGGTATGTAGTACATTAATATCTTTAAGATATTTAAATAAACCATTACTATTACAATTTGGACCTAAAGTTTTACATAATTCGTTAGATGATAAGTTTGTGTGTCTTTCTTTATTAAATTTAGTGCAGTCTATTAAAATATGATGTACGGTTATTTCACTGTTACACAAATCACATAAAGAACGGTTTGTTTTATCTATTAAGTAACTATGGGTCAATCTGGTGTGACCTATACGCAACCGGGTTAACTTCATAAACAGTTGTAGGTTAAGATCAATATCACGCCAAGATGTTGTCTGAGATTTGATTTTGCGTAGCACTGATTGCGAATCTTGCCAAGCACTTTCTCACTTAGTTAACAACTTTTGTTTAAAAAATGATTTGAGGTCCGCCACTATCACTTTTTTCACTGTAACTGAAGTGGCACTGTCGATAGCCTCAAGTGCGCGAACATCTGCTTCTTCATTGCCTTGGAGTCCGATGTGTGATGAAACCCATATGAACTGAACTTTTAGGTTAGCTTCGTGGAGTTGAAATAGTGCATTCTTTATGAGAAGTGCAATAGGATGTCTGGTATGCAATTGTTTCATGGTTTGTAATGAACTAAGGGAGTCAGTGATTATAAAAGGATTATGAATGTTGAGGTAGATAATATAAATAAGCGCTTGAAAAATTGCATAGAGTTCTCCAGTGAGTATGCTACTAATGAAGGGTAACTTAAATTGTGATGTAAAGCATCCGTGTATATTTGATAGGGAATCTGGAAGCTGGCAAGTTTGTTAAGGAAACATTGTCGAATTTTTATAGAGGGAGTTTCAAATTTATTATATGATGTAAGTGATAGATCACATGATATAGGTGGGAGGGTCCAAGGAGGAGGAATCGGTATATTTGTTTCGAACATTTCTGGAAAATGGGTGTCAAATAAGGATAGATGTATTCTAATTCTTTCAAAAAAAAGGAGGATCTACACCATTTTTATTGTACGCTTCTTTAAAACGGTCGGCAATTGTGCGATGAACAGTGGGGTGTGATGATACTGCAGATATAGTTGAGGCATATACCAAGGAGAGGTACGTTTTTCTTAATTTTAGAAAGCATTCACCGGTTAAACACTGTAAACTTGTGGCAGGGCTTGTACAAAATGCTCCTGTAGCAATTCAAAGTGCCGTTTTTTGAATAGCCTCAAGTTGATTTATAGTTTATTTTTATGAACGAGAGAGTAATTAGCATAATTTTAACTGGTAGCTCCGACCACTCCATGGGCGTGCTCAAGATTAATTGAAAAATTGAATGAATTATTTCAGTGTTATGTGTATGTAAACAAAAGTGACCTCTTTTATCACACACTATATTAGAACTGACTGGCCTACATTAAAAAGGGTTTTAAAAAATTCACATTTTTTTTAATTTTTAAAAATTACAAAAGAGAAAAAGAGTTTTTAAAACCGTCTAAGGTATGTTAAATAGATGAATAAAAATATTAATATAAAACTTACAGCTACTTGTTACAAATCCAAATCAGATTCAGAAGATGAACTTTCAGAACCAAGATTTATAATAACTGGCTCGATCATTTTATCAGTAATATTGTCCAGCTTCCACATTTTTTCCTCTTCTTTAATAGTGTGATTTACTGCCTTTTCCCAGTTTTCAGGTTTTACATTATTTACGGCCTCCAAAAACAACTGTTTAACATCATGAATTTTAAAAGTGGTATTTTTTCTTGAAACTTCACTCTTTATCTGTGCCCATACCAGTTCAATCGGGTTTAATTCACAATGATATGGTGGGGATCTAAGTACTGTCATTCCACGATTTTTGACAATTTCATCAATTTCGTATTTTTTAAATTTTTCTTTATGAAGGGCACACAACGAATAAAGTTCCTTTCTTATAGATCCGGGATGGTACGTTATATTTTTTGAACTCAGCCAATTCTGCAAGTCTTTTTTTAACCACTTGGTTGTGGGCAGTCCTTCTATAAGTCTGGAGTGATAACTTGCATTATCCATTACTATTACACAGTTCTTAGGAAGAAGATCTATCATTTGTTCGAACCATTCTTGAAAGACATCAGCGTTCATGTCTTCATGGTAGTCACCGGTACGAGTTGATTCAAAAGTTAATAAACCACCTTCAACAAAACCGTCTGAACTGCCAATGTGTACTATTATCAGCCTGCGTCCCTTTCCTGATGGTGGGTTTAAACCAGTAGATAAGTTATTTGCAAAAGCGTGCCTTTGACTTGTAACAGTTTCATCCTGCCAAAATTTATTTGGTGTATGACCCTCGTTGATCCATGTTTCATCAAGATAAAATATTTTTCTTTTTTGGTTTCTCATTTCCTTTATGGTTCTTAGAAAATGTCTTCTCCATATGACAATATCGCTTCTTTCTAATAAAATAGACTTTCTGTGATTCTTTTTCCAGCGGAAGCCTATTTCTTTTAAAAGTTTCCATAACGTACTTCGACTCATTTCTGGGTAATCCTTATCATCTCGAACTGAGACAAGAACTTTATCCAATGTTGGAAATACTTGTCTAAAGAAGAATTCATGCACTTTCCGTCGAAGTCCTTCTTTAAAATGACATTCTATTTGAAATTTTGGTTTCCCTGGAGCATTACGTGGCATTTGAAAACTACCACATTTCTCTTCTTTAATAACTCTGTAAATCGTAGATTTCCCAACACCAAGTGTACTGATAACTAACTCAACGGTCTCATCAACACTTTCACATAAACGTTTGTCTGTAAAGGATTTAAAACAATTAAATATTAATGTTTTTTCATTAACTGTTAGAGGACCAATTTTTCGGCGTTTACACGGCACTTCCAAATTTTCCATAATACTAGTATACACAATAAACTGCACCTTGCAACTGAAGTACCTACTTTTAGTGAACTGTTAAGAATTTTGAATACGCCACTTGGACCTTCCTATATACAAAATGGAAAAACCCACTATCACATTTTCTGTGGAATAAGTTTAGAAGGTAATTATCTAGTCAATTACTGTCGTAGATTCCTGGAATTAAAGAATTAAATGTTTGATTGTTGAAACCCTTACTTCGTGGAATGCACTCATTTCAGATAAAATAAAACGTTTTATTTTATCTAAAGAATTAAACTTTATTTTGCAAATAGGCAAAGAATTAAACTTTATTTTGCAAATAGATAAAATAAAACGTTTTATTTTATCTAAAGAATTAAACTTTATTTTGCAAATAGGTAGGTACTTATTAAACTTTTATTGGTTATATATAACCAATAAAATAAACATCTTACATTTCTTGCAAATTTATTAGTACCTGTTAACCTCCATCACTCCGACACTGGCAACCTTATTTAGGGATTAGTAACGCTCACAACTATTGTATTCTATTCTGCTCCAACCTTTATACCTGGTGGTCATACTCAATTTAAAATTGTTTTCCTATATACTTCTGTAAACTTGTTGACGAATATCTCTTTTTCATTGAGTCACCCGTATCAACAGTTTAGGGATTTGCATACATAATTTATTGTTTTATTACTCTCTCATACATAAAAATACACTATAGCACTGTTTTTTCAGAGGAATAAACTATGCATCCACAATCCAACTTGCTTCTTATCAGTGATTTATAAATGTGAATATGACATTTGTGGTCTGAACCCCAGTTGTTATGACATAAGGTACGCATTAAATTAAGACCGTTTTGGCATGATTTTTTTAGATTAATAATATGAGACTTTCATGTTAATTGTTTGTCAAACAGCATTCCCAAAAATTTAATGTTTTCTACATAGGTTAAATTATTACCATATATCTTAAGTGTTGGTGTTATTGGTGATAGTCGTTTAGAGAATAAAATACATTTTGTTTTGGCAATGGAAAATTGTAATCCTGATTCTAATGACCAGTTTTCTAGGTTGTTTAATGCATTTTGTAGATTTCTCTGTAATGACTATGTTTTTACCTTTGGAGAACAAAACAAGATCGCCAGCGCAAAGTCTAGCCTTAACAACCTTTGGACAGTTGTCTAATACCTTATTTATTGATATTAAAAAAAGTGTTTTTAAAAAGTGTCGTTTATTGAAGAAATTTTGTATAAAGTGCAGTACATTACCTTTTTCACCCCAATTACTTAGAGTTTTAAGAATGTCAAGTCGCCATGCCATATCAAATGCTTTTGTTATGTCAAAGAATATAGTAAGATACTTCTGTTTATTTCCGAAACTTTCACGTATTTCTGATTCTAGGTCAACTAAATTGTCCATGGTTGATCGGTTTTGACGAAATCCACTTTGTTCGGTAATGAATTTATTATTGTGTGTACCGTTTGACAATTGCTCCTACTTGGTAGAATTAATTTTCTCTAGGATGTAGCATTTGTATAGCTTTTAATTCTGCTTTTTCTTAAGAACTACTTTTTTGTTCCCTTCTGCATGTTATCATGACTTGTTCCCTACGAACTTTCCTATCACCAGGCGATTTTAACTTTATTTACCATATTTCTGAATAATTAGACTACAATCATCCTATACCACTGTCATAAGTTGTGGAGTCACGAGTGTCTTCTTCTTACAGCTTCGATACCACGTACAAATAAATGGTTTTATAAAAATTAGGACAAACGTGTGGTTCAAATTTAACTGAAATTCAATCAAACTGTACTACGACGATACATTACATAAATCATTGATAACATTTAAAATGTAATGAAATTAATACAAAACAATAATTTATCTATATTATATAAATATTTGCAATGGCAACTTATAATAATTTATCAAATAAAGCTCAAACTACCCCCAAACCGTTACAACAATTTAGCTGAACATATCAACTGATTACACGAAATATATTTTATTAGCCCACAACAAAATATTTAGACGTTATTGCGCAATGTTTATAAATAATTGCGATCTGTATATTTTGATTTATCTGATGGCCATTCATGGATAAATTTCCATTGTTGATGTCATTTTCCACTATGCATAAATCAAAAGCGTCATATAAGTTGATGAGTAATGTTCAAGCTGATAATTCTATACGCAGTAGCATATCGACGAAAACAAACAAATAATGTTGCAGTGGAAAGCTTAAGGTTTCGATGATAGCACGGGGTGATATTGGATTTGTGCGGTGATTGATGGAAGTATTATATTAAACAATATGCGGAGCGGTTATTATATGTTTTACTAAACGCTTTTTTTATGAGTTTAAGATTGAAAAATACAAAATAAAAAAATGATCACTACGAAAGCCTTTCTAAAGAAATTTAACATGATTCTTACGGCCTGCAAAAGGAAATATACCGCTTCATAAGGGGTCAAAGAACGGAGGTACAGAAAAGGATACGTGGATGGACTACCTAACAAAGCTCTATACAGAAAAAGGATAAACGACGCTAGAACTGGAAACACCAATAATTACCACAAATAAAGAACTTAATATAAATCTACAGGATCCACAAGGAAACTAAGTTCCTGTAGCTGGCTGTATACCATTCAAATCAGTTGCTATCATCAAGTCCTAAAACGGGGATAAATTTTAACGGGTTTTTACCCTGATATTTAGTGGCTCAAAACATGTACACCTAGACACTGATGATGGAAAATGGTTTCCGAAAACGTTTTGTCTTGGGTTTGGGTTTTTAATTTATATATACCTTTTATAAAGGATTTTTACTTAAAAGTTTTAAATCTACAGGAAGTTCGTAAAATACTTAAAAAGCTGAAGAAAAGAAAAGCATCAGGTAAAGACGGGATAACAAACGAATTACTTAAATATTGAAATATTGTGGAGCAGCAATGACAAAACAATTAACAACATTAATTAATAAAATTATAAAACACAATAGAATACCGGAAGAATGGAGAACGAACGAACTAATTCTACTATTTAAAAAAGGAGATAAAAAACAGCCAGAAACTACAGAGGTATAAACTTGTTAAATACTACCCTAAAACTTACAACTAAAATTTTACAAGTGCTAATAAATCGGAGGATAAGTTTAGCAGATGAACAACAGGATTTTCGTAGTGAAAGATGGTGTACAGATGCAATATTCGTAATAAAGCAAATTACTGAGATACCACTAGAGTATAATAGACCAGAATTTCTGTGTCTGATTGACCTAAAGAAAGCTTTTGACAGAGTAAGACTTAAAGATGTAATCCATCTTCTGTATAATAGAGAAGTTCTCCTAAATATTATAAAAACTATCAAAAACATCTATCAAAACAACAAAATGGAAGTCAGAATACATGGACAACTTACAGAACCTATAGAAATAGGCAGCGGAATAAGACAAGGGGACTCATTGAGTCCCATGCTCTTCAATTTAATCATGGATGAAATCATCACAAGCGTTAACAAAGGAAGAGGATACAGAATGTAAACGAAGAAATAAAAATACTCTGTTACGCAGACGATGCAATATTGATAGCCTAAGATACAAATAGTCTGCAAAGACTGGTCAACAGAAGAAGAAGAATCTCGATAGGTGATATTACATCGTGAAAGATAAAACGTGTTCTTCATTCTTTATAAAAAACATTGACCTCAAAGCTCGGGACAAGGATGATACACATAAAACGCTGAGAATCCACTGGTCGCCGGTTGAAGATGTAATTAAATTTAAAATAATAATTAAAACTAAACATAACAAACATAACACCTGGTAAAGATAATCATAGCAGACAACCAGATAGAAAAAGAGGTCTCAGCAAGGATAGCTGCGGGAAATAGAGCATTAAACTCCCTTTCAACATTATTAAGATCGAAGCTGCTAAAAAGAAAATCTACATTTACTCTGTACAAGTCGATTATTCGCCCAATTATTATATATAGCAGTGAAACATGGACTCTCATCCAGCAGGAAATCAATAAGCTTCTAGTATTTGACAGAAAGGTTCTCAGAATAATATTTGGCCCTCAAAGAGATGAATTCGCAGGGGATTGGAGAAGACGCCGCAATGCTGAATTGGTGACTCTGTATGGAACTGAAAACATAGTTAGACATATCAAGGCAAACCTAATAAGATGGACAGGCCACGTAGTACGATCAGAGGATGGCAGATTGTTAAAGACAGTGTTTTTTTGAAAGACCAGATGGTAGAAGATCAGTAGGCCTTCTTCTTCTTCATGTGCCTTGTCCGTTCCGAACGTTGGCAATCAACATGGCTATTCTGACTTTGTTTACGGCAGATCTGAATAGTTCAGCAGATGACAATCCGAACCATTGCCGCAAGTTTTGGAGCCACGAGTGTCTTCTCCTCCCTGGACTTCTTCTGCTGTCTATTTTCCCTTGAACGATCAGTTGTAGTACTCTATATTTATTATGTCTCATAACGTGACCCAAGTATTCCAACTTTCTTTTCTTTATACTTATTCCTACCTCTCTCTCTTTACCTATCCGGCGTAGTACCTCTTCGTTGGTCACGTGCTCAGTCCAGGATATACGTAATATACGTCGGTAAGCCCACATTTCGAAGGCCTCTACTTTTTTCATCAATGTTGCGGTCATTGTCCACGCCTCCATTCCATATAACAAAACCGGGAATACATAATATTTCAGAAGTCGAATTTTGAGAGGTAGGGTGAGGCTTTTAGAGGTGAAAATTTGCTTCATGCTAGTGAACGATGCTCTTGCCTTTTCTACTCTTATACGTATTTCCTTCGCTTGATCCCAATTTGAGTTAACTGTTGTTCCCAAGTAGATGTACGAATCCACGTGTTCAATTCTTTCATTGTCTAATATCAGTTGCTGTGGTGGTTGTTGGGTTTTGCTTACTAACATCCATTTGGTTTTTGTGATATTTAGTCTGAGTCCGTATTGTGCACTTGTTTTTTGTATCTTACTCATTAGGCAACTCAGTTCCTCCATGCTACTTGCTAGAATCACAGTGTCATCAGCATACCTTATGTTATTAATTATTTCTCCATTTATCTTTATGCCTTCTGTGCTTTCCTCCAGCGCTGTCTTAAATACTTCTTCTGAGTATATATTAAAGAGAATAGGAGACAAGATACAGCCCTGTCGTACCCCTTTCTTGATCTCAATTTTATTGGTCAATGTAGATCCTACTTTCACTTTAGCTGTTTGACCCCAATAGAGACTCGCTATTGTTCGAATGTCTCTGTAGTCGACTCCGATCTTATGGAGAACTTCAATTATCTTTTCGTGCTTTACATTATCGAATGCTTTTGCGTAGTCTATAAAGCATATGTACACGTCTTTGTTCATATCTCTGCAGCGCTAGATGAGTACCTGTAGACTAAAAAGTGCTTCTCTTGTCCCAAGAGAATTCCGAAACCCAAACTGCGAATCTCCAATGTTATCCTCGCATTTTTTGCTTATTCTGTTGTAAATAACCTTGGTGTATGCCTTCGAAATGTGGTTAATTAGACTTATCATCCGATGTTGATCACAAGACTTTGCTTTTGGTTTTTTCGGTATGGCAACAAAAGTTGACTCTAGCCAGTCTTCAGGAAACTCCCCGCTGTTATAAATATTGTTAAAGAGTCTGACGAGTGAGTCTAGAAATTGACTGTTTGTTTCGCACAGCATTTTCAATACTTCCCCGTATACGTTATTGTTGCCTGGTCTTTTGTTATTTTTAAGACCCTTTATGGCATTCTCCACTTCTGATTTTAGAATAGAAGGGCCAGTATCATCATTGCTCAGTGTATACCCAATAGGACGGTCATTATTAAACAGTTGTTCCACATAAGTTTCCCAGATTCTAACTATTTTGTCGGGGTCTAGTTGTAGATTTCCATTATCATCGCACAGCCCTTTCGATAAAATATTGAAGCTTTTCTTTGTTGTGAGTTCCTTTATCTTCTTATGCATATTGTGATAGTCGTATACCTTTTCGAACTGTTCGATTTCTTCGCATCTCTCCGAGAACCATTTCTCTTTAGTTTTTCTTATCTCAGCTCTTATTCGTCTATGAGTTTCACGAATCAGTAGGCCGACCGAGAAAAAGATGGAAGGATGATGTTAAAGCTGATTTATCTAAAATTGGGGTAGAACAATGGGAAATAGAAGCGCAATATCGTAGAGGATGGAGGGTGATAGTGGATGTGGCGAAGATCACACCGAGTTGTAAAGCCAGTGAATAAGAAGAAAAAGAAGAAGAAGAAGCATAACAAAATAAAAAAGAGTTATCCGAAATGTTCTCCGAAATAGTAAAAGTATGTGAATCATTAGGACAAATTCTTCTTCTTTCTGTTTCTGCATTCAGTCCTGGACCAAGGTCTCTTCATCTGGCTATAACAGACACATATTAGGTTTTTAATACCAGAGAAATTACCGAGACCGAGAGAAGACATAAATAAAAGGAACGCATTTGCACTTCATACCAGTTTATGAACTACATTTTGGAAGTTTATGGGAAAGCGCTGTGAAATTGATTAAATATTATTTGAAGCGAATTATTGGGGATAGGGTGCTAGTGTCACCTCGGAGTGATAATTATAGCTGTCTTAAACCCTCTAGATCACGCCGGACGCCTTGTAGAATGTTACCTTGTCTTGAAAAAGACAATGTATTTCTTATAAACAACGACTAAGGTTGAAAATAAATGACTTTGGTATATAATGATCCTGGATTAATAACATACGCGACTGGACTTGGGCTCAAACAAATTGCTGAGAAACATCGAACCCAGAGTACAATTTGCCAAAGTTGTTACCTATGTTCGATAGAAAAAGTACCCAAGAAAGAAGAATGTAAGACTCAATTCACTTTCTAAATACATCTGAGAGACATATTTGACAGACCCTGTATTAGTAAACTAAAATTGCATCGCATTACATTCTTCATATCAATTTAAGATATTAAGATGGTTTTATTCATATTAAATCTGTAGCTTTAAAATCAATAATAACTAATAGAATTATATGAACGGAGGCATTTAAAACACACTGTTAAAGATCACGCCATCGTACACTTCAGTCACCATTAAAGGCCTTTTTAGATACAAATAAGATATCAGTTCTTTAGAGAAACGATCGGAGATAAGAGCTTTGCGTTCGACTGTACGCTTTTGTTTGCTTGTTTCAAATGTACAATTTCCTGTTTCACTCCCATTATTTTGTAGCAGATGACTATCACGAACCAGGAATACAATCAACACGAACAGGTCCGGCACTCGATGTCTATAAGTCTATTGTCTATACGTTTGTACCTGTAGAAAAATGGTTTATTTCTTTATGATGAATCAATGCGACTGTGATTGTTTATTTTTTAACTTAGCGTACAGAAAAATGTCGATAGTTATATTAAGGGCATTTAATCTTCTCTCTAATGTTATTCTCATTTTTTATTTAATATTGTTTGCTCAACAATGAGGGTAAGTTGGCGAACATGAAACTTAAAATAAAATTTTGACATATTTTAAACAAAATAAAAATATTTTGAAAATATTATAAAATGAAACTAAAAGATAAAATGATAACAAGACACATCTTAAATTTAGATTCTTTTAAACTCAATTCGGTAAATTTAGCGTATGCCCAAAAGCTTACAATTTAAACATTAAAACTAAGGCTCATTATCTTTACATAGATCCCCACATACCAAGTTTTGTCATTTTCTTCTGGATCCATATCATCATTTGTATCAACGTGAGTTATTTCTGTTGAGCTCTCGGAATCGGAAGAATCGTCATTAAATAATTGTCAATTGATTTCTTAATTATCATTATTTTTTTCTTCTTTACTTTTAAATTTATCTTTTTTATTTTCTTTTGTCTTTTGTAATTCTTTATCACGTTTTTCTGTTAATTTTTTTAACGTTTTTCTCTCAGGAAGCTTCTTTAACCGGAGTTCTAGAAATAGCAAGCGACGGAAGTTTTTTTGTAGGACGTCTATCTTTTCGTTTTGCTCCAAGTAATGCGGGAAGTCCAAATACTACTTTATTACTTAGATGTTTTTCGTCTCCTTTTAGGGCGTTCTTGGTAAATCTAAATCTCTTGAGAAAACTGTTGGGGTTAATGGTTGCTCTATATTCAATCTCTTTGGGACTTATTTTTCTGATTGTATGCTTGTGTTTGCTGTATTGATTTCTAGTCTTTGTGTAGCAATATCTCCCTATGTGGTTTCAGCAGCTTTGAGAATTAAATGGGTCTATTCCCGTGACTTTAAATCCACTAGTACAATTTGTGATACAGTAGCTAATTTTAAATAAGCTTGACCAAATAGTAAAGAAATGTCATATACAGTAACAACTCGTTCAGGGTTACTACTTAAAAAGTCCTCGCATGCTTTGCTGTAGGAAATTTTTAAGAGACTATATAAAGTAACATCAAGTAACTGGATGCGGTGAATTGTATGAGCAGGAAATCTAAGTAAAATTATACTGTTTTTCATTGACTGCATCTAATATGACATGACTTTCATTGTTATCCATTAAGAGTAAAACCGGGATTTGCTTGTTGAATAAAATGCTTCAAATAACTTATAAAATTGTTGCCAGTCGTCCAGCCACTATTACAGCAAGACTTTTTGTGATATTCATAAAATCTGGCTGCATTTTAACTGCGAAAAATATTAGAAAGGGTGGAATAAACTAATCATTTGTATTCACGTAACAAACAGCAGTAATATTGCTGTCTCTTTTAGACGATGAGACTTTCACCACTCTACGCTACTGTCGAAACGCTTGTCTTGTGCCAAATTATAAATTTGGTGGGGTTTGACGTAGTACTTCCCCTTTAATTCTCTAAGAGCTTTACACAATTTATTTACATTTCATTGGAGTTAATAAAAGATGTATTTAAATTGTTATTGGAAAGACGGAAAGTGGCTTTATAAGCAACGATCAAAGAGGTAAATATAGCATGCATAAAACATTTTGTAACGAAACTATGAACAAGATTCGTAAACACCTTTCTGTAATTCCGACAATGGAGAGCCGCTATTGTCTTAGTATAGTAGTCTAGGCGGGATCTGTTTTGGATTGGACATTTTCCATAGGAAGCTATTTTTTTGCTGGAATCACTTCAGGATGTGCCCAATATCGATAATCATGATATGCGCCAGTCGCAAACCCTGTGCTAAATTTTTTATTTAACAAAATCTGAAAAAAATTGAAAATTTCTCATTTTTTTGCTCCTATTTTCGTTTATAATTCGGAAAATATTGATCGTAGAGAAAAAATTATAGGAAGTTAAAAGTTTCGTTATTAAATTTTACACAATATTTTGTTAGCTAGAAATTGAAAATTTAATGTTTATTGTTGAAAAAATAGCAATAATTGGAAAAAAAATACAAAAAATGAAGTTAATCCTTTAAATGTTTTCGACTTTCTAAACTTAACCTACAAGCTCCATATTCCGCCTAGAAAAACCTTTTAATATGTTTAAAACGTACGCTAAATTTTGTTAAGATCGGTCGGATAGGTTTTGCATAATAATTTTGCAACCCAGCCCTACTGAAAAAAAAATCGCAACTTTTTAAATTTATAGTAGGCCCTAAATAAGGCCCTCGGACAGATGCAAATTTTTTTACACATAAAAGAAGGCTGAAACTTTTAAACGCTTTTTGTAAAATTCAAATCGGTTCACTAGGAGAGTCTAGAAATTTTTTTAAAGTTTTAAGCATTTTTTAGGCTTATAAACAAATTGAATAACTTTACGAGCTTTAAACATATCAATTTCAAAATTTATACACTTAAAAAAAACCGTTTTCGCGTAAAATGTCGCTCGGAATGCATGAGAGGTGGTGGTGGGGGACATTCACTCGAAATGTGGATCGGCGAGTTCAAAATCATAGTGCGTGCTAAAAATAGCATTACCTCGGCTTCTTGTTAACCAATTTTCCTCTTTTTTTTTGAGTCGATGTCTCGGACGACAAGGATTTCAAATATCATATTTTCAAATACCATTTTTAATTGCAAAATTGGGAAATTTGCAATAAACAATTGTATGTTAAACAAGTAATTGCATTTTTTTTTCATGCATTTTTTTTGAGCTTGCAATTTATACATTGAAGTAAATTGTTACTTTTAGTAAACAAATATGTATTTATAAATTGTTAATAAATAATTTAAATTGTTAAAACAAAGGCGAACGAAAAAAATTTTTTTTTCATAAATAAACTTTATTTTGACTCAATCTTCAATAATTTTTTTTAAAGTATTTTTCTTTTTTTGGAAGGACAAGAATTTTCAGGTCTGACCTTGACCTTCAATACCTCGGCAACCAGTAAGCCAAATGTATCGTTTTTTTTTAAAGAAACGTCTTTTAATGTTCTTTAAGTGTATAAATTTTGAAATTGATATGTTTAAAGCTCGTAAAGTTATTCAATTTGTTTATAAGCCTAAAAAATTTTTTAAACTTTAAAAAAATTTCTAGGCTCTCCTAGTGAACCGATTTGAATTTTACAAAAAGCGTTTAAAAGTTTGAGCCTTCTTTTATATGCAAAAAAAATTGCAACTATCTGAGGGCCTTATTTAGGGCCTATTATAAATTTGAAAATTTACGATTTTTTTCCAGTAGGCTGGATTGCAAAATTATTATGCAAAACCTATCCGACCAACCTTAACAAAATTTAGCACACGTATTAAACATATTAAAAAGTTTTTCTAGGCGGAATATGGAGCTTGTAAGTCAAGTTTAGAAAGTCGAAAACATTTAAAGGATTAACTTCATTTTTTTGTACTTTTTTTCCAATTATTGCTATTTTTTCAACAATAAACATTAAATTTTTAATTTCTAGCTAACGAAATATTGTGTAAAATTGAATAACAAAACTTTTAACTTCTTATATTTTTTTCTCTAGGATCAATATTTTCCGAATTATAAACGAAAATAAGAGCAAAAACATGAGAAATTTTTAATTGTTTTCAGATTTTGTTAAATAAAAAATTTAGCACAGGGTTTGCGACTGGCGCATATAATGATTATCGATATTGGGCACATCCTGAAGGGATTCCAGCAAAAAAATAGCTTCCTATGGAAAATGTCCATTATGGTCTGAATTTCTACAGATCTCGCCTAGTCTATAGTAGTACATCAAAAAAATATATAGAAGGAGGTAAAATATTGACAGATCTGTACAATGATTATAAAGCTGATTTTCAAAGAGACAATAATACATTTGTAAATGTTTATATCGTAAACTTTTTAATTATGAATTTGACTATGCATTCTTTTCTCCCAAAGTAGATGTCAGTATTATGAAAAATACAACAATTCGAGCAGTGAAAAAAAAATACAGTTTTAAATTTGAAGATGCTTATAATAACTGTCATAAGGAGAAAAACTTAGCCGGGAGCTAAAAAACTTGACAAAGAGAATGTAACTAACTTACAAAAAGTTGCTTGTTTTGACCTACAAGCTGCTCTACCGACACCAAAAGGAGACGTTTCCGCTTTCTATTGTAAATCTAAGCTGTCAACATAGCATTTCTTTTTATATGTGAACTTCAGAAAAAGAGACTGAGATATGTGCACAGCTATGTTTGGCACGAAGGAGAAGGCAGTAAAGGTGCCATCGAAATTGGTTCGTGCCTGCTGATGTATTTGAAACAAATATCTATAAAAACCGATTCTGACGATTTGAAATTCATATTTTACTCAGACAATTGTGGTGTCCAAGGAAAAAACAAGTACCTAATTTTAATGTATGAGTACGCTGTAATTTATTTCAAAATTTCTTTCTCATTTCAACTCATCGCTATTTAGTTAGCTATAATAGAAAGAAATAATATCACTAAAGCCTTAAAAGGAGGGCCTATTTATCTACCGACTCATTACACTATGCTAATCCGAACTGCTTGTTGTAAACAAACATTCAAAGTACACGGATTATGTCATAATAATTTTTTTGACCTGAAAAAGTTAAATACTAAAACAGCGACAATTTTCAATGAAGATGTCCAAGGAAATATTTTACATTTCAACGATATTTGTGAAATTCATTTAAAAAAAGCTCTGGTACTCACTACTATTTTAAAACTTCATTTGCACAAGAGGGGTACATATATTATAGAACCACAAAAGGCTTACACTGGCAGCCGGCCAATAACTGAAAAAAAGGAAAAAGACCTTACTAGCCATTGTAAAGACAAGAGTGTTCCTCCAATTCACGCTAATTTCTAGCGACATTTCGGAAGGATTGTTAATTAAAACTTTTTCTATTATTATAAAATTGCTGTGTCATCTGCAAAACTGAATTTGTCATCTTCAGTTCGACAAGTAAAGATATTGTTTATATATAATATAAATATTATGGTTCTTAATGCAGTCCCGTATGTTATACCAAAATTAATGCTTCTTGCACTTCTCAATTTCACTTCTAGCTGCACTCTTTGACATCGATTTTTTACGTAGCTTTTCGTTAACTTAAATTTTTTTCCTCTTATAATTATGTCTGCTAAAGTATCTAATTAATAGTTGTGATAACTAACCGTATCAAACGCTTTTGCTAGGTATAGGAATACACAAGCTGTTGGTGTATTGCTGTCGACTAAGTAAATTTTATTTGATATACCATTCTCTGCAGTGCAAATTTACAATCTGATATTGGAAACTATTAGTAAATAATAATATTGTAGAGGCATATGAGGAGAAATTATCTACTGATTACATTCACAATACTAACACTAACAAATTAAATTAATGTTGGATTCAATTTGATAGTAATATTGAAATTAAAATTAAAATTAAAACTGAAATTAAAGAACGAAGTCTATTGGCCAGTGTCTCTTCAATCCTCGTCTGACTTGCCAACTTGGTTGGAGGTGTACTTGCCTTGCTTCCTCGTTGGGGTGGGCTGGCAGATGTTTTAGGTAGTTTCTTGTTAGTCTGCTCAATTCTTCTAGAACGAATGGTATACCAGAGTCGTCATGCAATGTTTTGTTACTAACGTACCACGGCACGTTGAAAATCATTCTGAGCATCTTGGATTGGATTCTCAGAATTATTTTGGTATTACAAGGCTTGGCGCAGCTCCATAGTTGCACATATGGCCTTTATTAAGCACTTATACACAAGAAGTTATCTGTAGATAGCTGCGTTTATTGGCCTATAAGACAATTCATTTGGCGTATTTTCATGTTGATATGGTTTTTTGCCAAGATGTGTGCTTTGCAAAGTTAGCTTTAGGTCAAGTATTATTTCCAGGTTTTTGACTTCTCTTTTTACTGGTAATAATATATCGTTTAGTTTGATTCTCGGGAATATACTTTGATTATACTTAATGTGGTCTGATTTTCTATCCATTCATCCAGTGTTGGAATAAATTCAGGTATATGTGAAGGTTTTCTGATGCTACTAAGGGTCATCATAGATGGATATTAAAGCGGTATCATCTGCCAATATGGCTACTATACATTACAGTACCACAATTTTAGCTAGTGACTCATATTTTTAATGTAGACCTTTGCATTTTAGAATCAGGATTTTAAAACGAATTGATTGTCATTGTCATAAGAATTATTTTCTTATTTTATAGATGCCTTAGACGAAGAAAACTAATCCTTGTTAAATACATTTTTTGTTTGGAAAAAACCCTTTATCTATTAAAATTAACAAACATAACTGATTCAATAATTAAATTTAATTCCTATGCTCGCTTGCGGTATATAATTTGTTTAGTGTTTGTACTACTAATTATAAAGCATATATATATATATATATATATATATATATATATATATATATATATATATTATTGTGATATTTAAAGTCTTGGTGCGCCAAGCTATAATTAGCTAATTAATTTTTTTGATTAATTAAAATTATTTAAATAATATGATTATGACTCTATCACAATTTTTAATTCTTTTATCTCAGGGTTAAATTCGTGCTTCAATATCTATGCTATTACATGTGAAAGGTAAGGTCCAGAGAATACCGGAATAATAAAAAACACATATGATCTAACACTATATATTGAAATAAAAATAATGAAATAATTCACACTCAAAAGTTTTCAATAAACAAATCTCATATAAGGATTCTCAAAATTTTGTTCTCCGTACGTGAACAATCAAAAATTAATGGTACAAACAATATTAATTGAAATCTCAAAATTCCAAACTATTCTAACTCTCCTAATCAAAATATTTATATCCTTTCTAAATTACGTGTAAAAATTGTGTTATCAATAAAAGAAAAAACTGCAGAAAACAAAAATATCTCTCTCTGATGATGAGTGGTCCAAATCCTTGTTCCTTGTAGACTGTATTATCTCCTCTCAACCGCTCCCTATGTAATCAGCAATCTTACATCAGATTGTTGCAAGTATATCGTCCTTAATGATCACCTTCAAAAGCACAAATCATTCAAATTATGATAGCCTTTCTCCTCTCGATAAACTGAATCTCTCGTTGGCCCGAGTGAAAAATTGACTCTTGGAATATCTTCTCTTTACGATAAACTGAATCTCTCGTTGGCCTGAACAGTGACTCTTGGAATATAAGTAGAGAAATATGACTTACAATATTTTGTTGTTTCAGCTTCTGTCAGATACACTAACTCCACAAAAACTCACTAACATTCAACACTACTGCTTGCTACATTTCGGGAACCGACAGAGAACAAACACTGTTCTTTCTTGAAGACTTGGAAACCAACTGCCTATATTTTCTCTCTCCTCAATCTAGCTAAACTTTCCTTATCCCACCTTCCTCAATCTCCGCCAATCAAAACTCGTCACAATTCCCCATTTTTTCATTTCGATAACAAACAAACTTTTACCTATAATTATAAAATTTCCTAAAACTTATTTACAAATATTATTTTCTATAATTCTTAAAACTAACAAAAACCTCTTTCTAAAATATCTTCTATTGTCTTTAAACACTGCACTAATGTATTTGTAAAAACCCGTTTCAATTTGTCTTTTGTTTCACTTAAACTTATGCGGGTCAACTGAAGTATTACAAAGAAATAATTTATGTAAAGCTTACCTTTTGTTCAGTACAGATAATCCAAGAATTTAATAACTTTCCTTCTTAGAAATGTTTGTTGGTTATGCTTTCTGAATTATTTTAATTTTTTTGTTGAACTTTGAAATATTTTAAACAAACCAATATTTTCTTGATTTTACATATCATAACAAATCCCCGCCATTTGATCTGCCGAAAACTCTTTGTTAAATTTTCAAATGACAAAAGTTTTCCAGGATCAAATCATTTCACTATGTTATTAAAATCTATTCATGATACTGATAAATGTCGTGAATGTTAAAATACCCCGTATATTGCCTGTCTTTATACGGGATTGGATATATTTTCGTTTTAAATTTTTCCAAGTATTTTCCCTTCAAAGAAAGTTCATAATTTTTAGCCACTCGGTTTACTTTATTAACAAGATCTCCATGGTTTCTTAAAATCTTCTCTATGTTTTCTCCACAATTTATTTTTCTTTCATCCTCCTTTTGTTCATATGTGTTCACTGTCCATAATACTTCTTCACACAATTCTGGATTCTCGTCCATTAGTGCCATTTTTTCTTCTGTTTTCCTTTTATCCTCTAATTCCCTTTGGTATTCCGAGCACCATGTTTCTATTCCTTTCATTTCTCTGATGATACTTTCTTTTTCTTCCTGCTTCCATTCTGTTTTATCGTCGGTTGCCGACAATTCTTCTGTACCTTCTATTTCCTGTTTTTCTCTGGTCTCCATCTTATTTTCCTGCTTTCTTTTCGAACTCTTCTTCTTTTTCTTCCTTCTCTTTTTCTCTTCTGTTAGATCTTGTTCTTGTACTTTCGGTTTATTCTCTACAGTCATATCGATTTCTTTGTGTTTTTCCTGTGCATTGATCCTTCCAGAATTTGTTTTCCTATCTGTTTGCTTTTCTTCTTCTGTGTTGTCTGGTTCTGCTCTGATTTCCATTTTATTTTCCGCAAAATTTATGGTGATATCTTTTTTCCTCAATTCATCAATTCCCGCTATCATATCATGATTTAAATCTTCAATCACCACACATTTCATAATATGGAATTTGTTTCCCACTCTTATCTGTACTCCCAAACCTTCGTTTACTGTCGTCAAATTTTTATTGTTTGCACCCACTAAATCAACCCTAGGAATCTTATACACAAATCTGTCCAAATTTAATTCTTTTACTAGTTTTTTATTGATTAGCGATATCTCCGAGCCAGAATCAATCACAATTTTAATTGCTTTATGTTTTATAAATGCATCTAAAAATATTAGATTAGAATTAGAGATTTGTCTTTCGTTTCCTATTGCTACATGATTCATCTCCCTTCTATTTTGTTGTTGGAAGCTCTGGTTATTTCTATCATCCCTTTGTTCGTTAGTATTCCTATTCGGAGTATTTTGTGCATCTCTATTCCTGTTGTGATTTTCATATGTTCTATGTTGTGTGTCATTCCTGTTATCGTAATTTTGTTGTCTATTGTAATTATTGTAATTTCTCGGCCTATATTCGTTTGTTGATCTGGGATGTCGGTTTCTCTGGTCATAATTTGGTGAATACCTTCTTTCCGGTCCATTATATTGGTCATGTTGTCTTCTATTTCTCATTTCTTTTCTTTTTGCTTCTTTTAATTGAAGGAATTGGCACAAACTATCAATATCTTGATAGTTTCTCAAAATCACGTGATCTTCCAACGTTTCCTCAAAATGTCTGCTGATCATTTCAACCCGCTGTTCGGTAGAATATTTGTATTCTAGATATTTTGAATTGTTATATATCTGCAAAGCATATCTTTCTTCAGATATTCCCATTTTTTCGTGATATTTTCCATTCTGTAGCTCTTGGTTGATTTCTCTCTGTTTATTTTTCCCCCAGAAATAGTTGAGAAATTTATTTTCAAAATCTGTCCAATTTTCAAACTCATCTTCCTTGCTTTCATACCATAACGCTGCTCCTTCTTTCAAATGGTTTCTAATTGTTTCTTTGCAATCGTCAAAATATCTAATATGTTGTAATTTGGTTTTCAAATTTTTAACAAACGGTACTGGGTGTGTTTTCCGAATATCCCCGCCAAACTGTATTTTTATGTCACCCGGACTTTGGATGAGTACTTCTCTCCTGTCTCCCATATCTCGTTGTTTTCTGATATCCTCAATTTGTTTTTCTATTTCTTTCTTGTCTTCTTGTAAAGCCATTTCAAATTTTGTTTCTAACTGTTCTAATTCCCTTTTTTGCATACTCTGAATATCCTTCATTTTAGTTTCGATTTCTTCTCTCTGCAATTCTATTTTCCTCTCTGTTTCTTCCCTACTTCTTTCTAAACAGACTTTTATTTCGTTTTCATATTTGTCCATACGCGTTTCCATTTTTTGTTCCATTTTTCTTTGGTTTTCTTCCAAATTGTCCAATTTTTGTTCCGTTCTTTGTTGTGATTCATCCATTATGTGTTTTGTTTCCAGTTGATTTTTATCCATTTTTTGTGACGATTCTTGTATTTGTTGTGTCTGTATTTGCATCATAGCTAATAATTTTTCTAACATCCCTGTTTCTTTTCTTTCCTCCATTATTGTCACATTTCCTTCATTATCCGATACTTCTTCCAAAATTGTTTCATCTTCTCTGTTATCCTCCTTCCTTTCCTGCATTTTACTTTGTCTCCTTGTGACAGACATGTTGTTACTTTTTGTTATTGTTTTTGTCCCCGCCAAATGTGAAATTTTACAACACTCTATATGTTTCAGAACACGACAATATTTCTCCCCAAATGTATTAAATTTTCACGACAAATATCAAATATGCAATCAGTAAAATTCAAATAATTCAGAATAAATATCAAATGTACGATTGGTAAAGAAAATAAAATCAAATAATTCAATAGCAGTAAATATCCACTAACTACGATCAAACAATAAATCAAATTTATATTCCCTGGAAAAAATTGTCAAAATACTTTCAAATTCAAATTCCCTCAATGTTATATGTTTTTATCTCTGGATTACCTGTACTTATTCCAGATCTCTTTCCCTTCCTTCAAATGTAAAGCTGCGATATTTTCAAGCCCCACGTTTTGGAAGCCAGTTATTGTGATATTTAAAGTCTTGGTGCGCCAAGCTATAATTAGCTAATTAATTTTTTTGATTAATTAAAATTATTTAAATAATATGATTATGACTCTATCACAATTTTTAATTCTTTTATCTCAGGGTTAAATTCGTGCTTCAATATCTATGCTATTACATGTGAAAGGTAAGGTCCAGAGAATACCGGAATAATAAAAAACACATATGATCTAACACTATATATTGAAATAAAAATAATGAAATAATTCACACTCAAAAGTTTTCAATAAACAAATCTCATATAAGGATTCTCAAAAATTTGTTCTCCGTACGTGAACAATCAAAAATTAATGGTACAAACAATATTAATTGAAATCTCAAAATTCCAAACTATTCTAACTCTCCTAATCAAAATATTTATATCCTTTCTAAATTACGTGTAAAAATTGTGTTATCAATAAAAGAAAAAACTGCAGAAAACAAAAATATCTCTCTCTGATGATGAGTGGTCCAAATCCTTGTTCCTTGTAGACTGTATTATCTCCTCTCAACCGCTCCCTATGTAATCAGCAATCTTACATCAGATTGTTGCAAGTATATCGTCCTTAATGATCACCTTCAAAAGCACAAATCATTCAAATTATGATAGCCTTTCTCCTCTCGATAAACTGAATCTCTCGTTGGCCCGAGTGAAAAATTGACTCTTGGAATATCTTCTCTTTACGATAAACTGAATCTCTCGTTGGCCTGAACAGTGACTCTTGGAATATAAGTAGAGAAATATGACTTACAATATTTTGTTGTTTCAGCTTCTGTCAGATACACTAACTCCACAAAAACTCACTAACATTCAACACTACTGCTTGCTACATTTCGGGAACCGACAGAGAACAAACACTGTTCTTTCTTGAAGACTTGGAAACCAACTGCCTATATTTTCTCTCTCCTCAATCTAGCTAAACTTTCCTTATCCCACCTTCCTCAATCTCCGCCAATCAAAACTCGTCACAATTCCCCATTTTTTCATTTCGATAACAAACAAACTTTTACCTATAATTATAAAATTTCCTAAAACTTATTTACAAATATTATTTTCTATAATTCTTAAAACTAACAAAAACCTCTTTCTAAAATATCTTCTATTGTCTTTAAACACTGCACTAATGTATTTGTAAAAACCCGTTTCAATTTGTCTTTTGTTTCACTTAAACTTATGCGGGTCAACTGAAGTATTACAAAGAAATAATTTATGTAAAGCTTACCTTTTGTTCAGTACAGATAATCCAAGAATTTAATAACTTTCCTTCTTAGAAATGTTTGTTGGTTATGCTTTCTGAATTATTTTAATTTTTTTGTTGAACTTTGAAATATTTTAAACAAACCAATATTTTCTTGATTTTACATATCATAACAATATATATATATATATATATATATATATATATATATATATATATATATATATATATATATATCTATGAAGTTGTTGTAGGTACTTTCTGCAAGACAAAAATATGCAAATATCCCGCTGATTAACATATTTATTTCTGCATGCCGATCCTGGTGTTTTCTAATATATAACAAGCCATATATATGATGCTAAACCGGATAAGAACTACCACTAATTCATTAACTAATGGAAAATACTAATAAACACATTAAGGAATTGTTCTAACTTGCAAATGAGATGGGACGTTAAATTTATTGTGCCGCTTTTAGCCGTTAGTGTACCTTTCAAATATACAGTCAATTAAATTCAGCGATAGAGCCTTTTAAATAGATATATTAAAGCCGTCGATGTGTATTGATCATTTTAATTAATTAGGCAATGGACCCGCTAATAGAATTATTTGCACACGATACATTGTTTAAAAATAAAGAACAGTGATTTATGGAACAAGCGCACAAAATTGTATTTGACAGCGCGAACCTTTTAAACTCCAATATCATGATTAATAATAAACTAGTATAAAGCATAATAGAATATTTATAATAATTTACTTAAAAATCGTCAAATAATAACGTAGATGAAGTAAATAACGATTTAATCGACAACTACTGTAAAGAACTACGTCTCACCTGCAGAGTAAATTAGCTCTGTTCTTCCAAGGCATCAGCATGTTCGTTCTTTTCCACGCCTGTGTATTCTGGTACCTACAAGATCAAGGCCGTTTGCGTAAAGCACTCTACACTGAGGAGTAGGCAGATTGTGACCTCAGTGTTGTTTGAGGGTTCTTGTATTTCTACAGAATACGATACTGGTACGTCACGAGTACAGAACCGTATCCCTCTTGATGAAGGGAACGACACAGACCAACTCTGTGTCGTTTTAACTGACCCACTTGTTCAAGTCGAGCAAGGAAGCATGTTGCTCTTTGCACCTATGGCCGCATTATAATTTAAATATAAATATGTAAACCATATTGATGTCTCCACTGCAATTTTAGTGTTAGCTACAAGTACCAAACGAAGGCACTGAGGATGATCTTCTGAGTTAGATCGAAAACGTTATAAGTTTTAATTTTTATACCAATATACAAATTTTGAAGTTTTTTACTTCTGTATAAGTGTTTATATATATATATATATATATATATATATATATATATATATATATATATATATATATATATATATATATATATATATATATGGTTCATGGATATCTGTGCTTATTAGTACTATGTCGTCTGGGAAACGCAAATGGTTAAGATATACTCCATCTTAATTTTTTTGAAGACATTTTCTAATGCAAAAGTAAATAACTTGGGTGAGATGGTGTCGCCCTGTCTCACGCCTTTGCAAAGGTCTATTTTCATAGTTTCCAGATCATCATTTATTTTTACGTGGAAAGTAGCATCATATATTCCTAAGGAGGGCAGCATATCTTGAATCTACTCTGGCGTCGTCCAATGCTGTTAAGAAAGCCCATTTCTCGATACTGTCGAATGCTTTGTGTTAATCGGCAAATGCAAGATGTAGTGGTATGTTGTACTCTATTGTTTTTTCAATAACTATCCGGATTATGTGCAAGTGATCGATAGTGCTAAAACCCTTACGAAAGCCTGCTTGCTCCACTGGTTGGTATGCATCTAGCTTAGCTGTCAATCTATTTGTTATTATTCGGGTTAGTAGTTTGTAAAGGTGTGACAATAAGCTTATTGGTCGGTAGTTTTGCGCCGTCTCCTTTTTTATGAAGTAGAATGACTTCCGCATTTTTCCAAGCTTTTGGTATGTGTCCTTCCAATAGGTATTTATTGAGTAATGCTCTCATTGCATCTTCTAATGCAATGCCTCCCATTTTTAGCATCTCTGAAGTAATTTTATCTTCTCCTGGTGTTTTCGCATTTTTCATTTGTTATAGGACGGCTCTAATTTCTGATGTTATTATTTCAGGGAGATACTCTGAGCCCACATTTAAGATATGTTTTGTTGGTATATCGGGGTTCGGAATAGTAGAAGTATACAGCTTCTCATAAAATTTTTGGATTTCTCTAACGATATCTTCCTTATGCAAGCACAATGTTCCACGGTCGTCCTTTATCTTTATGATTTTATTCCTGCCAGATTTACATGTTTTTTGTACTTTCATGTTCTTATTGTTCTGTATGGTTTTAAAAATCTGGTTTGTTCTATAAGCTCTGAGGTCTTTTCGAAAAATTTTCTTAACGTTTCTGTTGAGCGCTTTATAGTCCGGGTTATCTCTGTTCGTTCTTCTTTTTTTCTCTATCTGTTCTAGAGTCTCGGGTTTTAGTTTAGCTTCTTTTTGTTTTCTTATTCTGCCACAAAGTTTCTTAGTGACTGTTTGTATGTATTTAGTTATTTTCTCAGCTAGTTCATCTATATTCTTGTGCTCAAAGGTATTTGCTACTAGTTTCCGTGCTAATTCCTTTTGGTATTTCTCTTTATTACTGGCTAGGATGTCTGCCGTCGATAAAGGAATTCTTGTTAATAGTTTTCTCCTTTCTGTCTTTACATTAATACGTATATCGGCAAGAACTAGTCTATGGTCACTGTCGGTGTTAAATTTGTTCAGCATCTCGATGTTTTTACATATTAATCTATCACGGAAAGGATAAAATCTATTTCATTCTTAACCTGGCCGTCAGGGCTACGCCATGTCCACTTTCTTTGTATTTGTTTTTTATAGAACGTGTTTAGGCAAAACATTTTTTCGGTGCGTACATAATTTTGTGATCTCTACTCCTAGGTAATCGAATTTCATTACTTGTCCTACAATTTTGCCGTCTATTTCTAGTTTGCATCTACGCGGTTCTTTACTGATCACTATACATTTAGTTTTTTCTACTGATATTCTCATATTAAGTTTGTTTGTTGTGATATTGAAGGTATGGAGCTGCCTTTGTAGGTCATTTTCGTTATTAGCAATTAATACTACATCATCGGCATAGCATAGTATCGTGATTTTATGCGCTCCCAAGTGGTATCCATGTCGTTTTCTTATTTTGTGAATTATTTGATTCATCACCATATTGAATAACAATGGACTGAGCGAGTCTGCTCAGCGGATTCCTTCTTTTAGTTCTATGTATTCTGTTTCTCCTGTTGGCATTATAACTCTGGTCTTGTTGTTCTTGTTAATTTCATTAATTGTCCTTATTATCTGATGGTCTATTTGTTCAGCTTGTAATAAATTTAAGATGTCATTTCGCTTCACCCTGTCAAAAGCACTTTTTAAATCTACAAAGCACATGTATGCTGGTTTTCCATATACAATAGACTTCTCTATTATTTGTCTGATAATAAAAATTGCGTCTATTGTGCTGCGGTTCTTCCGGAAGCCTTGTTGTTCATCTGCCATGTTCGCTTTTTACTCGATTTTATCTTTTATGACTTCCGTTAACAATTTTAATGCACTATTCATCAGACTAATGCCTCTATAATTTTCAGGATTTATCGAGTCTCGCTTTTTAAGTATCGGTAGCAGGAGACTTTCCTTCCATTCCGCTGGTACTACTCCGGTATTTATTATATCGATGAATAATTTTAGGAGCCATTTGCGTAGTGTTCCTCCTCCATATTTTAGCATTTCATTGTTTATCTTATCAGAACAAGGTGCTTTTCTGTTTTTTTAATTTTTTTATTCGTTCTTGTAGCTCTTCTTCTGATATTAGTACTCTATCGTGAGTTTCGTTAATGATTCTTTCTCTGTTCTCTTCTTCTTCGCCATATAATTTCGTGAAATGCTCAGTCCATTGTTCCTCCGTAATGTTATCTATGCGTACAAATTCATTCATTTTTGTTTTTTTCTCCTTATCATCTTCCACACCTTTTTATTATAAATAATTCCAAATAATTCCAAAATAATATATATTATTTTGGATTGTAATTACGGGTCCCTACAATTGCCTATATATCAGTATGGAAGTCACATCAGGAACTTTTTCACCATTTCAATTAACTAATACCGATTTAAGCAGCAAATTAGCTGTAAGCTATAATAAGCCACGTCTAATAAGATCCTAGCTTTTTGCTTTTTTTCGTTGAAACTTCCGTTCGTCACAAATGTCAAAGAATTTACCCCAATCACACGGACACAATCCAATTATAATCCAACCTCAATCAACTCTTCGACTAATATTTGCCTTCACATTCCAACTGACCGTTTTACGAACCCTTTTATAACGTCGAAAACAATTTTAAAAAAGAAAAAGTGCGGAAACAAATTGACATCGGTTGGTTTTTAAGTTTATGGCTGTTCATCAATCAACAAGAATGTAAAAATAAATCGCCCTTCCAGAGATTTATCTCTCCATTAGGATTTGCTCACTTGCTATTTTCCTCTACATTTATCCCATATTTGCCGATAACTTGCAGACGGTTTGAATGTACGCTTAAGCTTTTTATAAGTAAGTAAATTCTTGGAGAAAGTATTCCCCTTTTTTCAAATCAGTAGAGTTGGATATGCAAAATATATAGAGTGTTTCACGTCGAGCTTACACTATCTATATACTTACTCTCTCGGAAACTACTTACAAGATATTTATGAAAATTTGTTTATGGGGATTACAACTTATGACGAACTTAAAACTTCTTCAAGTTCCGCTCCTATCGAAGATTGGAAATCATTCTGACAATGCTGAGGCAAGCGTCACAGAATTAACGTCACAAGATGACGTCGTCACGGGTAACGTCATAGAAAAGCGGTTCTTTACATCGATTCATTACTCTGGATCAATTCGTTTTTATTAATCATATATTTACTCTAAGCAGGTTTAAATTATAAACTGGATTAAAAATAACTGGATTTAATAATAAAAAATTCAAAGAATCAGTCAATAAAAGATTCGATTCGTAACGATTATCAAAATTTAATAAAAGTCATAAATGTCATCAGATTAATAACAACATTGAACTAATCTGTTTAAATTTTTATTATAATTCTCGTTTTAAAATAATTTCATATAAATACAATTATTATTTTTAAACATATTTAGTTTATATAATAATTAAATTTATTATTATTTTTATTATTATTATATAACAAATAAGGGCAGAAGAGCGAGCTCCTATTATGCCAAAAAAGCAAAAATATCCTTATAAAACTTATACCAATTATAAAGTTAAGTAAAGTTCAACAATTAAGTATATCATACAAAAATTGAATTGTGACACCATAAATAAATAAATAATGCTGTCCGAAAATAACACAATCCTATAAAGAAAATAAAGCGCTATCAAGTTTATTTTTAAAGATGTTAACACTAGTTGCCAATATGGTGTCTTGATCCAAATTGTTCCAGATATTAAATATTCTATTTGGCAAGAAGTTCACCCTGGACCTTTAGCAGTAGTTTGTTCCCTTTTTAATTTGTATCGATGTCCTCTTAATCTTTCGTCTTGATTTAATGTGAATATGGTGTTTAGGTTCCCAAAATTATGTTTTAAAATACGGAGGAACATAATTAGGTGACCTCGAAGACGTCGCTGCTCGATTGTCGTAAAATGAGCCTTGGATAGTCTACCTTCATAGTTAGGTCTTACACAGCCGTACGCCAGTCTTGTGGCTTTACGCTGAACATTTTCAAGTAGGATGTTATCGCAACTGAGATCTGAATTCCACACTGGTCCGGCAAACTCAAGAATAGGTCTAACGTATATTGAGTAAAGTTTACTAACAGAGGTTAGAGATATACATTTACGGATCAAAAACGTGATCAGACCAATTGAAGTCACTATTAATTATCACTCCGAGATCGTCGTGGGAGGTTACCGAGTTTAAGGGATGTCCATTAATAAAGTACGGCAGTGATGGGTTATTTTTGCCGATATGTAAAACAACGCATTTTTCAATGTTAAGCGGAAGTAACCATTCTGAGGACCATTTGAACACTGCATCAAGATCTTGTTGAAGAACACGTTGGTTAATAGTTGGATTCACATATAATTTTGTGTCATCAGCGAAAATGAAAACCTTACTGGATACAATGAGCGGAAGATCACAAGTGTAGACACAAAAAAGTATCGGTCCAAGTACTGCTCCTTGTGAAACTTCACTCTTGACTGGTTTATCTAGTGAGTGGTTCTCCCAACACAAACTTGAAAATCTTGAATCCAAATGTTTAACTTTCCGCGAATACCATAGTGATCCAATTTAGCTAGTAATCGACGTTTTGGAACTCAGTCGAAAGCTTTGGAGAAGTCTAAGTAGACTACATCGACAAGATTCCGATTGTTTAAAGATAATGACCAATCATTTATACAATGAAGTAAGTTTGTGATCGTTTAACGACCTTTGATAAAGCCATGCTATTGGTGGGGGATGACATTTGCTTGAAGAAGAAACTCAGACATAGCTTCCGAAATAATTGATTCTATGACCTTGCCGACAATAGGAACCAGGCTAATTGAACGATAATTATTGCAATCAAGTTTATTTCCTTTCTTGAATATAGGAGTAACCAAAGCCAATTTCCAGGACGAGGGAAGAGAACCTTGATTAAAAGAAGCATTCAGTATGAGAGATATAGGGATGGCTACAGATTCTGCACATTGTTTGAGGAAAAAGGAGGTCCGTCTAATCCAGGTGATGAATTATTTCGTAGTTTTCTTAAATGATGTTTAATTTCATCCGGTGTGAAAGATATATTGTCAAGAGTTTTAGACAAACGTGGGCACAATATTTTAGAAATGGTATCTTAAGGTTCATCTGTAAAAACCTGAGAAAAGAATAACGATAAACATTCCGAAGATTCATTATTCGAAGAACGTAAAGACCTGTCAGCTTTTTGAAATAATGGTATGCAGACTTTAGAAGATAAAGATGTACGAATGAACCGATAAACTTTTTTACTATTACCACTTGCAATCAAAGATTCTTTAAATTCTGTTTTTAACTTTAGCAAAGATTGTTTGACTCGGTTAGAAAAAGTAATTACTATTTAAATGGGAATAAGCCACAATTAAAGGTTAAAGTACGTTTATTGACGTTTCAATTTCCACTTCGGAAATCGTTCTCTACGTACAAACATTAGAAAATTAAACAAATTTTTGATAAAAAAGACTTATTGTCTTTATTGCCTTTAATAGATCCTTCATTTCATGCATTTTATCAAAACCTGAAAACGAAAAACGATGTCGCCAATGATCCTGACCTGGAGGAATTGGATCCTGACCAAGATACACAACCTAATTCAGAATAAATGTTTTTAAACCTACTGTTAAACTGTTTTTGTTAAATTTTAAATAAAGAAATATTATTTTTTTATTTAAAAAAATATGGCTTATTTTCATTAATATATTGAGGTGAATAACTAGGTAAGTCGACGGTGAATAAATGGTTAAGTCTCATATCTCATTATCCTAATCACTTAGTAGTTACAGAATGAGACCAATAATACGTTTGTATTCTATCATATTTTTATGTAGTTTTAGTATTCTATCATTTATCCACCGGATAAATCCGGTGGATAAATAGAATAACAGAGTGGAGCCCGATAGGAAGAAGAAAGAGAGGCAGACCCCAAAGATCTTTCAGAGATGAGGTGGACGAAGCAATGAGTAGAAGAAACCTACAGGAAGAGGACTGGCTAAACAGGAAAAATTGGAGAAAACGGTTAAGTGAAGGAATACAGTAAAAACTGTGGAAATCCTTATATATATATATATATATATATATATATATATATATATATAGAATTCTATCATATAGAATGGATTTATGACATGTTGTGAAAACTTGTAAGTCGTCTCCTGAAAACTATGCAAAATTGACTTGACCACTTATTCACTGGAGTAACAGATTTAAACACTTATACCTTATACCACATCAACCACGCAGTGGGATTACAGACACAATAGTTTAAGATTTATTACATTAAATAGAGTAATACAATTTTGTATCTTTTAAATGATTTATCACTGTTATTGAACAGTTATTATTATTGAACACTGTTACTGAATATTTTTCATCATTATGGTTTTGAGGTTAGCTGTGATTCAATGTGTTTTTCTTTCTTCCTTGAAGAATGTCAAGCAGGATGTGTTCTACCGTTGTAATGGAGCAGCTAGTTCATGTTGGTAGTGAATATTTCTTAATTAAAAATTTATGTGTTACAGCAGTATGACCAATTCTCAACCTCTTTTTAATTTGAATATAACTACAAAGGGTAAATACCTATTGTCGTAAATAAAATGTAAGATTTTCTTGGCATTTGTGTTTAATTTGATGTGTATTCTTAAACAAGTATTAAGCGGGTGGCCAGGGTTAGGGTTACCAAGAAAATAAACCTTTTTTGTTTGGATTAGATGCCTTTCTATTTGGATCAATGATTTCCGGCATCCTTATACTTTTTTTTTCATGTTTGCTTGATTAACAAGTAATTCTTTTTTTCCAAGAAATTAAAAATATATTGAAAAGAAAAAAATATGAGTTTCTCCTACACCTGTCTTGGGTTTGAATCGATAATGGAAAAAAGTATCTTATAAATTAAATCTTATGTGCAAACGACTTGGGTTCAATACTTGCAGCTAATTTCCAGATAATTCCGGGTATGCATCATCAGCACTTTCCAGTCGATCTCAGCCGTCAAGCTACTCCGTCGTTTACATTCTCAAGATAGCGGTTTCTACCCAACGGGAGTCGTAATCAGATTGTTAACCCTGTGCACTCTCAGGATGTGTTAGAAGCTACGTTTAGAGAACAAGACTGTGGTTGACCTCACTTTGTCTTAGTTAACTACCACTAGTTTAAATTAGAGGACGCCATGAGTTTTTAATGAAACACAGTGACTGTTCAAGATGACTTATTTACAGACGAATATAAAGTATATAAAAACAAAAGATGAATTCAGTAGACTAGTGCAAAATTTCATATTATGTTTTCTATATTTTTAAAATTTAAATAATATTTTTAAAATTTAAATAATATTTTTAAATAAAGTAACTTTGTTACTTATTTTATTATTTATAATTAAATTCAACAACATTCAAAACAACACAAACACATTGAGATCTATTTTATCTAAAACTAAACCTAACAATAAACAAGAAAGAACAAATAATTTTATTTATAAAATATCTTGTGAATGCGATAATTTTTATTTAGGTGAAACATCAAGACCATTAAATGTTAGAATAAGAGAACATTAATCTTATATTAAAATCGGCACCGACAAAATTTTCAATTTCTAATCTAACCCTTAACTGGAGAGATCCTATTTTAATACACACAGAGAGACATGCCGTCTGACAGACTACAATGTAGAAGAGGGGATAAGAACTAAACTTAAAAAAAAATTTTAATATATTTAATAGTACTCTAAAAGCTGTTTGTATTTGCAATTGAACACAGTAAAGAAACTAAAAATATTGTCAGAGAATAAAAAAAAAATAACTACGACTTTCTAACAGCTAATCATTTACAGTTCGTGACAGTCACATTTTTTACTTTTCATTACAGTGAAAAAGTTAATATACATCAAGTAAGTTTTTTTATATGAAAAGCACTAACACATACTGAATTACGTAAAAATTAACTAGTGAAATTATTTTGATGTTGAAAAAAATGTCCAGCAACTGTAAAAGTTACATACAATTGATACAAATTGGTTTCGTACACTGAAGACACACAGGTTTTCTACATCGGCCACAAAGGTATTTTGTCATACGGTTCTTCTTGCGAGGGCACAAATAACATATTTTTCGCTTCTCTAGTACTAATGGCTCGTTATCATCTACTTGGTTATGCTCAGGAATTTCAAGAATACTCGCTATACTAGCACGAATTAGCCGCAGTACATGAAAATTACCCATTCTTCGCTCCATATGATCTTCTGCTAATTGTTTTGCTAATATTTTAGCAGAAGCAGATTTTTCTTAAATTTTAGAATTGTTTTTGTAACTTTGGTGCAGTATGTATGCATTTACAATAGCAATATCTATTATACGAAAGAAAACAGCAAGAAACCATCTGCGAGTTCTTCGACTACACGAACTTTTAGCATATTTTTCGTTCATGCAGTATTCCTCCTTTGTTGGCAATATAATATGATCTTATTTCTGGTTTTTCTATTGAAGACTCATTACAAGCTCTATCATGCATTGATGAGATTAAAATTGTAGCTTTGTTTTTTCTGGCCACATAAGATACCATTGTACCCTCTTCTCTAAATCCTTAAACACTAGAAACAGGTTCTCTGGTTTTATTGGCCAAAAATAACGGAGGTACTTCACGTTCGTTCTTTTTCAAAGTTCCTACATACGTAAGATCATTTTTCTGCAAAACATCTATTAGCTCTAATGACGAAAACCAGTTATCCGCAGTTATGTTTCTGTTTGGTTAACCGCAAGACTGCTTGTGTTGGTTTTGAGTATTTTTTTCTTCGAGCCATTATTTTGATGCCATACTCACATGGCTTATTAGGCATATACATTTTAAAACGGCACCTTCCCCTAAAACTGACAAGCATTTCATCAGCAGTTGCCGATTGACCTAGACCATATGCGTTTTGACAATTTTCAATAAAAGAATTAAATATATAAGAACTGCTGCTACTGGATCATGTTTTTTCTTTCTTCTCGATCATCTGGATTATCAAAACAAAGAGCTGATAAAATGACTGCAAAACGCTTTTGATTCATGACAGTTCTAAAAATTTCCCTGCCAGTTCCATCTGTTGCAAAAAGCGTTTTTATATCCTTATGATTCGATTTGAATACCGCAGAATATACGAGGAGTCCTATGAAAGCTTTCATGTCCATTATGTCAATATCCTTAAGGTCATGTTCATTTAGATCATTATACTTTATTTTCATGAAATTCAATTTATGATTGGTCCACTGAATAACACATAATAACATATTTTCGATAACTGCCATACCTTTAGAGGATAGGCTTCCTCTCCAAGACTTCGTACTTTTGTTTTTAGGACGGGAATTTTTGTTACTAAATTATGTTTCCTTGTACGAGATACTGGTCGAACTTCAGATTTATAGTACCTGAATCAGGTTTTTCCGTAAAAATATGTTTGATTATTAGTCTAAACTATATTTTCTTCTGAAATATTTTCTTCATCACTTTCCGTAGAAATGTCTAAATCCGTCTTGCTATCAGATTCCAAATAAACTATTTCATTCCATCATCTTGTACTTGATCAACATCACTAGGGTCACTATCTAATTCGTCAAACCACTTCAAAGCTGTATCTTCAAAATCAGCATCGGTGAAACGGTTTTTTTTTTATGGACCGGCCATGATTATAACAAATACGCGACGTTTTCAATGAAACAAAACGTAACCTGAACCGAGACGTGCCGTCTACCAGACTAACTAAAACTGATTTTCGGTTATGATTTCGGTTAACTTTTCCAAATATGCGTATTTCTTTACCTAAGTCGGCTCACTAATAGTCAACGAATAATAAAAAGAATAGATAAAGTGATGTGTCAATGCTGTGCATAAAATTCTTTATGCTGTAGTCTGTCAGACGGCACGTCTCCAGTTAAGGGTTAACTGAGCTGCCACCGTGCTTCGGAGGGCGCGTAAAGCCGTCAGTCCCGGCTACGAAAGTAGTCGTTAAGTCATGTTCGAGGCGCTTGCGCGATCTTAAAACTTAATACTGAACCTTATCCAGAAGGTTATACGAAAATTAGAGCATTTGATAGGTCTTAAATATGTAAACATACAAATAAGAAAATAAACTTGGTTCAGTGGAACGAATCAAGTATAGTCCTAAAAGATGGTGAAAAGAGAAAAATTAAATCTCTAATTATGTTAAATGAGACCAAATGCGTCACAATTTACTCGGCATAATGCAGTAGGGTCTGGTTACCTAAATTAAAAGAGGAAATCAATAAAATAAAAATACCACCATAAGTAAGTCAGTAACATATCGAGGATACATGTAAAATAAGAGTTTGGTGTTTATTAAGAGTAAACTAAATGTAAGACCAAAGACTTACCATGTCGGGATAGTATTATGAGGCCTTTTCCTGGTTTTATCCTCATGATTTACTTTGGAATCACTAACAGGAGAATTTTATTGTCATCATTGCATATGGTTGTTTTTTTTAAAGACGAATCACATGCTATGATTTTTCTGATGGATATTATCAAGTTAAAGCTACTCGTGACGCCTACTCCTGGTGCTAGTTTCGTGACGCTCGCCTCAGCATTTTACTATGAAAAAAAAGTAATACAACTCCAGTATAGAAACTTCGGTTCAAAATTAAATATATTATTATTTCTACTTTGTTACTTTCTTGTTCAACTGAATATTAGTAAGTAGGACAATCCGTTCTATGATAAAATACGGTAATTTGAACAATGGTCTACGATTTTCTGACTTAGATGACCTGGTAACACTGCTCTTAGAGAAACATACCTACTTCGTTGGGTGGCCCCGAATACTAATATTGCTAGATCGTCTTAAAAACTCTTTCTACCATGGTAAGCGCATACCCACCTCAAATTCTTTCCCATACAGTATACTTGTAGTACTATCTGTAGAAGACCAAAAAGCTATCACTGAATTAAAAAATATTATTTTAGTGTCTTTGAGACTTAAAATACATTCACTAAATTATTTTTATTTCTGTTCCAGGTAGTTGACTTTTGGTCACATATGCCCACTAAGAAGATGAATCTCTAATAAAGTAAGTAGATCTTTTAATGCCTTATATAACTTACTTCTTTAGGATCTGTCATATATTTGTTTAAAATTAATAACTATTCATTAATATCAAAATTAATCTACTATTTAAAAAAGGAGATAAAAAACAGCCAGAAAACTACAGAGGTATAAACTTGTTAAATACTACTCTAAATCTTACAACTAAAATTTTACAAGTACTAACAAATCAGAGGATATGTTTAGCAGATGAACAACAGGGTTTTTGTAGTGGAAGATCGGGTACAGATGCAATATTCGTTATAAAGCAAATTACTGAGAAATCTCTAGATTATAATAGACCAGCATTCCTGTATCTGATTGACCCAAAAGAAAGTTTTTGAGAGAGTAAGACTCAAATGCGTAATCCATGTTCTGTATAATAGATAAGTTGCCCTAAATATTATAAAAATTATCGAAAATATCTACCAAAACAACAAAACGAAAGTCAGAATAGATGAACAACTTACAGAGCCTATAGAAATAGGCAGCAGAATAAGACAGAGGGACTCATTGAGACCCATGCTCTTCAATTTAGTCATAGATGAAATCATCAAAAGCGTTAACAAAGGAAGGGGATACAGAATGGGAAACAAAGAAATAAAAATACTCTGAAAGAATTTGATATGACAATCAAATCTCAGAAAACTAAAACAATAGTATTCAGCAAAGAACTAACCAGATGTAAAATAGAAATTAATGGCATCAGTATTGAACAAGTAATGGAAATAAAGTACCTGGGAATTACACTGTCCAGATATGGAGACCTGGACAAAGAAAAAAGAGATCATAGCGATCTATATAGCAAAACAGACACATTAACAGTGAGATTAAGTCAAGAATTTATAAAGCCAGTGTAAGAGCAATAATGACATATGCCTCAGAAACAAGACCCGACACAGCCACCACAAAGCCTACTGGAAACGGCAGAGATGAGAGTACTGAGAAGAATTACAGGAAATACCCTGAGAGATCGAAAGAGAACTGAAAACATTAGAAGAAAATTTAACCTACAGTGTATAACTGAATGGGCACAAAATAGACAAAAGAATAGAATAACCACATAAACAGGATGGAGAAGATCAGTGTCGTCAAAAAAGCAAGAGATAAGTCACCAATCGGCAAAAAAAGTATCGGACGACCGCGCAAAAGATGAGTGACAACCTTTCATATAGGTATTATTCCGCCAATGAATAAGCAGATTTGCTTATAAAGAGGAAGAAAAAGAAGAAGAAGAAGAAAATTGATAAAAATTATATGTGCCTCCTTTTATTTTGGCAATTCTCTACTTGCATGTCTGTTAAGACAAATATTTGCTCCTTATATAAAACTAATCGATTTTAAAATTGTTTTTTTGTTGCTTTTACTTACATCATTCTTTTAACGATTCGTGATAACACATCATATTTCCCGTCGTTCTGATTTTTCATACACCAAATTATCTAATGCTTTGTCACACCCTCGTTTTCCAGCCATTTCGACTAAACAAACAAATTATGGGTTGAAGCCGCCTACAGCGCCCTCTACGAACCCCTCAAAATACACACAGTCACCTCCGTAATCGTCCCATCTGTCAAATAAGTCAAAACAAACAAAGACGGGGCCTTAGGACGACGGGCACTCCTTATTACGCACCCCAATTAACCTGATAATGGGGTAAGATATCTCAGACTGTTGCTATAATGGACTTATCGCATTTGTAGAATTTCAAACACTTATACAGAGGTTATCGAAATGTTATCTAGATATTATTTTGTACAAAATATTAACCATTTAGTAGACGTAGTTTAATTTTGTGTATCAAAAATAGTCCTCTAGATGCATTTTGTTTAAATTTTAATAAAATAATCTATTGTTTGATTTATTTTCTTTTTACTAAACATATTACAATTAATTTGAAATTAGAACATAACATATAAAAATATAAGAGATGGCAAAAAACATAATAAAATTAAGCCAGAAAATTTTTACATTCATTACAAATTGAATTTGCGTGTTCTAAACAAAGATATTTTTACAAATCGAACAAAAATATTTCGTGTTTCGATTATTTTTCCATCCAGTGTCACCACAACTCCCAATTGCACCCGGAGATCTCTAAACTGGCACCTTCATCCAAATGACAGATGTCCTTTAGTCAAATCCTTATTGTTTTGGGTATATAGAATATAGACATTTTGGCTTCGATTCTTCTGGTTGTTATACATAAAGCTAAATGCTAAATTTGTCAAAACTTCTCGTCGGGTCTTTGTGGAATTTGGAATGTTACAATTGTAAATAACAAAGGAATTTATTGCTGTAACATTTAAAAGTCTGTATAAAACAACCATAGGCTATCTTCTACTATAATAGTTTATTTTTATGAACGAGAGAGTAATTAGCATAATTTTAACTGGTAGCTCCGACCATTCCATGGGCGTGCTCAAGATTAATTGAAAAATTACTTTGAATAATTGTAAAAAATAAATGAATTATTTCAGTGTTATAAAGTGTTATGTGTATGTAAACAAAAGTGACCTCTTTTATCACACACTATATTAGAACTGACTGGCCTACATTAAAAAGGGTTTTAAAAAATTCACATTTTTTTTAATTTTTAAAAATTACAAATGAGAAATAGAGTTTTTAAAACCGTCCAAGGTATGTTAAATAGATGAATAAAAATATTAATATAAAACTTACAGCTACTTGTTACAAATCCAAATCAGATTCAGAAGATGAACTTTCAGAACCAAGATTTATAATAACTGGCTCGATCATTTTATCAGTAATATTGTCCAGCTTCCACATTTTTTCCTCTTCTTTAATAGTGTGATTTACTGCTTTTTCCCAGTTTTCAGGTTTTACATTATTTACGGCCTCCAAAAACAACTGTTTAACATCATGAATTTTAAAAGTGGTATTTTTTCTTGAAACTTCACTCTTTATCTGTGCCCATACCAGTTCAATCGGGTTTAATTCACAATGATATGGTGGGGATCTAAGTACTGTCATTCCACGATTTTTGGCAATTTCATCAATTTCGTATTTTTTAAATTTTTCTTTATGAAGGGCACACAACGAATAAAGTTCCTTTCTTATAGATCCGGGATAGTACGTAATATTTTTTGAACTCAGCCAATTCTGCAAGTCTTTTTTTAACCACTTGGTTGTGGGCAGTCCTTCTATAAGTCTGGAGTGATAACTTGCATTATCCATTACTATTACACAGTTCTTAGGAAGAAGATCTATCATTTGTTCGAACCATTCTTGAAAGACATTAGCGTTCATGTCTTCATGGTAGTCACCGGTACGAGTTGATTCAAAAGTTAATAAACCACCTTCAACAAAACCGTCTGAACTGCCAATGTGTACTATTATTAGCCTGCGTCCCTTTCCTGATGGTGGGTTTAAACCAGTAGATAAGTTATTTACAAAAGCGTGCCTTTGACTTGTAACAGTTTCATCCTGCCAAAATTTATTTGGTGTATGACCCTCGTTGATCCATGTTTCATCAAGATAAAATATTTTTGTTTTTTGGTTTCTCATTTCCTTTATGGTTCTTAGAAAATGTCTTCTTCATATGACAATATCGCTTCTTTCTAATAAAATAGACTTTCTGGGATTCTTTTTCCAGCGGAAGCCTATTTCTTTTAAAAGTTTCCATAACGTACTTCGACTCATTTCTGGGTAATCCTTATCATCTCGAACTGAGACAAGAACTTTATCCAATGTTGGAAATTCTTGTCTAAAGAAGAATTCATGCACTTTCCGTCGAAGTCCTTCTTTAAAATGATTGAAATTTTGGTTTCCCTGGAGCATTACGTGGCATTTGAAAACTACCACATTTCTCTTCTTTAATAACTCTGTAAATCGTAGATTTCCCAACACTAAGTGTACTGCTAACTAACTCAACGGTCTCATCAATACTTTCACATAAACGTTTGTCTGTAAATGATTTAAAACAATTAAATATTAATGTTTTTTCATTAACTGTTAGAGGACCAATTTTTCGACGTTTACACGGCACTTCCAAATTTTCCTACAAACACTAGTATACACAATAAACTGCACCTTGCAACTGAAGTACCTACTTTTAGTGAACTGTTAAGAATTTTGAATACGCCACTTGGACCTTCCTATATACCAAATGGAAAAACCCACTATCACATTTTCTGTGGAATAAGTTTAGAAGGTAATTATCTAGTAAATTACTGTCGTAGATTCCTGGAATTAAAGAATTAAATGTTTGATTGTTGAAACCCTTACTTCGTGGAATGCACTCATTTCAGATAAAATAAAACGTTTTATTTTATCTAAAGAATTAAACTTTATTTTGCAAATAGGCAAAGAATTAAACTTTATTTTGCAAATAGATAAAATAAAACGTTTTATTTTATCTAAAGAATTAAACTTTATTTTGCAAATAGGTAGGTACTTATTAAACTTTTATTGGTTATATATAACCAATAAAATAAACATCTTACATTTCTTGCAAATTCATTAGTACCTGTTAACCTCCATCACTCCGACACTGGCAACCTTATTTAGGGATTAGTAACCCTCACAACTATTGTATTCTATTCTGCTCCAACCTTTATACCTGGTGGTCATAGTCAATTTAAAATTGTTTTCCTATATACTTCTGTAAACTTGTTGACAAATATATGTTTTTCATTGAGTCACCCGTATCAACAGGGATTTGCATACATAATTTATTGTTTTATTACTCTCTCATACATAAAAATACACTATACAACGTGCCACATCTTCTTGTGCGCATAATTTATCTACGGTATCAACACCACAGTTTGTGCTGTTATATGCTAATATGATTTACGGTTTTACAGTTACGGGATTAACGTCTTCCCCATGGTGCATAGTGAAATAAAACAGAACGTTTTATTGTCAATAGGTCGTCCTTGATTGTCACAGAAATATGCAGGAATTTCTTTTCTATTTACTTTTATTGTTTTTTCCATTTTCCTTCAAGCTTATACTAAGATCAACGCTGGTGTACTAATTGTCGGTGGTAACATTTCTCTTAGATCCGTAGATATGTTGACAGGCCCGTTCCGTTACTGCCTTGGTATTAGTGTCTAGATCAGGGGTGCTCAAACTTGTAGTGTCTGCGATATATCACAATAAATGTTTTAAAGACAAGCGATCGACTACAGACTATTACAATCAGACTGGAGCCTAGATACTAAAATATGTAGATTTCTGAAAATACTTTATAATTGTTTGTAAGACGTTGCGTAATTACTGAGTACCAACCGTAAACCATTTTGTGTTTTGCTATTTTAATTCTTCAACTTCTACTTGTCACAATTTATTAAGGGCTGACAATGCTGACATAATGCTCTGTAACCGCAGCTTGTTATCAAAGAATATAGACGCTTAAGCGTCTATATTCTTTGTTGTTATACAAGAAACGAACACTCGAGAACAATCGGTAACATTCGCTAAACGTCGCGCGGTGACATTGCCTTAGAAACATAAAATATTTCGATCAGACTGATCAGGATCTAAATCTTTTGCGATCGACTCTAGAAGCTGTCGGGATCCAAGGTTAGTAGATGTTAAGTAGGTTGTCTCGTAACAATAGACCAATCAAATACTAGCTTTTAAAAGGCGGGAATACGTCACCCATACGACACTTTTAAAATTGCCATAAGCTTCAATGCTAATAAAAGGTTCAAAAACTTAAGTTTTGCAATATATTTTGGGATTTTCTTGGGTATAGGGATGTTAAGTGGTTCTTATATTAGTAATTATATCAATTTTTTTTTTTAAAATCAATAGTCTGATGACAAAAAATAGAATTGATTATATTGATAATATTGTGTGTTTTAAATGGAGATAACAGTTTATTTCGCACAAAAACCCAAAAAAAAACAGTAGAAAAAGTTCAAAAGCAAAAATACAATAAACACTAAACATATACACTAAAATATACACTAAACAAATAAACGAACTAATGATACTATAGTAAAATTCCACAAAAAAATGCAACAAGGCATAAGACAACAACAAACGTGAACTTAAACTCAGACGTGCAAACTGTCAAATTTGACTTTGTCGTATGAGTGACGTAAGCATTCTGTCTTCCCCTCGCTTCGCCCACATAGTTACGAGACAACCTACTTAATATCTACTAACCTTGGTCGGGATCGACCGGTCAATGGCGATGGACTGTTTGGGCACCGCTGCTCTAGATAGTACGGGCCACCCACTTGGTTTTTGCCAACGTATACTTCCATTTTACTGGTATTAAATAACTTTTCATCAGGCAGTGCAAATGTTTTTATACTGTATCTATTGATGTATAAAACCTCTATACCAGTGCCGTGGAATAAATGGATAAAACATGGAGTTGATTCCAGTATACTTCAGTTAGCCTCTTCTACTCAAATCCGACTCTCACCTTCACGCTGGTGTCTCCTGTAAACCGAGCAACCCAACTGGAGATCCGGTATCCAACCCGGGTGAAAATTTAGGTCGGGAACTGACGAGAGCGGGTGAAATCGCCATCCGAAAAGGGGGTTTGGCGTTGGATTAACTACCCAACCCTGTAAAAAACCTTTTATTATAAAAGCTACAAAGAAAGAAACCGGACTGACTTACACGAGGAGATAAACATTTTCAAAACCAGAGGGCACAAGAAGCAGATGACGACCACGAATAAGATGGATTGATGATGTGGAAGAAGACCTACAGATTCTAAGAGTTAGAAGATGAAGGGAAGTTGCCAGAAATCGATAGAAGTGGCGACTTCTGTGTGAGCAGGCTAAGATCCACAACGGATTGTCGAGCCACTTATGATGATACCAGTGCCGTCTGTTTTCCATAAGTCTGTTGTAATAAGGTGACTTACCTTTCTTACACCTGCCAGATATAAAAGACCTAAAAGAGCACAAATTTCATTAATGTTTGTTGGGTATATATCTTGATCTCTACTGAACTTTTGCTTTTCTGCTTATAGTTTAATTTTGGTCCCATCACAAATATTTGCAACATAGCAGTATCAAATAGATTGTTTCAGATATGTAAAATATCGGTTTTCTGTCTAACACATTTTTTTGAACCCGGAACAATATTTTCACTTCGAGTTCTGACGTTCTTAGGAGCAATATGCTTAGCTCATTTTGTTGTATTATCTTTGCCCAAAAAATATGTACCAATGGCAAAATCTGTCTTATCATCTAATTCCTCATTTTCCTGTTCAGTATCGCTTTCCTCCAAGTTTTCTTCTACATGATCTTCTCCCGATTCCTCTTCATGATAATACTCATCATTCGTCTAAACTTCTTCAAAAAATGCTAACAATATTTTTTGCTCTTTATTTTTAAATCCATAATATCTGAAAAATAAAGTTTTATTAAAAAACGATTACTTATAAGTCACAAAATTCTATTAGTTCTCTAGACACACACGGTCCACTGCACCGGTTTTACAAATTAAAAACTTATACTTCAAGCATCAACACTGCAATGATACACAGTCGATAAATCAAAAGAAGGTACAGAACCGGAGAAAGTTGAAAGCTTCCTATTGGCTTTAGAATTGACCATCATTGACTCCCACCGGTCTCCTAGACACGCTGCATCTACTGAAAGTTAAATGTATTTAAATGCCATTAAACCACAATGGATTTTAATGACAATTACATTTTACATTTCTTTTGGACCTTTAAAATAAAATTTAACAGTTACTAAAACTGAGAATTTGTAATTTCTAAACATTTACAGCTTATATAATTGCCACTTTCTCCTTCACTTTGTCATCTTGTATGTATTAGCTTTAATGGTTTTAACCATTATAAATAAAATTTATGTAAACGCTATACTTAGTCAAGATGCAAAAGTTTCTAACAAAATTTTAAACCTTTATTCACATTTTTGCAACCTTCGCTTTAGTTCTAAAAAATCCTCTCTTATTTATATATATTTTTCTTTTGTGCTAAAAAACGCCATTTTTTCAGTTTTATCCTCTTAACGTTTTTTTATCTCCCTGCTGCAGTCAGGCCAACTCTCAACAAATAGAGCACAAAGTTTGACGAAACAAACGCGAAGCGCCCAACGTTTACCGTGGAATGACCCTCATATATTTTTTTGCACAAAAAGGTTTTTATCTTCCTTTTATTATCAGATCTTAATAATGGGGGTGTTGAGTGTGTCAAAGAGGAAAAGGTGAGAATTTAAAAGAACGGAGTTTTTGTCTTCAGAAAGGGAAAAATTGTGTTTTTTGAAATTGCGAAGGGTTTTTGTTTTATTGGATAAGGTATTTTAAAATTTGCTAACATTTTTCTGCATTGATTACTTTGAATGCATGCTCAAAATATTACTGCGATTCTCTCATTTAATATTTGGTATTTTTCCTTGAGACATAATTTTTCACTTGGACCTACACAAGTTCAATTGTCATTAGTTTCAAGTTGTAGCTAGAAAGTTATCCTAGGTAGCTATGCGTTTGCTGCTAAAACTATTGATAAAACGCTAATCTGCGATGATCATCATAAACTGTCAATTCCTCGTAGAGGAGGAGAACGGAGAAAATCGATTTTCCAAGAATCTATATGCCGTAGAAAAATATAATATAATAGTTTAAAATAATCACAACACTTCATAACATCATAATACTAATTTACTCGGATTTTGAATTATTATGCTCACCTAAGCAGTGCTACCTATAAACTGAATATTTAAAATTTATGATTCAGTTATATATACCATAGTTAATCCTACAAGGGAAGATCGAAGGTAGGAGAGGAGCCGGCCGCAAACAATTATCCTGGTTAAGGAATATAAAAGAATGGACAGGAATACACAATACAGGCGAGCTGTGTCACGCCGCCAAGAATAGAATTCTAGTAATGAGATAGTCGCCCACGCACTTTGGTGTATGGCATGTTAAGAAGAAGAAGATTCAGTTATACTATCTAATTCAAATCTAAGTTTATTAAGTAAAACTGATCTAAGTGGGACTGTCCCGAAAGTTCTACGTAAATTTGGTTGTGATTACATATATCTTGGAGGCGCTGGATGAGGTTGGATGGAGGAACCTTGTTGTCTTTGTTTTTGACACTCTTGGCATTCCAAAGATATCTGACTATATTCCGTTCAACGTTCATTTATTTGACACCTTTATAAAAACTAACTTCACTTACGGCAAAATACAAAAGTTGTATACGAAAACTGACATTCTGTCAAAACTCTCAATTCGCGAGAGTTCATATTCAAGTCTCTCATATTCAAAATGGCTAGTTGCTTTAAACGTTATTTCTTATAGAACGGTTTATTTTACACTAGAAGTGCTAATAATATCTTTTATTTAAAACATTTTTGTTTACAACGTACAGATTTTTGGTAAATCAATTTTTTTTCCTCTACGAGTGAGTGTTTTAGGGAGAACCTGGGGGTAAAAGTAATAAAAATTTGTGCATCATTTCTGGGGTCCCATTTACGTTCTCAGCAAAACAATGCTTGTTAACATAATTTTTAGAGATCAGATCTCTGAAGACTAGACTATAAGTTCTACTTATAAAGATATAAAATATTACAAAATAATTAAAAATTGAAAAAATAATTGTTTAAACGAAGTAGATGGTTTATTTAACAATTAATTTGTATAAATAATGCATATTCGCAATTTACAAAAAAAGTACAAGCAAATTAAAAAAAGAACGTCGAAATCCATAAACAAGAACCAGAGATACAGTTAACAGCTCCTTCCCCTTCCATCCCTCCCTCTAGTTTCACAGTCGGCCGATTTTGAGGACTACAAGTTTTGTTGACTATTCCATTTTAAGGCAATCTTCTTCTATTTTTTTACATTAGTACTTTAAGGTATGTTTTTTTTTAAATGATGCTAATTAGATCTATTAATTTTTATAAACAAAGCTCCTGTGAATTAAAAAAGAAGGAACAAACTTCATCCCAAATTGTCCTAGGATAACTTTTTTTTTTACTAATTGAAAGCTTTCCAAATGCGGGAAAATCATTTTCCTGCAGGCACTGGCTAAAATGTTATTCTAAATATTTATAAGCAAAAAATCGACAAGGTTTTGTGAAATGATTTTACAATATTATATTTAAAATTATTTTTCTTCATTTGTTTTAATAATATTGATAGAATATTCCTTGACGTCACGAGAAAAATCTTATTCCCCTGGATTATAATTATACGGACTGGACTCCCTACTCTTGTTATGTATATTAAGACTCTTAAAATAACAAAAATATTATTCCTGTAGATAGTCAATTTGACGTTAAACTTATAAATCTTCATTTAGTCACTTCGTTTAGTATTACATGAACTAGAATGCTTTCTCAACAAGCAGTTAAACTTTATTATTTTAATAAATGTCTCGGCTGGTTGCTTAGCAACGTGATAATTAGATATTAGGAGTATAGAAGGGATGAAAATTGTATATAAAAAATTTCTTAAGGTTACTGTTATATGGTTTGTTAGCACAATTTTTAAAAACGCCAAATTGTCTTGAAAATTTCATCCGCCTTGGAGTTTTCTGTATTTCCAAAAATAATTTCAAATAATGAATAATATATTCCCATAGGATGGCTTTATTTCCTTTGCGCAAATTTTTCTAATACTCGTCCTTTTATACGTCTTTTTTTCGTACTAATGAATACCAAGTAGAAACAGAAAAAAACTATATACCTATTACAAAATTGACTACACAATTTGCAATAATAGTTCACCCAGAAGTTCCGTAGTCGGATGAAATCCGCTCGGGGGCCCAATTAAAAGAATTCCAGATGCGTTTTCTTTGTTTCTTCTATTTTATGGAATCTGCGGAATTTCCCCAGCGTGGAGGAATACAAGCGATGGCAATTATGGGACTGGATAGCTGTTTGACTGTCTAGGATTTTAACGTTTTTAAAACTCAGGTCGACCACAAATTACCCGGCTCACAAACAAATAACAGTGTTTAATTGCAATACCAAAGAAAGTTTAGAAATTTTTCTATCGGAAAGGACTAAAAATGTCATGTCTATATGTTTAATAAATAGTAATAGTCTCTTTGATTGGTAAAAACGCCTATATGGAAAAGATTTTTATTCTAAAAGGCAGAAATTTATTATTTATTATACAAAGTTAATTACTTTTTAATATTTTTGATCTTAAAAATGTGTCTTCGATCTTTTAAAAGTAATTTGAACATTGAAAATGAACGTTCTACATCGACTGATGTAATTGGAGCATAATATTTCAGGGCAAGTAATAACTCTGGCTATGTGACATTAAGCTGATTAATCTATAGTCATAACATGTGTTTGGGGTTCTTGGTTTTTCGTAGCGGTATCTCACCAGATTTGTATATGTTGTTAAAGAGTATAGTTATTGCACTTAAATTGTCTTCGTCTATAAGTTGAATCAGCTCGATATGAACTTCATCTGGCCCAGGGGCTCTGCCAGATTTTGAGTTGTTTATAGTATGTTGGACTTCAGATTTTAATATTACTGGAGCTTCCTTGTTATGAATTTCTGTTGGTTCCGTTCTTGTGTCCATGAAAAGATCTTCAATATATTTAATCCATACTTGTTTTATTTCAATTGGATTATTAATAGGTTTATTGTTTTTGAGTGTATTTGTTCGTGATTTTACAAATAATTCTTTTACTTTTTTATGTAAATTATAATTCTTCTTCTTCAAGTGCCATCTCCGCGGCGGACGTCGGCAATCATCATAGCTATTCGGACTTGTGAAACGGCTGCTCTGAAAAGTTCATTTGATGTACATCCGTACCATTCTCTCAGGTTGTGCAGCCATGACATTCTACGCCTCCCTATGCTTCTCTTTCCTTGGATCTTTCCCTGCATAATCAGTTGGAGCAAGGTGTATTTCTCTTCACGTGTAATATGTCCGAGATATTCTAATTTTCTGGTTTTTATTGTATTTAAAATTTCCATTTCTTTGTTCATCCTTCCCAGAACCCCTTTGTTTGTGACGTGTTTGGTCCATGATATTTTCAGAATTCTTCTGTACACCCACAGCTCGAATGAATAAACTATAATGATCATGCTTTTTCTGCAATTCTTCTACTTCGATGCATGTTTCCATCATCCACCTTTCCTTAGCCTCTTTTATTTTGTTTTTTATTAATTTATGTTTTTCTCTGTACTTATTTGGGTTTTTGTTTCTATATTTTCTTCTTTGTTCCATGATTTCCAGTATTTCTTGAGTCATCCAAGGTTTTCGGCTTTCTGTTTTCTTTTGTTAAGTTTCTTTCTGTGTTTTTATAACAGAATATTTGATTTTGCTCCACATAATGTTCACATCCTCAGTGTTTTTCATTTCTGATGTTAATTTCTTGATTTCTTGATTGATAAAATTTGAAGCCTCAGCACGGATTTTATTTATCTCTGACAAAAGACAATAAAGTGTATTTAATATAGGTGCCGAGTCATGAAGGAATGCATTTGAATGAAAAAACAGATTTGTTGGCAAAATAAACGAAAGAAACCTTTCTAGGCACAAATGAAATATCGAGCATCACCAAAGATGCTGCAAGAAGCAATGTTCAAAAGCAGATTATAAGGAATCATCAAAATGAGTGGCGAGCAACTCAAGAGCAACTCTCCAGTCGTCCCTATCCATCGCCTTTCCCTGCCAAGCACGTATTACTATATTTCTCATGTCTTCATCGATGTTATCAAGGAACCTTATTCTAAGTCTTCCTCTTCTTCTTTGACCAATGGGTTTATCAAGGAACGTTTTTCTAGCTCGGTCATTTTGTTACATCCGCATTACATGCCCTATCCACCTCAGACGTCCTATCTTAATATGTTTTACGATATCAGGTTCCTGCTATATTCTATAAAGTTTGAAGTTGTATCGTCTTCTCCACACTCCATTGTTATTCACTGCTCCATAAATTCGCCTTATTATTTTTCTTTCGAAATATCCTAACATTATTTTCATTATTTTTTGTTAGAATCCAGGTCTCTGAACCATATGTTAATACTGGGCGTATGATTGTTTTGTAGAGTTTTATTTTTGTATTTCTCGATATAATTGTAAATTTAACGAGGAGGTGGAGCCCAAAATAGCATCTGTTGCTATTGCCGTGTTAAGGAGCGCTCCCTAGTATACAAATTGGTTCACTGCTTCGATGACATCGATTTCTATAACAAGTGGTCGTAGTATTTGTGGTTGCGTGATTATTTTCATATACTTCGTTTTGTTGGTGTTTATTAATAAACCCAATTTTGTAGCTGATTCTTTTAATGCTACATACGCCTCTCGTACAGCGTTTTTCGTTCTCCCAACCATATTTATATCATCAGCATAAGCCAAGATTTGCACTGATTGCAATTGCAATAATTACATATTAAACCAGTGGTTGTGATTTGTGACATACGTATTACTTTTTCCAGAGCTAGATTGTACAGTATACATGAGAGAGGGCCTCCCTGGGGCAGCCCGTTATTTGTTTTAAAAAGTTCAGACAGTTCTCCCTGAATTCGTATTCTACATTCAACTTTTTCAAGAATTCGTTTTGTTAAATTTATCAACTGATTTGGTATTCCTAACTCTTTCATTTCTTTGAAAATTTCTCTTCTATTCACAGAGTCATAGGCTGCTTTGTAGTCTATAAATATGTGATGAGTATCAATGCCATATTCCAGTGTTTTTTCCAAAATTTGTTTCAGGGTTGCAATCTGATGAATTTTCGATTTACTACCTCTGAAACCAGCCTGGTATTTCCCTACTATCCGTTCTTCATATGGTGCCACACGATGACATAGTACTGTGCAAAATATTTTATACACTGCATTTAGAAGCGTAATTCCTCTGTGCTTAGAGCATTCAAAGATATCTCCTTTTTTGTGTATTGTGCAAAGTACTCAAATATTCCAATCATTGGGGAGGGATTTTTGTGTCCATATTTCTTTTATAAACTGCCGAGATCATCGAAATGGTAACTCTAAACTGTCATCTAAGAAAACGCCTATCCAAAATTTGAAAGGTGAATAACCCATGGTGCAGAAAATGCGAAATAGAAAAAAAACTGTCATACACATCCTATGATATTGCAATGTGCTAAGTGATATAAGGCAGGAACTCACTGGTTAACTGAGGATTAAATTAGAAGAGATCCTAAAACTACCAATGACGAAACGGTTAGCCTTGCTTAAGGCCAGAAAGTTAAGGTACACGCATGGTACAAAGGTCTTATAACCAAGTTCTAGAGATTTACCTGACTTATGGAACTAAAAAGAAAAAGAAGAGTCTCCACATTTTGCATTGGTCTTTTAAAATATTTTTACCAAAAATTTGTTTCAGCATTTGTTGATTATTTTATCACTTTGACCTACAGATTCGGAAAAACTTCTGGTAGGTATTACATAATTAGGAGATTTTAACAAAGATACTGTATTATGTTTTTACTTCTTCTTCTTTTTTTTATGTAGACATGACTGTCTGTTTTTCAATATCCCTCCAGTAAGTTGACATTCCATCGTTTTCGTGGTCTTTCTACTAATCGTCTTTCTATTGTGGAACCGTCTCTTGCCGTCTCTACTACTATATTTGTTGTCATTCGGCATATATTATCGTTACATTCTACTCATCTATTTTTACCCAGTTCTTCATGTTCTCCACCTTGCATCTATGTCGTATATCTGTACTTCTAGCACTGTCCTATAGTGTTTTACCATACATTTTTTTAAGTGTTTTTATCCCTGCTGTTTCTAACATACTTTTTGTCCTCTCTGTGTCAGGTCGTGTTTCTGCCGCGTATGTTATTATTGGTCTGATGACTATTTTGTAAATTCTGCCTTTCATTTCTTTCTCGATAATTTTATTTCTCCATATTGTTTATTTCATTCTGGCAACCTGCGGCTCTGTTTGCTCTATCTTCCGCTTTTATTTCGAGATTTCCGTAGCTAGATACTGTAATGCCTAGATGTTTAAACTCCATCACTTATTCTATTATCTGAACTTCTAGCTCCTTAGTAATCAGTAAATTTGCTGTTAGCTGTTCAGGTTGAATAATAGGGAATCTCACTGTCTTCATCCATTGCCACCCATGTTCAGATAGTTCTTCTATTACTTTTACTTTTATTGTGTTGTTTTGGGAGATATTTTCGATCGTTTTGATTATTCCTAAAGTCATCTCTCTTGCGTATAATAATTGGGTAACGTCCTTTAATTTAACACGGTCAAATGCCTTCTTAAGGTCCACGAAACCCAGATATGCTGGTTTGTTGTATTCGAATGATTTCTCTTGCACTTACCTCATTATAAATATAGCGCCGGTGCATGATCTTCCCGTCCGGAAACATTGTTGTTCTTGTGTTTGTGTTATAATTTCATTCAGCTAATTTGTTTTTATTTTGGTTTTAATTTTAGTGTTTAGTAGTACCTCTGTAATTTTCCGGGTCCGATTTGTCTTCCTTTTTAAAGAGATGTATAGGATGCTTGATCTCCATTCTTTAGGAATTCTGTTTTGTTTTATTATTTTTTGGATTAGTTTTGTTTCCACCTAATAGACAAAAATCACAATCGTAGTTCCTTGTAGTGTCCCCTCCAAACGTCCAACTGTTTACACAACTGCAGAAAAAATACAAACAATAAAATGGTAATTTGCGGAGCATTCTGTACACGAAACTGTTAAGTTATTTATAACTGCTTTTAAAGATAGGCCAATAAAATTAGCAAGATGCCATTAAAATGAATTTGCCCAAATTTGATTTTCTAAGCACATTTTTTAAATGTTAAAAAATACGACAGGTCAAATAAAAACTCTCCTCTTGAATTACTTAAATTTTCTATTAAATTTTCCAACAGGTATTTCCGGGACCTAATATCGCTGTGTCGTTTTAAATATGGGTGTCTCTTATTTTCGTTCGTTTAAAATGCATACCTAATTTAATTTTTTTTTTCCGAATTTGTATATATGAAGTGTAAAAGTAACTACTGGTCTCATTGTATAATTTTCTTTGTGCAATTTGTTTAAGAAATAAAGTTTTGGAGTACTTGTACTCGTATTCAGGTATTTATATTTTTTGGATGGGTTAATTATTGTCCTCTTATGATTAATAAATACAAAGCTTGTTATAAACAAACTTGTTTTCTTTGTAGCCGTAGTTATCGGTCGACTCTCCCGATGTTACATACGGATAATTTTAATTTGTCGTTTGAACGTATTCCTTTACGTCAAGGTTTAAATTTTACACCTCAGCGACCCCCCAAAAGAATAAAGAAAACAAAAATTCGGCCTTAAAAGTTTGGCAAAAATACAAGCCCCTCAAAAGCTTATTATTTTCACAACAAAGCGTCCGGTCCAAACAAATTATGGGTTTTCCGAACAGTTGAATGTGTACGGTAAAAAATTTCAAGGATAAAAATCTCCATTTCAAAGGAGAAAATCGTTTTTCGCTGAAACGAAGGCCCGTGCATTCTTCTAGTTTTCTTTTGTGGGATATCAAATACGTAGTTCTTGTTCAGGAGGCAAAAGATGGAGTATTTTTGAAGTCTCTGCAGTCGCATTATTTTATTTCTGCCCTACCTACTTACTCGCATACTTTATGAAAGAAGTATCTAGTCAGTAGCGTCACAGTTTTCTAAATTAAACATTGCAAATTCCATTTTTTGTTAAAAACAAATTATCACAGTTCATATAAGTGAACATTCGTAAGATATGTTGGGTACAACGTTAACAAGTGTTACAAATAAACAGTCTTTCTCCAAAAATACTAATCTATTCATGAAGACGTTGGAGGAGATTTTCTTCCTGGCAAACGTTACTGGTATTCGTACAGCAATATTAATCATGCACAGACATAGTTTCTAAGTTACACCACATACACCATGATACTGATAAACAGATATTTCTTCAGACCTTTCAAAGTTTATTTTACTTAGGGCAAATAAGAAATTTAATCGGTACGATGTATCCAAACTTTAAGCTGCAAGCGTTTTAAATGACACTTATGCTTTAAAATTTGCGAAACTGAAAAGAAAATTCTATAAAACAGCCACAAGATCAGCTATAATGTACGGAATTAAATGTTGAATGCGTAGTTAAAACGAAAAAAAAAATGACTAATGGATGTGGAGGAAGCGAGAATGCTAATATTAATAAGTGGAGTGAAAAAAATATAATATTAAAAATAAATATATTAAAGGAAGATTACGGGTTGCACCAATTAATGCTAAAATGAGAGAGCATGGGTTAAGATGGTTTGGGCATGTTCAACGCCGAAACGTTAATCATCCAATACAAAGAATTACTGGTTTGCAAGCTCCTAAAATGAGTAGGGGAGGAAGACTAAAGAAGACCTAGGGATAGACGTTTACAAAGGACGTATCGGTAAAAAGGATTGATATTAGTATGACTCAAGATAGCAATTTATGGAGATATGTATTTAGTTACATAGGGACAATGCAACTCATTTAAATTTGCCGCTAATATCCAGTTTGGATTGCCGATTTTAGTTACAGACGTTTGGCAACAGTGTGCCATATGTGTTATTCCAAGTTTAAAACTGATTCAAGGCGTTGTTTACAAACTATGAGGTAAATATTATTTTTTACTATTAAACTGTCATATTGGCATAACAAAATTAATTTGTGATAAAATCAAATTAACATATCAAATAATGTAGCATTTCTATGGCAAAGGTTGAAAAAAGCAAATGGTGTCCAGTCTTCAGGCAGATTTAAAGCAGTTCTAATCAAGATCCAAGAAAACGAAATAGTTTAGCATTTTTGCTTAATTTCGTTTTTAATTTTCTCTTATTTTGTAAGAAACCGTATTGAGCATCCATTTTCACCTGTAAATTAATTGGCTGGTTGGGATTTCACTAGATCTTTCATGAAAAGGAACCGACTATCTTTATGAGTTCCACGAAAAACAAATATTGCTAGAACAATGGGCTTCAATAGAGTGCAAATAACTTATTATTTTGAAATTTTGGTGAACACCATAAAAAAATATAAGTTACCTCCTAACCGTATTAACTCGTCGATGAAACGGGCATTCAAACAGTCTCAACTGGTCACCATGTCACTATATTTTTCTTTTTTGCTCGAAAACTCATGAATCTTCTTCTAATCAAAGACGGAACCACTGCCTGCAAACATGGCTGTTAGTAATAGGGGTTATATAAATACTTTCACGTTTATCAAGTACCTGGAGCATTTTAAAAAACATACAAGTCCAACAGAGGAGAACCCCATGCTTCTGATTCTAGATAATCATGTATCGCACACAAGTCTTCAAGTAGTAACATTTAAAATAGATAATTTCATCCATTTAATAAGTCTGCCACCATACAACAGCCATAAGACCCAGCAACTCGATCGAGCATTTTTCAAACGATTAAAAGCTTATTATGAGAGCGTCGCTGACAGCTGGATCAGTTTCCATCTAGGACAGGTTCTCTCCATTTACTATGTGGCTGGTCTCTTTTCCACAGCATTTGCAAAAACTGCTACTGTACATATAGCAAGAGAGGGCTTTCGGTCTATAGAAATCTACCCACTAGATAAAAATATTTTTATATATAGGTGTAAAAACATGACCTTATAAAGGTCATGTTTTTATCCAGTTTTAGTAAGAAAAAGAAGAACTTGTTACAGATGCGATAAAACTCCAGCCGTCATTAAAATCGGAAGTCAGAATTTCTGTACCTGGTCCTTCAAATATTGAAAAAGAAACTGTTACTGACACGAAAGAGTCAGTCGTCATCAAAATCAGAACAGTCAGTAATTTCACCTTCAGATATTATTCTCTTCTCAAAAATTAAGATAAAAAGAAAACGAACCAGGAAAAGTTTAACATCGACATCTAATAAGATGCGACTTCTAAAAGAACAAGAAGAAAAGAAGGAAGAGAGAAGGAGATGAAAACATTACTGAAGAATCAAAAGATCAAATCTCAAAGTGCTAATGTTCGTGCTGCCAAAAGAAAAGTTTTTGTCGGATCATCATCTGAAGAATCAGTAGCACTCTCATATCAAGACAGTATTGATTATTGTGACATTCATTATTCCGACAACGATGAAGAGCAAGATATTAGCAAGGTGTTTTTGCCCCCAACTACCCTGATCATGCAAGGAAAAAAAATAGTTATAGAATTTTAATTGTTTATTTGTGTAATTGATAAAACTCCTATTAGAGTTCTTAATAACTGTATACACGGTGAAATTTCTGCTATAACAAAACTAACTAATTTTTTAGTCGCACTTGATTTTTTTCTAGTTAAAATAAATCAGTGGATTAGGTGGTCTTCTTTTATGTATAATAATATAAGCCGCAGTTGATAACTTTGCATTTTGGTTAAGAGAAGATTTCATTTTTACAGAGAGTGTGCCTGCCGAATATAAAATCAAAGTTTTCCTCATAGTATTTTAAAAAGAACTCATTTGACGAACTTTCAGGATGTTTGTCTAATAGATTTTTTTATATTTAAGGTTGCGTCTAAATCTAAAACTGTTTGTGATGAACAATGAGATGTTTTCTTGCAAACAGAAGGCTTGCCAGGAACATCATTTTGATAAATTGGCTACAAACTGTAAAGAATAGAATCGAATAAAAAGTAAGCTTAGGAAAATGAATAATCTAGGGTCGTAGCTTCAATGATGATGAAGAAGTTGTCCCATTTCTCTTTTGCCCTCTTAATTATTAAATTAAGAGTAATTTAAAATTTTCCCATTGTTTTTCCATGTTTATTTCTGTTTTTTTCTCTCCCATATTTTGAATGGTTTATCAGTTTCTTTGTGATGTATTCTTTTCTTTTCTTTATCTTTTAGTTTTTTGTTGCTCTCCGCTTTATTTTATCTGTTTTTAATGAACTTGTCATCTCTATAGTACCAGTATGTGATTTGTTCCAGCGTACACCTTATTTTCTGTCTAACTGGTTTTATAGGTATTTTGTTTTATTTCTCGCGTATAGACGACGTAGTCGATTATGCTTTTCGGTTTTATTTGTTCATATACCTCTTTATCTTGTGGTGATTGCTGGATAAACAAGTTTAATATTAATAAGTCATTTGTCTGTCAAAATTTAATCATAGTATATCAACTAATTTTTTAGTTGCACTTGATTTTCTTCTAGTTTAAATAAATCAGTGGATTAGGTGGGAGTAGTGTAAAGTGTGACCAAAATATGAGATATATTGAAAGTACCGTTCAAAAGTTATGATGAATAGAAACTTCAGTCAAAATTCGCAACTCACCTTGTATATTATTAAATAATGGGAGCAGATACTTTTTAACGATCATTTGTTATTCTCCATAGGGGCCTCCATAAGACGTAGGAGAATGTACGTTTACAAATGTCTTACCTTGTATAACATACCCTAAATTTTCTTATTGGTTACCTTTTTAATTTCTAGTATAAAACTGTAATTATCAAACACTGACATTGATAATATAATATGTGGCCTTTTCTACACCACTGTATTAGTTTACGATGCAAAGCCTACTCGTATTATAATACCAACGAAAACTAGTGAGAGCCTTTATGAAGTGAGGAATTACCTGAGAGCAAAAGAGACTTCTGAAAACTTTTTAAGTTTTGTAGACTGTCTATTTTACCAAGTTGATACTGCTTTTTTGTACGAGTAAATAATACAAATGAAATATAATGTAATACATTAAATAAAATAAAAAATATTTTGCGTAATTTTTTATTATGGTTTTCAAACTACAAAATGTTGAAAAACTAACCAAATCATTTTATTTTTATTACTTACAAACAACATCCTTTTATAAGTTTAATTGATCTGCCTTACTTATAATCACAATTTAGAAATGGTATATACAGGGTGTTTCAAAAAGGTATGTCATAAATTAAATCACGCATTCCGGTGACAAAAATAAATTGATTGAATTAAGCTTACCTTAGTACAACTAACGTAATAGTGTTAAACTAATGATGCCACAACATTCCTTTGATTTATAATAATAATAGTCTCCCGTTTTATACCGCTGTCGCGGCTTTGGGAGTATAGCAGGGTAGTCTGCTATATCTAGGGCCTACGGTATACAAGGAAGGTAACATGGCCAGTGCTACGCTTCAACCGTCTATTATTACCCCTGGTTTTACCCAAGTTTTTTGAGTACCTTTGATTTAAAGGTACTCAAAAGTTTGGGGGGATTTAGGGTTGCACACTCCCCTTCAAATTTTTCTGTGAGCTTAGATTTTGTTGTTTCTTTTTTATCAAAAATGCTTTCAGAACAAGAAAGTAACGAGTCCATTTTTATTACAAAATGTCTAGGACAATAGTAGTCAAGTAGTCTAGGAAATAATGCAAAAAAACAATTTTTATTTTGTAACTTCAAAAGGCTGTAACTTTTTTTGTGTACACTTTTGTAGGTAAGTTGGATTCAATAAATTTATTTTTGTCCCCGGAATGCTTGATTTAATTTATGACATACCTTTTTGAAACACCCTGTACATTTTTAAGTAGAAGAGTTTAAACTGATTTAATCAATCACAATCATTTTGGCAGGCAGCTTAATTTAAATTCTTTATAGTTTTTAAACGGAACTTTAAATAGTATATATTCGCATGGAATATTCGTTTTCCACTCGTACGAAAAACTTCACTCGCCTTTGACTCATGTTAAACTTTTATACTAATGAATGATGAAAATCATTCGATACCCGTTGTACACGATATCTAGTATAAATCCGCAGTAAAACGATCCCCTTTTTCGTCATCAATACTCTCTACCTTGTTTTCATTTTTATCAATTTTGTTGATACTCCCAAAACGTTAATTGAAAAATGGAAAACTTGTTTACAAATTAGTCGAAAAGCAGCAACGCGTTATTTGACATTATAAACTCTAATTCAATTTGTTTAATCAAATAATAATCGAATTAACTGAAGTACGGCCTATCGGGAGCCAGGACAGGCCTTATCATTTCCGCAGTTTATGTTGCAAATTTTTAATTAATTATATGTCTGGCAAAAGCTGTATTATTTAGTTAGTGTTGGATCTATCTGCAAACCGAATTATTTTACTTTAAGTATTTTCTGGTAATAAAAAAGTACTTCACAGTATATTAGATTAAATAGATTAAAAGACTACAATGCCATTTTGTTAGCAACTTCTAGTGGCTAATACTTTACTTGTACTTACCATAAAATCCCTATATCTAAGGATGCTACAACCATTTTTATTTGATCTCTAAAACGAGACGAACAAGCTGGATTTTACTATGGATGTCAATTTTGGGAATCCAAAAAAGATGCAAGAAGATTGCCACTCCTACTTTCGAGCTTCCCACTAAAACCCCCTCGTAGGGGAAAATTAAAAACATCGAATTTGTACTTCGAAGAAAAAAAAAAACAAAATGTTTTAAACCAGAAATGTAGCTGAGATAATTTTGAACAAAAATATTTTTTTGTGTCGAAACAACACAACGAAAACAACGACCGGCGATTTTGAATGTCAGATACGCGAGCAAAATCAATTTTTTAAATTATAATATAAGTATTAACGCGACGGTAAAAATTCGATATCTTTTTATCAAAATATTCTATTGACAAGAAACAAATTGCGTTTCAGAGGTGAAGAGCGCAGCTTTCGTATGCAATTTTTGCATTTTGTCGAAAATTAAGTCAGTTTCTATAAATCTGTTCAATAAATAAAAGTTGCGCAATTGTGGCTATTTTTTACGATTCTCATGAGATCTCTCAGATCTCTCATGAGATCTTAGTTGCTATGGAATTTTCATTGCTCTAGCCTAATTTTCAAAACCTATAGCTTGAAATTTCAAATATGCCTAAAAACTGCTGAATCTAAACTTTTACATTACAATCGATCTCACGCCATGGGATTCCTTGTGTATTGATCTGTTAGTAGCTTATTTTAGTCTTCTAAGATTGATTGTATGTGTTTTGGTGTCTATTTTAATTTTTTTAGTTTGAGTTTTATGTCTGCTAGAACAAGGTTGTGATCACTTGCTATATCTGCCTCTGGGTAAGCTGTAGTCGATACTATGGCATAACGAAATTTTTGGTTTATAATGATCTGGTCTCTTACAATGTTCTCACCGTCATCTCTATGGGCTTTCCAGGTGTATAAGAAAAAACCATTTTAAAAAAATATATCAGGGACACCATCAGAGAAATCTCACTTAGTAACCCCACAATATCATGTATCTACATTTTTTTAGTGCTTTTAATAAGGTAAATGTAAGAAAACCATTGCTAAAGCTTATGCATTACGGAGTTCGTGAAGAGTAATTTTTGTGATTAGAAAACCATCTTTTAGTGAGAAGTTTTTTAATCAAAATAGAAGATAGGTAAATACTAGATTTAATATTCTATTCCTGCTATAATTCAGCACTCTAGCACTTTCCCATGCTCTTCGTTGGTCGTATCTATCGAAAAAATTTTGTTCACGCCTCCTGTGGTGTGTCAAATCTTCCAGCTTCCGTTATTATCCTTACTTTGTCGGAGATTGCATTCACGTCAATGTGTTAACCGCTGCTTCAGCCGCGTCATTCCTGAACAAGTTTCCAGGCATTGCTTCAACCAACTTATCTCCTTTAATATCGCTTTTAAGTCTCTCAATAGTTTCTCTTGTGGAATTTTCAGTCGTGGTAACACTTCACGTTTTCTCTATAAGCCTTAATTTTACTAATGTTACTGCTGTATTCTCGTGTCCTTCTTCTATGGATCACATCTTCGCTGAGCCACGATAGACTGGTCTTTTCCTTCCTAGGCCTCTCTTTCCCTCGATTTTTCCTTTCACTATAAGTTGGGCATATTGGTACTTATTATTTCTCAGTATGTGGCCTAGGTATGATGTTTTTCTAACTTTTACTGTGTTAAAAAGTTCTCTTTCCTTGCGTATTCTATGCAGCACTTCTTCGTTTGAGGTATGCGATGTCCATGAAATTTTGAGCATTCTCCGGTAGATCCACATTTCAAAGGCCTCAAATTTATTTACGGTTGATGTTTTTAGGGTCCACGTTTCAACTGCATATAGAAGAGTCGACCAGACGTAGCATTTTGATAAACGTAGTCGAATTTCGAGTTTTATTCGAGAATCACCAAGCAGTTTTTTTATTTTTTCGAAAGATTTTCTGGCCTGTTCTATTCTCGATCTTATTTCTAGATCAGGATTTAGGCTGCTATCGATCCAACATCCCAGGTACTTAAATCTATTTTTATCGTTTTTAAAATCGAATCTTCAAATAACCTTATTTTAAGGTAAAATTTTGGCTTATTCCCAGTAAGTAAAGAGTAAATTATATTAAGATGCTACAGGAAAATAGCTTCAGAACAATTTTACTAGCATCACTTTGAAATATTATAAACCATAAAATAATCGAAGAATTATATGAAGGATGAGAAAACGATGGTGTTATAACCTGGATATTTAATAAGAGTCGTCCAACATGGAACACACCAAATCCTATCAGGGAAGTAGATATTAAGAAAGTAATTTAAGATAAAGACTCATTTATTAAGATAAATCTCATACATATGATAAAAATCACACAATCTTCTGAAAGTCTCACGATATTTTAAATCGATAATAACATTTGATTTCTAGTTTTTATCAGCATCAGTATAAATATGCATTTATAGTTTCTACATTGTTCAATTTACGTTTAAAAACTCAATAGATTTTTTAAATCCTTGATACAATCCTGTCCTCAAACTAGCTTATTTTTAACATTTACAGTTCATCTAGTGTCAAATTAGCGTGTCGTATATACATACATTATTTTTGATTGGATTATTTTGTTTCAGGAATTTCCCGACTACTTTTAAAGCTGTAATGGAAAATTCGGTAAGTCTATTCACTAATAAATATTAAAAGTGATAAAATCAGTACCTACTTAAGCCTTTATAACAAAAAGTGATAGTTTATTGCTTGAAGATAGCAGTTATTTACAAATATAGACTTTTTAAAATATAATATCTTTCGGATATGTTCGATTCCGATTTTCCATAATCTTCTGTTCCTCCAGTCATCTTTTCTCAGGTCTCTGGTACTCATCACCTGAATATTTTTAGTGTCCAATTTCATCTTTTTTTGGTTACCTTAAGGAATTCATTCTAAGTTTTTCTTAGCAGCCTGTACGTGTTTATTCTTTAAACCTGTCTGCACCATAGAAATATGTCAGTTGATGTTAGATTAGATTAGATTAGATTATGTGAGGTCGTTAAGGACTTGTAGCCTCACCGCACTTTGATCTATATATCCCAATCTTTTGTGCATATCTAAATCTAGTTGAACTCCAGGATGCCAATACTTCTGATGAAGTTGATTAGCTTACTGTGTGACTTGTTTCCTCTCAGAAAGTGCTAGACTAATCTCTCCTAGGAATTTTAGTCGTTTGCAGAACAGTGCTACACAGTTACCTAGTATGTATATGTTCTGCCGTTTCTTTCTCGTTGTTACAAAAACGACAGTTCTCACTATCTGATTTGGCCAGGGGGCAGTGAGCAGTAAGAAGGCCAGTGACCATTTTGAAAGGTTTTTTACTTATTTCGAAAAGGCGGTTTGTTGCAGTAGGCAATATTTTTATTAGCCTTTTTGCTTGCTTTTGTCCTGGTATTGTTAAACCAACGTAATGTTAGTTGATTGAGTTCGTAGGTCCGAAGTTCCTCTCTGATGTGACTTTTCGATAGTCCACAGAAGGGTTCTGGACACTAAAATGGGGTATTAGCCCATTCTGCTTTCTACTTATGCAGAACTGCAGGGCAGGAAGGTTTAACATCGCCTCTAGAGCTGCAGTAGGACATTAGTGTACGACCAATAATGACATAATATGTCTCAGAAACAGGACTACAAGATTACACTGAGAAATCGAAAGAGAAATGAAGAGATTAGAGAAAAATGTAACGTACAGTGCATACATGAATGAAAACAAAATAGAAAAAAAGAATGGAATAACCACATAAGCAGAATGGAGGAGACCCGTGTCGTCAAAATAGCAAGAGATAAGTTACCAATCGGGAAAAGAAGTATCGGACGATAGCGCAAAAGATGAAATGACAACCTATCATATAGGTATTAATCCGCCAATGAACAAGCAGAATTGATTATAAAAAATAGAAAGAAGAAGAAGAAGAGTTGTCTGACCTTTTTCCTAAGTTTAGCCAACTCTTTGTTGCACCAGGAAACATCCCCAGTGGTTGTCTTATGTTTCAAAGGAAAACTTGTTTTATATGCCTTTGTTATGGCATTTTGAAGTCATGAGGCTTTATCTAGATTTTTCTCTGTGTTGAGCGACGAGTTTGTACATTTAAGTTAATGTTACTATACCATAGTATACCATACTATACCATACTATATCATATACCATAGATCAAAAGTAACATACCATGGTTTGATAACGAAGTTAATAGTAAAATTAAAATTAGGGACAAATTATACAAAGCTTTTAAAACTGCTAACATAAATGATAGAAATGCCAAATGGGAGGATTTTAAAAGAGCAAGAAATGTAGTAGTTAATATGTTAAAAGCAAAAAAAGAACAATATTATTTTGATGAAATCGATAGGTATAAAAATAACTTCAGACTTATGTGGAAAACGCTAAAAACACTAATTAACAATAATTGTCAAAAATTCCCGTATCGCATTAAATTTAAGGTCCAGAATCAGTTATGCATTCTGAGTGACAAAGTTGAAATGGTGCGTCAGTTTGGTGAGTATTTCGTCTCTAGTATTCAGCAAATTGTTGAAACTATCGACTCTGAAGAACTATGGAGTTATGATAATCAGAATTTGTATCCCAGTATACATGAATTTCGTTTACTGTCACTGAGCGACTTGGCAGTCATGGTTAAGTCGTTAGATAATAGAAGTAACATTAATGAAATACTAAACTCCAAAATATTAAAAGAGTTTTTTGTAACTTGTGGTCACGTTATCTTAAATTTTATAAATACTTCTCTTAGATCATCAAAAATTCCAGATTTACTAAAAATCAGTACAGTGTAACACTGCCGTGCTACAATAATATTACAAGGCCAGAATCGCTCGTTGTCGAAGAGAATAGGGCGGGGTTATAGAAACTATATCGTATTTTAAATTCAAGCACAATTAGATAATATGAAATTATTATTTATTATTGGACGCCACCCCTGGTTTATCCTCGAAGGGGAAGAGCAAAAAAAAATTAAGATTTATTGAAAGTTTACAAGAAAACTATTCTTTATTATTTCTTAGTAATGAACAAAAAGAAAACATTAAAAGTTACGTCATCCCAAAGGGATTCCAAAATATTATTTTATGTTAACATTATCATAAACAAAAAATCTTTGTATCGTATTAAATTAAGAATTGGTTATAAAGAAAATGAATGTATATATATATTAACCCCAAATTTCGAAATTTGTTTACATTGAAAATAATATAGTTATTTATCAACTAGGAACAATGAAGAAAATAAACCTTTAAATTAAATTAGAACACTTCACTATATTTTCATTTTTTTTTGAGTTCATAATCATTTCTGTTGTCTTGAAAGTAGATATAATAAAAATTGGTACAACCTTAATCTGCTCTGTTTCTCTTCTTATTTAATCAGTCACCAAATAAACCATTGATTCAGCTACGTACTATATCAAATCACCACCATCCTAGATAAGAGGGGTTTGGGATTCCATAAAAAGATACTGCTACTGGGCCATGATCTGGAATAACTCCATAGCAATACTATCTTGCGACGAGTATTAGAAATATAATATCAGCATTATAACCTCTCCAATAAGGGTCTCTGAATTGAGACCCACTTTGGAAACACGTCTTAACGGTTGGACGGTCTTAACAGAAAAGAGCGAAGCGCTATCATGGCGCCTGAATCTGGAAATTGGGCGTGAGTGACAAGGTGAAAAATATGCTCATCTACCGGATATATTTGGGAATTACAGAAGAATCCTTGAGTCGGCTACAGGTAGGTACTTGACAGATAGATGGGGCTATTAGTTTTATTAAAAAAAAATATAATCGAAATATATAATGAGTTTCTTTTAAATCTTTTGAAACGGTTACAACAGTTGTTCCAATACCAAAAGTTAATAATACTATTAAGGCGGATAAATTTATACCTATTAATATACTTCCGCCCATTGAGAAATTATTAGAATTGGTAGTATATGATCAAGTCATGGATCACATTGATAAAAATGAAATCTTAATGAATACTCAGTCAGGTTTTCGTAAAAAGTATTCATGTGAAACTGCACTGCAACTTTCACTTTGTAAATTCAGGTCTGAATTGGACAATAATAATTATGTAGTAGTAGTATTCCTTGATTTAAAAAGAGCGTTTGAAACTATTGATCGTAATATACTTCTCACTAAATTAGAAGGCTATGGTATTGGAGGAAATGTTCTTGAATGGTTTAAAGATTACTTATTGAATAGAAAGCAACAAGTGAGGATTGATGATATTACTTCTTCTGCAATTAGTGTTAATATTGGGGTACCTCAAGGTAGTGTCTTAGGACCCCTTTTATTTATATTGTATTTAAATGATATAAACTTGTTTGTTAAATGTGATTTCTTTTATTTGTATGCAGATGACACCCTACTTGCATGTTTTGATTCAAACTTAGAAAATGCTGTATCTAAAATGAACTCAGCATTGCAGTCTGTTAATAAATATTTAAAGATCAACAAACTAAAGTTAAATGTGTTAAAGACAAAGGCTATGATAATAACAACGAAATACAAATACTCAAATATTGATATTAATACTATTAATCTTCAAATTGACAAGGACAAAATAGAAATCATTACAACAATTAAGTACCTTGGTTTTAAATTGGATAATTTATTGTCTTTTAATGACCATTTTAATTACCTATTAAAAAAGATTTCTAAAAAATTATACTTTTTTTCAAGAATATCTAAAAATTTGTCAACTTCAACTAAAATTACAGTTTTTAATGCGATTAATCAACCTCACTTCGATTTTTGCTCGTCAGTTATTTTTCTCTTCAATTTAAATCAATCGGCCCAGTTGCAAAAATTACAAAATCGTGGAATGAGAATCATTATTGGTGGAAACAGATATACACCTATAGCAACAATGCTTAGCATGCTGCAGTGGGTTTTAGTTCAACAAAGGGTCTTTTACCTTACAATGTTGTTCATTTATAAAATTCTAAATAATTTGGGCCCTGCTTACTTTTGTGAGTTTATTACACGGAATTCATATTCACAATGACCCTACTCGAGGTAAGTGCAATTTACACATTGTAAAAACAAAAAGGACGGCTTCAAGAAACTCATTGTTGTTTAAGGGTTTTGATCTTTTTAATAAGCTTCCTCAAAGAGTTAAAAGTTGTTCATCTATACAAATGTTTAAAAGCAAATTAATGGACCATATTAAAAGCACCAATAGTTAGGTAGTTGTTTTGTTGTTATGTTTTATGTTATGTATTATTGTTTTATATTTTTTAATAAGTGTAGATACCATATTTTAAGTGTAATTGTTATTTTTATCATATATGAATGTTATAAATTGATTAATTTTGTATGTATTAGGGCTTTTCCTATTTTTGAATCAATAAACTTCTTCTTCTTCTTATACCTTTAATTATTAAACCTTCTTATATGCTGTTCTGAAGCTACTTTCTTGTGGCATCTTTATGCAATTACTATTTTTATTGGGGAATAAGCCACAATTTAAGTTTAAAATTTGTTTATTTTTGACATTTCAATTTCCACTTCGGAAATCGTTCTCAAAATACTCACCATTAATAAATTAAACAAATTTGTTTAATTTAATAATGTTAAAAGTACTAGACAGCTGTAAGACTTTGATGATTTGAATAAAGGATTCTAGAACGATATTAGATTAAATTTATTGGATTCCCTGTATAATTTAATTTATCCACTTAATCAAGAACAACTTCATTGTTCCACTTTCGCAGTTTATGTCAATAAAATTCCCCGTTAACGCTAATGAATTCAAATTTATCACCCAAAAGCACATAAAAACAAGCCCTAACAAAAGATTCCTTGTAATTCTCGGAGCCCTAAAAAATTGGGATATTAATTAAGACAAAATCTCAATTAAAAACTTCAATTAAGTTTTGGTACGGATATAATGCCCGGACAAAATGAAACTTGGCCCAACTTTAATTTGTAAAAATTAAAGCAATCTTCAAAGTTCCTCTGCCAACAAATAACAATCCTGCTCGTTTTTTCGATTGAGATGGAAGCTTAAACAAAATTTTAATTAGTAACAAAAGCATATCCGGTGCACAACTCAAACCCTCCCAACAGGGTTGTCGTGGGCCTAAAATATTTAATTTTATTTTATATTTTTTTTTATTTGAAACTGCTTTAACCACAAGGGTTGAATTAGCAATGGTCGATTTTACAGATAACATAAATATAAAAAAAAAATTAAGAATACAATTAGATTTTGTTAATTAGTCCTGAGGAAACCAGAAAAAAAGTATGGTACCATTGCGGTCACTATGTTCACTTAGAATGTCTTCACTTAGAATGTTCACAAAGGTTATTTCTGTATTAGGAAATCATGTGTGATCTTAGTCTGGACATGAAGTTTTTAAGATTGTGACACGAATTTCCTTTGAAATGTGTTTCTTGCAAACATAGGATGGATGGATGAAATTTATTTATAAGAATTTTAAGATCTTTTAAATGGGTATGGTACCCATTTAGGTTCCATTAAATAATTTAATTAAAAATAGTTTAATTAATAAGTCTCCGGAGAGGAAACGCTAGGATCATTGGTAGAAGTATTACTTACTATTACTTACTATTAAAATTTGTTCTGTAAATTTGTTTTTAATTTTAGAACACCGGGATTTAAGATATCTTGGACTTAACATAGGACGTATTTTCTTTAGAAAGTCCATCACTCCTTCGATATCCTCCGAGTAAGTTCTGGCGACACTGAGAGGATCTGAAGAACCATGCGCATTTTTAAAGAAGTCAATAAGTTCTTCCTGTAATAAGTATCCATTGTTTTAGTTTTCATTTAAGAATTGACTGGTGCATTTGGTAAGATTTTCTACTAGGTTTCTGTTGTTTTATTGTTGAGTTTTTGGTTTTTGCTTCGTGGTTTCGGTTCAGCAAAGGCATTTTCGTTATCCCTTATTGGAGAGATATTATTTCAGATAGATTTCGTTTAGGATGCTGGGATGAGGATGTATCTTGATAAAAGGTATCAAGGACAGGAATTGTGAAGAGGAATTTATCGACAAAGGAGCTGATTATTGTTCTGTGGTTTCAGTCTCAGTAGGAGAGGATTGTGTAGAAGAAATTGTCAAAAGGGGAGCAGATTGGTGTAGAGAGTTTAGATCAACATTATTGTGGATGTTGTTTGAAGGAGTCTGTTATTGGGACACTGAGATGCAAAATGTCCTTGCTGCTTGCATAAGTAGCAAGATTGCTTTTCGATGGAAAAGAAAATTCAATAGTTCTTATCCTCATGGTTAATTAACATAGAATCAGGTAATTTTGTCTAAGTTAGTTGGCGCTATAAAAGTGTATTGTCGGAAACTCAAGATATGCTTGAATGCTGCCTGAGTTATTAGATGTATACTTAAGTTTTTCAGTTGTTCTTCTATAACGCTGTGCGAAATACTTGGACATACGTTGGATATAATCAATTGTTCATTAGGAGTTATTAGTCTTCGGGCTTGAATACGTTCTTCACTCATAACTACAATTCCATTGTCGTTTGCTAGAAACTCATCGGCTGCCTGTTCACTGGCAAGGAAGATACAAATACGATCATTTATCATTTTAGAAATAGAATGTATTTTTCTGGGACCCACTTTAGAAGTTACTGAATTAAGGTAAACTTCAATATTAGAGTTTTGGAGTGAGTGAAGTAGAATTGCTTGTTTTTTGTTTGGAAATTTATTTGTAGGTTGATTAGGAGCTGTAGAATATAATTTTGATGGTTGGTTTACAAGTAGATTGCCAGAACTTTCCATGGTGGAAGTTCCCGCTGCGGAATCCATTTATATGCTTGGGCTAAATAACCTTAATACGGCCCTGGTGCTTATAGTGAATCATTACCGGAAGAACTGGTAATTAACGTCACGCCAAATCGGCAAAATACACTACTCAACAATTGAAGTGGATAATTTTAAAATTTCTAAAATTAACATATAAAACTATTTTTAAAATAATTGCCTGTACTATACTTTATATGCTATCTTTATTGCCAATATTTTTTGCATGTGGTTTTTTTCTCCCTATTCTTATCGGCCCTTATCTCGTACAAAAAGAGACATGTTGTTCCAAACATGAATATATCATTCGTATAAAAGTGCTTGTATTGGCTTTACCAGTTGTCAATAAGTCAAGAAATCTATTTATCACAAAAACATTATGCCGCAAAGACGTTTAGAACTAGTGCAGCTCGAGCAAATAGCTCGTTGGATCCAACAAGGCATAACTCAACAAGTGGTTGCTATGAGGCTAAATGTGTCGCAAAGTGTGATAAGTCGTGCATGGAATCGGTATGTAGCAACAGGATCTGCAACATACAGGCATGGAGGAGGAAGAGAACGATCTACAACTCGTCGGCAAGACCGTTTTGTAGTTCTGACGGCAAGAAGGAACCCAACATTCACGGCTTCCAGAATTAACAGTATCTTCAGGCATGCTACTGGACGAGCTATTTCCACTCAAACTGTTAGAAGACGGTTACATGCATCCAATTTAAGGGCTAGACGGCGCGCTACCCATCCACGACTAACTAGGGAGCAGCGTGCATGCAGATATCGCTGGGCGATGGAGCACTATCAGTGGAATTTCGAAAATTGGAGGAATTGTCTCTTTACTGACGAGTCTAGATTTCGTTTGTATACAAATGATGGCCGAATATTGGTGTGGAGGGAAAGAGGACAACGCTACAATGAAAATCTGAGAGTCCCAACCACTCTTTTTGGAGGTGAGTCGGTTTGCGCGTGGGGAGGCATATGTTTTGACGGTCGCACGGACTTAGTCGTCTTAATTAATGAGACAATGACTGCTACACGATATCGAGACAGAGTCATAGTACCAATAGTTGTTCCATTTTTTGGTGCAATAGGCGAACAATTTGTTCTGATTGATGATAATGCTCGCCCTCACCGTGCGAGAATCGTCAACGAGTGTATAGAAGCTCATGGCATTACAAGAATGGAGTAGCCACCGTGTTCACCTGATATGAATTGCATTGAACATGTTTGGGCCGAAATGTCTAGGCAACAAAACAGGCTCCTTCAACCGCCCCAAACCTTAGATCAGTTGGCCAATACATTACGCGCGATTTGGGAACGTATACCACAACAGTTCATCAATAATTTAATAAGAGGTCTTCCAAATAGAGTTAGAGCACTAAGGCGACACAGAGGTGGACCCACACACTATTAATTTTTTTTTTTCGGGATATTAGAAATTGAGCAGGAATAGAAATTTTAGGTTGTTAATTTTACAATTTTTGTTTATTTTCTATTTTTTTTAAAGAATTTATTTCTTTCGGTTCATCTGTATGAAAATACGAAGTAAAAATAAATCTTTATTTATATCATTCCATTTTTCTATTTGACCTTATGAACAAAAAATAAAATACACATTTTCATAATATCCACTTCAATTGTTGAGAAGTGTAGTTGTTTACCCTTAATTTGTTATAGATGAAACAGGAAAATCAAACTTATAGTTTTTAGTCCAGAAGAAGTAACAATTTTTCACTACACGTTTGTTTAAATTGTAGATATAAACAAAATTCTACATTTAAATAAAAATGATTCCATATTTTGTTCAAACTTACAAGCCAATATTAAATATCAATTATCGCTAATTGCTAATATGTTTACTGTTCGGAGGTGCGATTGAGGATTTCATTTTATTGTTTCTGTAAATTTCGTGTATAACAAACCTATGCTGTATTAAATCTATTTCAAATTTATTTTTATTTTTGAAAGGGAATTCCAGGCTTTCATTCCCAAGTGATTCCTAGAAATCAGTCCAATCAATATTTTTTATTTGTACACAACAAAATTTATTCTGTCTATCCTCTTCATTCCCAGATGGTTACAAATCGTTAAGCAAATTTAAATTTGTAAAACGGATAACTGGTTTGGAAGTCGGATCTAAATATGATAAAATAATTCAAAAATTGATGTACTGAACTTACGACAAAAGACTAAAAATTTAGTTTTGTTTGAGTTAATTTTAATGCCCATTTCCTCTTCTACTTCGTGAATACGATTAAGCAGAATTTGGAGACCAAATTCACTGGTAACTTTAACATCATAGAATTTATCACAATATAATGTAAACCAAATTTTAAAACACAATTTTTAACGGGTTTTAACTCACATATTTGGTGGCTCAATACATGTATACCCACCTAGTGCACTGATGATGGAACATGGATTCCGAAAACGTTTTGACATGATATAGCCTGATTGGGTTTTTTATATTATATACCTTTTATAAAGGATTTTAATAATAAAATAAAAATTTAATCTTAAATAAAAAGTAGCCAACAAATATTATTTATCAGTGCTACTCAGTATAAAATATATTATAACAAGCTTTTAATTACTTTGTCTTACGGCTGCTCTAACTATTTAGAAAACAACCCTGTCTTCAAGAATTCTGAAACTCTAATTGACAAGTACACTCCCAAAATTGCTGACAAAAAGTTTTTGCTTGTTTCGAACAAAATGGTGGATTGTCAGAGTTTCAGGGTAATTATCTCTAATAAAAAATAAAGTACCATAATCAATTATACGTCTTATTTTGGCGAAGTAAATTAGAGGAATTTTTGTATGTATATAAAATATGGATAATAATATACATCATTCGTGAGAGTTTTTGTAATGTTTCATTAAACGTTGTGACGGATAGCTCTTATAGAACCAGACTCAGTAAAACACGACTTTAATGCAAATAAAAATATATTTAAAATAAATAACAAAATCTAATTACCTTCTATATAATATAGTAAAACAAAAAGTCGAATTTTTTTAAATAAAATCGACGACGCTACGATCGGGTGTCGATACGTGGGAAAAATAAATATTGACGATGCTAGGATGATTGAAACAAAAGGACGATGTCTTAGTCAATACTTAAATACCGAGGAAGACTAATCAATATTTAGTTTAGGATAGAGGTGATCAAATAGATCACTACTCGATACAGACTATAAACAGAAAGCGATCAACCAATGTTTGATCGCCGACGGGAAGGACGGTTAGATCTTTAATCAATACTCAAAGAACCGGGTTAGGAGCTTTTACCAGATCAGTTCTCTAAATTGAACTCCCGAAACGGTTGTCCTCTGATTAATACTTAAAGATCTGGAATTGGAGTTCTTACCTGATCAGTTTTCCTGTTTGAATTCGGTTCTCTGTTCGAATCGATGAACGTTATGACGATCTTTCGCGTCTTCAAGGTATACTTTTTTTGTTGCGGGGGGCTTTAGTAGGGGGATTAAAAGTATTGTAGTCTAGGGCTGGAAGATGTGATAGAAGCTGGGTTTTTGGTTGATAATTTGCTCGCAGTTCTAGCTCAGGTGGGTGGTTTTTGCTATTAGTTTATAATTTGTTTGGTTTGTATACTTATTAGAGAACGTTAAATTACTATTTACCGTTTAATCTCTATTTCATGCAGTTACTATTTAACGAGTTCCAAGGGTTATTAGGAACGGTTCTTTAACCAGCGTTTTTGGCTAATGCAGGCTATTTGTTGCTGCAATATTTTATTGGGATTGTTTCTAAGATATTCCAGTACTCATTAGGTTGCTCGTTGCCTGCTATATTTAGAAGCTTAACAGGCGGGAATGGAACTTTAGATTTTGAAATTCTGGTGAGTACTTGTCCTTGTCGGTGGTAATGTTTTTTGAGAACCTTCTTTTAAGTATTCTATCATGGAAGGATTGTCATGGTTTTTACCCACGATTCTCCTCAGGATTTTTCATTAGGTGGCCATGCCTTGTTTGAGTTGTCTTTTATTTAGACGAGTGTATATTTACAAAAAATTATGCAGTATACAATTTGGACAGTCGTCCAAAAACGAATAACCGAACAAAGCAGAAATACATATATCACAGAAAGTTATGGAGTCAAAGAAAGCTGGCAAAAATTAAGTCTAATATCTAAGCCTCCACCAAAAAAGTTCTTGGTAAAAGAAATATAAATAAAAATAAATCGTTCGCAAGACGAAGAACTCCATGGTTTTGTACAGAAGTAAAGAAAAAATATAAAGAAAAGAAAAAAGCTTGCCTGAAATACATGTTAACCAAAACACAAGAGGCACACCATAATTACAAGACAATTAGAAACGAAACACGCACTTGTAACAAAAATAAATCACTGGGAACGCTTTTCGAAACAAATGAAACATAATTTTTACGGTCTGCAAAAGAAAATATGGAAACGCTAGAACTGGAAACACCAGAAATAACTACAAATAAAGAACTTAATATAAATGTACACGAAGTTCGAAAAATACTTGAAAACCTAAAGAACAGAAAAGCAGCAGGTAAAGACGGGACACCAAACGAATTATTGAAATATTGTGGAGCGGCACTGAGAGAACAATTAGCAACATTAATTAATAAAATTATAAAACACAATAAAATACCGGAAGAATGGAGAACGAGCGAACTAGTTCTACTATTCAAAAAACAAGATAAAAAAAGCCAGAAAACTGAAGAGGTATAAACTTGTTAAATACTACGCTAAAACTTACAACAAAAATTTTACAAGTGCTAATAAATCAGAGGATAAGTTTAGCAAATGAACGGCAGGGTTTTCGTATTGGAAGATCGTGTTCAGATGCAATATTTGTTATAAAGCAAATTACTGAGAAATAACTAGAGTATAATAGATCAGTATTTCTTTATCTGGTTGACCTAAAGAAAGCGTTTGACAGGGTAAGACTCAAAGATGTAATCCATCTTCTGTATAAAAGAGAAGTTCCCCTAAATATTATACACTGAGATGAAGTCAAGTCAAGTCAACGTACAGTGTATAAATGAATGGACACAAAATAGAAAAATATATGTGTTTTGTATAAAACTTAATGAGGTCGCTGGTTAAATGATAATCGATAAATAATAATAACGAAAAAATGAGATAATTATTTTGTATGTAAATTAGCGAAAAATAGCAAATGTTCGTAAATAGATATGTAAAATAAAATGCAATTCAAATAACAATTGGCAGATTTAATATCTTATTGTCAATTCTATAGGAGATTCACTTACCTTTTGTCTGTGGTTGGGCCTCGCTCGGAGTCTAAGGTCTAAGGGTAAAAATGGGATGCACACCCGATGCTGGTCTTTGCTTCTGTCCACGATGAGAGGTTGTTGTAGAGTGGCCGATCATACGAAACAAAATATGTATGTACGCGAATCCATTGGGGTGGTTCTTCTGTTCTTAGGACCTCCGTGAATAGCCGTAAATTAAGCTTAAAGTGGCATTTTAAATTTTCTACACAAAGAATGGGTACGTTTCCTTAAGGACTCTGACGTGTTTGGGTTGATAAATGTTTCCCAAAAACATGTTGTTTTCAGACAAGTGAATTCTCAGAACTTGACAATAATTAATCAGCCAATTTGAGTTCGAAAATTTAAAGGATGAACTAAAGCCATATTATACTTAGCTAATATACTACGATTGAATAAAAGATTTAAAACTAAATAAGGTCATATTCTGAATATTAAAAATAAAATATTTAAATCAGTCTTGATACTTTTCCAAACAATATGGAATAGCCACATAAGCAGAATGGAGGAGACCCGTATCGTCAAATAGCAAGAGATAAGTCACCAATCGGTACAAGAAGTATCTGACTACCGCACAAAAGATGGAGTGACAACCTTTCATAGAGGTATTAATCCGCCAATGAACAAGCTGAATTGCTTATAAAGAGGAAAAAGAAGAAGAAAAAAAGAGTGTATATTTTCGCTCTGTACTTTATATTTGGTCTTATATATGTGTAGGAGAGTAAGTTGACTAGTGTTCACCAATTTTCCAACTTAGTGCTTCTAATTGAAAGTCTTTATAAATTCGACAGCATTCAGAAGTATGACACTGACGGACTAAAATCGAGCCTTCCTCCGTTGAGAATGATGTAGTTTCGTTGTTCCAGCTCTACTCGGGAGTTTCTGAATAAGGTGATGAATTAAGTTTTTGATGGATTTATACTCTTAATTTGTTGCACTAATCGACTATTTGGTCAAGTTGTGCTTGTGTTCTGTCGAACACACACTACCTAGGTGTCGGTCCTAGGTGGATCTGGGAAGAGAAGGGCACGGTGGACGGCGTTTTAAATCGTTGACGATCTTCCATCCCTGGAGCGCATCGATGGTTGTGGTAGCGTATCAGTGAATGTGTACAGAAATATGGTAAGCTGGAGGTAAGCACTAGCGATGCCATCGTTACAACGATTAAGAATTTATACTTAAAAAGACTGTAGATTTAAGAGATACTGTAAATTTTTTTTAAGCTAGTATAAACAAAAGACTTTTTCTACATCTGGAGAAGCTACCTACAAAGATAGTACAACGTTGACATGTTCCAAATTATGGTTATCAGAAGGTATTTCGTAGAAATTCATTGTTATCGACGTTACATATAAACCTTGATTTAATCTTTACCGTATTTTAATTGGTTTTGTTTCAGTTAGCTGTGTATTGTATATACAGCAGAATTATATAACACAAATTTTATTGTATTAATAAAATCTACCAACTAGATCTCGTTTTCTCTCGTATTCGTAACTCATAAAAATCTATTCATTCCTAAGTTTTATCTATACATAACGACTTGTCAAGAACTTTCAAAGTTATTGGCTCAAAAAGAAGTTTCATCTATTTTCAAAAGGTACATGGAAAGATGTCGATAACGCAAAAGTGATCTACCGATATTTCACTATTATCGCATTTTCAGAAGCTTTTACTGGGGTATCGAGGATACTAGGGGTATTACCAAAGTTGAGGAACTTGTTAGAAGTTTCTCAATGACATCGAGTAAAACACAAAGAGGCAACTTTCTTGGTAAACTCGCGTCATTGGCGGATCCTTGAGAACTTTATAAGATATGCTCTACGAAATGATCAACTGCAATATTTTCAAAAGCTTTAGTATTTACAGAATGAAAAAAGGATTAGTAACTAAGGAATAATTGTATTTCGCAATAAAAACGAAAACTAAATTCATCGATCTTCATTACCAGTAGCTTTACAATCGAGGTTCTTATTTCAAGCTTTTGTTCTTCAGTTTCTAGTTTAGAATTCTGTCAGATCCGCATGTACTTGGTTTATATATTGTATTTTTGACCTCCACTTAGATTACTTCCCAACATGTGTAGTTGGATCATGATTCTTTCTATTTTAGAGGGTGTTATGTACTTTATATGGCTCATCCATTAGATTCTTCGTAAGAATAATACAATTTAAAATTATATTTCCTTCAAATACCATTTTCGAACCATATATATATTTTTTTCTAATTTTGGACATTTTTTCCAATATTGCTAGTTGAGATTTATCCAATTTATTTATCAGTTATCATTATAAATATATCTAGTTTTAGATATGACAAAAAGTTCCTTACATGCATGATTTTCTATAGTCGGTTCGCTATATTTACGCGGGTTTCGGATTAACAAAATTATGCTAATGACTCATTGATAACCAGTTGCAGTAAACGACTTCCCAGAAAATTAGGTAAAAACTGCATTAATGGTCATATTTTAAAATACATTAAAATATCATTAGGGTAGGTATAAATTTGTTACAATATTGCAGTTGAATTGATTCTTTGCCCGTGTTGACATTGTATGTTTGGTAATAATATTTAAAAATGCCTAGACGTGTGTTAGATGTAGATAGTCTAATTTGTAGTGTACATAAGTATTTTACGGATGAAAAAGAAAATGGCGGTCCTTTAAAATCGGTAATGTCTGTTCAACAACGCGTATGTGATGCTCTAGGAATTAGTGAAACCAAACTAAGAGGAGTATTACAAAATCGCAATAATGAACGGCCGAAAGAAGATCACCGAAAAACTCGCCTATCATTGAAAACGAAAGATATTCCAGATGGAAAAAAATTTGAAATTCGTGATACCATTTATCGAATGCGAGCCAACATGTGACCTTAAATACAATTCTCTCGGAATTAAAAGATAGAAAATTTGACGAAATTGGCAGAACAAGTCTATGGCAAGTGATACATAATTTGGGTTTCAAATTTCAAAAGGAGGATAACAGAAAAGCCCTTTGTGAAAGAAGTTCTGTTGTGCATAAAAGAATTAACTTTCTAAGAAAATATTCTAAATTAAAAGAAGAAAGGGCAAATTTTATATATTAAGACGAAACATGGATATTTTCTAGGGGTGTAACCAAGAGAATATGGCAAGATGATAACGTAAAGTCTATCAAACATACTGATGGAGAAGGGAAGCGACACATAATTTTACACGCAGGAGGGAAATCGGGTTTTATAGAAGGTGCTGATTTAATATTTTCATCTAAATCAAAATCAAGTGACTATCACGATAATATGAACACAGAAATGTTTGTAAAATGGTTACATGAAAAACTTCTCCCAGGTTTAAGTGAGCCCAGCGTAATTATTTTAGACAATGCACCTTACCATTCTAAAGTATTAAACAAGAGTCCAACGAATTCTTGGACTGTTAATAAAATTAAAGAAACATATTTTAAAATCAGAATTATTACGCTTGGCAAATATCCAAGCAAAACCAAAAACCTTGTTGTGGATCAGATTATTGAAAGTTACGGTCATCAAGTTTTACGTCTGCCACCGTATCATTGCCAGTTTAATCCCATCGAATATATATGGGGAATAGCAAAACAATATTATGACAACCATATTGGGCCCAACGGTTATAGCGCCGACGCAGTTCGGGAAACTTGGCGAAAGCACTTTCAATTGTAACTCCAGAAGTGTGGTGCAACTGTATATTCAAGTGCGAGAAACTAATAGAAGATTGGTGGACTCGTGAAAATAAAATAAACGAAGTAAGTCCAATCATAATAACAATTAATGGTAATGATGATGATTATGATATTTTTGATGATAATGACTGATTTTCATTTTTGTTGGCAAGTTAAATTTTTTTATTTTTCATTAGAAATTCTCTCCATGGAACAAATATACATAGACCATATTTTCTGTGTGAAGTATAATATAAAATTATTATTAGGTTTATATTAGCCACATTAGACTCCATTAATGAAGTAATTCTCCTTATTATACTGTCAATTATATAAAAGATTTTCCATTATTATTTAATTAAAAAAAGTTATGGATTATTTTTCATTTCATTTGACCAGTTGATATTTCCCCAAAAGAGCAGGTAATTAAAACTGGGTACTTAAAATAAAAATTTTAATCCGAAACCCGCGTAAATATAGCGAACCGACTATACACAGACTCTGCTTAAATTCAGAGAGACAATTTCCGTACTTGACTGCTTGGTACCTATCCTTTAGATACTATTAAATTAGTTCCAAAGGAGTACCTCTTATACCGTAAAAATGTAGTTTTTTTAAAAAAATATCATGAGAAACACAGTCGAAGGCCTTTAAAAGATCACATAGCGTTATGACAGAGTCATTATACTTCTCAATGCCATCAACTATGGCACTCATCACATCTAAAAGTGCATGTGTTGTGGAACGATTCTTCCTAAACCCATATTGTGAACTAGTAAAAAAGTTATTTGTTTCGAAGTACGATATAAGACGCTTCTTCAGAATTTTTTCGATTATTTTACTAAATATCGAAACGATGGAAATTGGTCTATAATTGCATATAAGGTCACGATCGCCTTGATCGCCTAGATAAAAATAGGAACAATCTTGGAGTATTTAAATGAAGTTGGGAATATCCCGATTGAAAAAATACTATTAATGAGATGTGTTAAAAGCTTAGCAATTATTTCACTGGTGCTTTTGATAAAAGATGCATTTAGCTCATTAGTATCCAAACAATTTGAATTTTTTAATGTTTTTATAACTGCGGATACTTCTTGTTGATTTTTTGGAGACAGGAAAAATGAATTCGATGGAGCTGGAAATTTTTAATAGTTCAAAATTGTGTCGTCTGGTGTATTTGGAAGGGATTTTATAATATTCTCAGCAATTTCAACAAAAAAGTTATTGAAATAGTCACAAGATATGTTAGTTGTTGAATTATGCAAACCATTTGTTTTATTTCGCTCATAGTTAATTAGCTTCCAACACGTCTTGGATCTACTCTTTGAAGTTAATATCAATTGATCATATGCCAGCTTTTTCGTTCTCTTCAACTCAGCATTGTAATAATTTTTATATCTTTTGTATTCGTCGTAATGTACTGGGTTTTTAGTAGAATTATGACGTATTGTTTAAAAATGATTTCTCATATTTTTTAAGTTGCCATTGAACCAGTTTACCGGACATCTTCTGTCTTTAATAACCAGTTTTTTAGTGGCAAATATTGCGATACTGCAAGATTATAATTATCTATTAGAAACGTTGCTAGGTAATTTACATCAAAATTATCATTAAAATGTTCCAGTCTAACACGGATAAAAATGACTTTTGCTGAATTGATGTTAACCTTATACTGATATACTGGCCGCCATGATCAGAGAAACAAGGTTCAAGAACATTTGCCCAGAACTGATCTTCTTCAACATTTATCATAATATTGTCTATACAAGTGGTAGATGTATCAGTAATTCTAGTATAGTCATGGATTGTTTGTTTTATTCAAATGATAATACTATAGAAGTCAGCAAACTAGTATTTGCCGTTTTCGCAATAAAATTAATATTAAAATCTCTCTAAACTATTACTTTTAAATTTGACCTCATAATGGAACCTAAAAATTTTTCGAAATTTGTAAATAAAAGACTTAAAATCGTTACATTTACTCGATCTATACACTGCCAATACAACCGTGTTTATATCTTGTAGAACCATTCCACAAAATTCAGATGTTTGTGTAGTCAGTGTAATCAGTGATCGCGTGGCGTTAATTTTTGCACGTTTTCTTTTAACCTTCGAAATACGTTTCGTCTGTCTATTTATGTTAAAATTGCAAGCTAAACTAAAGATAAATCTCTCAAAAGCTGTCAAAATGTATTGTCAGCTCAAATTTATATACCCCCAAAAAATAGTACATTATATTAGTTAGTTTATGCCCCAGTAGTTTGGTCACTTCCTTATATATTAATTTGCGTCATTCTGCCCAAACACAATTTAACAGGATCTATTGTTCAAGTTCCCGCAACAACCCTAATATAAGACCAGCGAAGACCGATGGGAAAGTTTACAACTAGCGAGCAATCAAACAAAAACTGCGTCCCTTTGTGAATTGTATTTAAACGCCTTAAATGGTTCTTTGCTTTAAGAAGATTAATTAACCCTGTAAAGGAGTATTTCAATACAATTTGCCTTGGGCCGAGTTGATACAGGATTGTTAAATAATAATGGTGTAGGAAGGGAATGTTTTGCTACTTACAAAATATAATGCTATAATCAATTTTCTAGACATATACCATGTGTACAGTACGTAAAATAACTCGCTAACCTATTTTTTTTAAGAAAACCATTAAAGGATATCGTTATTATTGTAGTTTTATCATATAGATCAATGTTAATTTCATTTCAAATTTAAATTATTTAAAAGGTAGTATTTTTAAGTATAGTTTAATAATAATAACACTTTTAAGCCACGCTGTGCTCTGCTTTCATACTCACTGTATTTCACCTCACCAACTCAAAGGGTTTGCTTCTCTTGAGTCATTATTCCAAATCCGCGTTATCCAGAAGTCGAATTGCCTCAATATCCACATATTGACGCATGCGTTGTTCTTCAAGCACATTTGTCATTTATTCTCATCATCTTTACGTTTTCATTTTTAGGTATCGATGGATGGAACTGGTTTCTTACATACCATGGAACATTACAACTGTTCCTCGGCACTTAGTTCTGATCCTCTGGATTACTTTAGTGTCCTGGTCCAAATATTTGTTTATACATCATTAGTTTATTATCTATCCTAGATTCCTAGATCAGGCCAAGCCTTAAAAACACTATAAATCTAAGAGTTCCTCTACGAAGGAAAGAGTTCTGTTGATTGGGAAATAGCCACAGCATTCACAAGACCAAGCAGAAGTAGATGGGCTACAAAGAGTTTTGATAGGTACGTTAGAAAGACAGTGCTAAAAGATAAGCCTTTAAGCAATCGTTAATATGCATAACGACCTGATAAATCTACGGACTCATTGGATGATCTAAATAAGCTTATCTTAAAGTCAATAGAAGACAAAAAAAGATACCAATGGCCGCTTTTTGAGATATTAAAGGCATTTAATAATGTTACTACCAATTTTTTGGTTAAAGCAATGAGTAGATGAAACACTTGCGGTAATATGCAGGTGAATAAGGAGATCCCTGGAGAACAGGATAGCAATCTCCATTCTGGATAAAGTCACCGTCAAAGCAAGATCAGGTGGAGGCTATCTACAAGGAATTCTGTCACCTCTACTATGGGCAACCTTGTTAAATGATCTTCTCAAAAATCTGTCCACACAAGACTTTTACTATCTAGAATATGCTGGAGATATTGCAATTGTGGTCAGGGGCAAATTCGCCCAGGTTGTATCTGGGAGAATGCAAGTAGCCCTAAATATAGTTGATAACTACTGTAAATAAGTCTGATATAAAAACTGATAGTCAATGCTCAAGAACACGGATCATCAACTTCACAAAAAATACAGAGGTCTTTTCAGTAAAAGGTTTGCAAAGGAATAGACCAAATACCACCTCAATAAATCTATCTATCTATCTATCCTCTACGAAACGCAGAGCAATTAGATAAAGAAACAGAATTTTTGGTGAACAATATTCAGCAAGTGGTATGGGAACACACTCTTACACTGAAACCTAGGTTAAAACAATTGTCCAAAGGAAGTAAGGAACATGATAATTGAAAAAAGAATTTGGCAACAAACAAGGGCTCCTTAAGATAATACTTAACTGAATCGCAAAGTCAATAACACAGAAGGACTATCTTATAGCTTAAGAATGATTTAATTAATTCTTACACACAGGAGTTGCCACATATGTTCAAATAGCAGTTAACCAAATCCATGAATAAACAAAAAATGGAGAATCAGGCTGAATGAAGCTAAATCTACTCATGGTAATTTTACCAACAAACAAATACAATAGGTATATACTGGTTATAATCAACAATATCAAAGTACCATATGTGGTATAGCAGATACTGATAGGTATTTAGGTATAACCTTAGACGACAAACTACGCTGAAAGGCTCACGTCAAAAAAAGGGAAGGCCCATATATAAGGTATAAGAGATTCACGTCAAAACAAAAAACGGAAGGACCATTTATAAGGTATAAAAAATGTATTAGCTAGTCGGAAGAAACTCCACTCTGTGGACCAATAATAAGTTCCTAGTTTACAAACAAACGTTAAGACCTGTGTGACTTTATGGGTGCCCACTATAAGGCTGAGCTAGAGCAAGAAATATAACAATAATATAATGATTCCCGAACAAAATACTGAGAAACCTGATAGATGCTCCTTAGTACGTGTCAAACAGTGACCTCCATAGGACCTAGAGATCTTAATTTTAAGGAGAAGTAGTAATTTAGTTTAAATTGATCATTTATGACCAGATTGTAATTGTAATAATCGTCAAGGCTTCATCAAACGACCAGTGTACTGAAAATGGGATAAATCAGGAAGGAATATCAAAAAGAGGGATCAAAAAACAATAATTGAACTAAACGTTTACTAAATTTATATATGCAATCACTACATTGTTTGACAATGTCTATGAGCATCTTCATGTATAGCATTGTTCCAATCCCTAAAATCTCTAGATACCTAGTCAGATTTCCTAGTTTTGGATCCTAACCTCAAGTTAGCCTAAATTTACGTTATAGGGTGATCATATTTAAACAAGCAAGTCTTTGCACTTTTTGGATCTTTATTATTGGCTTTTATTGCCTTGTTTAGTGTCACTTTACTACTAGCGTAGCATAAGTAACTATGGTTCTGTAAATCGGTATAAATGACCAGATCATTTTAGGTTTCAGATACCATACTTTACCACAAAGCCTACAGCATGTCCAAAAAGTTCTTTTTGCTTAACTCCAGACTATTATAATCAGGTAATCAAATTGATACAGCTTTTTACTTAATATTTTAACTGAACAGGAAAAAAAATGTGATAAAATTTTTATAGAAATCGAAACGGCATTAAACAAATTCTTGCGACCAATAAAAAAGCATTTCACATCGAAAACAATGAGTAATCTCTCATAAACCGAAATAAACATTTCAATTTACAATTCCGTTTCAATTCTAATTTAAACACTTTCTGTTGGTATTTTATTATTCATAAAGCTAAATGAACGTTTGTAAACGAAATTCAAGCTAAACATATAAAACTGTAAAACTATTACATAAAACGCTTGATGAGGTATAAAATCTAAATGTAAATGCCGAAAAATTAAATTTCGCTGTAAAAGCTTTGTAAATGTTAACGAAGTATTTTAAAAGAGCTTAATATAGAGGTTTTTGTCCAATAAAAATACGTGCAACATGTTGCATATCAATCCATTTTTACAGTTATTATATATATACATATATATATATATATATATATATATATATATATATATATATATATATACATATATATATATATATATATATATATATATATATATATATATATATATATATATATATGAGCCAAAATGTGAGCTTTGTTATAGTCTAGCATATGACCAGTGTTTTCATAATGCTCAACTACTGCGCAAGTATTTTTGCCCAAGCGGTAATTCTTAAATTCAGTTTAAATTAAATATATGTCACATATTATTACAGTGGATTCGTTAAAAAAAAAACAAATTAATGTTCAATGTAAAAAAATAAATCAATTACTAATAATCTTATATTAATTAATAATTTTTCATTACTTATTTTCTTCGAAATGTTTTGTTACATCCTGATTTTCAAATAAAATTAAATAAAATTAAACAAAATAAATAAAATTCAATAAAACTAAATACAATTAAGTATAATTAAGTAAGATAAGTAAAATTTTTTACAACTGTATAAAATTAAGCAAAATTAAGTAAAATCAAATAATTTGTAGGTTTAGGTAAATATAAGTGTTATAAATAAACTAATTGTGTTTTTAGTGTTCGACTTACAATTATTACAATAACATACTCTGATCAATTCAAAACTTTAGTAAATATTAGTGCAAAGTAATTGTACGATTCAACGTCCAATAAATTATATGACTCAATATCCAATCCAGTATCCAATTCAACTAGGAACTATCCAATTCAAGAGTAAGATATCCAATAGACCAAATGAAGACTCTGGTGGGAAAATCCCTACAACAAGCCGTCCATATGGTCAGGATCTCAACCAATGAAGACAGCAAGCTAATAATACTTACAGTATTACTACGTTTTAAAAAGGGCCCAAGGACTGAGAAGGATCTAATCCAAATATCATTAAGAATGGTTCAGCAAATATTTTCGTGTCGTCCGCGTAAATAGAGTTCCTTAATTGTATAACAGATTCAAGATCTCTAGAAGTTAATATATATATATATATATATATATATATTTATATATGAAAGATCAAGTGAATAGAGCAAACAGAGCCGCTGGCTGCCTAAACGAAACTATATGGAGAAATAAAAATATACGGCTACATGGAGAAATAAAAATATCGGGAAAGAAACAACAGGCAGAATTTACAAAACAGTCATCAGACCAATAATGACATACGCGGCAGAAACAAGACCTGACACAGAGAGAACAAAAAGGATGTTAGAAACAGCAGAGATGAAAACACTTAGAAAAATTGATGGTAAGACACTATGGGACAGAGCTAGAGGTACAGATATATGACATAGATGCAAGGTAGAGAACATCAAAAACTGGGTAAGAAATAGAAGAGTAGAATGGGACGATCATATAAGCCGAATGACAACAAATAGAGTAGTAAAGACGGCAAGAGACGGTTCCCAATAGGAAGACGATCAGTAGGAAGACCACGCAAACGATGGAAGGACAACTTACTGGAGGCACATTGAAAAACAGACAGAGTCATGTCTATATAAAAAGAAGAAGATATATATATATATATATATATATATATATATATATATATATATATAGATGTTCGGAAAGATTTCCGCGGTTAGTACAATTAAACCTAGAGCTAAGATTAATACTATTATACAAATTAATATTAAACTCACCAGTCTTCCGGGTTGAACCGCGTCGATATCCATTTTGCCGAGCTTTCAACATGCTCTCTGATGTCTTCTTCAGGGTTCCCGAGGTCTCAGTCTCCCGAGCCCCCAGACACTACTACACTCACTAGTCACTTCTAGTTCACTCACTAGTTCACTACTACAGTAGTGGGCAAATATTGTTTTTATTTCTCTTGATTTAAGAATTTTGTCGATTTTGTCAGTGACACTTTTGATGTAAGGAAGAAAAGCTTTGGTATGATAAGGGTCTGAGCTCAATTCAAAGTCCAGCAATAGTTCTATTAGTCAGGTTATTGGATGCTATATGGAGTAGAAACTTAGATATTGAAATCCCAATCCATAAAAAATTAGAGACATTCAAAGTGGGGTTCGTTGTTGATCGAGCAGACTAAAGCCACTTTGATATTCGCCAAAAAGCTTTGCTGAATACACACTTAGACGACCATATTAGATACTCGAAAATATTGTGTATACTGTGTTCAGACGGATTATACAATAAATAAAAAGAAAAGCTGTATTTTTAACCTGTCTATTTTATTATCATAATCCCTTTGTTTCTCATTTTCTTTTTCCTGTAGAGGTTTCAAGCTAATTTTTTAAATTCTCCCATTGATCATTTCTTTTTTCGTAGCTTGCAACGTACTCATATAATTTATTAGCAGTGTAAACAATAAATCCGGCTTCATATATTTTGGCACAAAAAAATATAATAATTATCCGTCAAAGAAAATACAAGAATGAAAAAAATAATAAAAACTTCTGAACCTCCCTATAATTTTCGTTCGCGAATGTAATAAATTAGGCGACTCATACCTTAACCATCCCCATTTTTTCTCGTCGAAGGCTTCCTATTATACTCGTAATGTAGTCAATTAGAGGCCTATGTCTGAGAGTCCGATTTCCTCCGTGGTGTGTGTTCTCCGACAATTTGGGGGCTATCAGAGCCGAGCAGTGGAGTGGGAATTTACGTAATAGATCTTGAGGTTGGTGGGGCAGAAAAAAACTCGTGGATCAAGTAATTAATTGGAGGAGATCGATTGTGAGTGATGGGGCATCGTTTTGACGTAATTCCCGTGGGGTGTATGGATATTTTAACGATTACAATAGATTATTATACAGTGTTTTCATTAGGAGCTGTATACGGAGTGATATTAATGGAAAAGAAATCTGTGGAATATCTTACACGATTTTTTAAATAAAAGTTAGGTAATATATCGTAATAGCCAAACATCGCATCGTTTGATTCAATTTAATGTCAAATGTAATAAAAATATGAATAAACATTCATTAAACCTCTTGTGAGATCCTGAACAGTCAATAGAAAATATGTGTCATAAATTTCGTATCTAAAAGCAACTTTTGGTATTACTAGATATTATTAGTATTTTGAATAAAGCCTTAGACTTCAAAGCTTTTTTTGTCTTTGTATGGTATACAACCTTTCGAAACTTGCCATAAATAACGTAAGGAACGTTAAAGAACTGAGCTTCAATGAATATGAAATATCATGTCGTAGAGACACAATGCAGGTCTGTTAAAGTTGACACAATCTTCTCTCCTATATATGCTATATATTGTTCAATGGATGAGAGATAATTCTCAGTTTCTAATCATTTTTATACCTGATCTTTCATTCTTATTCTTCATGTTTTAGTGCTATCTGCATTACTACCGAGGTTGGCAATCATTATTGCTACACTAACTTTAGAAGCAGCTATTTTAAAGAGTTGTTCTTAGTTGTAACAATACCGTTATATTAAGTTTTTCAACCAATATATAAATCTATGCTACAATAAACCTTTTTTCTTCTTATAATGATCGAAGCAGAAATGCTGAATGAAAGCTTTTGCTGAAAGATGTAAAGTTTTGTATATTTCATATAGTGCAAAGGATAGTAGACGATATTATAAAATCATTTATAATTATTCATTCGGTTATAACCATCAAGGTAGATGGCAATTTTGTACGCTAACCACATGAATTGGAAATTGGCCTTTCCCTGTTGAAAAAAATTCCTTTAATCAGCTCGAGTGACTGACGAAGCAGGGATACTAAGATATATATATATATATATATATATATATATATATATATATATATATATATATATATATGTATATATATATATATACATATATATACTTCATTGCCGATTTTTTGTATTATTTTAGTTGATTTTGTGGTACATTTAAGATTATTTTGACCTTGACTAATATTATAAGAAATAAAATTACCATTTTATAATATTTTTTGCACAAGATTCCACCAACGGGCTGGATTCTAAAATAAGCAAAAAAGCCGTTTTAATCAACTTAATAACATAATCCAGTCGGATCCTGCCCAGCTTTAGCCCTATATAAATAAACTGGTAGAGTCGATGGCAAAACGAAAAGCTATTTTATATGTTGAGAATCGGGATGTATTGAAAAGCTCTCCAGGCTTTGGCTGTAGTTTCTAGCGAACATGGCGTTTTTACTGGGATCTGAATTTTTTAAAGACTGTACAATAGATAAAAGAACTGCTCATCTATTTAGAATCTATACTGGAGCTTTACGGAGACATGAAATATTGATATTAGGAGTTGACTTGCTTTTTAAAGTTTAGTAAGTCTAGAATTGACAAAAGGTATAGAAATTTTTCCTAAATAATGTAAAATAATACCGGAATGTGTATATACACACATTTCTTATTGTCTCTTGAAAAAAATATATTATTTTCAGCTTTAAAAACTCAGAAAGTTTAAAGATATTCATTACAACATTTGTGGGAATTAAGAAAAATGTTTTTATAATGTTTCTATTTTAAATTAACTTGCTGCATGGCAATAATTTGGTTTTAGACAATCTGTTACAATCAGTTTTTTGACCCGGACAATTTTTTTTTTAGATTTTTTCGACCATTATAAACATAAAAAGGTATGTTGAAAGTTTTTTCTGAACTTGATCGTTTTTGAGTTTAAGGAAATGATAGTATTAAAAGGAATGAACTTGAATTAAGGTCCTTGGTGCACTCAAAAATAATATTTTTTACTTATGTTTTTGAGCCTGGAAAATCATCATAATTTTGCGTTTTTTTCAGTTTTAAATTGTTTATAACTCGAACACGATCAAGTGTGCAGAAAAAGTACAAGAGACCTATTTTGTTGAGAATAATCCAGAAATGAAAAAAAAAATTGTCTGAGCCAAAAAAATTGATTGTTAGAATTTGTTTAAAAAAATTGTTTAAAAAACTGTTAACAACTTTTCGCCTAAGCGATGTCTTGAACTTTCTGTTGGGAAATCTCATAAAGGAGATTATTATCACAAAAAAATCTCATATTTATGTAGTATTGTGATAAACATTAATGCTATGAAAAACATTCACTTTCTGACCTTTGATAACAAAAACCAATTTTTTTTCTAAAATTTGTCCAAATATATTACAATAAACCCGCAATAGTTTGTCTCCTTCAGACACGCGTTCGTTGTTAAATATTTATATGGAAGTTAATCTGCACACTCATTACACATGTAATGCTATAGGTAAGAAAGAGCAGAAAGAGAAAAAGAATTAGGTATACAGCTATATGGTGTATCGTTTGCTGTATATAAACATTTGACCTTTTGTAGGATTATAGTAAGTAAATGAAGGATTGAATCAATATTTTAATGAAAATATATATTTTTATTATCATATATTTATAAAAGAACTTGAATGCAAAAAAAATTTTTTACACATCATCATTCAATCTTCGCTTATCCACTGCTGGACATAGATCTCCCTCATAATTTTCCATCTATTTCGATCTTGTGCCTCTTGCATCCAATTCCTATGACAACGTTTTAGATCGTCAGTCCAACGTGTTGGTGGACGACCTCTGCTTCGGTAGGCATCATCTCTTGGTCTCCATTCCAGTATCCGCTTTGTCCATCTATTATCTGTCATTCGAGCCACGTGACCTGCCCAGTTCCATTTCAGTGTTGCTACTCTCTCTACTGCATCAGCCACTCCTGTTCTTTGTCGTAGCTGGCGATTATCTTGTCTCGTAGTGAAACGCCCAACATAGCACGCTCCATCGCCCTTTGACACACACGGATCTTTTGAACTGTTCTCCTTGTCATGGTCAACGTTTCGGCACCGTAAGTTAACACTGGCAAAACACACTGATTAAACGTTTTTCTTTTAAGGCATATTGGTATATCAGACGATTTGAAAATATGGTTCAGCTTGCCGAAGGCTGCCCAAGTCAGTCTTATACGACGGAGAAGCTCAACGGTTTGGTTATCTTTTCCTATGCGAATCTCATGACCTAGGTATTTATAGGCCATTACCTGGTCTATGGATCTTGTTCCTACGCATATATCTTCGCTGACTACAAGATTTGTCATCATCTGGGTTTTAGATATATTTATTTTCAATCCCCCTTCTAGCGAGGAAAGGTAGAGCTGATTTAAAAGTTCTTTGGCCTCATCTATCCTATCAGCTATTAGTACAATATCATCTGCAAACCTTAGATGGCTAAGCTTTTCTCCGTTTATGTTTATGCCCTTGTCGGTCAGTTTTGCCCTTTTACATATATATTCCAAAAGCGTAGTGAACAGTTTCGGCGATATGGTGTCCCCCTGGCGTACTCCACGTTGTATCGGGAATTTCTGGGTTTGACGATCACCCACTCTAACACTGGCTGTTGCGTTTTGGTATATATGTTTAATTATATTTATATACCGATAGTCAATTCGGCATTCTGTCAAGGCTTCCAACATTTTTTGTTGATTTACGGTGTCGAATGCCTTTTCATAGTCGACAAATATTAAAGCTAGTGGTTTATTATATTCAGTGCATTTTTCTATAAGATTTTTTATTACCAGTAGGTGATCGTTTGTTCCATAGCCTTTTCTAAAACCCGCCTGTTCTATGGGCTGATAAAATTCCAATTTATTTTCTAGGCGTTTCGTAATTATTTTTGTAAATAGTTTATAAATATGTGAAAGTAAACTTATGGGCCTGTAATTCCTGAGGTCGGTAGCATCCCCTTTTTTATGAAGTATGATAATTTCTGCGTTATACCACTGGGTTGGTGTTATTGCTTCCTGCAAACATCTAGTGAATAGTTTGGCAAGGACCTGCCATAATCTTTTTCCAGCCACCTTCAAGGCATCTGCCACTATTTCATCGCCTCCGGGGGACTTATTGTTTTTCATTTCTTGCACTGACCTTCGAACTTCATTGGGTGTTACGTCCGGTAAAATTTCAGATCCCTGATTGATTATCTTTGGTAATGATCCACTCCGGTTACATTGCTGTTCTTTGTATAGTTGTCTATAAAAACTCTCTATCGTATTCATAATTTGAATTTTATCCTCAATGATTTGCCCCTGTTCATTTCTTAATTTGTGGACGTTTTTTCTTCCAATGGACATGCTCTGTCTGAGTACTTTCAAGCTTTTGTTTTCTTCTATTACTCTAGTTATTTCCATCGTATTGTATCGTCTCAGATCTTTTCTAACTTCCTTTCTTACACATACTTACACATACTCTGCAGTAAAATTCATTGTTAATTTTGTTATTAATAAAAAAATACATTACAATACACTGCCACAAGTATTTAAAAATGACAACATACATAACTTACGCATATGTTTAATTTACCATGATAATAATATTAATAAAAAAATAATAATATTAAATATGTTTACAAAAGGAACATTTTTATTCTCGTGAGAGAAAGAGAGAGAAAATATATCTTCTGTCTCTCTCTTACCTATATCTTACATATGTAATGATTTTGCCGATTTACTCAATATATACGAATACACACAAATTTCCAACGTCGAACGCACGTATAGAAGTATAACTTCAAAAAATGTATGTGGAAGATAAAAATAAAAAAACCAACAACTCGGATTATGTTGTAAATTTTCATTTTATGTTAAAATTTAGCATTTTCGCGTATATTACATATATTTAATAAGACTAACTTTTATTAATGATTTTGAAATACAAAAGCCTAAAATAATTATGAACATTTAATAAATAATACAAAACATATCACATAAATAATAATATTAATATATATTATATTATATATAAAATATTATATGATATTAAATATATATACAAAAGGAACATTTTTATTCCCTATAGAGAAAGAGAGAGAAAATATATCTTCTGTCTCTCTCTTACTCATGTGTTACATATGAAATGATTTCACCGATTCACTCCCGCGCAAATTTCCAACGTCGACCGCGCGTATACGCGAAGTATAACTTCAAAAAATCAACTTCTGCAGCACACGTACACCAAATACTTTCACTCAACTCTTTTTTAATTTCTTCCCTGATGCCTTCTTTAATATCTCATTGTTCTCTCTTCAAACTTTTTTAATTCTTCTTTTCTGATTGTCACTGTCCAAAACCACCTATCTACATATACAATAAACTTTTTGTTTTTTTTTGAGTTAATATTTTTAATGCATTGAAACATTCACACTATTTTTGAATCATGACAGTAGTTATAGTTATATTCGGGATATTTTCTGAACAAACCCGAGCTTTTCGCCTTCTCAATTTGTTATTAGAAAATAATTACTTTATAAAGATAATTTTTTTACCTTTAGCTAGAACAAATCTAGAAGTCTAATTTGTATAAAATATTATCGTGTGTTCAATAAAGAGCCCTTTTTATATTAATCTAACATATTCCCTATAAGATTAAGTCTTTCTTTTATTCATACACTTGTAACTGTCGATCTTTGAATGAACAATATTATAAGTAACATTGGTTTTGAAAAGAAATTTTTTCTTTAGGTATTATTCTATCGTTCAGTAAACCGTCTTTTTCTATAGCTGACCAAAATGTCTTTATACAAGTGATTTTTATTGAATTATTGTCCACTTAGAAGAAAACTGAGAAGTTTTCTAATTCAATTATATTCCCCACATAGAATAAACTTGAAAAAAGGGATAAAATTGAATTATTTTTCGCCACCTGCTAAAAGCATTTCGGAAGTTTTTTTCTCCTGTGTTTGATAAAATATGACTTGTGAATAGTTTTTTACAATATATAGGGGAGCTGTGCATTTAACTTCAAATAATTGAAATGATTTTAATTGAACTCAAAAAGCTATTGTAAGCCGTAATATATTACAAGAAAGAAAATATGCGTCTCCTTTCTGTTATTGATATGTTTTTATTTACAGTTATAACCGGTGAATGGACAGAGGATAAATCGTAACAAGACTTTAGTTTAAAGTATTTTTAATTTATTCCTTTCACTACATCAAATTTGAGAACATCTGTCGCACAATTTGTAAAACATCGTATGGTCTGCAGACCAGCATATTAGCTCTTTTATGGATTCTATGTTTAGATTATCTATTAGTATTTCCCTTTGCAGTTCACAGTCTTTGGTATTATTAAGTCTAGAGCCCTAAATTAGATGTTTGAATTGTAGTCTCCGTCACAAATAAATCTAGATTCAAGTGTATCAAAAAAGTTTTTATATTCTGGTTGTTTAATTAAATGATTTGGTGAACAATATATCATTGAAAAAGTTAAAGGTCCTGTCCAGTCTTCTACAACTAAATTTGTGGCTTGAATATCTGCTTTTTGATACTAGGTTATCTGGTAACTTTTGAATGATGATTGTTTGTTATGATGATTATAATGATTGCTGTCCAACTGCGTGCAGTTCCATCTGTGAGTATTGTGTGATATATTGTTGTAAAATTGTATGTAAGTTTTTTATCGTGAAGTGTGTTTGTAAAATCATTATTATGTTGAGTTTATGATTAATTATAAATGAATACAACTTATCTTTGTATTGTATCAAGCCATTAGCATCCCATGTCGCAAATTTTTGTGTACTAGTCATTAGTCCGTTCTTGAGACAAGTGTTGTGAATATATATATATATATATATATATATATATATATATATATATACATATATATATATATATATATATATATATATATATATATATATATATATATATATATATATATATAACCATGAATGCAAAGCAACTGTATATTTATATGTGGTTAATCCATCTCTGTCTATGTTTTCCATGGAAAATAAAAGCGATAAATTGTTTGTTTGATAAAGGAATGAATAATTTGTCGTTTTGTAGCACCTTGGTCCTTCTGTTATTGCATAAAACAACACTCAACGTAAACAAACAGCGGTTACGTGCGTTTAGTGAAAATATTGTTAAACCGCCTTTTTCTTTTATTTAACTGTTGAGTTGTGCGAGCGACGTTGAGTAAAATATTAATTATTTTCCTTAACTCTAAACAACAACCCTCGGCTATTTGCCGTTCTTCCATTCGTTGAATATATTTGAAATAAGCCCTTAGTTATTAATTCATACAGAGGTAGGAGAAAGGTGGGTAAAGTTTTAAGGGTCTTCATTGTATTGTTATTAGTTAAATTTATGCTGGGAAATATCATCTTTCTTCATAGATTTCTGTTTTATACATTTCAACATTACTTTCAACTAACAAAGTCTTTCTAATTCCTTTCTTTATGCGCATATATTTTGACGTACAACTTTTGATCATCATCATCATCAACCCGGATTAGGTCCAGAGTGCAAGGTCTTGTGCAGTATGAATTCAGTATTTCCATATTGGATCCATACTTTTTACCTTTCTCCACAAGGGTAATGAAATTTCTGTATTGGGCTGTATACCATCAATTACAAAAGTTTTACTTAAAAATCATTTATAAAAGGTAAATAATTAAAAAACCTGTTCGGACTGCATCACAGAACGTTTTTGGACTAATAAGTCCATCATCAGTGTATTTACCAGGTAAACATGAATCAAGCCACTTAATATTTAGATAAAAACCCTTAAAATGGCACAAAATTTTGTTATTTATTAAATCTTTTTTAAAAAGTTGGTGTAATGTTAAAGTTTTTAACAGATACTCTGCGTGGCAACGTAAGAGTCCCAATTGGGGGTTTCTGATCCTAAGACAATGTCTCGGTATGGACTCTAGATGGCAATTAGTTGACGATGCATCAGAAACAGTGGGTAATGCCAATGGGTAACAATAAGTTTGGCTAGGACAAATAAACCAAGAATCAACTAATCATATTTATTATACATAAAAAGATATTAAATTGAAATTTTTATATTAAATTGCAATCAAAGCAAATCTTGCTACAGCTTTACAAAAAAATTTTTCAAATGATACTTATACATAGCTTCTGATGTTGTCTTCAGGTAGTTAGAGAGAATTTCAGAATGTAGTTGTTGGTTGCTAGTTCCAGTTGTCCATATTGGTATTAAACTCCATGTTGAGTTCTCATAGCAGCGGCCACCTACTGCAGTATATTATTTCCAATAGTCGACCATGTAGTTCGAAAAATCTTTACCTAAAAAGGTGCACAAACATTGCATTGAGCCAAGAAACCCAGAGGAAGATTAAACGATATAAATGAATTTTAAATCGAAGATCCAGCTTAAAGAAGAAAAAGACAATATGAAAAAAATATAATCCACCTCTACAGAATTTACAGAGTTGCCAACTGACAGATATACTTTGTCAATTGAACTTAGGCATAGAAATTTATATTCGTTTTATCTAATAGAACATAATGCAGTCTAAATACAGAAATTAGAATATCAAGAGAAAATATAAATTAGAATTTATATTATAACATAATATTTCGTAAGTAGAAAGGTAATCGAAGGATTAAGCGCCAACTATTTTTAGGATAAAAATAGTAAAATAAAAAAATAAAATTGAAAGAAATTAAAATAAAATAATTTTGTTTTAAACGACCTCGTATAACACTGCCAAATCTTATACTGAAAAAACGAGAATATCGAGAAGAGACCAAAAATGTAAAAATATAGAGGGTGTTCCATTAAAAGCAGTTTTAATGTTTTTTGCTCGCGACAACGTTTCGCGCCTTCCGTTCATTTTACAGTCGCCATAATTGTCCTACCGAGAGGCCTATTCACAGTAAGGTAGATAAAATTGACAAGCTTAGCAAAATTCAGATTGTTTGTATGATTTTTTGAGGTTCAGTAGTATTTTTGTCTCTGACAACTAAAGTATCTTGATCTTGTTTAATTTTTAACCAAAAGCTTCACTTATAAGAAAAATCTTTCGTTTCATTGATTTTTTTTAATTAAAAGTTAACAAAAGCAAGTCAGTACATATAACGTTCACTAATCGAAACGGTACATGCCTAACTGTCTAATTAAATAAACAAATACTACAACAAAAGGATGATGTAAAATACTTAGGTATGCACCTGGACCGCAGATTAACGTGGAAGAAACACATATTCACGAAAAGAAAACAGTTGGGTCTGAAACTCAGTAAAATGTACTGGCTAATAGAAAAAAGATTACAACTGAATTTGTACAATAAAATCCTAGTATATAAGTCAGTGATAAAGCCAATGCTATGGGATCCAACTGTGGGGATCTGCGTCAATTTCCAATATCGACATACTGGAGAGATTCCAATCGAAGACTTTCCGCATTATCACAAATGCACCGTAGTACATACCCAATGATCTTCAGATGAAAATTGTTAAAGAAGAAATTGCCAGTTACTTCCAAAAATATGACAGACGACTGCAAAACCACCCCAACAAGCTAGGGAAGAACCTTATGAGGCCCCAGGCAAAGGCTAAAGCGTCTTACTCTAAGCGATCTACCAACAAGATTTTAAACTTTTAAATTAATTTTTTTTTTATTAAACATTATATTAGAGTCACAAATAATTTTGTTACTAAATTTATGATTTACTAGGTTATTGTCCTTTTAAATACCTTGGCACCACAATCAATGACAAATCGGATCCACAACAAGAGATAAAAACCCGAATACAAATGGCAAGACAAGCTTTTGTGAAATTCAGACCATTCCTATGTAATCAAAACCTACATTTCGAAATACGCTACAGAATGGTCAAGTGCTACATATGGTCCATCTTGCTTTATGGCATGGAAACCTGGACTTTGAAAAAAACATCTATCAACAAACTTGAAGCATTTGGAATGTGGTCATTAATAAGAATGATGCGCATACCTTGGGTGGATAGAGTTCGAAACGATGACGTTCTTAAGAGAGCTGGCGTGGAAAGAGAACTCTTTAAATTAATTAAAAAACGCAAGATTGGTTACCTTGGGCACATATTGAGAGGAGCAAAATATGAAATACCACAGTTAATCCTACAAGGGAAGATCGAAGGTAGGAGAGGAGCCGGCCGCAAACAATTATCCTGGTTAAGAAATATTAAAGAATGGACAGGAATACACAATACAGGCGAGCTGTGTCACGCCGCCAAGAACAGAATTCTAGTAATGAGATAGTCGCCTACGCACTTTGGTGTATGGCATGTTAAGAAGAAGAAGAAGGTTATTGTCAATGGATAGTCTCCTGCAAGTCTCTTGTAATCGAATTAAACAATATACTTATTGTAATCCTTATTACAGATTGTATATAAATAGGATATTAAAAAAAAATTGAAATTTTAAAGACGTACTGCTTCAGTATGATTCCAATACAGATTGACGAAAACATTTACATCCTTGGTATCCAACCACAACTCTTGCAGATATTATCTTAGTTTATGTTTTATGTTATCGAATGCTTTCTCATAATCGATGAAATAGAGAAAAACATACTGTCGTTAATCTAAACAATTCTGTATGAATGCTTGCATGCTAAAGATCAAATTTTTCATGCTAATTTCATTGTTATAACCAAACTGACTCCAGCCACTTACATCTTCACATTTTTTAAACAATCTTGTGTGTTGTGTTTAAGAACAATTTTAAAAAGTGGCTCGTTAAGCGTATTAGTCGGTAATCCTTACATAATTTCGCACGTGGTATTTTGGGTAGGCTGATAAATGTAGAGCGAAGCCAATCTTTTGAAAGTGGAAGAAAGAAATCCAATTTTTCTTAAATACATACACGAATTGGCCATATTGGACTTTACCTGAAGGTAGTAGGAAGCTGCAGACATCTTTTCAAGTATAAAAATGTTTTTACTTTTACTACTGACTTTACCCAAGGTTAAATCGAACAAAGAACCTTTATCGACTTTCTAAATCCAACACAGGTAACTAGTTGATAATTCGTAGATATTGACTTGGTACATTTTTACAATTCTGCCATGTGCGAACTTCAAGAATGTTCAAGTGTTAAATACAATAAAGCTAATAAAAACCTTGTTTACTAAATTATGTATAAATCCTCATTACTCCAATTGACTTTATTCAAAAACCGCACTTTTTGTCTTGCTTCAGATTCCCCTACTAATATAATCTGGATTAGAACACGGGGCAGAAGCGAATTCGGAAAACTAACATCTGTTACGTTTGCCTAGAGGTATACAATAAAAGGGATAATAGCCTAGGCCTGTTATTATTAGCCGAACTTACAGATTTGTGCTTTCAACAATCTAATTGAAAGTTTATGTAACGAAAACTTCTTATTGTGTTTTCGGGATCTATGGTTTGTTTCTTGCCTTATCTTTCTTTCGCGTTTGGGATATGAAATGAGTAATTTTTTATAGAGAACAATTTGTTAAGTATAAAATGGTAATTATAAGATTCCCGATAAAAATGCATATAGAATTCTTTTGTCTATTTTTTTACAATATTTAATACACTCTCATGCATATTTCAATTCTTTCCTTTGTTTGCAAAGTCATATATTATAATTAGTAGGACTGAAATATTATTTAAAATTATTATTATTAAATTATTATTTAAAAATTCAATAATGAGTAATGAAAGGTATGGACTACAACTTTTTGACCGAAAAAGCTTTTTGGTTGGTAAATTATACACATAATATACTCAGTAAAGAAATAAAGTTAACAATTGGTCGTAAAATATAATATATACATATATTTCTAATATTATTTAAAATCTATATTTTAGTATAAGCGAATAGTGAAAGCACTATACTGAAATTAGATTTTAACTGCCTTTTCTGTATTTTTATTTACTCACGTTTTGAGTATAAGAAATCAGTTCGATAAAGGTTCATGTCTAGATGTAATTTCTTGTGGAATGCAAATTTCCCTATATCAGTTCATTCATCGTCTGTTTGGCTTTGAAAACTGTAGAAAGTACAGATTTTGGCAATTATCTGAGTTTTGGTTTCGGAATTTCGACTGTTTTGTCTTATATAGCGCCATACTTCTTTTGATGGAAAGATTTGATTTTACGTTTAGAGCTTCTACAGAACTGCTCAGAGCGATATCTCTAAGGAGTTCTGATAGGACGAAATACATATAAGCGTATAGTGGAAGCAGTATACTAAAATCAAATCTGAACTGTCTTTTCCGTATAATTTTTAACTATTTAACAGAAAGTTTTATAGTTTTTATTTGTAAATATCAAGATATATTAACAATTTCTTTATTGGTTACAGGACTCCTATAACAAGGATTCGTTCTAGGTAAGTGTCACAATATAATGTTTAAAATATTTGTAGGAAACACATAAAACTAAACGGATTTTTAAATTTAATGGTAGTTATAATTTTGAGTATACTTTAGTTTATATTTTAATTCGTTTTTTTAAGCAGTCTGTTACAAACTGGTCTTCTTCTTCTTCACGTGCCATCTCCGCGATGGAGGTTGGCAATTATCATGGCTATTCTGATCTTAGATGCTGCTGCTCTGAATAGTTCAATTGATGTGCATCCGTACCATTCCCTCAAGTTACGCAACCATGAGATTCTTCTTCTTCCTATACTTTTCTTGCCCTGGATTTTCCCTTGTATAATTAATTGAAGTAGGTTGTATCTCTCATTACGCATAACATGCCCCAGGTATTGCAGCTTTCGTGTCTTGATGGTTTCCAATACTTCTATTCTTTTGTTGATTCTACACAACACACTACAGCACACCTACAAACTGGTCGCACTGACCCATTTCTGACAGTACCCATTTTAAAATTCTCTAACTCTGTAACAGCTTGTACAGGTCTAGTTAATGAAAACCTAACCCAACTTAACCAAACCAAATCTAACCATATATTTTGGACTCACTTGGTACTCTCAAAAGAGTGTTTTCCGCTTGCAATTTATTGTCTAGCTCTTATGGAAGCTATGATTAACTGATTTAGGTCCTTTGGTATAGAGTTTGTATCTTAAGTTCCCATGAAACAGTCACATTGTAGGCACGAGTTATATCCTCGTGCTCCTAGTTCTAATTTTACCCATGTAGAGGTTTATCCATCTAGATAGATATTTTTTCGTTTTTACAAAAGTAATTTATGCGAATTTTTGCTTCCCTCAGTTTAAGCGTCGTTAATACTTTTTAAATCGCTCAAAGTAAAGTAGATGTCTCAGCCTGCATTTAAAAATAAATTCTTATACTAGCAATAAGCAAGGCAGAAGTCCTCTTCCCCTAAATACCGCGGTGATGTTGTTCTCTCAACTACGAGGATAATGCTTTTGTGCCTTTGTAAGGTGTGCTCGTACTTTCCGCTGAAGGTTTTCTATGTCCGTTTTAGTCCACTTAATATACTCCAAAATAAATATTTTTTTCTTCAAACGTCAAATAATGATGACATTACTTATCTAACTTGATCCTGTCAAAGTTTGATGTCTCCGCCGGCAGCAGTTTTTTTTCCCATTTCTTTACGGCGGAGGGAAAAATGTTGTCATGGCAACAATATGAAACATGTCACAAAGCAACAATACAAATGTCATTAACAACAATTAAACATCATTTTTATTTATAGTAATATTAAAAGTACAATTAGTTATTGAGGCATTTTCAAAATTGAAACCGTGCAAAAATGTTCCCGACTCTTGATACGCATTGGTAATTGTTGATGATACTGATGGTCGAGAACAACTTTGAGCAATTATTCCCGATGTTGGCGGCTTGCGAACAACAATAAGCTGTCTTTAATAATTGCAAACAACTGTCAAACAACTGTAACCACGGAGACGCAAATCCCACCGACGACTTAATTATTTTAATTTCTAACATCTAGACAACTTTGATAGTTGTCACAGTTAATTTCGAGTAAAAATAGCGTATGAATTGTACTATTTATGGTTGAAAATTGCTACGTTTAAAGAAAAAATAGTATACTTTATTCGGCAAAGAAGAGACTTTTCTTGACTTGCCCTCTATTACGGGCGCGTCAAGAAAAGTCATGCTTCTCCGCCTCATAAAGTAATATACTATTTTATCATTTGGTACCTTTTTTCTCTACAGGGTATCCTCCTGTTATTATCATTATATGAGAATCTTTTTATTGAGTCTTGGTTGTTTCTATTCCTTTTTTGTTTAAATATTTCGCTTCATAATTGTTCCACTAGAAGATAAAGAATAGTGATGGTCACTTTACACAGAGAAAACCATTGAGCCTTGCGTTTCGCCTGATACCCGGAATTAAGCTTAGGTTTCACTCGATCGTGCCACTTTATTCTTTTTTGTAAAGCAGTGTTGAATCTAGTCTTATTTTTGAATTTTAAGAGTTTTTTTAAGTGCACATGTCATTTCTCTGAGTTGGCTAGTGTGACTTTTCATCTCTATGGAGAATGATTCGACTTACATGGTTTTAATTTCATGGTCATTGATAAAAAAATGGAAGGATACTTGTTTGCATTTTACACATTTCTACAAATTTTTCATTCTTACATATCCAACATTTATAATAAAATCATTTTAACCAATGAGATTTACGTAAACATTTAGAAATTAAAAATTTCTAATGTATATTCATGCACCACCCGCTTTATCGACAAAACCAAAAGCTCTAACTCAGTTGGAAATATGCCAGATTAACATTTTTCCCAATAAATTGATGAATACGAGATTTTTTAGTCCACGTTGAGCTTCTGTCGCTTGTATCGTTGGAGGATTCTTTAATATTTCATCACACCAGTGAATAAATAACACGTTGATCTATGGTGAAGGATTTTCAGTTATAAATAGGTGCAGAATGTTTTAAAACGTGAAAGAACTACGAGGATCTGGTTTTGGATTATAATGGCTGATGTATTTTTAATAAAGTGAGCCGTTTATAGAAAGATACATTAATATCCATCCCTCTATAAAATCTTACCAGAAAAGCAACGCGAAATACTAACAATATCATTTTCTAAAGATACTAACATTATGTAGACTGAGGTCAAAATCATATTTTCTTCTAGTGTAAGATGAAAATTGCAGCTGAAAGGTCAGATAATAGAACAAGTGATGGGGATTAACTTTCCGTTAATGGCGTGACTAAGAATGACATATTTAGTGGCGTGGGGGACAAATGTCACCTATTTTTTATTCACCCTTTTTTTTCACTTTTAGTTTATCTTCTATGGAAATATAATCAGTACAGTGTACTTATGAAGAGAAAACCAAAAAATTATTACAACAAATCTTAATTTTCAAGTAACGATAATACATTCACATAACCTCTTTTGATGGCAGTTTATACAGATTTCTTTCAAATGGTCACGACAAACCCATTCTCCACATTTGTAACAGAATTTTCTGGTGGTTCTATCCCGAACATTTCCACATAGATAACGTCTTCCTCGGGATTTGGTTCTAGCTTCGGCTGGCTGTTCATCTTCCTCAATACCAAGCAGCAGTTTTGCACGTTGTCGTAGTTGACTTGAAATGTTTGGATTTTGAGACCTTTGTTCTATTTGAGGTTTAATTAACTCCTAACTTAGGTTTTGTGAGAACGGGACACGTGATATATTCTCGTTCATATGATGGTGATATTTGTAAATGCTAAGAGCATTTATTGCGGAAATGTTTACCAGATTGTAGAACAGTACCATCTGCCAACGTTTAGTGTTGCGCGCAACATTATTGTGTGGACAAAGCTGGTCAACCAGGTCGACGCCTACTTTGGTCATATTATAAAAAGTCACGACCTCAGGTTTATTTTTATCTCCAATAGACTCATCTATATCCACGGTGGAATCGATGTGGATAAAACTAGTACAGCCTTGTTCTGTTTCGAACAATGAGACACAATTCGCAGTATTCGTGAAAGCCGAATACGGTGTGCTCCACTCTATTTCGTATTAGCAGGAATTCCTTTGGTATTTTCTATTTATTTTTTCTTATTGTTTTCTGTAAAAAGCCTTTTCTCGAAAGAAATGCCTTTTTTTTTATTTAAAGAAATAAAGTCGCATCCACCCAAAGGTTATTAGCGACATTCCTGTAACATTTGTAATAATATTAAATTTAAAATTTGTAATAATCAATCATTGTAACAATTAATTACAAATTGTGAACAATAAAACATTTGTAACAATTAATTAAATTAAATTTTGTGTAACATATTTATACATTTTAAGTAACCTATTAAATTGTTCGGAACTAAACTTTTGTTGAGGAGTGCTTTCAGGTTATCTGGCAAATTTTAAGACTGTCTTTGATTTACGTATTTAGAACAGTCTATCAAGAAGTGCTTTATACTGTCTACTGCATTGCATGTTTCGCATTTTGGAGGTTCATTATTTGAGAAAAAATAGGCATGAGTATACCTACAGTGTCCAAGTCGTAGATGTGTAATAATAGTTTGGCATCTTCTACTTCTGGCTGTGGACTTCCATGAAAAAATATCACTTTTGATGGTTCTGAGTTTCGAACTAGAGTCATTCCACTCCCGATTCCACGCACTTAACACCTTATTTTTGAAATAAACTTTTAGATCGCCTGCGATACTCCGACACTGTGTTTCTGATGTTTTCACTGGTGATAGCGTTACGCGCACTAGTATCTGCTTCTTCATTCCCTTCTATGCCTATATGAGATGGTACCCATAGGAAGTGGACTCTTCTGAAATTTTCTTGAGCTTTCATTAATTCCGCCCTGATAATTTTCTCAATGGGGTGTTTAGGGTATACATTTTGCATAGCTTTGACTGCGCTGAGAGAGTCAGAAAGGACTAGACAACAAGGGATGTTTTTAATTAATGTTGGCTTAACTGAGATGTGTCACTTTTAGCTTCCGATGCCTCACTGCTAATATAATTATGGATTTTTTTCATTATGGACCTAAATTTACATTTTATGGATCTTTCCTTTAAATGAGGATAAACTTGACTGAGCATATGGGACAAAGCTGATAGGTCTGTGGTATATTCTTTAATTGTTGTTATAGGATCTGCTGACCCCATGATATTCATTAGGAGCATGTTAAGTTGATCAACGTTTAGAGGGAAAGGTAGAGGGTGATTTTCTATGAAGTTTTTAGCAGGGTCAAGTAAGAGAGAAAATGAGCATTCAGAAGTGCTTGCTGAACTAATTTTAGCTTTTTTAGATTTTGCTTGGACTTTCGGTGGTGGAAAAATGTTACATTCTTTTAAAGATGGATCTGCTTCAGGTAAAATAATTTCATCAAAGTTTCTTTTTGGTTGATTAGTTATGTGACTGTCCTTATTTGATGAGTCTACTTTGTTCGGTATCTCCGGGATATTGGAAATAGACATTTGTTCACACTGAGAAGGGTTTGTGTCATTGGATGCTTGCAAGGATATATTTGTTGCGCTGGATACCAATGGTTCGTTGTTTTGGTTGGGGTTTAGTTGAGCTAGTGGTTCGGAGCACTGTGAAGCGATGAGTCCTGGCTTCTTGCATCTAAAGCAAACTAAACTGTCTTGAGAAATGAATATTCTATATGTCGTGTTGTCAAAAACAAGAGTAAATGACTCTGGTAGTGTTAGATTGTGAGGACTGATATAGATTTGTCTTCGGAAACTAAGGATGTGATTATACTGAGGCATAGAAGCACTTATTTTAAGGAAGGTCATGGGGGAGACAGGAACTATGCCGATTTTTTGTAACTCACTGATTAGCAAGTCGTGCGGTATTGAAGGACATACGCCGGAGAGCACAAGTCGTTCCGCTGGTGTAACTAACCTTCTTGCTCTGACAATTTCACCTTGTATTTCTATTTGACCGTGATTATTCATAAAATCGTCCACTATTTGTTTATTGGATAAATACATACATATGCGATTATTAGATAATCTAGAAGAGAAGATTATATTTTTCGGTTGAATTATATTTCCAACTGGGAGAAGGTAGTCTTAAAGTTTGGTGTTTTCTAAGGCACTAAAGATAATTGCTTGAGACTTTAATGGAAATTGCACTCTCGACGCTGCCGAAGAGTATGACTGTGATGTGTTTATTTGATTTTGATGGTCTTGTATTGTAGAACTGTTGTGTGATTCCATGTTTGAATTCATTTCGATAAACTTTTGTGAAAAGTAAGTCCGACTCTGTACAACTGCTAAAACAGGTATATCGGTCTTTACTAAAAGCGGTTTTTTGCTGGTAAAACTGGATTTGTTTATTGACAACAATAACAAATAATTGCAATTTGCTGACTTTAATACTAATTTAACTGGATATTATGTAAGGAGTTTGTACACTTACAGTTTATTTCAATATATCACTAAGATTCACAATTTATAACTTACATTAAACTTTGTTAATGTTAAAAATATTCGGAGCCCATATTGAATACAACATTATAATTATCGATGCAGAACCGAACTTCGAAAGAAATACTGGTGAACCAGTTATCGACTGTGATATTTCGATCCGATCCAGATACTGGTTCAACTCAACGTAACACAACTTCTTCTCCTAAGTTGCTTACTTGGTAAGGACCTTCTGGCTGCTTACCTACATAGGCTTTGAAATTCCTAGTATCTATGTGTCCATATCTATCATCAATATAAAAATTTTACGGAAATGTGGCAGTAAATGCCCAAATTGCAATACTGTTACCAAAATTGTCATAATTGAAATCATTGAGATCTTAAATTTATAATTATGCAAATAGAAACAGCAATTTCATCTCAAGTTTTCCAAAATGTTAAAGGGGAGTTCAGAAACAAGTTAATGCATGAGCTCTTTTTTTTGTTGTTTTGCGTTAATATAGATACCGTTTTTCGTTTTAGATTGTTTTAACAATAAAATAACTAAAATCAATTTAGTTACGTGCAGCCTACAGTTTTTCCTGTTATTCAATGGTTAATACACAATATACTGAAAATGGAAATATTATTCGCTTTTCATTTCATTTGAATAAATGACTGTGCCTATTCACAACACATACACGCACACAAACAAATGCGAAAACCTCTTTTCAAATATTAACACCCTGTCAAAGCTTCAAAGGATGTATTAAAGTTTTGTGTCGGCCTAACTGCGGAGGTATTATTTTTAAATAAATTACAGAACTTTTGGAGCTATCTGCAGGAACCCATCGCCTGAAAAGATATTCCAGTTTTGTACGTGAGGATTAAGTGTTTGAAACACGCTTTTTAGCAGGTTTTACGTCACCGAGCCTTGTTGGAGGAGAATTTACGGCACAAAGACGGTTTTTGTGCGAAAAACTTCCGAGGATCTGAAAGATATTTGGCGGATATAATATTGTAAAAACGACGCAGTTCCTGAAGAAAACATTGGTTGTTTTATTTTTGTTCGTAAACCATCTACCGCGTAGATATTTAGATTTTCTATTTTGTTTTAGTTTGTTCTGGTTATAATTTCTAAAGAGACAGCTGGGATTAAGTATTTAGAGCAAAAAATATATTTAAAACAAATTTTTTAAATCGTTTTAGAATACAGTACTCGTATTAGATATTTAAAAATGTTTTAAAATTTTTCAAAAAGGATTACAATCATTTCTACTTTAAAATGACACAAACATAAGGTAAAATTTTGACTGTTAAATTACAAAACATGTGGAAAATACTTTTATTTAAAGTAGATGAAATTAGCTAAGTAAGCTAAGTAATTAGGTGTGGAATGCATGAAGATCATGGATAATTTTAATATTATTGTTCTGAAGCTAATTTCTTGTGATATTTTAAAGTAATAACTATTTTAATGGGAATAAGCCACAATTGAATGTTAAAATAAGTTTATTGACGTTTCAATCTCTTCTTCGGAAATCGATCTCAATAATACAAACATTAAAACATTAATTAATGTTTAATAACTCGTGGAAAAGCCTTTCTCTTAAATTTAGTGCTTTTGGAATTCATGTAACTTACTTACTTTCCGTGTCCGAAACACCAACAGCTTTAAATTTTGTATTTCCAATGGTTAGCCACATAGATGACCCTGTCATTCGATAAAAATAGGTCTTCTTCTGTGCAGGACTCTCTCATCTCTGGGCATGGTAGTAGATGGTGACTATTCTGAACCGTGCCATAGTCGCAGATATCGTCCTCCTGGTCTCCCCATTTCTTAAGGTTACTAGCACAACGTGAAACGTCAGTTCTTAGGCTGTTTAGCGCTTTCTTCGCGGAATACGGCAAATTGTGATCAGCGGCCATTTCCTCTGTGAGGGCAAAATGTGTTAAAGCTGACGCTTGCCATAGATGTATTTGGCGCATCTTTCGTTCTTCGGGAAGGGATCATGATTTTTTAGAAAGCATTTCCGAGATCTTAGTCTACTTGGCTGAACTTGGTGGTCATACAAGGTGTGTATTCGATCCGTTTCCTGCTTGTTTCGTTCTATCTCTGACAGGACCTGTTCTCTAATAGCAGGTGGAGCGATTCCAACTATAAGGTAGACCTCTTCGATAGATGTCGGTTTCAGATAGCCAGATATTTACCAGGAATATTTACTTTGGACTACCAGGCAGCCTGTTAGTCCAAACTTGGCGACAGAAAAACATAATTCTAAGGCAGAAGTACGGAGAGTGTGTGGTTGTGATCCCAATTTTGTATTTGTTAGTTTGCCGATGATATTATTTCTGGCGCTTACTTTTTTCTTGACATCTTGACAGTGATATCGATTAGACAGAGTTATATTCAGACGTACGCCGAGGTATTTTGGCGTCTCATTGTGTCCTTCGGGTATGCTTGTTTCTAAGGTGAAAAGCACACACCTGGGTTTTTGTACGATTGAGTTTCAGATGGTTTTCATCACAGTATAGTGCTAAGTCTTCAATGGCATCTGTCAGTTTTACTTCGACTTCATTGAAGGTACTTCCTTGAGCTGCCACAGCTGTATCATCCGCGTAAAAAAACTGTCTTGTTTGTTGGTTTTTCGGTTGGTCGTTGGTGTAAATGTTGTATAGAATCAGCGCGAGGACACTTCCCTGTGGAAGTCCATTTTTTTTATCTCTCCACCGACTGTTCTTGGACTGGAGCGTTACGTAGAAGCGTCTATTCAGATAAGATATTTCATTAACCTTGTTAGTCGGAAATCCTTTGTAATTTCGTAGAGTTTTACCAACAGCCGTTGATGGTTAAGTGTGTCATAGGCGGCAGTCAGGTATATGAACGCTACTCTTGTTATTTCTTTCCGTTTAAACCCATCTTCAATATGTTGGGTGAGATTAGGAGTTTGGCTGCAGCAACATTTTCGGGGTCTAAATACTGCTTATTCAGGAATAATTTTAGTGTCCACAGATTCAGCGATCCGGTTCAGTATAATTCTTTCGAACACATTGAAAATAATATTCTTTGTGTCTGCCGAATCCTTTCTTGGTTTTAAGAGGACCACCACCCTAGCTTTCCTCCAGATTTTAGAGATTTGGAATGTACAGACGCAACAGTTTATCATTTTTACGAGCCACTCTAGGTCCAAACTGTGTTATTTGTTCTGTTCGTATATCGTCTAGGCCAGCCGCTTTATTATCTTTCATTTGGTGGATCTCACCTCTCATCTCCTCCAGACAAAAGGATGTACCTAGAACATCCTTTTCTTCGTCGATATTTCGTTGTACCCTCACTTTGTTCTTCCTTGATGTCGTCTTACCATTCATCAGGAGACGATGGGCTATCTTATCGGGTGTGACTTTTGTCACATTGGGTGCCGCGGCAGTGGGATTATTGCCAAGATTCCGAATTAATTTCTAAGCGCGTCTGCTGTTTTGTTTCATGCCTAGACTCGTGCCAGCTTGAACCACCTGTCTGTTCTATTGGCGGATATCGCATGTAGCACTTCTTCTTCGGCCTGTATTGTTGCTTCCGAAAATGTATCGCTTTCATATATATCGCTGCTCGTATCTTTTAAGTAGGGGTTTAAATTCTTCATTTAGCCCCGCTACGTATTCAGTTCGACAACCTCAAGTTCTACTTTCAGTTCAACAAATATTTTCGTGATATTTGTTTTACGATTTGTATAAATTTATCGTATGAATCAGAGCACGGTTCTAGCTGGGAAACTTCTTGATCTAATGCTTCAGCGAATTTTTCCCATTTTGCTTTAATGAAATTGAACCTTGTCTTGAAAGGAACAATTTCGTATCTGATTGCCGCGGAGTTATTGGTCTGTGGTGTGTTTTTGGGATGGCGCTTTCAACAATTTTTGTCACCTGGTCTCCAATCCTGTCGCTGACAAATATATTGTCTGGGTTGTAACCTCTGCGCCATATTCCGCTGTTGAAAGAAGCGAGCTGTTTTGGATCACGAATAAGTTTGAGCTTCATGTTTTCAGCCCAATTTTTTAGGTCTTTGCCATTGGAGTCTGTTTCGTTATACCCGTACGCGATACTGTGACAGTTGAAGTCACCCAGTAGGAATTTTATTTGCTGTGATTGAAAGCTATCCGGTTTCTCAAAAACAAAATCAGCGTTTGGCGGTTTGTAGATGGACGTTACCGTACAAGACTTTGATTCCACTGTGAGAATCTCGATGTCATCTCGATATATTAAAGATGTGGAAACTATGTGGGTATCTGGTCTGATGAAGACTGCGCTACCATACTGGTCATGTGGTCTCTCCAGTACAAGTCATACCTCGAATCCTTGGTCTGCTGCTTGCAGTACCTCGATGGGTTTCTTGAACCAGTAGGACATTGACATCGTGCACTCTACACATATTAGACAATAGATCTTCTTAATTTGCTGATAGTCCTTCAATATTAATTGAAGTAGTCATAAAAAAAGGCCTCGACAAAGACCGTTTTGGTTGTGTTTGCATCTGTGACGGTGCGCCGGTGGTGAAAGGATTAGCCGACATTACTCGTTTCCAGAAGATGTCCGATTGCTTTCACATGTGATCGCAATCTACGTGGAGGCTTGATCTGATAACGTTGTAGATAAAAGATTGCTGGGAGGATAAACAATTGAAATAATTTAATAACTGTTAAGTTTGAAATTTTTATAGCTAAATACATGTGATATTGTCCCTATTTAGAAAACGTATTAATTATTTTAAAAAAATTGACATTTGAAGATAATTTTGCAATCATTAAGCAACAAATTATCAAAAACAACTTTATGAACTCTTGTTGAAAGGAATTTCTACGCTTTTTCAGTAGTATTTTGTCACTTCCATAATGAAATTTACTGATTTTTTATTATTTAAAATCAAATATCTTACATTGTTTATAAGTAAAAAATGACGTTTAGTTGTTTATGCATATTTTGTTTGTTGCATATTTTTATCACCAAATTTATTAAAAGCAGTAGTTTAATACATGAATCGAAGAGTGTCACGAAAAATGCTTTGTATTTGCTAACTTCTCTGTTCCAATACACGATTTCATAGAGCATTACAAACCTCGTATAATATGATCTCCCTAGAGAATAATTCCAACAGTCTATTTAAATTCCGCTAGCAGACACTTTACACAAAAAAGTGCAGCTCGTGACTCGTGACAGTCTAAATATTTATACCAAATCCAAATACATTATCGCTTGCATCGGAATAAATTTCATTTCCGAGTGATCTTGAACTTAGTTGACCGACCGACCAGATTTATTATTAGTATGAGTGGAAAAATACCACAGACGATGAACAATTTGTCATTTCTAATGTAGTAGAACAGTAGAAGTTATGTTTTTTTGCATATTTTGTTTTTAAATATATCTATTGTATTATTTAAAACAAAATCCTTAAATTTGTGGATTAATTAAACCCAAAGTAAAGTTTTTTCCCTAAGTGAGTTTTCTTATTATTTATTCGATTTATTTATTCAAAACAAACTTATAAGTTATATTTTTTTGCCTACTTTGCGTTTTACATCTCGATAAATGTTAGTCAATAGACAGTGTGGGACAAACTAATACAACTATGATGGTTGCAGATTAGTCTGACAACACTCATATTTTTTTCAAAGTTGGCAACTCTCTAAATAATATTCTAACTACCACCAAAGATTCCATGTACTACATGAACCGCAGTGGAGCTTACAGATTGTTTTGTTCTGATTGTGATGCTTCCTATGTTGGCAAAATGTATACATCGTTATCAACCAGATCCGCAAAACATTCTAAACGAGAAAATATATCAGACTTTTCTCATCACCTGAAAGTTAATAAAACATTATTGGAATATTCCAGATGTTGTCAGATTGATACACAACATACAAAACAGAAATATATTAGGAAATATCTAACGCAAATCGTTATTCCTGCTTTAATCGTGACTATACTCCTATATACCATCAATCATCTCTGTTCTTTTATCAATATTCTTACTTATCATTTACTCAGTTTATTTGCTTATGAATTTGTCAATTGTATTAATATTTTTGGGCTTAATTTTAATGTTTCTTTCATTACTCACGACTCAGACTATAGACGAATTATTCCACGTTGCAAAAGACAGAGAAACTTTTAGAAATGTGGTGGCCAACCTCCGTTAATGGGGACGGCAGAGGAAGAAGAAGACATATACTTAACCATCACCTAAGAAGATACTGGAATTTTACCGAAATATAGAAGGCTCAGAGTTTATGGCAAGAACATTTAAGAAAACATGCGCATTGCTGTAAGTAGAGCAACTAAACTGCACAGCGTACCATCAGGAGACAAATGGAGCTTTAGAGAATACTCATAGGCAGATGAATGTATACCTTAGGATACAACTGTCAAAATTCCTGATAAGTTGAAGAACGTGGGTAGAATATTATTGTTTTGCTATAACACTGGTATTTGGAAAAACCTGCAGACTGCCAACCCATGTACTGAACGAGACGGAAGCACTATACAACTTAGACGATTATTCCTTAGAGCTGAAATACGGACTACAAGTAGCCCTGAAAGAGGCCAGAAAAACACTGACAAGATCAAAACAGTTAGGAAGAGAAAATATGATGCCAAAACACATACTAATGCCAGTCACAATAATATATAAACCAGGAGACAAGGTATTGGTTCAAAACGAGTCGACTTTCAAAACCTTTTGTTTTCTGGTCCATATAGAGTTATTAAGGATAAAATACCTAACATTACTATAAAGAAAAATATTAAACATGTAATTATTCATAAGAATAAATATAAACTGTATACTTATTAAAAAAAAGGGGGAATAAAACGCAGTGTCAAACGTAATAGTGGTTAAGTAAAAAAAAAAATGAAAATGGACATCGGTTAGTACTTAGAATTGGCAATTAGGAATTAATGGTTGCAAACATTTTTTTTAAACGATTTTTTTGTATTTTTTGGTTTGTGAATATTTATAAAGTAATGATAACATAAATATGAGCAGATGGAAATGAAATGCAACGTTTGCAAAAGTGCATTGCAAAAGTGCAATGAAAAGAAGGTACAGAGCCAGAGAAACTCAAAAGCTTTCGATTTTCTTGAGAATTGACTGTCATTGACTTCCACCAGTTCCCTAGACAAGCTGCGTCTACTAAAAGGTTAACAGGTTTCTTTTTAATTATGTAGCAATACATAATACAACCCTGAACCTAAAATTCTGCTGTCCGAGATTGAAGAAGCTGTAACTCACCTCAAGAAGAATAAATAACCTGGCTGCGATGATATCACGGGAGAGCTTCTTCAGAACATGGGAGACAAATGATGTTACATAATGTGGAAACTTTGTAATAAAATTTGGAGATGCGGAAAGTGGCCCAGAGAATGGCGCACATCATTGTGCATACCAATCCATAAAAAAGGAACAACTACAAAGTGTAGTAATTATCGCACCATCTCACTGATTTCCCATCCAAGCAAAATATTACTAAGAATCATTAAACGCCGTTTGCAACAATACTTAGACAAACAAATTCCCCAAGAACAAGCAGGCTTTGTCAAAGGGAAGGGTACGAGAGAGCAAATCCTTAATATGCGGCAGCTCATAGAAAAGGCCCGCAAATTTAAAATTCCAATAATAATCTGTTTTCTAGACTACCAAAAGGCATTTGATTGTGTAAAGTGGGAAGTTCTCTGGACAGTTCTTTATGAGATGGGAGTTCCAGATCATTTGGCAATATTAATTAAAAACTTATACGAAGATAACTCAGTTAAAATAAGAATTGAAAACCAGCAATCTGATACCTTCAAAACCAGCAGAGGTGTACGACAAGGGTGCATACTATCTCCAGACCTGTTCAATTTATATGGAGAATACATAATGAGGAACGCACTCGATGGATGGAGAGGCGGCATCTCCATTGCAGGAAAAAAGATCCCAAACTTAAGATTCGCAGACGATACAACACTGATAGCAACATCTGAAGAGGAGATGTCGAGACTGATAAAGAGAGTAGAAACCGAAAGCAACAAGTGTGGGCTCAAGATTAATAATCAGAAAACAAAAATCATGATTGTTGACCACGCGAATATCCTCCAAACAACAGGCGCCCTAAATCAATTCGAGAAAGTAGACGAGTGAATTGACAGCCCGCATTGTAGGAAATTATGATCCTCAGCAATGAGGAAACGACAAGAGAGAGAGAGCAAATTATAAAAAAAACTTTTATTTAAAAAGTCCAACAAGAAAACTGATTTTTTATGATTATTAATCATGTAAAATTAAACCGATACTTCATAAAAAAACACTTCTTTCACCAAGTTTTATTGTGAAAAGTTCCCAATTTAAAACCTAATACGATACAATTTTTTTTGATCTTACTGGGCTAAAAGTACACTATTACCTTGCACCGGCTTATATTTTTTTACAGGCTAGGATGCCTATTGTAAGGACTGCTATGTCCGTAATTGTATTATTGCCTATATCCCGCCGATAAACTAATAAGTTGCTAAAACCAAGAGTTTTAATAACTTACTTTTTTCATCCCGATTCTGCTATCTAAAAATTAGGATTGTTTAAATTTTATCCAACTAGATAATAAAAGAACCCTCTCTACGATTTGAAAGAGTAACTTGGAAGATATCCAAAAACTTTTTAAAAAATTGCTACGACATGGAAAAGTAAATCCCACCCTCAAATAAATCTTCCTCTGAACTTTCCGTTGTCATTTGAGAGACCCCTTTAACACCTCGTTAAAGCGGCGTCTCTCCTACGGGAGTCAAATTCCACAATTTAAAAAAACTTAAGAAAAAAGGGAAAAATTACTTTTTAATTTGAAAACTTCGCCGTTATATTTCAAAGCGAATCTAACCTGATAACCGAGAACAACCCATTTACTTTTCAATAGATAAAACTCTTCGTGAGACTCAACCGGAAAAGTTATAAATGATTCCCGCAAATATATAAAAGTATTCCCATGTTTCGTTTGTCGGCCCATTTCATTCCGAAATGGCCGACGATATACAAGATAATGGCTTAGTGTCAAGATAAAGCTCGGGAAATTGTTTCGAACCATTTTTTTCGAATCTCTAAATAAAAACATGCTATTTTTCCTAAAAGTACAAAAGCACTGGGGTGTAAAGTCAGAGAAATAGTGGGTCATTATTGAAATTGTAAACTGTAAATTTCGCTTTTTAGACGAAACAAAGCGCAAACCGAAATTGGAACACAAAAGCAGCAATTTTTATGCAAGTATTGGTTTGATCGTCAAAAATAATAGGTACATGAAAATATTTTTCAGTATTTCTAGCATTATGCTCTGCGCTCGAATAAGTGTTAACCCCCTTTAAATGTATTTAGTTTTAACAAGTAAACAAAACGCTTGGACAGGTCGATTTTTAAAATTATCATAGTACATTATAGCATCAATGTTTCGAACTTTACGCGATCTTTCTTCAGAAGGCTTTTTAACTTTGATTTTTTTTTTAAATGGGAAAGTACATCATATGATACCTCATTTAAAAGCTTGTAAAATACAAATAAATATATTAATAACTTTAGCTTTTTGCTATTTTAAAAGAAATTTGTTTATTGTGAATTTTAAAAATGGTACAACCTCTTAATTTACAAGAAAAAACGAAATGATCACAAATTATGTTGAAGCTCACAGGAATTACCGTGAGTCGGTAAGAAATTTTAATGAACGCTATTATAACCGTCCAATAGACAGGTACTACTTTAAGTCAGTTGTAAGCAAATTTTTTCAGACTGGTATTGTTCAAAATAAGAAACGGACAGAAAAAAAACGTCTACTTGAAAATAAACATACTTCTGTGTTAAGCAAGTTTGTCGTTAATCCGTCAACTCCTACTAAACCTGTTGATCACATTTGTAAATTAGATTAAAAAACAATTTTAAAAATTTAAAAGAGAAATTAATTTTATCCTTACAAAATAAAAATGGTTCAAGAATTAACAGAGGATGACTCAGATAGACGGATGGACCACGTTGATGGTTAAAATGTTGGACACTGTTTTGTCCTAGAATAATACCAAAATATACTTTACAATTAAAATAAGAAAAAGCATCATCTATAACTTTCGTATTAGTTTAAATTTTTTCCTTGTAATAACTTTTTAAACCATAATTAAATAGCTCTAATAGTATTTTGTAATTATCCTTGATAGATATGCTACTACTTAATTGGTATAATTTTCCAATTTTCCTCTAACTTTTTTCAGTACAATAAAGAATGATTATCCTCTCTCTCATACAAAAAAATATCATATTGTTTAAGTTAGCTTCAAGAGCACATTTTTATCCACTGTATACTTTCCTTCCAACTACAGTAAATATTTGTAGTAAAATGAAAAATTCATCACAATCATAACCGTGAACAAGATACCAGCACAGGTTTATCAGCATGATTTTCGTTAAGTCAACATAAAATATTTGTGTGGCTTTATTTTTAGGATATTAAGTAAAAAGGAATTTCATATAATATATTGATTGCTGGAATCACAAAAATAAGCTCAATATAGGTTACACCAACAAATATTGAGTATTTTGGTTTTTGTATACGAATCGATTATATATGTTTAACAAATATATTATGATATCTGACACGAGTTTTATGGATACTTCTTTTAAGAAGTTAATATTAAAATATGTGTCCTTTTTATTTTTTGTTTCGTATTTTTTTAAGTGATTTATATAAGCAGATCTGTTGTTTATATATTTTTCCTCCTTTTGGAACAAAAATGTTATGAAATCTCTCTATTTTGCTCATTTCTAAGTACTGTACGTACCAAACATATGGATTGTAGCTGAGATCACTAATAAACTAATGAAATAGTTTCATTCTACAAACATGTCTCCCCCTTTCGCCTGCATTATTAAATGTGTACCAAAAACTACTATTAAAAAGATTGAAATTACAAATAACGAAATTATAACTCCGGCAGATCTATTTGGCTTCAGAAAGAGCTACTTAGGTATTCAAACAGGCATTGAAAAAACAATGAGTGGAAAAAAGTATGCCCTACCGGTCTCTAGTCTTAGCGCAGATTAGGTTCATAAAAATTTACAAAGTTTGGTCCGAACAATGTACAATATTCCCAATTAATGGATCTTCCAACTTAACCTTACATTGCATGAAATTTAAATATGGACACTAAAAATAAAAAGCATTTCTTATTTTGACATAGCTTTAGTGCTAAACTTAAAAATTCCTCTAGGCAAATTTTTGGGTTGCTCCCCTTCTTTAAAAAATATGGAATGTATACTGTAGGCAAAATTATACAATAAAACTACATATAATATATTAAAATTCACTACGTGAAAACTTTATTCTATATGAAAATTTTATTAAAACAATTAAAACTTGTAGTAAAACAACGAAATATTTTACATTTTTGGCATTAGGGATTGCAAATCCAGCAGCATCCTGAATCCGATTTTAATGTTTTCTTTATTCATTTATGAGTTAAGCTTTTTAGTACAAACTAATAAAAAAAAACTCAAAATAAAAGTTATCTTCATGTATATATATATATATATATATATATATATATATATATACCGGTATTTAGGAGCCACGCCCTTCCGGTAAGGATCTATGGAGGAGTATCACCGAGCCGCAAGCCGATCAGATACCAGCATATTCTAGTCTAAGCCGCAGATTCATCTAGAATTTTAAACTGCTGCGTTAGCCTTTTTTATTTTTCTGCACACCGAGCTGGGGCTCGAACCCACATCCACTAAACCATTCGACAGTGAAGCGAATGAGAATCGGCCGCCTAGCCCGCTTGGCTATCTGACCGACTATAATTAATCTATAATTAAATAAGGACTTATAATTAGTCGCAATTTGCAATGAATCTTACCTTTCCTTAACTTAAAAGGGCTAGAGCAAATGCTACAATTATTATGAGATTTCCAAAAAAACTCGTTCTCAGTAAGTCATGAAAGTCTTCTGCAAAGGGCTTCTATAGCCAGTTTCACCTGTTGAAGAGTGGCGATTTTTTAATTATTTTAACAACTTTTCGTATTTTCATCGCTGTAACGAGGAATCAATTCAACAGGTCTCGCCGTTATTGTTTCACTTTTTACTGCCAATCCTTCATTCATCTCTGTCTCCATATCTTCATTTTCTTCTTCATATTCATTAGTGTCGTCTATTTCTGTTTGTTCTACTTATCTTTGAGGTTTGTTTTTATACAGCACTTCTACTACAGCCAACTTAATTCCAGGTACATAGCACAGTTGTTGATAGCAAGGCATGAGCTTGCCAACTTTCACCAGACCGGCTGTGTCCACCGGACCAATGCTGTCGGTTCAATCATTAAACCAAAAATTTTTCCCATACTCTTATTATGTAAAAGAATGTATGATGGACAATTAAAATCAATATATTGTTGAGTATACGATCCCATCTCTTCTTTTGGCTAGATGGATACGCTCTTGCATATGAGCTTAGAGCAGTAATAGCTTTGTTATCATACAATTTCATCAGAGTCAGGAGAACACCATCGATAATAGTTTTTGACGTGACAACGTCTTAAATTAGGTTGTGGCTCGGAGTCACTCATGAAAAAGTGTAACGCCCGCTCACGTCTGTTACGATGAGTCACCGAACGAGAGAGAGGCCCGCCGGACCGGCGAATGCCTTGCGTCTCTCTCCCACTCAAACATGATCGGTCCGCTGCACGCGCAGCACTAGAGAATTAGGCGCGTTGAATCGGTGCGTGCTTGTGTCTCTGTCTTTCTCGAGCGTTCTTGGCGTTGGAAAACCGAGAAAGCGTCATAATACAAGTTCACACGTGTGGTTAAAGTATCGTCAGCTGTGTCTGTAGTGAAAATGTGGAGTGCTTAGATTCGTCATTTAAAACAACTACAACAATAAAGGTAAATAATTGTACACTAATATTTCATTATCGTAAACTATGATTGATTGATTAATTGTTAGATTGACACAAAAGTTGAGAAACTGAGTTTATAGGTTATGTCATACTATAGACAAATGTTGATAGTGTTAAGTAAATTATTAGTTTAAATCACTCTGCAATCAATCGTAATTCAGTCGATTGAGAAGAAACAGCGCGTTTCAACTGCAAACAACTATTGTGCAATTTAATAATATTCATATCAATAAATATTCTACCGAGAAAAAGACGTTGTCACGTAAAATCTTCGCCCGTAAAACCGACTTTATAGGCAACCGATTTTTTTTGTTCCTGAAATGTAGCTCTCCTTTGTTTTTTTATTTTTTTGTCTGATATTAGTTCACAGCCGGTGAGTCTATTTTGCCTTATAGTCCCTACACACTGTATACCATTCTTTGCTAATTCTAAGTTAATACTGTTTATACCAATTATGAAAATACAGTTTATAATTTTGATGTTTAAAAATATTCTCTGATAACCTGAGAGCCACATTACGAGCTAAACCAATACCTATTAAGTGATGATTATCTTTTCTTGTATAAATTTTAAATTAATAATATCAGTTTTTTTTGTGTTTACTGCTTGACACTGCTTCTACTTTTAAAAGGAGCAATTTGCTCATCAATTGATAAAAAGTTTTCAATGAAAATTAAGTAAAACATACTTAATTCACCTTAGCGATTAACAATCTTATCTTGTATAATTTATCATCATCTTAGGACTTTTTAGAGCGTTGTTTATGTTTAGAGCTGTCGTTCATATATAAATCTTCTTTTTTTCGGTTTAGACTCATTACATCAGCTACTTGGGTTATTCTTATGTTAAGATTCCAGAACATTTGGTGTCTTGGTAATTTATATATTGACATATAAAATGACATGCCAATAAATTGTTTTATTTTACTTTTGCAAGATGACGCAATATAAATTAGACTGCTCAATCAAAAGTTCAATCAGCTCATCGTTAAAAAATTTAGTTAAGTATTCTATTGGCTTTTTTACTTCATTTGCTGTAGGTACATTACCTTTCCATTTCGAAATAGGTAATGAAATTTTTGTTTTACAGACTTTCCATCGGTAAGATACTTTTAACGTTTATTTCCTAGAATTAGATGAATCTTCCACTTCTCGTGACTCACTAGATAGAATGTAATTCCCCTCATCTGAAGTTCTATATATATATATATATGAGAGAGAGAGAGAGGGAGAGAGAGAGAGAAATACATAAACGAATTAATAAATAAATACAACAAGAAATTAAAGAAGATTTTGAGATTAGAATTAATTTATTTAACTTATACTTAAGAAATAAAAGATTAAAGACCATGTTTCAATATCATTTAAAATGTTTAGTTCCACTGAAACCACCAAGATTTTACGCCTTAAAATTTATTTTTATTAGAGAATCCAATAAAAGTTTTAAAAGCTTTTACCTGAGATATCACTTAGCATCTCCTGATATTTAAAAAATGGAGCAGCGACTCTTTGGGGGAAACGTATGGATTAGGATATTCATGATAAAATATATGAATAAAAAACTTCGCTGTATTCAAAACAAACATTCGGGTAAACCATCGGATTTTGCATATCATTCGTTTTTAAATATTAATGGAAAGTTACCTCGAAATAACAACGGGAATGGGGAAACGATTGCAAATTTTGTTTTATTTAGGTTAATAAATTTGCTTTAACTGTAACAGTAATTAAGGAGGGAGATATAAAAACAGTAAATTATACGGAGCCAAAAAAATCGTAAGGTAAGAAAATTATGAAATCACATATTTATACTGCTCTTTTTAGGATATTTTTATAAGAGAAAAAACATTTTCCTACACCCAACTTCATATATTATACAAATTATGAATTGCTTTGCCATATTTAAGTAACTTGCTTTAGATTTAACTAGCATGTTTTCTGGGTGGTAAATGCTTGTTAAAATTGACACAACAATTATATATTTATGACTTGAGCTGCTTAAAGTAAAGCAACAATAGTTAATGAACTAAACCAGTACCAAACCTGTTGTATGGCAAATATAACAAGTACAAATTATAATCAAGTAAACATAGACAAACAGTAACGTATAAATAAAAATCTTAAACAAAAACAAACTTTCAAACAGATTTAAGACCAAATAGGGACAATAACAAGACTGAAGCTGAGACTGATACTGAGCCTCACGCGAGATCTGCAGATGTAGTGTATATTGGTAGCGACTGCATTCAATGACTGGTTAAACAGTAGAACAGTAAGAGGCTAAATTTTCAATTAGTGTAAGGGTGGCCGCACACAGAAAGAGCAAAACTGTTTTAGTCAAAAACGTTTTTGTTTGAAACGAAAACGTTTTTGTTTCCACAAGAAACACTTTGTTTTCAAGAGAAACAAAACGTTTGCACAAACCATACTGCAATCAGTTTTCTGGTGGTGGTTCCTTCTACCATCCTATAAATGAGGAAAGAATCTGGCCTCAATCAGTACAATTAATTTTTCTGCGTCCACTTCAATGATACACACAATATAAACAAGCAAAATATCGCTGTTTCCATATGTGCTTCTTGTTGACTACTTGAGCGGTTTCAAGAAGGGAATTCCAAAAACACGTTGCGTCTGCGTACATTGAAATGTTTCGACACAAAACGACGATCCGGTAATCAACATCAAACAGACTGACTGAAACTAAATGAGCCTAAACATGCTTTAGACACACGACTAATTAGTGTGCGTCAGCTCATTTCATTTATATTTAAACATCAGCATCAGACTCGTTTAGTCAAAAACGTTTTTGACTAAAACAGTTTTGCTCTTTCTGTGTGCGGCCACCCTTAGTTTCAGTCAGTCTGTTTGATGTTGCTTACCGGATCGAAGCGGCCACCCTAACGCTCATAATTACCCGACCCATTCGGCTAATGGTGCGCGCAAATATCACGTAAGTCACAAATACATTCTTTTGAAATATTACAGTTCACTTGTAACTTGAGTAAACTATATACTTAAGCATATAAACAATCTAGGCCCTTCTGCTCGTGTCTGAGAGTTAGGGTGCGGTTCTTTCAAAAATTATGTAGAAGCTGTTTCTATTAGCTTTAAAATTAAAATGACATGGGCGCCATTACTTAATAGCTTATCCTCGTAAGAAAACGAGCTCAGTCAAAGAAATAAAATGAAAAAACAAAGTTAACCTTTATTATTATGTAAGAAACAAAAAGTTATTAAAAGATTCTACGTTCAAAAGTTACGTCATACCAGAAAAGAAATAAACAATCTATGTTTACGGTATTTAATTATACATAAGAAGTGCTTATACGAAACTTAATTTAAAAGGGTATCGTAAGAAAATAAACATTTTATATCTTGACATTAGATTATGAATGAGAAATATATGAAAATAAAATTATACTTTATCCCAAATTTTGTTCACATAAAAAAATACATATGTTTATTAGCTAGAATTTAGATATTTATTGTAATTAAAAAATCAATAATAAATTACTTCACTGTTATTTAGTTCATAGATAATCTTCACTAATCAATAAAAAAAATATATAAAATGGGTACAAAATAAATTATCCAAATGCTTGTGTGGCGTGTAGAAAGGATATAATTTGTTTTTGCCCTCTAGGTACTCGGACTGACAGAAACGTTAAATCTATTACAGCAAGCACGTAACATAAAAATATATAGGATTGGGCAGCTAAGCAAACGGGACATTCCTCGAATTGTTGGTTTCAGAACACATACAATTATTCCATAACTATTAAGATAACCTCGGACCAATAAACATAGTTCTAGCAACTATTAGAGTTCCAGGTAAGGGTCTCGTCAAGAGACCACCCAAACAAAATTTTCGTCCTGTTTGTTGGACGTACAAAGTGAGAAAGAGAGATAAATGGCGAAGAGTTTACGAACGCTCCAATTTTGAGGCGGCCAAGGTTGGAACCATTAGGACTACAGTTCTGATTCTTGGAGTAGGTTAGATGCTTCCGCTCTCGGCCGATATATGGCGTAAGCGACATTATTTTGAATATTTACTCGGAATTATAATAATAAATTTTTTGAAACTTTCGAATCGGTTACTCATTTTCTGAAACATTTTCGGAGCTGCTGTCTTCAAAAATTTTAGCTTTTGTACCTTTTTTCAATTTCGTGATTTTCTCTTTGCCCATTTGTCCATTTAGACTTGTTTAACCAATATTGCCTTTATTTTCTTTTTTCAATTTCCTAGTTTCTCTTTGTTAAGCATTTCTGTAAATATCTGAGATTTTTGTTTTTTCCGGCAAGACTTTTTTGGTTGGGGTGGTTTCAGTAGCGGAATTGGATTTTCTAAAATGCTGCTGCTGGATCTACTTGGAACTGCAGCATCATTATTTTTTGTATTAGAGACTTGAGTTTGGTTGTCGCTATAAGAGGTGGACGGAAGCGGTTCATCACCAACTACAACAGGTAAATGATAAGTTGCGGCTTAAAAGTCATTATATGTCATTATTTGGATCATCTTTCGACGGTTTTATGGTATTTTCGAAATGCTAAAGCCGTTCATAAAGAAGATCTTCGTTAATCCAGCCACTTTTAGGAGAGATAAACATTGGTGGGATATAACAGATATTTGTGACTGTCTAAAGTCCCATTTTTTTGGCAAAGCTTTTGAACAGTGGTAATTACTCTCTCGTCAACGTTAAAAATTCGGTATTTGGCGCAAATTATTAACAAAGATGGTAACTTGCTGTTTATTAAAAGCCGAGGTCCTATTTATGATGGGGGGTTCAAGCTTTTTTAGAGAAATTTCTGGATGTCTCTTTAAAAAGCCATAATACTAGTCTTGGCCTGCCAATATTATGTGAAATATTAAATGAATAATATTATATGAAATAATTAAGTTATCTCCAGAATTTACGATGTCCATCATGAACACATTTCTTACATTTTCAAATAGAAGATTTTGGAATATTAAACCTTGTCCCAGCTTCGCGTATTTTATTACCATGTTTTATGAAGTCTAGAGCTTTGCTCCTGGTTTTAGCATCCCAGGACGCCTTTGTGCTTTTTCATTGATATTTTGTCATCTGAAAAATAATGTCTAAAAAACATGTTATATTAACGTTTAGAGTTATTTTGTTGTAGCATGTTAATAAGGATAGCTTGATTGAAAAATTTGTATTTAATTTCATTGACAGAATATATGGTAGTTACGAAACGTAACAAAATGCCTTGATATACCTTGTCGCCTAATGGTGACCATTAGATGACCTTTCACTTCGCCACATAACACAAAAAAACTGACTATTCTTCTTCTTCACGTGCCATCTCCTCTAAAAAGGTTGGCAACCATCATGGCAATTCGCACTTTCGATACCGCTGCTCTAAAGAGGTCAGCAGAAGTGCAGTTAAACCAAGCTCTCAAATTATTCAACCAGGAGATGCGTCTTTTTCCGCGACTCCTTCTACCCTGTATTCTTCCTTGCATTATTAATTGAAACAAGTTATAACGCTCGCCCCTTATGACATGTCCCAGATATTGCAGTTTTCTGACTTTAATTGTATTTAAAACCTCTTTATCTTTTCCCATTCTTCTCAACACCTCGACATTCGTCACTCTATCCACCCAACTTATTCTTAATATCCTTCTGTAGGCCCATAACTCGAAGACTTCCAATCTGCGCGAAACATTTTTCTTTAAAGTCCAAGCCTCCAACCCATAAAATAATACGGAGAACACGTAGCATCTCAGAAGTCTTATCTGTAATCCCTGCTGCAGAGTACTTTTTTCAGTTTGTTGAAAGAATTTCTTGCCTGTCCTATTCTTGCCTTAATCTCTTCTATGTACTCATTATTTTCGTTAATTATTGTACCCAGATATTTATATTTTTCAACTTTTTTAATTTGTTCTCCATGTATTGTTGTTTTCTTGGCGCTGTTGGGCTTTTGTAATTACCATAAATTGTCTTTTTTGTGTATAGGGACAGTCCGTTTTCTTTACTGACTTCTACCACTCTGTAAACCATTTGTTGTAAATCCTCAAGACATTCCGCTAATAAAATAGTGTCGTCGGCAAACCGTATATTATTGATTGGTCGGCCATTTACTTTTATTCCCATAGTTAGTTCTTCTAGTGCTTCCTAGATTATTTCCTTTAAATACAAATTAAACAAAGTAGGAGACCGGACACAGCCCTGCCTGACGCCCCTCTCAATCTGTATTTCATTTGAAAAGACGTTGTTCTCTTTTACCACAGCGATATGATTATAGTAGATAGCGCTATACTGACTATACCAGCATCTAAAATGGTAAATAAATAACGTGTATATGTACTTTTTATACTAGATTTTTATCAAGAGAAAAACTTACCGCTTATTTTTTCTACACACACGCTGTAACATACCCGCGAAAACATGTAAACGATAACTGCCATACAGTAAAGTATCTCCCGACGTTTGTTTGTGTGGGATAGATCTGGCAGTTGCTAATAGGTCGCGCAAAAATATAGTGTTTGCCATTTTAATAAATAGTAGATTAGAAATATGAATGAGCAGAATTACCTGATGCGCACCATTATCCGACTCTCCCCAACTCTTTAAAACTACAACGAAAAAAGTTAACTTTGTCATCAAGTAGGTAAATCATAACACTACCACAAGCCATTTTTGTTCCATTATTTTTGTTTTTTTTTTGATAAAAAATATTTTTGACGTCTGTCAGAAAGATGCAATTACTGTAAGCAGCAGAAATTAAAATCTGAAGGGAGTCATATTCAGCAATAAAATTACCTAGTACACAACCATTTATCTGCCTGCTGTACCACAGTTATTTTAATGAATTTAGTATCTCAAACGGAAGTGTAATAATGCACTAAGAAACTCCAACGCCGGAGAATAATAAAGGCAGATTCTCTTTGACTCGAGTATTGTACAAAAGGAATTCTTTTCACTTTGGGTAGACATAAACGTCGAGGGGTTTTTCTGTTTGTGAGTTAAGAAAAAGAACTTGCTTGTGGCACTTGGGACTCCAATTATTGCAAAGGGAACTGAAGGACGAATATTGCCTTTAGGGGATCATTCTAAATTACACACGTCTTGACAAATGCCCGAAGTTAATCTTGGTTTAAGGTAAGTGGGGTTCAAGAAATAAATGCAATTAATGTAGGGTTAAGTTGAGTACACATGAACAAGCGACGCATTCGATTTACGCAGATATGCCAAAAATTACTTAGAGTATAGAAGAAATACTTACGAAGAACTGTCCACGATCGTATATAGTCCAAATCAATCAAAGAATGTAAACATTCCATTTTCGTTTTCAATTCCTATTCAGTTTTAACTCTGGTTGGGATATTAGTCACTTGCAGAGACTGACATGCATAACTTTACTTTATTGATTTTTTAAACCATTTATTATTAAAAATTTGAATACTCTTACAGACTTGGCTCATTAAATAAAAAAAAATTAATACTCAATATTGGATATTGTCAAAATTTCTACAAATAGCTTTCTTTTTTATTAACAGAACAAACTGATAGAATTTTAAATAAGATTTTTAATTATTTAAACGCCGGCTAGCTAATAGCTTTATTGATTGATTTTTTCTTTAATGACGTTCAACTAACGGCACAAATAGAACGGAATTAACGTGTTTTACTTTTAAAACCTTTTAGGTTGTTAATCCTGGCAGCCGAATCAAATATTTAAACTCAAAAAACGCGACTCGAGAGCCGAGGAAAAACGTTCATTAAGTGTAAACAGGATTAAAAATTGAAGTTGAGAAGTGTTTTTCATTTTGGATGCGCAATTTGTAGCTGTTTCGAGTGACAAGGGGTATTATTAGGGTGTATCGGAAGTTAGTTTTAAAAGTACGAGTTATTCTGGGATCAAGGACATTCTGATTTCCGTCGAGTTCATAATTTTTTTATTTATTTAATAATATCACTTTACAATCTGCTTAATATATACATAAAATAATTAATAAATATAATAGAAAATACATGGTTTATCGTAGGAACCATTTGTCAAAGGTTCATCCCATTTTGTGTAAATTCAATCTTCTGGTCAGAGTCCTTTCACCTTTTCATTACTGTGGGGGTATAATATGTCCCAGCGGATTTCAAAAAATCTGTTGGCATTTGTTTGTCCCCAAAGTCTATGTTATTTGAACGCATCCGTATTTTTAGACATTCCTTACTCATTACCTAGTAATATGCAACCTACACATCACGTCTGTAAGCTATAAATTAATGTTAACTAAACACGTGCATCAACAACTCGTAAATCGTACAATTTTAGTAAAGAAAAAGTAGCTGCTCTGTTTTTTTAACCGATTTTATATAATTTAGTTGCTGATTAACGCAGGCTAGTGATATATATTGTTTATTTTTGATATAGATTTTTCCATAATTTCTAAACGGGACTCCAGTGTCCCAGTAGTAGTTTATACCAGGTCGTATTTGTCCCTTTCGTATTGTCTGGTTGCAGACTTACTATGGCATGTAAACGTTTTCTAAGAGCTTCAAGAAGAAATTGAAAACATCTCACATATTTCTAAAAATGAATCCGAGAAAGAACCTTATGCTGCCTTAGAGTCTGATTATGTACCTGGTGATGATTCTGTCTCAGATTCTCATGATGTACCTGAGAATACTTCTGACCGTGTAGATATAAACATTATTTTTTTCGACGAAGAAAGTTGGCATTATGCAAAGTTTGGTTTAAGCCATGCCAAGGGACCTCGTCCGGAGATCTCCCCTTCGGGAGATGTTTTGCCACTCACTTAGGATCCGTAATTTGGTAACAATTGAAACATCTTTAGTTATCGCATATTTCACGATCATAGAATCAGCTGAATTGGCGTCGTGACGCTCACACTTATCTGCTTCTTCATTACCTGGAATTTCAACATGTGAAGGATCCAAATGAAGATTACCTCCTTATTAAGATTTTGTATTTTTATCAAATTTTATTTGAATTTTTCCTAAAATGTTATTCTCTGGGTATATTTTTCCTATGGATTGTAATGAGTTTAGTAAATTAGTAAAAATGATGTATTTCGTAGATGTAGTACACAATGTACTTGGCATATAATTCTGCATTAAGCATACTGTATTCTATAAGATAAACTTAACACTATTTTCAGAACTGACCACTAGCCTAGCGAATAAATAAGTTTATACATTATTCTGGCACCAAAACATCATATATTGAAGGTTGAATACATCATATATTCTTATTTTAAAAGTTATTGCGATGTATCGGGTACGGGACCACCTTTTTATTTTGTTGAATCCATTTCTTGATTGTCCTATCTTTGCCTTGAGGTCTTCAAGTAGGCGAGCGGTTTACCCCTCAAAAGACGCTTAGAAACAGAATATACCGACTAAAATTCTTTTTGCATTTCTAATGCACCAAACGTTTTTTATTCGATTCTATATATTTTTCCAAGATGAAATGTATTTTTTTTTTAATTTTTACAAGTGCGCCGGCAATTGTTATTAACAAATAACTAATACAAAAAAGCAATTTCACCGAATTGCTTCGAAATCAATTTTTTTAGGTGTATCTCATCAAAATAAACACTTTTTTTTTCCTGATAATTTTTCGAAAAATGCTTCCTTTTCGAGTTATTTGCATTTTTTTGTTGAAAAAATGCCGTAATTAGTGATTTTTGGGATTTTTTTTCTAAAAAACTACTAAATGAATTGCAATTCTACAAATAGCTTTATAATCTTTAAACCGTCGTGTACAAGTTAGAATATTTTGACAAGGATAATTTTTTTCTCTCTTGCTAAAAACGTGGACCCAAATATTTCGAATATGCCTTTCGAGCAGTCTACCGCTAAGTGTGTACAGCGGTTGCGGCGATACAGGCGTGCGGCACGTACAAATATTTGTTTAAATTTAAAAAATTAATTCAATACAAATATTACGTACAATTTATTAAAAAAAAGATATTTCTAATTATTTTTATATAGACATATTATAATTAAAACAATTAAAATTAATTTTTTACAATGCTATAATAATGTAATTTTTCTTTTAATATACTAAATTATTGATTGTTTTATTACAGTGAAATACATTAAGCAATATATAATTAATTTTCATTGAAAAATATAATAAAATTAAAATTTAATATTAATTATACATCGTTTTCATTGTCAATAATTTGAAAATTTTCGTCAACAGCAACAGGATTTCCATCTAATAAGCTGATTTCATTGTCTTCAATAAAGTCGTCTTTAACATTTTTACAATTTTCTGGTGTACATGCATATACTGCGCAGCATTCTAAATTATAGGAAATACAATTACAATTTTTCGTAGAACATTTTCCGGCACATGAGCAGAAATACTTTTGTAACATATCTAAACTAGTTTCGCCTTCAAAATAATTAAAAACGAAACAATTATTTTCCATTGTGCAACCATGGGTTAATGGATCAAGAGATGAAATAATATTGTTTTTTGCTTAAATTCATTCATTTATTTGCCACTTTGCACTTAAGTAATGTTGCAATAATGCTGGTTTCGAAGGTGGTAATTTTTCATTAGATGCATTTTTTTAGCGCCTACAGCACCTCAACCGCTGTACACGCTTAGCGGGATACTCTCGAAAGGCATATTCGAAATATTTGCGTCCACTTTTTAGCGAGATAGAAACCATTTATCCTTGTCAAAATATTCTAACTTGTACTCGACGGTTTAAAGATTATAAAGCTATTTGTAAAATTGCAATTCATTTAGTAGTTTTTTAGAAAAAAAATCCCAAAAATCACTAATTACGGCATTTTTTCAACAAAAAAATGCAAATAACTCGAAAAGGAAGCATTTTTCGAAAAATTATCAGGAAAGAAAAGTGTTTATTTTGATGAGATACACCTAAAAAATTGATTGCGAAACAATTCGGTGAAATTGCTTTTTTGTATAAGTTATTTGTTAATAACAATTGCCGACCCACTTGTAAACATTAAAAAAAAATACATTTCATCTTGGAAAAATATACAGAATCGAATAAAAAAGGTTTGGTGCATTAGAAATGCAAAAAGAATTTTAGTCGGTTGATGCTCTGCTTATAGGGGTAAACCGCTCGCCTAAAGGTAGTCATGATCATCTTTATTGATTGTTACTAAATTTTTAGACATTTATATTTTCTTTGCAAAAATATCTTCTTCCATAATCAAATACAGGAAAAGATAAATGGAAAATTAACACAGTGTATACCAGTACAAAGCGAAGTCAGACAGGGTAACTCGTTAAGCCCACTTCTCTTTAATATAATAATGAACGAAATAATACCAGCAGTACGTAAAGGTCATGGTTACAGAATGGGGAACAAAGATTAACACACATCTTCAATATAACTGTCAAGAAATACAATACGATAATATCAGCAGAAAAAACCAAATGTATGACATCTAATTACCTACTACGATGTAAAATTGAAATTGATGGGAAAATAATAAAGCAGAAAGCAAGGTTTAGATTTCTGGAAATAGGAACTGGTTACGGAGATGTTGAAGAATTACGACAACAAAGCTTAAAAGCAAGTAAAGCGACAGGATCTCTTAATGACACAATTTGCAATAACAAACACCTTAGAAAAGACACAAAAACAAGAATCTATAAAGCAGCAATTAGACCTATAATAACATACACGGCGGAGACAAGACCCGATACATCAAAAACAAGACGACTACTAGAAACAACAGAGATGAAAATACGTCGGCGAATATCAGGGAAAAGTGTTTTGGATAGAGAGAGAAGCAAAAACATAAGAAGAGCATGAAATATAGAAGACATAAATGAATGGGTAACATAACGAAAACAGTGAAACGAACACATTAGTAGAATGGTAGAGAATAGGATAGTACGAATAGCAAAAGATAAGTCACCAAATGGACGAAGAAGTATTGGCAGACCAAGAAATAAATGGTGCGATAATTTAAACAATTTAGGAGGCTAATATTAAAGAAGAAACAGGCTTTAAAGCTTATATACAAAAAGGAAGAAGAAGAAAAAAAAGCTATTTTCTTTACGCCCTCTACGTATTTTCAACGTTTCTGGATGTTGCAGATTTTTTAAAATTATCACAAACGTGGTATATTTTAAATTAAGCTATTGGATATAAAGGTAATATAAAGAGATGAGCTATTTTTCTCACTAATATCTAGTGCTCTGTCAACCATGTTGTGTATCTTTCAAACATTCAGTTATTAGAACATGTAACGTTCCGTCACTTAACTAATCCAAAACATGTTTAATTATAATCTTATCTAATATAAAATTATAATATAGTCTTACTAAAGGATTTTCTCTTTGTTCTCCGTAGAGGGACAGTGTAAAATGAAGGTAATTGTACTTCCATTATTTGTTTAACTGTAACGTCATTTATTTCTAGGTTTTTCAATGTTTTACCGCAAAAATGTTTATTATACAGAGTGTTTTCGCCATATTATGGCAACATTAAAGCGACATATACCACTGAAATGGAGTTGAGAATAAATTTATGAATCAGAAACAAGACACGACACAACTACCATACAAAGGCTATTGGAAACAGCGAAGATGGAAATACTGAGAAGAACTATAAAAAATGTCATAAGAGACAGTAACAGAAGTGAGGGCATTAGAAAATGTAACCTAATCACATAAAGGTAAATGTTTTTTGAATTATTATCACAGCACATAAAATTTAAAGTAAACTTTTTGAACCACTCTGTATAATAAGCATTTTTGCGGTAAAACATTGAAAAACATCCAATGTTACTTTTAATTGCGAGTTTATCAGGTATTTCAAGGAAGCTTTACAGAAATAGATTGCATAGACGATCACAACCATTCATTATGTAGCCGACAGTTGACGTACAGACTCATGGCAATCTTTCAAATTTTAGTTTGAATTGAATTTTGGACGAACAAATAGAGTATTATAGGCCATAAATTCAGTTAATTGTGGAATTTATGTCTGTTGATGTTTTGGGGTAATAAACACGTAGTATTTTGAAAATTTTGATAAAATATTTGACATAATAGGAATCTATTGGATTTTATTGACTGACCAATGCGTAACACTGATAAATATAAGATGTATGTTGAAAATTATTACGAGGATTTTTGAGTAACTTTTCTAATACACAAATACCTCCTGTGGAGTATTCCACATGGGTTTTTTTTAAATATATAGGGCTGTTGCGTAACAACAGCGTTTAATATTTTTAATTCATTCTATATTATTCTATATCAGATCGTTTATGAGTTTGAAGGTTTAAATTTATAAAATTGTTTTGTAACATTTAATAATCAGTACAGGCGTCTAAGGGGAAAAATGTCAGAATATTACAATTATTAATATCCATGCCCCAACAGAAGCAGCAGATCAACTGGTAACCGATCAATTCTATGACCAACTACAAGTGAAATGTGAAAACGCACAGAAGAGAGATGCAGTTATAGTCCTGGGTGATATGAACGCGAAGCTGGGAAAAGAGCCAATATATGCAGAATCCTTTGGTAAGCATAGTTTACATGCTATTACCAGCAACAATAGTATAAGAGTGGCACAGTTGGCAATGGCAAACAAACTAAGAGTTGTTAGTACGTGTTTCCCTCATAAAAATATTCATAAAGAAACCTAGATGATACCTGGTACTAATAAATTTAATCAAATTGATCACATATTAATATCTAAGCGGTGGGCAACCTCCGTAACGGATGTTAGAACTTGTAGAGGCGCAAATTGCGATTCGGACCATTTCTTGGTTATATCGAAGATAAAACAAAGAATATAAATGGTAAGAAAAGAGAAAGGTGCCAAATAAAGAAAATGGAACACATATATGTTTAAAAATCCTAAAAAAAAGAATGAGTACCAGCAGAAAATAAAAGTAATATTAAATGAAAGAGGAGAACAAAACAACATTGCAGAAGAATGGAATGTCATCCAAACGACAATTACAAATATTTCAAAGGAAACATTAGGTGAAACCTCAAGCAAAAGAAACAAGGAATGGTTTGACCACGATTGCCAACAAGTAATAAATAGCAAAAATATAGCTAGACAGAAATGTCTACAAAGGGATTCCCAATTGATTAAAAGGGCATATGAAGAACTCAGAAAAGATGCAAAGAAAATATGTAGAAGGAAAAATAGAGAAATGTTGAATAAATAAATACAACAATTTACAGATTATAACAACAGAAGAGAGACTAGAAAATATTATAAGGAAACCAAGCAATACACCCAAGGATACATGCCAAGATCAACAGTTTGCAAGGACAAAAATGCGGCAATTATCAGCGAGAAAAAAGAAATAATGAAAAGGTTGAAGGAGCATTTTCAAGAGCTCTTAAACCTAGAAAAAGAACAAAACGAAGATGAAGAAATAATTCACGACACAGCAGAACAACTATTTAAGCAAGCAACATTGGAAGAAACGATAAACGTCATAAAACATCTGAAAAATAACAAAGCATCTGGCACAAAAGGAATAACTGCAGAACTGATAAAGAATGGTGGACATGCGCTATGGAGGCGTATCCATAAACTAATTGGACACTAGAAGTCATCCCAGAAGATTGGAAAGTAGGAATCATACTTCCTATGTACAAAGGGGAAGACAAAAATGCAAAAACTATAGGAGCATAACAGTTTTAAATGTGTTGAATATAACATACCTAATTACAACTTGTATATCGATTTCAAACAGGCGTTTGATGAAGATGATAGTAATCTAGAGCAATATATAAAAAATAAACCTCATAAATGGGGCATAAAAGTGTTTGCAAGAGCAGGACGCAGCGGCATACTATACGATTTTGAGATATATGTGGGGAAAGGAATAGTCCAAGATGAGTCAGGTCTTGGAATTAGTGGGGAAATAGTATTGAAGTTGGTCAGAAATCTGCCAAACCATATGAATTTCAAGATTTTCACAGATAATTGGTTCACATCCTATAATCTACTTATTAGTCTGAAATAACGGGGCTTCCGTGCTGAAGAGACTGTAAGAAGTGGGCGGCTGGCAGGTTGTCTTTTTTCAGAAGACAAAGTTCTAATGGAAAAAGGTCCTCTGGTATGACAATAAGTCCGTCATATTAGCATCGAACTATATACGAAAATATCCTCTTGATAAAGTGAAGAGATGGTGCAATGAGCAAAACCTATGTAGAAATCGAACGGCCAGCAATTGTCAAAAAATATAATATTTCGATGGGGGGTGTGGATTTGCATGACATGCTTGTGGAACTATATAGAATCAAAATCAAACCAAAAAGATTCTATTTGAGAATAATATTTAATCTTATTGATACATGTATTGTCAACTCTTGGTTGCTGTACCGAAGACACTGCAAACAAAAACAAGTGAAACACATCACCCTTCTCCAATTCAAATCTCAAGTTGGACATGCGTTACTAAAAGCTGGAAATTCCGACATGAGAAAACGAGGACGTCCTTCTCAAGAGAATACACCAAATAAGAGACAAATAATGCATCCTGCACCAGTGCAAGATGTTCTATTTGATGGCTTAGGACACTGGCCACTACAATTTTATTGAAACCTATAAAATTAATAAATAATCAATAACACTACTTTATTCAATTAAAAAAAATAATTTAATTTATTTTTTAAAAATACTAAAAATATATTATGAATCTTTGCGCTGTAGTTTTTGTAAATGTTACAGTAGAATTCCATAAAACCATTTTATTTAGTTCAATAAAGCCCTCGACAGTATCTTTTAAAAGTAATTAAGCTCTTCTGAATACATATTCGTTGAATACTTTTTATTACGTATGCATAAAACTACACGTGTCATGTTTAAATTAAAACCACCCCCGGTTTTTCGCCGAACGAAGTGGGAGGAAAATTCCGCGACCAGAAAAACAGTATCGCGGTGCGTTAATTTGCGGTACAAACAACTCACTAACCGCCCATTTGAGCATCGCACTTTTATCAAGTAAACATGAGAAAGACGTCATTTGCATACGTAAGATACGCAGAGAAAATGGAGTCCCCCAGACAGCAATGAGTTCCACCCCAACTTTCTTTAATAAGACAATGTACACAGTTGGATGGATCAGATAGTTTTAATTGTTTTATGTAACTTTTGTAATAATGTTTTAAATTATTATATGTGCTCCTCCTTTCTATTTAAGTTTAACGGGGAGTGTTGCCGTTAAATATTAAGTTCGACGTTGTTTTAATGTTGTTCAAACATAAAACAAGCTCAATATACAAAATTTAGTGTTATGATGTTACATTATACAAACATTACGTTTTAAACTCAGGATGGAGATGCTTAATTAAATAGAACCGGATTTAAAAATATATAACAGCAAATATAATACATTCAAAAATACATGTATAGTCCTACCAGAGATCTAAGAGAGTCATTAATATTTATTATCGATAATTGTCTTCCGCAAGGCAGCGAGAGATCGCCTCTGGACATGATCGTATTTTATTTTCGATTTGAATTACTTATTCGATTGTTAGGTGTATTTAAAAGCCGGTCTTTATCATTGTCTACTAAAGTTATAATAGTTGTAAAAATATTTACATACACTACATTCACATATTTATAAAACTTTATCATTTCTAAATAGAGGCAAAAATATTTTAGAAAATTATTTTCAAAATTGAGGTGTGTCTAAAAGTTGGTTTTATACCGTTATCAACTAAATTTAAAAATATTTACATAAATTACGTATACATAGAAAGTTTACCATTTATAAATACAATTCAAAAACTACTTACATTTAAAAAAAAAAAATAGATCGATAAGTCAGTTTCACTATCACTGTCGTTATCTAGATCTATAATAATTGTTTCTTTAATAAAAATAAAAATAAAAATAAAAACATTTATTGCCTAATAAAGAGTAACATTTCATTCAGTATATGATTCATTATAGTATTCTTTTTTCAGCGTCCCGCACTTGCACCGCCAGCTTCTTGGTTGTTTGTCCTCTCGGCACCCTGGACATCTTTGTGTGGTTTTATCCTCGTCTTCTTCTGTAGGTACTAATTACGGCACCGTACCTACTTCCCTGCTTGGCTGTTTTCCGGCAACCATCCGGCTAGACCCTGATCAGGTGGTCGATCAGTTTGTGGGTAATTCTATGCATCCTCTGGATCCTGTTCTGCTCGAGGATGCCCCTAGTCTTTTGGAGTCTTCTTGTAGCCTGGTGGAGGAAATACCTGGTCCTTTTCTCGGTCACCTCCCTCAGTGGTGTGTACTGTAGCCTTTCTCTGATGGTTGCATTCGTAACTCTGTTTTTCCATGATGTTCCGTCGATGATCCGGTAACATGATGTTTCGGTGGCTTTTAATCTTCTCCAGTGTGTCTCTGCGATGGAACTCCACACTGGGATTGCATACAGCATCACCAATCTCACATAGGCCTGGTACAACTGAATTTTCTTGGCCTTGGACAGCGGGCTGCTCCTAAAAATGAAAGGGAGAATTAGTCTTTTAGCTGCATTAGCTTTTACCTTAGTTTTGTGTATGCACCCGGAAGTTGAGTCTTCTGTCGAGGTGGACTCCTAGTTACTTGACTGAGTCTTCTTCCTGGATCCTGTTGCCTCCTACTCTGATTTCGTTTTGTGGTGGTCTCGAACCCTGGCTGAAAACTATGAACTGCGTCTTTTGGGCGTTGATTTTTATCTTCCATTTTTCGGTGTGTCTCGTGATTTTCTCCAAGTTGTTTTCCATATTCCTGATGATTCTTCCTTCGTCTTTTCCGGATGCATACACTGCTGTATCGTCTGCATAAAGAGCTGTTGAAGTTCTTGGATCTGTAGGTAGGTCTGAAACAAAAATGTTATATAAAATTGGAGATAAAATGCTGCCCTGGGGCATTCCTTCCGGAATATCCTGAATTGCTGACATCTTTTGGTCCACTGAAACTTGGAATGTTCTGTTGGACAGGTATGTGTCACAGATGTTGATGAGGTAGTGAGGAAGCCTAGCTTTGTTTATCTTGAAGATTAGTGCCTTTTTCCAAACCGTGTCATATGCTTTTTCTATGTCCAGTATGGCTAGTCCTGTCCTTTGGTTCCTGTTGAATTTTATTTTGGTGTCGCTGATGATTCTTGCTAATTGAAGTTCGGAGTTCCTTCCTTTTCTGAATCCGAATTGTTCCTCTTGGATAATTCTTCTTCTTTCTGTGTGCTTCATCAGTCTCTTGTAGATGATCTTTTCCAGAATTTTCCCATGGTTTCTAGGAGAGAAATAGGCTTATAGCTTTCTGGTCTTCTTCCGTCCTTCTTCGGTTTTAGAAGGGGGATGATCTTAGCGTGTTTCCAGTTGTTCGGAAAGTGTCCTTTTTCCAAGCAGAATTTGAAGATATAGTACAGTTGTACTATAATCTTCCTTGGGAGTTCCTTGAGGGTGATGTTGTGGATTCCTTCTGGTCCTGGTGCTCTGCTTCCTTTCAGTTTTCTGATGATCCTTGCTACTTCGTATGAGCTGGTGTGGTCTTCTTCTTCTATTTGGAATTCGTTTCTTCTTTTGATCCTGTTGTAGTCGAAGTCGACTTCTCTTCTTGTTCTTGCGTCCGACATGTCCTGGTTTTGTCTGTGTATGGATGCCATATTCCTTGCGATGGCATCTACCTTTCCGTGAGTTTCGTAGTGTGTTCCGTCGTTATGTTTCTTTAAGCAACCTTTCTGTATTTATATAAGATCTTTAGAACATAGGCAACACTATTTCTCCAGCTGCCATTGGCTCTATTTTTAATGAAATTAAGGCGGCGCCAGATATGCAGTATTTGGCAAATACTGAAAAAGTGCTTGCTAATTGCCTATTAGTGTGGACGGGTTGCTTGCTATTTGGCATTTACCAATTTTAGTATTTGTCGAACATTTGTCGTGTTCCCGTACGTTGTCGGTCTTTTCAACACTTAAAGTAAACAAATATTCGCCGTTTGAATATTTTTATTTACATCTACATATTCGTGCCATCATAAGTAAGTTTTTGAGTGGTTAGAGTTTATATCGTTTATTAAAGTAGTTTAGTTATATTGTCACAGAGTGTAGAAAATACTAAAAATAGTAAATATGGAGTGGACCAATGAAAGTATTTTACAATTTTTGGATGCGTATGAAAATGAACCCGTAATATGGAATGCGAATCTTTTAAATCATAAAAATTGAAATGATGTTTACGATGCATGGAAACGAATACACCCTAAGATGGGCTCTAAATATGTCATTTAGAGCCCGTTCGCAAAAAGCAAAACAAAGCTTAAAAAGTGGTGCTGGGACCGACGAAATATACAAATCAACGTGGTTTGCATATGAAAGAATGGCCAGCTTTCTTAAGGACATAGATCAGCCAAGGAACACAATAAATTCAGAAGTAAGCCTTAAACAATATTTATTTTTTTTTAAATATGTAATAAATACATTCCAAAACATGTAACACATACAATTTAAATTAACAATACTTATCTTGCCAAGGTAATTTTCCGCTGGTTATAAAGTCTTCATTAAAATAAGCTCTGTATCATTATCCATTCTGTACCTTATTTGCTCGGTTAGAATATATTTGTTGTTCACACAGTGACTCGATACATGAAAAATCTCGAATATGTGGTGCAACGTACTTGCCGTTTAACGAACACTTTCACAAGCACTGAAATATTTGATATTTAGCAAGTTTCAGTATTTGCCAAATACCGTATATCTGGTGCCGCCTTTAGACGAACCACAGATGAATTTAGGGTGGGCAAAACATTACTTCTCCTTACCGATGCTTTTAGCTGATGCCATATGTGTTCAATCGGATTAAACATGCAATAGTAAGGAGGAAGTCTTAATACTGTACGACCCATTTCTTCCTCCAAACGGTCACAGTAATATTGTTTTCTGATGAAAAATGATTTTAAAGTTTGAAGTAATTGTTTTTGTCACAATTACACTGTTTGGTGCTATATTTGTCAACAACTTCGTTAAAAACCAGTTTTCAAATAATTCTAACGTGGTGTCATCATAGTCGACACGGGAGACCTAAATGTTTTTGCATGACAAGGCTAAAGCATTAGGTATAAAACCATTTTTTGTTTCTGCATGGATTATTGTAATACATTTTCTTTTATCTGATGGAGCTTTTGTTGTACAGCGACCAGAAGAATCTGCCCAACCATATTTTGGAACGTCATGGGTGTCAAACCACGTCTCATCCAGATAAACAATTTCTCTTCTACTTTCTCTGCATCTATGAATTTGATTTAAAAATTCCGTTCTCCATATTTGTAGATGCATGCAGTAGAAGTCTGTCGTTGACCACACGTCTAAGAGTATTGAAGTGCTACGTCTGGTCCACTTTGTTCTATGGATGTGAAACCTGAACAACAAAAATAAAAAATCTTAACAAATTAGAAGCGTTTGAGTTATGGTGTTACCGTCGCATGCTCAGAATCTCGTGGACAGCACACATATCTAACAAACGCGTGCTAGAGAAAGTGCACAAAGAGCGAGCATTGATCAACATCATCAAAATGAGAAAGGTCCAATACTTCGGTCATATAATGAGAGGACCTAAATATCGCTTACTCCGGTTAATCATTCAGGGCAAAATCGAAGGAAAACGTTGGGTCGAAAGAAAACAAGTGTCCCGGCTGCGTAAAATTAGACAATGGACAGGTCGAACGGCCGAGGAACTGTTTCATCTAGCTGCCGACCGAGAATCATTTTATCAGCTTGTCAATATGGCGATAGCTATCGCTTGAATACAAGCGCGGCACACAAAGAAGAAGAAGATATTTGTAGAGGATCAAGCTGGTAATCTGTAGTACAGCAGCTTAAATTTTGAACACAGAAGAGCGATAGGAACACACTAGCTTGAGATAAAATGGTAGCTTTTGGCTAGCGGCGCCCTCTGGCACAGGAGGCCTGGTATCAAGTTATTACTATATATTTATATACGCTTCTGATTTAACTTTTGCTAAACTTAACTGCTACTTTTGCTTCCTTTTAGATGATCTTATGGGAGCAACAACCCATAGAAATTATTATATAAATATTGAAATATTGTATTATAAACAAAATTTGCTGTTTATATATCTTCTTTATACAAAAACTTGAAAATTTTAAAATACAAATATTGTTTTTTTTTACTATTGTAGCCCGGCGAAGAACAATTATTAGTTTCAATAAAATAATCCAAAGATCCTTACCCCCTAATCCATCTCTGTGATTATAGGTGCTCCCCATGTGGCACATGCATAACTGGATGACCCTTCAGGATGAATAAATCAGTAGGTCTTAACAATAGAAAGGATAATAAGGAATACATGAAGCTCTCCCGGATTTGACAGCCTCGTTACGTGGATTTGATTGCATAAACTCTATATAATAAACACGCTCTTTACTAATACGTGTAATATTCTTTTTTATTATTTGGGAAATGGTTTCGTAATAAACTTTTATACTTCAATAACTGCGAAGTTAATAAAAAAGTTATTTATCGCAGGTCGGGTCGGTGTTTGGGATATTTTTAAGGAGCAAATAAAAGATGGTGTACACTGTCTGTATGAATGTGTTAAAGCTTGAAACTTTGTTGTAGTTATATCTTTTGTATTTTTGTAAAGTGTTTGAAGTTTTCACGATAATAGAATTAATAGTCTGTAAAGTAAGGGACAACAATGTATTGATTTTAAAGAAAATAAATGTATCTCTTAAGTTTGTAACAATATCGATTTCATCACAGCACAGTATTTCTTATTTTATAACCCTGTCCTATAAGAATTAGCTGTTACGATTGTTAAAAAGAAAACCGGGATGATGAAATGACGTTTACTACACAGCAAGATTTGATCATTTGAGCAGTGTATTTGATTGGCATTATATTATAATTATTATGACAGACAAATAATAAAATAAACAAACAAACAACAAACAATTGATTACATATGTTAATTCATAAAGTTGTTTTAAAGAAGTAAAACAGATAATAAAGAATGAGATACAACCCAATAAGGCTCCGGGATTCGACCTCATAACTGGTTAGATCCTTCAAGAACTAACCAATGACTGTTACAGAATAGTCACTATGATCTTCAATGCTATGCTTAGTTTGCATTACTTCCCTCTGCACTGGAAAGTGGCACAGATTATACTCATTCAAAAACCTGGTAAAGATCCAAAAGATGTCAACTCATACCGACCGATTAGTCTACTCCCAGTCATCTCTAAGGTCTTCTCTAAAAACTTCTGCTACGAAAAATCAAACCAATATTGGACGAAAAGTGTCTCATACCTGACCATCAATTCGGTTTTCGTAACCAACATGGTACAATCGAACAAGTTCACAGACTATACACAACAATAAGAAGTAGTCTCGAGAACAAGCAATACGGTACTGCAGCCTTTTTAGACGCCTCTCAAGCTTTTGACAAGGTGTGGCATACAGGACTTCTGTACAAATTAAAGAAAAATTTACCTTACCCTTACTTTAAACTACTTCAATCATACCTTACAGAAAGGAAATATCTGGTAAAATATAGGCCTATACAAAACTCTACCCCATCCTATCTGGTGTACCTCAGAGTAGTGTGCTCGGACCGATTCTGTACCTGATATATACGGCTGACTTGCCAATAAGCAATAACCTAACGCTTGCAACATTCGCAGATGATACTGCTTTCTTGGCCTCTCATAGCAACCCAATAATAGCATCAGAGAGACTGCAACTACATCTGAACAAAACAAATGAATGGCTTAAACTCTGGAGAATTAGAGTAAACCCCTCAAAATCCACACAAATTACATTCACTCTAAGAAGAGGTACATGTCCACAAGTTAACCTCAATGGACATCCTTTGCCTCAAAAGCATGACGTAAAATACTTAGGTATTCACCTTGACAAACGTCTAACTTGGACCAAACATATATGGACGAAAAGGCTTCAATTGGGAATTTTATACAGAAAACTTTACTGGATGTTGGGAAAAAACTCTCACCTATCGATTGACAACAAGCTGCTGATATACAATACAATAATAAAACCCATTTGGACATATTGCTCACAGCTCTGGGGTTCAGCTAGCAAATCTAATATTATGATAATACAAAGATTCCAATCCAAAACTCTGAGAACAATCGCTAATGCACCTTGGTATATCCAGAATGATGCAATACATAGAGATCTTCAGGCACTAACAGTCTCTGAAGAGTGCAAAAAAACTTCTGAGCAATATCAAAACAGGTTGCGGGTGCATCCTAATACCCTGGCAAACAATCTTCTCAACAACCAACAAGCGAAGAGATTGAAGCGACATAACCCCTTGGACCTACCTCACCGATCCTGACAGAGCCTACAGCAGTGGGAGTTACGCCTTCAACAGCACCCAGCCATTGTGACCAGTGCCGCTTTTAGCGCTCGCGTATCAGTGTATGTGCGCATCCTACCGGTAAAGAGCCAATTTGTGTCGTGATGATTTGGTCACTGGACCTTACATCTCTCTGTCACGTAAAGACAAAAAATTTTACTTATTGTTTTCACTGCAAAACAGATTGTAAAAATCTTAAATGTTAATAAAAAAAAAATTTTAATAATTTACGAAGGTTTAAATTTTGATAATATTTTGAAGAACCCATTTCTACCTCAGAAGAACTATAGGAGTAAAAAGAACTGATGGAATTAGAAATGAAGAAATAAGAGAAAGACTCAAATCAAACCGATACTCGAGTCAATCAAGGAGAAAAAATTGGCATAGTTAGGACATCTAACCCGGATGGACAATAATAGACAAGTAAAAAGAGTGTGGGACGCCAAAATAATAGGGAAGAACAGAAGAGGAAGACCCATTAAAGAATGGAACAGTGACATCTCGCAGATACTGAAGAGTAAGAATAAGACTTGGCAGGAAGCAACACAGATGGCAACCAATAGGAAGGAATTGAGAAAGTTCGTTTAGAGCTAGAACACCTCAAAAGATTGTCAAATATTGTAATTTAATGAATTGTATTTTAAACGGCTAAACACCGAAAGGTACAAATGGGTCTACTACTTAAGTAAAGTAAGTATTATTTTGAATTCCTGCATTTTATAAAGAGTGTATAAATGATAGTTTTTACATAAAATAGGGTTGTTGTTATTATTTCTATTATTATTAAGAAATAAAACAAACGACTTTAACTCAACAATATATTAAAGCAAGAATTGTAACCGAATTAAAAGATAACTGGGTACTATTATAGGCAGCAAAACATTTTAGTATAAGCAGAACCACAGTTTTTCTATTAATGAAAAATGAAGGGAGCAAAAAACTCTCGAAAGAAATCGAGGGTCTGGAGGACCAAAATTATACTAAATTTAGGAACGTAAAAATGAAATTAATATTTTGTAATATCTCTATCAGCATTGATAACAGCTTGTAGTCTTCGGTTTATCTGCGTGAAAGGAACTATGAAATTGTCTTCTTTAAAGAGCTCTTCTCAAACCTGTTGTATACCGTGGCACAGCTCTTCAGCATTTTAAGGTATAAAATTACGCCGATACAACCGTGTTGTAATAACCCCGCACACATTCTCGATTGGATTTAAATCTAGACTATAGCTGGACCATGGTAAGGTTTCGATGTTGTTATTCTGTAGCCACTGATTTATTATATTTTCAGTGTGAACAGGACAATTACCTGGATATAGAATAAAATTATTTCCTGGATAAAACTTTTCTACACTGGGAGACATGATGTTTTCTAGAATATTCAGATAAACCTGCCCAACAAATCTGCCATCAATATTGATGGCGTATTGATGGCAGGTTTGTTGGGCAGGCTAAAATGACCAGCTGCTCGATATCTAGAGGATTAAATCTATTATTATCTGGTCTATACACCCCAATTTTGCCCTTTTTAGAAGATTAAAAAATTTACTCAGCTGTAAATATTAACCTGTCCCAAAAATGTTGATTTTGTAGCTGATCGTAAATATAAGTATTGATTGCTTCTGTTGTGGTGTAAGAACTTGTTTTTTTTTTGCTGCAGTTCGGTACCTAAGACGAGATGCTATAATTCTGCGCAAAGTTGTTGTCTTTCTTCCCAGAAACTGTGACAAAATTCTTGCAGTTTTTACATCTTCTAAAGGATTCTCTTCTAATCTCTCCAAAAGCGTACAATCTTCATTAGCGGTTGATATTTTTGGTCTTCCAGAATCTAGCTTTCTTTTGAGAGTTTCTAGTTCTTCCCATCTTTTATTAATATTAAAAACTGTTGTTCTGCTGACGTTAAAATTGTTCGCTACGGCAGATAGTGACCAACCATCTTCTAATTTCGTTACAATTATTGCTTTTAGTTCTTTGCTAGCATGTGGAGCCATTTTTTGAGGTTGAACAGAATAAGTTATCTGACAGATTTTAAGATTTGGTAGTTACAGTGACAGTATGTAAATAATAGGTATTTATCCTTTAAAATACACTGCTTAATTTTTTACAAAATACGCTTTAAGAGTCGTATCAATTTTTTTAGTAACCTGCTGTACATGACTTGAGAATTACAAATAAAACATTTGGTCTCTATACGGATTAACAGCTCTCAAAAAATTACTCAATGAATGAATTAGATAGGGATAAAGTAAATATCCCAGCTCTACGGGAAATAAGATACATCGAAACTCGCACTATCGAAAAAAATTGTGATTCTAAAAACTATGTAATTGGCACTGACGTCATAGTAAATTAAAAATAAAACACGTTGTAATAGGTTTTCGTGCAGTAAACCCCAGAATATGTATCCTGACACTAAAAGACTTTTCTTTAATTATTGCCTTAAATGTACGTGCCCCTACGGAAGGAGAGAAAAAAAATGATATAAAGAAACAGTATAATTAGATCTAAATTATAAAGAATATATTAAAAAATAAATAATAAAAAAATAAATTTAGAAGATTGTTAAGGATTCCATGGGTAGATAGAGTCACGAATACAGAAGTGTTAAGAAGAATAGGCAGAGAGAGGGAAATGGAAAATAACATAAAAGAAAGGAAATTGCAATATCTCGGACATGTGATGAGAGGCGAAAGATACAACATCTTGAGACTCATAATCCAAGTAAAAGTGGAGGGTAGTAGAAGAGTAGGAAGAAGACGCGTTTCCTGGTTGAAGAACCTGAGAGATTGGTTTGGTTGCTGCTCAAGGCAATTGTTCAGAGCAGCTGCCTCGAAGGTCAGAATAGCCATGATGATTGCCAAACTTCGTCGCGGAGATGGCACTTAAAGAAGAAGAAGATATTAAAAAATTGTCCATTCAATGGCAAGCAAGATTTAATACTTAATATTCTTTAATCATTATCAAAAAAAGACTGGAGAGCAGACTGACCAACTATGCTTTGCCTATATAGAACACTAATCAGATCTAAGGTGCGATATCATATTTACCGGCTACTGAGTCATTATTTAAAATTTTAAATACAGTCCACAATACTTCACACCGCATTGTCTTGGAAACTTTCAGAACCACATCAATTAAAATCCTGCATTACGAAGAAGCTGAACCATCACTTTATTTTAGAATGATGTACTTAAAGTTATTCTACGCAATTAAATCAAATGCAAATATGATCACCTCAATCGATTATCAACATTTTTTTCCAATAAACGTTTGTGTAGACGTGCTACACAAACCTGTCTACCACTGAATCAAAATGGATCTCTCATCTCTCAACACCACATTACCTCCTTGCTTTCCTGTTGATTTTGAACCTGCATCACTATAGACTCTGGGAGTATCTAAAATAATAACTACCTTAACTTCATTGGACAAACATGCTACTAACTAACCATAATACTAACCATAATATAAACATCAAAATCTGCTAAACTTATCATCAAGCTATATAACTTTCTCTCAAATATATACAGATGCTTAAAAATCAACAGATCGCTTGAGAGCAGCCATTATATCTTTCATTATGTGATAAAAATATAGGTTGCCAATACACTACAGTATAGATACTTCTATTCTTTGAATGTATATTTGTCCAATAGCTTGTCAGTTATCAGTTTGAGTCCTAGTAAGTTTTATGAAGTTATTTTGTTAGTACTTCATCTAATTTTTTACATCTAATAGTATAAAATTTCTAAGGTAAGTGTTTAGTGAAGATTTAAAAATTTGGACTAAATGTTAAATTTTTTATTGCCCTCCAAAGTAAATTCTGTAGGGACTGGAATGTGTAATGAAGAAGATTTTTTTTAACGGTCAATGATCTTTTATACGGCAACGGTTAACGGTTAACAGGTGCTATTTTGAACTCAATCTCCTTCTTAAATTAACAATTATATTGAGAAATACAAAAATAAAACTGTATAAAACAATAATACGCCCAGTTCTAACATATGGGTCAGATACCTGGACTCTAATAAAAAGTAATGAAAACATGTTGTTTGAAAAGAAAAAAAAACTAAAGCGAATCTATAGAGCAATGAGTAACAATGGAGTGTAGAGAAGAGGATACAACTTCGAACTTTATAGAATATACCAGGAAACAGATATCGTAAAACATATTAAGATAGGATATCTGAGGTGGATAAGACATGTAATGCGGATTGAACAAAATGACACAGTTAGAAAAACACTCCTTGATAGACCCATTGGTCATAGAAGAAGAGGAATACTCAGAACAAGGTTCTTGATAACATCGATAAATAGAAATATGGAAATACGTGCTTAGCGGAGGAAGGCGATGGCCAGGGATAACTAGAGAGTTATTCTTGAAGAGGGTAGGACTCACACAGGGTTATAAAGCCAGAAATGATGACGATGAGGATGATCATGTTTTGTTTTCAACTGCCGTTCATTTGATCTTCTAGCATTGGTATATGATCGTGGCAAAGTCTGAGAATAATATCTGGTACAAAGCGTAAATAAAATATCGTAGATATTTCTCAAGAATTTATAATAGTTTAGGCGCATTAATAAATATTTAAAAAAATGCACCTTCACGTATTACTAAATAAAATTACATCCATTCTAAATTGTACGTTTGTCTAACAAAAAAGAGATCACTATCAGATCTGATATAGGACTGGACAACGTGGTTAGCTACAAAAATGGCCTTTTTGTTGGAAACGGTCGTAAAGGTAATCTCGTTTTTACGTTTATGTATAAAGAAAACGAAGGGAAAAGTTACGTACGCCGGAACAGTTTTTATCCTCCTTTTTGTCTTTTTAGGTCAGTAGCGTATGTCATACAAGGTTGTTAGGTACATCTTTGTACAAAGTATTTGGAAATTTATTAAATGGTGAACAACGAAAATTATGAAAAACATATTAAAAATATCACGATGATACTGTGTACTGTTAAATTTCTAAAACAATATATTATTCTCCGTGGCTGAATTCTTCTATCCCCAATGCTATTTTAAATATTGATAATTTTACTATCTTCTTCTAGTGCCGTCTCCATTAATGAAGGTTGGTTATAACCATTGCAAATTCGTCTCTATCTTCTGCTTTTCTTAAGAGCGTCTGTGTGTTTAACCTGGTCCAGTCGCGAATGTTTTTTAGCCAAGATATTTGTCGTCTACCAGGACCCCTTTTTCCTTCGATTTTACCCTTCATAATCAGATGCAACAACTTGTACTTATCATTTCTAAGTATGTGTCCTAAATCTTTCGCCTTTTATTGTTGGTCAAAAGTTCTCTGTCTCTTCCCATTCTGTGCAATACCATTTCGTTCGTAATATGATCGGTCCATGGTATCTTCAAAATTCTCCTAAAAAGCCACATCTCAAAAACTTCCAGTTTTCTCATTAAGTCAATATTAACAGTCCAGGCTTCGACAACATACAGAAGAAAATAGTTTTACTATATTTTGTAGAAACAGAAGTAGTCGTTGAGGGGAGGAGTATTCATTAATTTAGCAAATGAAACTAATAATACTTTTTCGATCGGCAATAAAATAATAGACGTTTCAGGTAGATATATTATCTACTTTATTATTACTACTAACTCTCACCTTTAACATAGTTTACATATACAGACCTCCAGATACAATACTTACTCAAGACTACTACTACTACTATCGGTTTACAGCGTTCTCCGACGCCTTCCGACTCCTAACCGCTCTTTTCTATTTAATCATAGGCCTGGAGGGATTTCTCTTTCCTCTAGTTCTTTTTCAATTTCCTTTCTCCAGCTTCTTCTCGGCCTTCCTCTTTTTCTTCTTCCTTGTGGTGGAATGCCAGATGAATCCTGTCATCTGGCATTCTTTGTACATGGCCGTACCATATTAACTGTTTTGTTTTTATGTCATCAACTATTGTATGCTTGACTTCCATCATTTCTCGTATTCTTTCATTTGGTATCCGATCTCTTCTTGATTTGCCTGCTGCTCTTCTCCAGAAGTCCATTTCTGTTGCTAGTAACAGTTTCTCTGTTCTTTGTTTTATTGGCCAAACTTCACTGCCATATGTAATTACACTTTTAAGTATGGTGTTGTATATATGTTGTTTGTTCGCTTTAGATATTGTTTGGTCCCACAGAATGTCGTTCATCATGGATATGGCTTTTCTACCCTATATGTTTCTGTCTTTTATAGCAGCATCGAGTGTTCCATCTTGAGTTATTTTCATACCCATGTACTTGTATTCATCACAGTGTCTAATTTCTACCCCATCGTCTAATATAATGGACTGCTTTGTCCCTCCAATACACATAGTTTCAGTTTTCTTAATGTTGTTTCAGTATTTGGTCATCAGCTAAACATAAGGTGTACAGTGTAGTCTCGTCATTGAGAGGGATTCCCATGCCATTACATTTTCTTTTCCACAGCTTGAGTGCTTAAGTACCCAGGACAATATGCTTATTGACAAACTTAAGGAATTCTCATCCCTCGAAAATCTCATGTTAAAGATTTTAATTTTCCAGAGATTAGCTGGTCCATTATTTCCAACATTAATACTACCGATTCCCAAAATTTGCATAAGAACTTCATCATAAACTTAAATTTAATACAACTGGTAACTGAACTTTCAATTTTAGACTTATTTTTTACAAATAATAATGATCAAATAATTTCTACACTTGAAGTGTGCTCTCCTAAGGGTCTTTATGATCACTCGTTTATTACTGCTCACATTTAATTTCACTTAACACTGCTGTGCAAAAATAATTTTGTGACGTATGCCACTACTGATTTCTTTAGTGCTAATTCTGTTTTATCCCAGATAGTCTTTTAATCTATTTTTCTTATTTGCTCAGTTCCATTGTCAATATAAAACTCTTATCTTCATACTGCTAAAATAACTATTTCTGGTCATACAACAGAACGGTAACTCAGCAGGTATCGAATAACACCTTGGATTAACCTCTTAACTACACGCCCAATTCGACATGAACGGAAACTTTGACGAACATATAAACTCATTGTTTATCTTAATGATTTTCTCGCTTACCGTATTTTTTCTAACCAAATTAAATAATCGTTGCAAAAGCTAAGCACATCTTTGTCTTCTAAACTCTTCACTACATTACTTCAAATCGCTGATGGGTCTTTATGTTTTTCGAATAAGAATCTTCAGAATGTTTACATCCCTCATTCCTTCATAATATCTCTTTCATATCAGAGAATAATAAACAAAATTTATTAAAACTACGTAATAATTCATCACCTGGATTAGACGGACTAACCTCCTTTTTCCTTAAACAATATGCAGAATCTTAAGCTATCCCTATATTCCTTATAATGAATGCTTTAACCTTATGAATTCAAGGTTCTCTCCCCTTGACCTGGAAATTGGCGTTGATTACTCCTATATTCAAGAAAGGAAAGATATTTGATTGCAATAATTATGGTCCAATCACTCTGATTCCTATTGTCCGTAAGGTCATGGAATCTATTATTGTAGAAGCTATGTCTGAGTTTCTCCTTCAAGAAAATATCATTCCTCACCAACAACTTGACTTTATCAAGGGTTGTTCAATGATCACAAACTTACTTCATTGTGTAAATGATTGCTCGCCATCTTTAAATAATCGGCATCCAGTACAATCCGATCCAATCTAAATTGGATTCCTATGGTATCCGCAGAAAGTTAAAAATTTGGATTCAACATTTTCTCTCCGACAGAGATTTTTGGGTTCGTATTGGGGAATTCATTACTAGATAAACCATCAATATCAAAGTCTCACAATGATCAGTACTTGGACCGCAATTTTTTGATCTTTCGCTCATTATGTATATCCAGGTTTCCATCTACGCTGATGTCACCAAATTATATGTGAATTTCTTTATTAACCAACATGTTCTTCAACACGATCTTCACGGAAAATACAAATGGTCCTCAGAATAATAATTACCTCCGCTTAACATTGAAAAATTAGTTGTACTACATATCGGAAAAAATAACCTACTACTACCGTACTTCATTAATGGACATCTTATTATCTTAGTAATCGTTTACAAAGATTATGGAGTGAAAATTAACAGTGACTTAAATTGGTCTGATTACATAGCGTTTGCGTGTAAACATGATCTTATCCGTAAATGTTTTACACGTATATCTCTAACCTCTGTTAGTAAACTTTACTCAATATACGTCAGACCTATTCCTGAGTGTGATGAGCCAGTGTATTAGTCCAGACCACAGTCGTGATAAAATCTTACTTGAAAACGTTCAGCGTAAAGCTACAAGACCTGCATTCGGTCGTGTAAAATCTCATTATGAAGATTAACTGTCTGAAAATATTAACTTTATACTAAAATAAAAGATTAAGAGGTTACTATTACAAATTATAGAGGGAAGAGATGACAGAAAGGTCCACGATAAACTTTCGTCCAAACTGTTTCACAATTTTGTTTGATATACTTTATTGTAGCTTTATAATTTTTATTAGTTTTATAATGATATTTTGCTTTGTTTTAGATGTAATAGGAGCTAATTCCTCTGCCCTTATTTGTTTTATAGTAATAATAGTTTATCCGTATAATATAGTCACAATTTGTAGGTCTTGATTTGAAATTCACGTTTTGTTCTGACGATTTATCTATAAAGATCTCATTAAAAAGAATATATAAGTTTTTACTAAGACGAGAAAAATAACTAAAGGACATTGTACTATATTTTTTTATGATAGAAATACTTCAGTTTCTTATTTATTTCATATCAAGCCCTCTGCGTATTTTAAATATCGAAAAAATCGACTCTTCTTCTTCAAGTGCCATCTTCGCGGCGGAGGTCGGCAATCATCATAGCTATTCGGACTTATGAGACGGCTGCTCTGAAAAGTTCACTTGATGTACATCCGTACCACTCTCTCAGGTTGCGCAGCCATGACATTCTACGCCTACCTATGCTTCTCTTTCCTTGGATCTTTCCCTGCATAATCAGTTGGAGCAAGGTGTATTTCTCTTCACGTGTAATATGTCCGAGATATTCGACTAAAAAAAAATCGACTAAACTAAGACAATTACACTAATTACAAAGCAGACAGGTATTTAACATCCAAGTAAACATTATGCTAACTTGTGATCACACCAATAGCACTAGATTGTAGCGAATATGTGTGGAATCGATATAAAAAAATGGTACTAATTTAATCTTCTGAGCTGCGAAGTAATAAAACGTCAAATTAACTGGCTCTACTCTCTCACCTGTCAATAGTGTACTGAAAATTAATAGAGCGCCAGTCAAAAACAGCAGATGTATGGCAAATAAATGCTGTGTAGGAATAACGCTTGTTAGAGAGATATATGATATAAATCTATAGGTTTGTGAGGCTTTACCAGATCAACAGAAGCCTAACTTCTTTACAAACTTCAAAATTATACTGTTAGGCAGTGTTATTAGATATTCCCTTAATCTGTTTAATCTCTAATAGGATAGACAAAGACATGATGAATAATAACAAGAAACAAAACAATAAAATAATGTATGTAATATATCTGGGTCGAACGATGGACGAAATAATGAAGCTATTAAACCCAGAAATAACGAAGGAAAAGAGCAATTAGATAATTCAATAGCATATTCGGGGATCACAATATAGCAAAAAAAGTTATACACAGAATTTATAACAACATCATAAAAGAACAACAGGTTATAGAAGTGAGTCAATAAGGATAGAAATAATAAAACTCGAGAACTTATGAATGTCAGGCATACAATAATCGAAGAACAGCCAATAAACCAACTAAGAAAGTGCAGAGAATGGCAAAAGACCGTTTACCTAAACTTATACTACATTGGACACCACAAGGTAAAAGGATAAGAGAAAGACCTAGACTAAGTCAGAGAGAATTAGAGATAGAGAAAACAGACAGAGAGAAATGGAAACTGAAAATATATGGAAAAGTTTGGACAGAAACCGGTAGAGAAAATAAGAGAAAAAGCCTGCTGTGCTCTATATAAAAATATTTGGAATTTTGTTGTTATTGTGCGATCCGAAACAAATAAAATATTATTTTGTTCCGTAATTTTTGAGGACAGCACTGTTCAAACCCGTTTCTGTTCCCGCTTCTTTCGTACGTTTTTTCCGTAATTTACACGCAAGCTGATTAGACGCGAGGGCTGGAATGAGAAAAAATTTCTGAGCAAGTTGGAGGCAGCGCGTTGTTACGCGTTGGCCTTTTACAGTTTTATGGCCTCGGGGTGGAATGTTTTTACATAAATTTTTAACATATGCCGCTTCTATGTGCCGGATTAAACTTTCCTGTCCTCGTATTTTAAGAAGGTAAACGAATTTCTGAGTTTAGGGAAAGAATTGGAGAAGTTTGTAAGGCTGTGAGACAAATATTCATGATATTGTTTTGGTATATAACAAGAGATATGTAAAGGTGGATAAAAGTCAATAGTGAGTAGTAAAAATGTATTCAATAATATATTGCTACAATTAGTATACCAAGAATAGCGAAGCGAAGAAAAGGATACAAATTAAAAAGTGAACGATGATGTACAAGAACGTATAATTCACCACACTTAAAGAAGTATCCAAAATAATTTAAAATTGAGTGTATCCTAAGAAGGCCTCGAGATTTAATTTAAGAACAAGAAAAATACTACAGGGATTATCTAGAAAGGCATCACAAAAGTCACAATCATCATAAATGCAGTACTCAGTTTCTGATCTATGTTGATAACCTAAAAAACAGTTAAAAAGTTACATTAAGTAAGTAGAATAACATAGACGAATATTATTATCACCAATGTACCTTAAAATCTTTATGAGAATATTGTTAATTAGAATGTAAACTATACAATATGTATAACTGATACACAACACGATAACACATACTAAATATAAACTTTGGCTCTGTAATTTAGTATTAATAGTATCTATTTTTTCTGTAAAGTAGAGAGCAAAAGATCAATATGAATACGCCAAAACTCATGACTGAAAGACCAGAGATGGTTCGACCGCTCATATGCAGAAATATTGCAGCGCAATAAGAAGAATTATCCCGTATAATAAAACAGTTAAATACTTAATTATTTTAAAGAACATATTGTTAAAAAACTTTCATTTTAATCCATTAACAACTCTTTTGCATCTTTTTTATTTTATTAGTTTTTTGTGTCTCAACTACGAGGGTACTGACACTGGCTCGATTTTGTTACTATACACTTTACATTACACTAAGTATAATTTACCATAAAGAGAATATGTAACCAAGAAAGTAATAAAAAAAACACTAAATTTTGTAATACAAGTTCGTTTCTCGAAGAAAATCTAGTACATTCGAAACAAGTTCTAATTGGCCGAGGATCACATTTGTAAGACCTTGTATATAGTATTTTTTTGTTCTTGCTTGTATTTGACACACTGTGTAAGAATATATTCTATATGAATGCGAACGAATTATTTGTCTCCTCTACTTAAGCTAGGTAGCTAAAAGGTTTCGATAGTAGGTTGTATGTTGTATAATTTCGAGGTTGTATTCTTTCATTGGTTTTGCCAAGAGTTTTTGATTTAGGACCTGAAAAGTGGTTTTAGATCTAATGCTAGTTGATAAGATTTGATGCCTGATTTGGTTATAATGGCTTCTTTTGCAGCTGTATCAACAGTCTCATTACCTAAAATGCCAATATGTAAAGGAATCCAGATTAATGTTATGTTATTGTTCCAAAAGAAGTGAGACAGTTTGTTGTTTCATGTATGACATGAACCAATAAATTTTCGGAATATGTATTCCAGTATTCTTGGCTTAAGTTTGATTACATAAGTCTTTTAATGCTTGTATGATGGCTTATAGCTCTCCTGTATGAATAGAGGTAGATTGTGGAAGGCAGAACTTCTCAATGATACTATTTGAAAGTTGTTACAGAATATCCGACACCTGTCTCAGTTTTAGATACATCTGTGTAGAGAATCTAGTCATATGAGTTAGTGTTGACCAGTTCTAGCAAAGACTGCCTCAGAATTTGGCTGTTAGATTTATTTTTGTTATAATTATGTTATTAATCCAAAAAGAAGTTAATGATAGTATATGAGTATCTATTTTTGAAAAATCAATAGGTCTTGAAAGAGGAAGTAAAATTTGAGATAATGTGTGGTATTTATTGTAAGGCTCACAATTATAGAATTTGTAAGTATGCTTATATATAGGGTTTTTTTCGATTTGAAAACACTACGAAAGGGGAAGTTCACTTTTTTCACAGCGAAAAGTTTTGGCGGGACTGGATCCGAAAGCTCCATGACATATTTGTAATGCAGCATTCTAAATAATGTTAAGAGTCCTTAAATAAGTCTTTGATGCTGACATATATACAAAGCATCCATAATCCAGTCGAGAGTAAATGAGAGATCTGTATACCTTAACTAGGATATCATCATCAGCTTTCCAGTGATGGTTTGCTAGAGATTTCAATAGATTTATTCTAGTTTAGCAATTAGCTTTAACCTTATAATCTATCGTTTTTATGTTAGTCGACTATCAAAAATTAAACCTAGTATCTTGTGTTCATTAGCTACTGTAAGCGGATTACTATTTAATGTAATTTGAGGTAATAATATGCTACGTGTTTTCTTCGACTGAATTTGAGTAGTTTTGATTTTTCAGCAAAGAAATTAATACGGAAGCTTATAGACCAAGAAGTTAGTTCATTTACTGCTTTTTGGATTAAATTTGTAGTTGTGAATGTAGTTGTACTTGACTGGGTTGTGAATATTCTTGTAAATATCATTAGAAGGTTATTGTACAGGAGGATTTGTTTTTTTTTGAGTACATTCTTGTTTTTAAATCGTTAATAGAAATTCTCAGCGATTACATAACCGATTTGTTGATCATCGGTTACTAAATTACTTTTATGTAAAAGAGATGGAATTCTTGTGTGCGTATTTTTTCCATGTATTTGATTAATTTTCTTCCAAACTTGATAAGGGGCATTATTATAAGTTAAAGTGGAAATGTAGTTTTTCCATGAGTGTTTTTTACTTTATTTTAAGATATATCTCGCCTTCGATTCAAGTTTTTTAACACAAATAAAGTTTTTGTCCCTTTTGTTACAGTGGTACTTACGGAGAGCAGTTTTGTATTCTTTTACAACAGTCAGTTGAACAACGTTCATTCCACCAAGGTGTTAATTTTCTTGTAGAACTTATTATACTATTTTCTACGTAAATATCAGCAGCGGCGATAATGCATTTGTTAAAATTATCTACATTTCCAGAGAAGAAAATTTGTTCCATTTGCCAGTCAACTTCAGTTCTGAAACTTGCCCAGTCAGCATTCTTTTGCATTTTTAATGTGCATATGAAAAACAAAATAATACCAAAATAAGCACTTTTTGGAGTTATTAAATCAACATCAACAGTCGTTATATACTTTTAGAACTGCCTATATTTAGTTCAAGTAAAACTTGATCTTTGTAATCAAGTTCTTTGTTCCGCTGTAATCTTTTATGATCTTAGCGGAACAATACAATTAGCATAAGCCTCAAAATTATGAAATATGCAATAAAAAAGACTTCAGGCTACTGAAGTTCTTTATAACAGATCAAGACTGTTAAGTTAAACTTAATCAAAACACTAACAATATATGGTATAGTTTTTTATCTTTTTTTATTTATTTTGTTTAAATGTGGTAATTTACCTTTCATTTCGTTTAATATAAAAAATAAATAAAATATAATATAAATAAATATAAAACAGTCACAAGTGGATCACGATAATACAGAATTTGTAATTTTACCACAAAATTTTTATACAAACGTCGCGTTGTACAAATTTAAAAAAGTATTTAGGCAAATGTGTAGTAAATTGTTCTTGCATTTAATCTTTTTATTCGCAATAGTTTTTCAAGAAATATTAAGTATAATATTTATATTATGGGATAAATTTATTTTCCAGGCTTTACAATAATATCTAAAAATTGGTGGGTAGATTAAGAGCATTCACCAATTTTTAAAATATGCTTATCGAAACGTTTACATAGTTTTATGATTTGTACTTCTAATTGCTTCTTAAAATATATTTATATTTTACAGCTTGTTAAAAAAATATCCAAATTTTTTAGACACGACAAAAATTACCTTGTTTTAATTTTTCACACACCACAAAGGTCACCTTGTTTATGTAGTTTGCTGCTATCATTTTGATATTGGTATGCAAAATTGGAAAAAATGTTTTCAAAAATTTATTAACAATTTTTGATTTCAAATTAAAATCAAAATACGTTGAAAACTGATTATTCGATTTTATATTTTTAATCGTTTTTTTTTTAATTGGTTTAATATTTGGATTTTTTTTAATACGATCAATTTATTTAATTTGTAACAAAAATTTTACACTAAGTATACGTAATTATACACTTTTATGGTATATTTTTAGCAATATCTGTAATATGTTTTATTTATAGGAATTACATCGCCTTGCATTCAATTTTGTAATATATTCCGTGAAATTTTCCTTCGTAAATCACTCCTTGCATTCCAGCTGAACCTATTCGGCTGAAACATACTCGAAAGACTGTCTAATATTAAATTGGCGGATCCCTTATTTCCACTTTAGATACACAGTTAAAATAGTATTCATAAAGTTTCTGGTTACCAGATCTTAATTTATGATTAAAAAGAATCCTTTCCTAAAGAACTAACAAGATCACAAAATTGAGTCCGTTCATAGGGGTGTTGATAAGGGTTCTAAACTGTAGGAGATTATATACCTATACAGTTTAATGCGAATAAAAAAACATAAAAGGTTCACACAATGTTTGATTAATTTTCCTCATATTTTGCTCAGATGTATATTTGTTGTTTGTCTGGGCCACATTCTCATTCTTCGCTTTTAGTCTATTTGATTTTCATTTCTTTTTTAGTCAAATTTTAATCTATGTTCTTGTTTTTTAACTTTACTTAAGATTTAATTTTTTTTAAACAGTTCCTGCATCAAAATTTTCACAACGTATGCTTTTTTAAAACGTAGTGAATTTTTGTTTGTTACTATAATTACTGTTATATATCTTATCATTTGTGTTATAGCAAAAAGTGTCCAATATTGCTTAGCACATCTTTTCTAGCACACTTGAAAGCCTAAAATATAGAATAGAATTTTAGTCAATATACAAAAAAGTCAAAGGAATAGTGACAATTATTGCATACATACATATAAAATTTAAGAAAGGTTTTTGCGAATTCAAACATTACAAACAGATATTTATTAATAACAAGTTAAGAAACAACAAATACACTAAATAAAAATATGAAAACATGAAATATCGTCATAATAGGCAAATACCCTGACCAAACTATGACTATTGTGTTAAAGCTCTATTTAGGTACTCTATTTTTAAATAGAAACAATGTTTTAAAAAATGTGATTTGATTTTAAGCTTAAACTATAATAAGTGAAGACTTTTAACTTCATCTGGCAAAAAGTTATACAAACCAACATCAGTCAAATGTTTTATGCTCTGTCAATCTAAAATCTAAATCTCTAATCGTGATCATGGAAGTTGAAGTTTACGTTAAACTTACCTTTGTTGACATAAATTTTAATCAGCGTCTCATATACATCGAGTGAAGGGAGTAGCATAATACCTAAATAAAAAAAAAAGGTTTACAGTGTCCCCTATACTCTGCTCTTGCAAGTATCCTCACTACTCCTTTTTGTAGTTTAAAAATTCGATCTGCGTGACACGAGTTACCCCAAAGAGTTATTTAGTACTGTAAATGGCTATGTAATAGTTTAAAGTAGCACATTCTAAGGGTACTTTTAGGAATCATATAAACTAAGTTGCGTATTAAAAATATACTTGTAGCAAGTCTAGAACTTAAGTTATCTGTATGATCACTCCAATTCAAATTATCATCTAGAAAGATTCCTAATAGTTTAGCACTATTTCTTGAAATATACTTCCAATCGAAACTAAAAATTAAATTCTGATTTCTGGTTTTATTTAGCATAAACCCATAATGTAAAAATCAGGTTTTTACTTTATGTATCACTATCTACTTTAATTTATTTTATAATTATGCCTATTAATATCGGTATTAATGAGAGTTGTAAAGTATAGTGAAATAAATCGTTTAGATAAATAACAAATAAAGTAGTTTCTAATATCGAACCTTGAGGCATCCCATATTCGACAGTATTAACTCAGAATAGCAGTTATTAAAAAAACTAATTGTTTTCTATTTGTTAAGTATGATCTGAACAAAATAGGAGTGTTTCTCCTATTACAACAGTAATTCATGCGAAACACAGTCAAAAGCTTTGGATAAGTCACACAATGTCAAAGATACAAAATGATTTTTCTAAAAGCTGTCAACTATATCTCTCACAATTTTCTGTATAGCTAGTGTACTTCTATATTTTTTTTCTAAAGCCATGGGAATGAGAATGATTAAGATGGGACGATTATTTCCAATTTCATCTAGCTCCATTTTTGGACACTATATTGAAAGAAAGAAAGAACGTTTCTTTTTAAGATTATAGCTTCTTAGTCACGTGAACTTGATTCTAATGCTCTGTTGTTTGATTAAGAGTACCAATATAGTGTTTTTATTTGTAGTTCTGCAAAACTAATCAAATTGTTCAAATGCAAATTTTTGCGTATGTAGAAAATTTCATAGTTTTTTCATTCAATTTCAAATAGTTTTGTAATTTTAGATATCATATCACTATAATATCATAGATTCTATTAATAATTCCTGTGTATATTTAAACACATACCTACAAAACACAATTGTTCATAATAATGAGGGTTAAGTTGTCGTCAGGACAGTATATTATTCTCATTGAGCGGAGAAATTTAATTATAATTTTTTCCTAGACAATTTAGTAGTTTGAAAATAAGACCAGTTTTCATTTAAAGAGGATATGTAGTATAGATTTTGTTAGAAACGTCTTTGTTTTATTGAAATTGGTTTATAAAAAAAATAGCAGTTGTCTTGTAACCAAAATTTTTAACCACAAACTTTATAGAACACACAGAACAATAAGAATCACGCCTGAAAAAAAAGGAAAAAGTAAGTCGGTTATGTATTGAGCAAATAAACTTTTTTTTATAATTGCTTCATTATTGATTAAAAGTTTAAAAAGATTATAATCAAATGTTATATGAAAACAAAAATTAAAGATATTTAAATATGTCTATTGCAGATAATTCCCTAACCAAAATAACTTTCCGAATACTAAATTTTGCAATAATACCTGCAAAATGTATGCATGGTTAAGATATGATTTTATTCTCGTGGTAAGAAGTCAAGTTGCCAAAAATTGCAGTGATTTTTAACTAATAAGTCTTATATCACAAGTCATAAAGCTATAATTTTTCAATTTGGTATCAGAAAAGGACTAAAATCCCGAGAAGCACTTTTAGTTTCACTATATTAATACAAAATTGTTACATCACAGACATACATCTACATGTTATTTGTTGACAGCGACAAACCTAGACATTCAGATTCTAATAAGGAAAGTCCAAGATAGGCAACAATTTGCAAAGGTCATCGCCAACATTCGTATGAACAAGGCACCTAAAAAAAAGAAATACAGGAGAAAAGGAAGTAAGATAGGTTTTAACAGAAAATAATCAGGATACAGAGACTAAAACAACAAATCAATGGTCTGTCTCCCTCTATATAACATACATAGCCTATTTACTACTAATAACAACGAATAAACAATGTAATGCCCTTTGACAATGCCGTTGTGTTTGTTTTTTAACCCAACATATTCGTTACTTCCTGCCCTTTTCAACGAGCCCTCTGACGTCACGATCCGTCGAGCCGTTTTACCCCCACCACAAAAAGAGACAAAACTCACCAGAATGAACTTTAGAACTTCTCGAAAACTATCTGAAAATCTGGGAAAAATGGGCTGCTTTGTCTGTCTCTAACACTCTATCTCTAACTCTATCCGACGAGCCGTTTTACCCCCACCACAAAAAGAGACAAAACTCACCAAAATGAACCTTAGAACTTCTCGAAAACTATCTGAAAATCTGGGAAAAATGGCTGCTTTGTCTGTCTCTAACACATGGTTATTATGGAGACTTGATGACTTTTTTCCGCAGATCTGGGGTAATTTGACATAAAAATTTTTTTTTGCGCAAGAACATACATAGCCTATTTACCATTCTCTAACTGTACTAATTCCAGCGTAACAGTATCCTGAGCAAATGAAATATTTTCATTCGTTAACCATTCTTTTATGTTATGTACTGTGCAGAAATTGTTGGGTTGCTTATTTAAAATTTCCGAATAGGATAGGGGATTATTCAAAACTATAATAGATGGTATCGATTCTTTAGTATTAGTATCGATATATTTTTGGAATTTATACTCTTATCCGGCAAAATCTGCCAAATTTATTCTACATTTAGCAAAAATCCACGTTTTGTTTAAATAAACAAATAATGCATGTTCTTTTTTAAAATTATTATAGTTACTATAGTTTCTTAGCTATTGGTTCCACTTTGAACCTATTTATTTTGTTTAACATCATATACATGGTCTTTCATTTCACGCACTTTATATATTATGTCTTGAATTTTAAACTAACAACCAAAAGATCTTCAGTTTTAGGATGTATTATAGGTTTATATTGTGCAACATCTACTTTACTATTTAGACGGGAGTATTTAAAAAAAAAACGGGTGTGGCAGTCCCAATGGCAGTCCCAGTCCCATTTAATAGGTATACATAACTTACTTACATATATGTTTAATTTACCATGATAATAATATTAATATAAATTTAATTAAAATAAAATATTCACAAGTATTTAAAAATGACAATATACGTATCTTACTTACGCATATGTTTAATTTACCATGATAACAATATTAATAAAAAACAATATTGTTTGGTGATACAACTGTCAATTTATCTGACAACAATAAATATAACATTTAATTGTTGTTTGTTGTGTATATAAGTACACATTTGAACTTTCTTGAGATATTTATAAGTTTTAATTTATAATTTAACATGCCTAACAAGGCTTGTTACTCCCGTGCAAATTTCCAAAGTCTAACGCGCGTCTAGAAGTATAACTTCAAAAACCAACAACTCGGATTATGTTGTAAATTTTCATTTTATTTTAAAATTTAGCATTTTTGCGTATATTACATGTATTTAATAAAATTAACGTGGGGTTTTTAAATATTACAAAAATAAAAAAGGAAATTGATATTGGGATTCGAACTCACATACACCAGCGTATGAACCAAACACGTAAAATATTTGACAATTAGACATGACACAAACGTATTTCAAAATTGACAGTTCTCATTCATACAGTGATTTATTGAGATTATTATTTTGAAATACGAAAGTCTAAAATAATTATAAACATTTAATAAATAATACAAAACCTATCACATAAATAATATTATTAATAAATATTATACTATATATATATAATATATATATATATATATTATATATATATACATATATAATATATATATATATATATATATATATATATATATATATTATATATATATATAATATTGTATATATAATATATAATATTAAATATATAAACAAAAGGAAATCCAAAGGATTCACTCCCGTACAAATTTCCAACGTGGAGCGCGCGTATAGAAGTATAACTTCAAAAATTATTACGTATATTAACAGCATACTGTTGACAAAATTCAAAAATAAAAATGGTACAAACCTTCAGAGCATCACTCGTATCAAAACGGATATTTTTGCAGTGTACTTGAAGTGACTAATTTGATCATATATCACTTTACTAGAGCAATTTTAGAATGCCGGGCCAGGAATAACGTTATAGCATACTCTTTGACGTTATTTATTGGCAATTGTTTTCAGCACTAGAGGAACACACCACAATTTTTGTAGAACTGGAATATATATACGTCCCCCAGATATCAATGTGACGTATATCGTGAAATCGTGCTAACACTTCTTGATAATTTATGTGCTGCTATTATCAGTATTTCAGTATTTTTTTTGTGAGGATAAAACTGTTGTATCAATGTTAATAAATTCATTTTTGTTTCAGATTTAATGATTGATATCAATAAGTGATTTGGTAAGTACCGTTGTTATGTTTTTACAAATAATATTTAAAATTTAATTAGGGAATTGCGATATTTGTAAATTAAAAAAATAAAGGAAATAATAAAAATGTATCAGATAATTCGCAGACGAAATGCTAAATAAGTATACTGGAGATTTCAATAGATCCTAGATATGTAAACGGCTGGAACGATGAGCACAGTGTACACTGGAAACAGACATTAACAGTCATTAAAGAAACAGAAATAAATAAAAATTAAAGAAGCAGCCTTCATCTTAATTAATGAAGAAAAATGTATAGCAAACCCATTAACAGAATGTTATTACCACCAATAACTAGAACATACCAACATGGTTTTTCCAATTTTTAACTAAAAACATGGGTATTTACCTAGCAGATCAAGGCCAAAAAAGACACCTGTCAAATTGGTATAATATAGCGCCAATTAATAAATATTAATTGGTTAAATTACCCTCCTCAATTTTAAAATAATCTTTTTTAAAAACGGTTATCGAAATGTAAATGAAAATCTTAAAACCAAAGCAAAATGTAATTTTTATTACAATCTTTCAATTTTGATTTAAAAGAAAGGTAGTAAGAAGAATTTTAGAAACTAGAGACCTATAAAGAATAAGCTGGCTTCAGAAGTGAATTCACTACCCTGGAATAGATCCATACGTTTAAAGAACTAATAAGTAGAGCTAAAGAATATGAAATACAGCCTTAATTAACCAGCCATTAAAAATGGAGATGCAATATCACCACTGCAACTCTAAAAAATAGATATAGCAAATTGAACTGCCAGAACAAAGGCCTATCTATTGATGAGAATATCTCAGCCGTTTGCAAAGATTTGCAGACGACATCGTTCCCCTTGATAATAATCCTGCAGAACTACAAACACTGAAAAGCGACCTAAATGCAGCTAGTAATAAAGTTGGCCTATGTGTTAGGTATAAAAAAGAGAGATCAAAAATTATAGAATGGATTAGACAGAAAACCAAGGTCACTGACAAAACTAAGAATTTCAAGAGAATTCAATCTTCAAATCACCAATATGTGGGACATTTAGTAAGACGAACTGACAATGGATGGTCCACTAGAATTACATTGCAGTATAGAAGAGACGTCAGGAGACCAAGTAGAAGTCCAAATTTAAGATAATACTAGGACATAAGGAATAAAGCCGGTACATCATGGCATAGAAAAGCGAATATTAGACCATCGTGAGCAGAAATGAAGAACGAATATGTAAGTGAGGCTACATCTTACTTTATATAATACGCTGAAAATAATAATGATATGAGTGATTATGTCGATTTTCATTACAACGAGCTTTCGACTTCCATTCTGAAGTCTTCATCAGCGCTTCTGGGATTTCATCTACTAAGCCACTGGATCTAGTCACTATACCGATTACTGATCACTGGAAGGTCCATTGATACCGTCTATGGTGACATGGTTCACTAACGTGGCGTTTGGGTGGGAGTCGGAGAGAAGATTCTTGATAGCGGGAATTGGATTGGTAGACAAAGCGGACGACGTTTTCCTTAGGAGAGATATCCATGGCAACCCGGTGCCTTCATTTCTTTTATTGAGAGAATTCGACAGTTTTTCGATTTCTATAGTTTCTCTGGTTTATAGCAACGAATAGGGTTCTCAGAGTTTTCAAAATCAAATTTTTGAACTGTATGGAGACGATATTGTCTTATTGCTAAAATTGCATCGAAACTGAGAACAGAAATGGAATGTTCATAGATCCTATTTTTGATTCTACGATTGGTTTGGCCTATGTAAGAGAGTGAGCAGTCTGCTCAAGAGGAATTTTATGAGTTCCGTTTTTGGGATTTGTTATCTTTAACAAATCGGACAAACGATAAAAGCTTTTGTTGAGGGGTAACATTGTTTGATAACTCTTGTTCCGTATAATTTAATTAAATATATTAATTTAATATATTATCACATATTTTATTATTGAAACCAAGTGAACAAATTATATATTTAAGAGTATTATATATATATATATATATATATATATATATATATATATATAAGTGTTATAAGATTACTGCATCATAATATATCTAGAAATAAACAACCTAGATACTCATTTTTAGCAAAGCAATTTATATATCTCTAACTCTGTTACTACATCTAATGATCCAAGGCCTCTGCGGAATCTATATTGTTTACTAAGCAAAATAGACTTAGGTTTAGAATACAATTACGGACAAAAAAATGACTTATAATTGTAATGCTTGGGATTATATGTTATATGTTAATACATTTAGTATATTTGTTTTGTACACTTAGTTATATAAATCCAAACAAATAATAATCCATTCACCTTTATTTGTTCCATTTGTTGATTTTTCTATTTAACGAAATAAGAATCCAGTGACAAAACTCGACATTTGTGTAAATTGCTTCATTTAATTAAAATACCTTTGAATTAAATAACTGAAATTTTAAATACATTTACAAAACCACTTCAAACGAAATAGAATAATAATATGGACGTAAATATTCATTTAGGGCTATTCCAATAACTCTAATGATGCTATTTGTTATTTACTCTAAAGCCCGTTGATCGGTTTGATTACAAATGAATGAAAAATAAATAATGTGTTAACATAAATGATATTTAATTGTTTATACTAAAATCCCATGTCCATTAAAAACTTATAGAACTGAGAAACAATAAAAAATAAAAAAGATCTGCAGTAAATAAAGACTTGTTTTAGAAAGTCCAAATACTCATTATATGTCTTTAGGCTCGATCAAAATCTGGCTTTCGTATTGCGATGTTTACAAATTTTTTGCATCTTTTTGCATCATCTGTCATTTTGTGATCAATTTTCACTTCTTTTCATATTGAATTTAAAATATTTCTACCAATCATTCCAGTAATCTTCTCTTCTATGGTTGGTGTAGACGTCAGCTATTTTGGTGACTTTTTTTTCACTAAGTTCTTTCTTACTTTTTTCTAAATCTATGTTGATAAGCACTACTAAAATAATGATATCTCAAAAGGCATCTGCGCCTGGGTATGTTTTTGTTAAGGTAATGACGTCCTTAGATGAATTCTCCAGGATCATTCAGTGTGTAAACGTTACATGAAATTGACATTTTTGACCTCTTTTGGCACTGGAATAAACTTTCTCATTTTTTATTTGTCGGTCCATGACTGTAGCTTCTCACAATATTGTCAACTGCATTATGCTTTATTATATATACAAGCTATACGTCCCGAAAGCAGCTGAAGTTGTTTTTACTTGAAGATCCTTTTTCTGAGACGGGATCATCCCATTCTGGGTTTAGTTTTACAGTTTCTGGTGCTGTTTTCACTACTTTTATCCATTCTTCTCTCTCTTTGATTGTCTATTTTATATATCCAATTTCCGTACTTCCTAAGTCTTCTTCCATTTTGGTAAAAGTCTTTACGGATTTCTCTTCTCTCTTCTCATTTCGTGTCCATACCATCTAATTCTTTATGCTTTTATTGCACTAACTATGTGCTTTTGACTCATACATTCTTGTATTTTGTGATTCGTCCATTGTCTTGCAATCTCTTTGTTCTCTCTTTTTGGTTCCAGTATTTTTCTGATAATCTTGTTCTCAAAAACTTTTAATTTCTCTTCCTCTCTTGCTGTTAGTGTAAATGTTTCTACAGCATCTACTAATACTGGTCTTACGGTCGTATTTTTCTTCTATTTAGTTCGTCAAACGCCTGTTTAAAATTTAGGAAAAGTATAAAAGTTTCTTTGTCGTATTCGTATGTTTTCTCTATCACTTGTTTTAGCGTGTATGTATAGCTTCTACCATGTTATATTAGGGAGTTGAAATCTGACGCGAAGAAAATTCGAGTCTGTCAGAGTCTAATATTTTTTTATTTACATTTCGCAAAAGCTAACAACGAAAATTATATTAGCAAAGTAAACATTTTAATATTTACCTCTCTAAAAAATGGTTGAGATTGGGAAAAACAGAATTTTTATGTAATATTTCAGACGACGCAAATATTTATTGAATACAAATTAAACACTAAAAAAAGATTCTTCCCCTGCAAAATCTCCGTACTAGACCATGTAATTACTCAGTAATTTTCCTACAGGATATAATATTACTGAAGCTAGCAAATCACAGAAAATGTGCCGTCGACTCAAGTTTTAATTTTAAACTGCCCCTTGGCCATTTAATTTTATACTTTAACACCTTCTTTCCCGAGGCGTCCAAACATTTCACTTTAAAAATGTTCTAGTTAAACCGTAATAATAAAATGTACTGGTTTTTGCTCTTTTTTATCAAATCAGGTAACAGAAATATTTATTGAATACAAAAATTTTACCTACAACTCTGATAAATAAGATCCTTCTTTTGAAATAGTTCTGTATTGGATCATGTAATTATCACGAAATTTTCATACAGTCTAATGCTTTCAGAAATTTACAAGTATGAAAAAAGATGCTGTGCCAGGTTAATTTTTAATTTCAAAGCGGCCCTCGGGCATTTAATTTTCCACTTTAACACCTTTTCCCTTAAGAGGCACACACTTTAAAAATTCTCTGCTTATAACCCAAAGATAAAATAACGACAGACACAGCATGATCCTTATAAACTGAATGATTACAGATACACACACACACACACACATATATATATATATATATATATATATATATATATATATATATATATATATATATATATATATATATATATATATATATATATATATATAAAGTGCACTCGTAAGTGAATGGGATGTTTTCGGTCAATTTGAAGATAAAAAAGACAAGAGTTGTGCTACTTTATCTATTTAATGAAGACGTTTCGCCCACTGTTTAATGAGCATCATCATCATCGTCAGTAGCTCGACAACCCTTTCTGAGTCCTGGCTTGTTCTAGGATTTTCCGCCATTCTGTTCTGTTTCTTGCTTTGTTTTTCCAGTTGGTAATCTTAAGTGTTTTCAGATCTTGTTCCACTTGTTCCATGTATCTACGTTTGGGTCTTCCTTTTGAACTTCTTTCTACTGGTATTTGCCTCATGAGCATCATCAGTTCATCTAAAAGAGTGTTATTAGCGATACATCTAATATGAGAAACAATTAAGTAAATGATCTTACCTTTAAAAGATCTGTAACGGTAAAATCTTACGAGTGCATTTTTTTTTATAATAATTTAAACGGTCATATTCCTTAAAGATTGTCAGTACATACAACTGCCATACGCAACCATTGGCAAAAACTCTAGAACCTCTTGCCGAAAATTCTCGTAACTTTCGATATCCTTTCACTCTTTACAAAAATTCCTATAGACGCAACTCTAAACATGTCAAAAACTAAATATAGTATCCAGCAAGAACACTTATCTATATCAAATGGTGCCCCAATGGGCTCCCCACCTTCTCCAGTAATTGCTAATATCTTTATGGAATACTTCGAGACCCGAGCACTATCTACATCAATGCGCAAACCCCCATGTTGGCTACGATGTGTTGACGATACATTCGTCATTTGGCCCCATGACAGGGATGATTGTGTGTCTTTTCAAACCCATCTGAGTGGTATATATCCTAGTATCCAGTTTTCCTACCGTTTCTCGACGTTATCATAAAGAAAAAAGAGTGATGAAAAGTTTTCATCACTCTGTTTATCGAAAACCCACCTATACCAATCGTTACTTGCATGCAAACTCTCAATATCACCCTGTACAAGTTAATTTAGTCATGAATACGCTTGTCTCCAGATCAATACGCCTTTGCGATGATGCAAGTAGACTCGCTGAACTCTCCAGTTTAAAATAAGCCCTCATTCAAAACGGTTATCGTGAAAATCACATCACTAGGAGCATTCACAGACATTAATTTCCCATTAAATCTCAACCCAAAGACGCAGACCCTCATCATACGAAAGCTTTTCTTTCTCACATCAAAGGTGTCACTGACAAAATCGACAAAATTCTAAAAACAAGAGGAATAAAAACAATATTTACCCCCAAAAATTTTTATCTCTTGCCCGATCAATCAAAGACAACATTCCAAATATACAACACGGAGTTTATAAAATTCCTTGTACAGACTGCCCCCGATCCTATATAGGCCAAACAAATCGTTGAATCCAAAATAGGATCTATGAACATTCCATTTCTGTTCACAATTCCGACTCTATTTAATACTCTTCATACTCTCTTCATACAGATCACAAAATTGATTTTAAAGACTATAGAACCATAGCCCCCATCCGCTTCTATAAACCAAAAATTATACGAAAATCGATAGAAATTAAAAAAAGACCAAATTGTCTCGATAAAAGAAATTACGGCATACGATTACCTTTGACTTGGAGACCTCTCATAAAGAAAATACCGTCCACCCCACTTGTCAATCAAAATCCTACTGTCAGAAATGTTCGCACTAACCTTCACGCCAATTCCCGCGCCAATCTCCACGCTGGCCCCTACGCCAACGTCCACCAAAAACACGTCACCATCGACAGTGTAAATGACCTTTCCCCTATTTCCATTACCAGTAATGCATTGAATATTGATCAGGTAGTAGTGTCTGGGGGCTCGGGAGACTTATACCTCGGAAGCCCTGAAGAAAGAGGATGTCGAAAGCTCGGCGCAATGATAAGCATGCCTATAATTTTAAACCTGAAATTCCTACCAAATCTTTGAAAATATTCTCTGCCTAAACATCGGATTTATGATTTGTATAGTCTCATATATCTTATATTCATTTCTATAAACCAATACTTATCCAAGAAAACATTGAGATTAAAAAGCGTCCTAATTGCATTAATAAAAAAACCGGTTGCTTTCAACATGAAGACCTCCCCTCAATCATGATAAAACAAGCACGTTTCTTTTCTAATAAACTAAGAATTAGATGAGACAAATCCTTGTCAAAGAATTAATTTTATAACGAAATATCTAATAAAAAGTTAAAACCTCTGTTACCTTCATTTAATCCCGCGGCAAAATATTTTTCTTTATTTTTTGTTGATATTGTAGAAAAATATTTTTTGTCGCGAAAATCAGATCCATCAACCTCGCATTATATCTTTGACATATTTAATATTCCACCTATAATATCCGTTGCAGGTGCTTGTACAGGAAATACAAGCTTTAAAAAGTGTGATGGATTAAATCGTGCATGGAAGTTTTGTAAAGGGTGTCGCCTTTCGGCAACGATACAACTTTTTTCAATATAGAATATGAATTTAGAAGCATATTAGTTCGGTATGTGCTTTATATTCGATATATTGCAAAGTATCGAATATACTGAAAACTAATTTAAAGTGTACGGTGAGGATTTTGTTAATATTCTACCGACAAGATTGATTGTAAATTGGAATTTGATATTTCTTTAAATTACAAATGGTTAATATTATTAAATTATTTAATTACTATCTAGGGTTACTATTTTATACATTTTTGTACATAGCTTTTTCCCATTTTTTCTCTATTTTTCTCTATTCAATGATGCTGCCAATCACTGTTTTATATTAGTTTTTGATACTGTGTTTTATACCAAAACAATAAATTCTGTCTCAATTTAACGATTATAAATCTATTACACAGATTTTTTTTATTATTTGACATCAATATGATGTTACCATTATTACAATCTAGTCTATAAGACCAATAAGCAGTTTAGTTCTAGTCTAACTTAACTAACATAATCTGTTAATACTAAGTTACACTCTTTAGCGTTCTTAGTTTTAATATCTTAGTTTAGTAGATTTTTCACTCTAGATTTTCGTGCTGATGAAACCTTTTTTCATGGCCCTTAGCTTGTTTTTTATTATCTCAGTGACGGTTTTCACATGCACTGGTACATATCCATAACTGGATACTTTAAGTCCACACCGATTTGAGAAGTTGTTGATAGATCCGAAGCTTATTATGTATTGATAATGTCAAATATCGACCCAATAACCATTCCTTTTTTTGTATTTCAACTTAAGTTCTTACTTTTTCTTAACACGTGTTTCCCATCTCAATTTAACATGTGTCACCCCCAGGTATTAAGGCTTGTTGACGTAGGGCACTATAGGATAATTAATATGTAATATTAATAATAAAACTATGTTATATTTTTTGCTGTATTAATTCCTTTCATTACTCCACCCTAAGTAATAATTTCTACTCCCACTTCAACCGCATCCTTTAGACATACAGACAGTTTTAAAATAGAAAACGAAAAAGACACTCTTTATCGACTGTTGGCAATTACTAGCAACAGACGCACTCTCACTCGACTGTTGACCGACATAAGCAATAGACGCACTACCTCTCGACTGTTGACTGCCGCTGGTAATAGACACTCCCTTTCTCTCTTTAATAGTTACGCGAAAAATACCGCGACTCCTCTTTTGAATCGTATGGACAAAAGACATAAATGTGCTCTACCTCTTGATCTTAGTGTTAGTACCGCGAGACACGTCTGTAAAAACTATTAAAGACAACTTTCCTCGTACGAGAAACAACCGCGAGTGAACATCTAGAATGTCTATAACTACCGCGCGTGTGTGTTACAGCAATATTAATAGACTTTTTATAAACTTGATTAGGCTATTATCTGTATCTACTAACTCTCCTAATTATTTAAAACCAGCCCTATTTAACACAGTTCTCATATTTTGAAATTATAATATAATTTCACATATGTACACCCGTTTTGTATAATGGGTTTATGCTCAATATTTTTGGTGGTAAAATCTATATGTGCTGACTTCAATACATTTATTATATTATGCGATTTGTTTGTCCACTTCTCAACTTCGGCAATTGCATTCTGTAACTTATTTGTTGATTCACTTACGTTGTCACCAACGGTTATAATTGCCGTATTATCAGCAAACGTAGCTACACTATTTTGCTCTGAAACTGACATGTCTTTAATGTACATTAGATTTAGAATGGGCCCCATTACACTTCCTTGTGGTACCCCTACACTAATTATTTTTTTATCCAGAATAAGCATCCTCCTGCTTAATCCTGAAAGATCTCTGTAACACATATGCAATTAAGATCTTTGAGTATTGGACAGGAAGGGCCATTTTTTTCTTATGCTCGAATCTTTCTTGCCAGACCTTATCAAAGGTCTGTGCTATATCCAGAAATAATGCTAAGTAAATATTTTTTTCTTTAAGTGATCTTTCGATCACGTCCGTAATTCGGTGGACTTGATCAATTGTAGAATGTTGAATAAGTTGTCTTTCTTCAATAATAGGTTTCAGCCTCTTGAGCAAAAGCTTTTCAAACAGTTTTGACATAAAGGATAGCAAGGATATTGGCCAATACGACGATACTACACAGATGATTCTAATACTAGTTGTAGTAAGTTAAAAAACTAGTAAGGTCAGTTGTTTTAGACTACCAAATTTGACTACAGAAATCGTTGCGTATAAAGCTCTAATTTATACGCTTACATTTCTCACTTAACTTTTCTCATTTAACTCTTTACACTTAAATTTCTTTTTTACGTTGCGTTAGTGATTCTGTGTAGTCATACTGTAGCTGATCTGCCTAGTTTTCTCTTTTCCTGTGGAGTCCATTCCAACATCTTTTTTGGGAGCAATAGGAAAAGTTAGACTTATAACCAATGAAGAGAAAAACAAAAACATGTGAGTAAACAAAACGGGTCAAAAGGTCAGAATTGAACCAAGCATCACAGTCAACATGTTAATTTTAAAAGAGTTCAACGTTTTAAATATCTTGGAGCAATAAAAATCGCTGAGAATTATATCACTAAAGACATAAGAAATAGAATCCAGGCTGCAAACTAAACTATGTATGCATTAGTTAAGTTTAAAAATTAAAAGCTTAACAAGGACATAAAAAATCCACAAATCCATTGTCAGACCTATAATAACATATAGATGCAGACGTTTTGAAAGAAAAATACTTTTTGGACTTTACTACGATGTAAACACAAGCCAATATATAATATTAACAAACATATGAATAAAACAACTTGGGAGAGGTTTCGTACAGGAAAAAAACCACCTAGTCGTCGAAGAATACAATTGATGGAAGAAACAGATTGATGGAAGACCGAGCATTTTGGAAAAAAGTTGTTTGGACATCCAAGACCCATCGCGCTTTGTAGCGCTACATGATGATAATGATAAATTAATGGCACATGCTAGAAAAGTTTAATATACATACGTACCAGTACAAGATGGTGTTGATTTTTGAAAAGAAGAACAATTAAATAAAATGAAATGGGACGAAGTGGTATTATCATATTTTAAAAAAATGTAAAAAATGTTAATTCCCATATCCCAAAAACCTTTAACTTGATTTAATTCAAAATGCATTTACTTTTGTTCGACCTTCCATAAGGCGTCGTCTGGTTATAAATTTAAACGGTAACTTTTTTTATCATAAACATTTTAATTTCGAAAGGGAAGGCAACTTGTAGGTGTTTATTTGTACAAGATTTAATTACAGCAGTTATATTCATTTTACAATATTTCCTCAGTAAAATTTGTGCTTAACAGACAAGAACAAATAGCGTATATTGGAATTTTATATTAAGATCATTGTGAGAATCTGAGTAATCGGCGGTCGATAAAGATTTAATTTGAAGTGAAAGTCAAATTTTTCGCCTTGAGAATATTATTAAGAGCAAATGGGGAGATATGTGTGTCCGCCAAAATTGCAATGTGGTGGGAGAATTGAGAGGATTTAGTAGCCATATTTTGAAGAAGAAAGTTAAATTCAGGGCGTCCAGCCCTTACTCGAATTTTTAGCTCGTAAAAGAGGTGAAGTTTATTGTTTAGTTTTATTTGAGCATTTTTCGGAAAACAAAAGTATCTTTGTGTAGTTATCAAAAGTAAAGTTTAATTTAATACAAAAAGGGTTTAACTAAATCCGCCCACAACGCCCACATCTGAGCCGATTCTGAGCAACGCAACCTCATTCATTTGGTGTGCCTCAAACATCACCAACGTTTATGTTGCTACAATATTGTGATAACCTAATATTGATCTTAAATAAATCTCAAATATACAACATGATAAAGCCAGGTTTTGATGCAGTTCATAGAGCAATTCTAGAGTTAATAGCAAAACACTTTTTCGAACTGACACAAAATCTTTTTATTATAAAAACGGTTTCCCGATGACTGGTTTTCCTCATCATTTATTGTGATTTGTTTTTACTATATAAAAAACATTTTATTGCGCCCAAATTGTAAGGATATCTCAACAAATTGAGTCATTTTCGACATTTCGACAGGTACAGCAATAACTAGCATAATAACATATAATTTTGAACATACAAATATTATATTACAATACATCTTTTGACCCACATTTGGCAATTTCTTATAGAAGATACCGACACGCAAGTATCAATTATAATACATTAGGGAAAGTTACTACGTATAAAGCTGAATTCCTCAATATAAAAGCCGGAAATGGATCCGAAAGCGATTTAGGACCCTCACGCACCTTTGAATAATTTACAAGATGGATGTACCTACGACAATGAAAAAGGTTACGGAGTAGTCGATAGATATTAGTCTATTCTTGGTCTAATTTGTTTTCAAATTAAAGCGTGTGAGGTTTATTGTGTAGAATTGATTTGTGGCAATGTGGTTGACTGTGTTTTAATAATTTAGTATGTAGGGAAAAATGGGTAAAATAAAATTTTTATTACATTTAAACATACTTTGACATTTTGGTTTTCACTTGTTTTTCTCATCTTATTTTGCTATTACTTTAAAATGCCTTTTTTTACAATCATGCCATTTTATTCTTATTAATTTTATTGTCATAGTCTTTTTAAAGGTAACGAAAGATCATTTTATGTAACAATAAAACACTGAAAACTTTGTTTTCAAAACTTCCACAAAATTTATTTTAAATTCTTATCACTACAGCTGTTTCGGCTGATTGCCTTTCTCAAGTGATCTGTTTTTGGCATGGGTTTACACTTTATAGTCTCTAATGAAATAGGTTGAGGAGGGGAGAACTGTTTGTCTCGAGATGGTCATTCAGAATTATATCTGTGTTTTTTAATTTGTTGATTTCCATAGATTCTAACAAAGATAGCTTAAGGCCTTTATTTTGAATGTGGAGAATTTTAAATTCGTCATTAAAAGAATGATTATGATTTAGTAGGTGAAGTGCGTATGTAGAATCTGTTTTTCTATTATTGAAAGCCCTTTTATGTTCTGCTATTCGTTTATTAAAATTTCTACCTGTTTGACCAATGTAAGTTTTTGGGCAGTCGCCACATTTAAGTTTGTACACACCACTGTGTAAGTGTTTTTTATGTTGGCTCTTGTTGTTTTTAATATATTTGCCTAGGTTGTTATTTGTTCTGAAAGCTGGTGTTATTCCTTTCTTTTTTATGTGTTTGGCTATTTTTGTTGATATTTTGCCTGTATATGTAATCGAGCAGAAGGTACTGGGTTTTTTCTCTGGTGGTGGAAATACTAAGTTCAGGGCTTTCTTGTGTAGTTTTTGATTTAACATTTTATTAATTGTTTGTTCGTTGTATCCATTGTTTACTGCTATTTGCTTAATGGTATTAAATTCTGTCTCAAAATTGTATTTTGACATAGGAATTGCTGTTAATGTATGTAACATACTATGATAGGCTGCCAGTTTATGTTGTGTGGGATGGGATGATGAATTGTGAATAGTCGTGTCAGTATGGGTAGGTTTATGAAATATGGAGAAGTCATGTTTGTTTTTAAGTTTGGTAATTTTTAAATCTAAAAAATTTATGGATTGATTTTGTTCTGTTTCTATTGTAAATTCAATATGTCTATGAAGAGAATTAATATACGATAAAAATTGGTCGAGTTGCCTGTTAGTTCCTGTGAAACATACCAGTACGTCGTCTACGTATCTCCACCAATATAAAAACTGTTTGAAGTGAACTGATTTCCACCACCAGAGAAAAAACCCAGTACCTTCTGCTCGATTACATATACAGGCAAAATATCAACAAAAATAGCCAAACACATAAAAAAGAAAGGAATAACACCAGCTTTCAGAACAAATAACAAACTAGGCAAATATATTAAAAACAACAAGAGCCAACATAAAAAACACTTACACAGTGGTGTGTACAAACTTAAATGTGGCGACTGCCCAAAAACTTACATTGGTCAAACAGGTATAAATTTTAATAAACGAATAGCAGAACATAAAAGGGCTTTCAATAATAGAAAAACAGATTCTACATACGCACTTCACCTTCTAGATCATAATCATTCTTTTAATGACGAATTTAAAATTCTCCGCATTCAAAATAAAGGCCTTAAGCTATCTTTGTTAGAATCTATGGAAATCAACAAATTAAAAAACACAGATATAATTCTGAATGACCAGCTTGAGACAAACAGTTCTCCCCTCCTCAACCTATTTCATTAGAGACTATAAAGTGTAAACAAATGCCAAAAACAGATCACTTGAGAAAGGCAATCAAAGTTTTCAGTGTTTTATTGTTACATAAAATGAATTTCCATCAAGTAACGGTCGAATCCATCAATTATTTGAAAGATCATTTCTTTGATTTTCTTTCTTACGATCTAGAACTGTATCATAAGGTACAGTTCGTTCAACTGAAAATATTGTAAAGTTCTGAATCGCACATATCTGTCTTATTTCAAAATAATGCCTTCATTTGTCAAAAATAACTTGAAATAATCTTCAACATTTTCACTAATTTCAGGCTCTTCTATTATAACCATAGGAATTTTATGAATCTTCTGAGTTCAAAGAAATCTCAGGAATAATTCTATGTACATTTGGTAATATGAAATACAGATTTATCAGATTTATCCAGAGAAGCAGCTACTTTCAAATTGGATAAGGCACCACAAGGACGTAAATATCACGATATTTAGGCAGTGTGGATCTGGTGCTGTTCTGGTCTGGTACCGTATTTAGATTTTTCTATGTCATCGTATTTATTAAATCCTAAAGTTCCGCAAATGAAAAGAATTTTCTGACTACACCCTGTCAAAATGAAATATTGTTTGATCGTGTACAGAAACCAGCTATTTTGCACCAATATTTCTAATTTTTAAACTATTCACTGATTTTTGGGAACTTATTCTGAACGATGTATTTCTGCATTTGCAACTATATCTATATTTACTACTGCATGAGGTGCTCAAACTATAGAAGCACACTCGAGGTGTGGTTCAATCAAGGAGATATATAATTTAATTATGCTATCTATCATCTTAAAATGTTTTGTGTTTGTAATTACAAATCCTAATATCCTAAATGCCTTATTGAAGTGCAAATTGTGTTGAAAATTCACACCAAGATCTTTACATACTATATTTCTAGGCCATTCTCTGTTATTGATATCGTAAGTCATTTTTAAAAAGTTCCTGTTGCGTTTGAAGGTCATCACTGAAAACTTCTCAACATTTAGATACAATCCATTTATCTGAAACAAATTAAATACTCCATTTAAATCTAGTTGTAATAGTTGGCAATTACATTGTTTTTCTACAACTCTAAACACCTTAAAATCACCTGCCAACATTAAGCAAGCTAAAATTTGAGACAGTTAGAAAGATCATTTATAAAGCAAGCAAATAAAAAGTGGTTATAGGTTGCTGCCCTAAGGAACTCTTGACGTAACCAAATATTTCTCTGAAAAGGAATTACCAACTCTAAATTGCTTACTTTTATCTGTTAGATATTTTACTGCATTAATAATTAAAAGCCCAGTTTTTATAATAACAAACCACGGTCAACCCTATCAAATGCTTTTGCACAATTAGTAAAGATTAGATCCATTTGCCTTTTAGTGTTTATGGCATCTGCAGCAGATTGTGTGAAAATACATGTTTGCAATTTTTGATCTATCTGGTAGAAATCCATGTTGATATTGATCGAAAGAATTGATATGTTATATAAAATAAATTAAAATATTTTTGCAAGAGAATTTAAAATACTAGTAGGTTTGTAATTTTTTACATCATTTATATTACCAGATTTAAAGATATGAATTGTAATGGTATCTTTTAATTTTTTAGGAAAGTTATTAGTTTTTAAAGCTAGATTAAATATAACCTTTAATGGTTCCACTGTAACGAAATATTTTGCCTACCACATAGGGTATTATTATGGCGGGTTGAAAATTGGGGACAGAAGTTATTGGGGTGGAGATAGGGCAAGCAAAATAAACGAAACTTATGCGAACGGCTCTAAGGGTTTATTGGGAGTAGCTGGGTCGTGGATAAGTGAATGGCAAGGAGGTTGGATTGGGGAAACTACAAAAAAATTAAACAAAGGGGTACTTACATGAATATCCTGGACAAATGGGCAAACAAAACACAAGAACAACCTCTAGCTATTTAAAATGGGACGCCGCTTCGAGGAAACTTCCTGCTGGATAAAGGAAAAAGGCTCTTCCCAAAAAAGAGACACAAAAGGGGTTATAAACTTTTTTTCTATATAAATAAAAAATATAGTTTAGAGAAATAAATTAAACATTTATTGTTTACTCACCACAAACAGTTTCAAATATAAATGGCACAAAAATATTATATAGCTAGTTACAGAGATAAATACCAAAATAGCGAAGAAGAAAAACTTACTTTGTCCTACCCGTTTACAACATCCGTTTGCAAGTGGGAGATACTACAAAACTTGCAATAAATTGCTACTGCCTATAATCTGTGGCAGAAATAAATCATTATAATTAAAAAAATATCTTTAAAAATTAAACTATTCACAAAAGTTAACCTTTTTCTAAAAACAAAATAAACTAGTGTCAAAAAATGAAACTAGCTGTCAGATGTCAACATTAAATTTTAAAAGAGAACAAATAATATGACAGCTAGACCACGTCATAACACATATAATTTTATTTATTATAAATTGTTATGAAAGCAAATTATTATAAAAAATGTCTATTTTTACTTTGAAAGTTTAAACACAAAAGTTACCTGGATTGCACTAAAATCTCTTTACTTTAAATTTCTTGTGACTGGATTTAATTGGACTTTAAAATTTCTGGGAGAACTGGAGTTAGGTTCACCGCCACACTAACAAATTCATTTCCAAACTGCGATAGGACAAGACAAAATTGAGATTGAAAGTTGGAGCACTGAAACGCAAACCTTGGACTGGGCTTCTTAGTTAGGACAACAATTTGAGGTTGAAATTTGGCGGCACTAGACACAAACTTCGACTCGGCTTCTTAAAAAACAGGAAAATGGAACATGTGGATATCTTTCAAAATTTTTGTAGGAGACACAAATCTCTTAGATACTTAGAAACATGGAAACAGTGATTACTCTTTTAAAACTGACACATTACATAAAGTATAATTCACTATTTCCAACAAATTTTGCCGGCTTCTTTAAACTACATAGCGACGTCTGTTCTCTTTGACCAAATATTCCAACCTAACTTAAAACTTGAACTGTAACTATTAACTGCCACAAAACTACTTATTTTCCATAAAAAGGGACAAATAACAAGAAAACATTACAAATTTGAAGATAAATTTTGACTGACAATGTAAGCAACTGCAACCGACAGCGACCTCAGCAAGAGTGAGTTCATTCTTAAAAAACATTCGCTTAACTTGGTATAAACAAAACTTATAAACGGCAATATTTATTTGAAACGCAGAATCGGGCGGATTAACGATCAAAGAAAATACCAAAAAATATGCGTCTGTGATATATTTAAACAAACTCTAAAAATGTGTTTATATCAACTCGGCGACGCAAAGAGGATTAAAAACATTTCTGGGCGCTTTAACTTATACGAGGGGATCTCAATATATACCAAAAAATTTAGAAATACTACACCACAAGATGGTCGATACGCTTTATCGATATAAACAGGTAGATTATCTTTACCTTTCTTAGGTTTTTATCTCTTTATACTAGATCTAATAGCCTGTTCAGTTATCTCATTAAACTCTAAAATAACATAAAACTTGAGTATTTTCATATCAGATTATATATTAAAAACTGACTTGATGTATAGTGCAAAACTAGCAATTCCATCAGAACCAGTGTAAATATTGTTGTCAAACTTAATTTCAGATGGTAAGCGGCTGGAATTACTTCTAGATTTCACAAATGACCAAAAACTAGATGAGTCCATGTTGATATTTCTCTCTACGGTATTATGGTATTTTATATATTTAGATTCAGTTTGTACTTTAATGGACCTTCTAAGAGATTTATTAAGAACCATAAATATTTTGTAAATAAGTAAATACACCGACAAATAAAACCAAAAATGACAAAAAGAAATCTCACTGAAGAGGATATATACGTATGATACGAAGAAACAGCGATTGGAATGTGGTAAACGCCAAACAGAATATACTGTAAAAGCCACAAGTAAGTACATCAACTTTAAACCCATATTAATTTTATTATTTTCTTTATGATAATTTTATTTATTTATTATATTATTTTTTTTATATAGTATACAAATCATAAAAATGATGGTTTGATTCCAAAGCTCCTCGAAAATAAGTCTTGCGAATATCATCACTTCCTATTCCTCCTTTTTTGATTTCTTAAGTCATTCCAAGCTACCTAGAAAGCACCTTATACAAGAACTAACCATTAATATTAGTTTTCGTCGACCACAATTCATTTTCGTAATGATTTAAGGCTCCTTCTTAAAACGTACACTTCTCATTCTCTAATGAGACTAAATTATGTGTCGCGGTTAGAATGGGCAACACCTAGTTCGTCGTTTGTTTTTATTAGAGAGATAAGTCACATCTGCAGACGACAGATCGTTCGAAAGTTAGAGGTGTGGATTTAGATTTTCTGAAGTAGTTTTTTTATGTATTGAGATACGTGTTAAATTTTTGCCATAGATATTTGTAAAAAAATAATGAAAGACGAATAAAATACCTATGTTCCACAAAACAGTACTTAGGATAACAATAAACAAGACAAAAAAAAACAGAAATATGAAGGAACATAGAAGTTACATATCTAATGAAAAATACGTATCGATATACCATTAGATCGTCTCTATTTTTTTATAAATAAAGGCCAAAGTCCGAAAATGTATAAAAAAGACAGTTAAGACTTTATCTCACGTATAGTTCTTCTGCAATTCCCTTATACTTATTTTGTTCTTTTTAGAACTCATCAGAGCGCATCAGTAGAAAACCCCAAGCGTGAAATCAAATCTTTTTTGTCAAAGGAAGTAATAATCAAATAACTTCTTAAAGACGCATACGGCGACATCTAAGAATAAAGAAAAATATTGCATTTAGTTTTAGTTGTCACATTTGGCAATCATATTGATTTTCTACAACTCTATACATCTTCAAATTTTCTGCAAACATTTAGCCAGACGAAAATCTGAGACAGCTAGAAAGATCATCTATAATGCAAGCAAATACAAGTGGTCCTAGGTTGCTGCCGTGAGGAACTCCTGACGTTACCAAATATTCTTCTGAGAAGGAATTACCAACTCGGACTTGCTGGCTTCTATCTGTTGGGTATATTACTGCATTAATTGAAAGGTCAAAGGCAAACGTGTTTCGTCATTTTTAAGACTCATCAGAACAACTCAGTATGAAGCCTTAAGCGTGAAATCAATTTTGGTTTCGAACAAGCAGTAGAAATCTTCGGATTTTTACTTTTTTCTTTATTCTTAAATGTCGCCGTATGCGTCTTTGGAAAGATATTTCATTATTACTTACTTTGACAGAAAATATTTGATTTCACACTTAGGGCATCCTACTGAGGTACTCTGATGAGTCCTAAAAAGGACGAAATGTCTATAAACGAATTGTAGAAGCACTATACGTAAAATCAAATCTTAACTGTGTGATCTATATCTTATTTTTATTTTAAAAAACACTTATTCCACATCAACCACGCAGGATTATTAGTGGAGTGACGAACACAATAATTTTAATATGAATATGTACATTAAATACTATAATACAATTTTATATCTCTTGAATAATTCAATACATTTAAATGTTTATCTGTCAGAATGGATTTGCTGTTTAAAATTCCATGTTTTTATTCTTTAGAAAGAGGATATTGTTTATGTTGTCTTTATTAATACCTAGAGTCAGGCAAATATGCAGGCTGAAAAGTAAGATACATGCGCATATGCATGCATATTATTTGTGTCAAATATATGCATGTATGTGCAATAATTTAAACAAAATATTATGCGCGTTATAAACTGTTTAAATATATTAATTTTATAAAATATTAGTTGTTAATCTTTTTTTTATTTACAAACTCACATCAGAATTTACATCTTTTCGCACTGTGTAACGGGCACTCCACTAGAAGGTGTTTTACTGTTAGCGGGGTCTCGCAAGCATACCGCTCCGGTTGGGGATCCCTTGTCACCAGATGTCCACGCTTAGTAAGGCGACTATAACCAAGCCGCAGTCGTGTGATGATAACCTGAGAAAAACCATTGGTGGAACTATCAGACTATCAGTTGAAATATTGGTTATATCTCAAGTAATTTTGCCTGTTTTTTGTGCCACTTGCTATTCCATATGTTAACCATTTTGAAGTCTGGAGTTTTTGGAAAGAACTCAGTAGTTGTGTCCTCTAAGGCTTCTCGTGCATATTTATCCGCCAGATCGTTTCCCGTGATTCCAGTATGAGATGGCACCACAGGAAAGCAACGTTTTTGTGATTTAAGTTATGCAATTCTTGCCTAAGAAGTTTGGCCACAGGATGGGAAGAATAGATTTTTGAGATGATTTCTAGAGAACTTAGTGAGTCAGTAATTATTAAAAAGTTAGTTTGAGGACATTTTGTAACGTGACATATGGCTTTACATATTGTAAAGAGTTCTCTTGTTAAAATAGTATTAGTGTCCTCTAGTTTATATTTCTTTATTTCATAGAAGATAAAGCGTTAGGAAGAAATAAAAAGTGTGTTTTTCTAAAAAATATGGTATGCAAGTTAACAGAAACAGAATGTTTTGAAAGTAGCAGTTCAGTTCGTTCGCAGTTTTTATCAATCCCTACCCATCTTTATACGCGTCGCTCCAAGACTGTTATCATTTTTACAGCGAGGCGTTAAATTTGCCAGTTTCCTGTAGACTAGACGGCGAATTTATGATGAATATAGATAGCAGAGGCCGTATTTTATAATATTATAGCAGAGCAAATGATTTGGGGCCGGGGGATTAGATGTCTGAGTAACGTCTGGCTGAAAGCAAGCAGGTGTTTCATTAGGAGCAATCTTTTCGAGTATACATCCATTGGTGCCGGGTTATTGATATAAAAGTGTATCAGTTATTTATAAATATACGCGTCGATATAGAATTTTGTCGTGTCTTGTACTCTTATGCATAAAAAAAGACAAAAAATGTTAGAATATCTTAAATAACTTTTCTGTTTATATCGCAATTTTAATAGTTAACTGAAAAAGATTTATTTATGTTTTGTACACACTTATAAAGAAAATTACAGAAAAATATTTTACAAGTGTGTAAAATATTAATTCCTGTACTAAAAAAATTCTTAATTGAAGGTGATTAATTGGCAACATCGCATTTAAATCGACGAAATCATATTCCACTTATCAACTTTGCAGAGGCGCACCAAAATAATATTTTAATTATTTATTTAAACACATTAATTAGGTAATTACGTAATTACGTAAAAATTAAATCCAAGACTGATATAATTATCAAATTATCATGTGTCTTTTGACAGGTATCTTATAGTTGTCTAACAAAATAGAGTAAAATTTTATTGTTATTATAGAGTACCTAATACAGTACTTCAAAAAACAGAAAACTTATAAAAAAAACTTTTTTTTTATTAGACTAAACAATTTGAAATTTTAACATACGATCTCGTCATTAAACTTCATTCTCTATTTATAGAATTGCTGCTGTAAACGTTAAATTTGTTTTTTTACCTTGACTTGAAAGTTTCCTTGTGTTTATTTGTTTTATATTCCATATAATTAAAATGAGGTAAGCTAAACTAGTATCATTTGAATGCTTGTATAAAGTAGTGCATTTTTTGTTTATTTTAGTAAATTCTCGAAATTTGACATTAAGAGGGCACTAACAATAAAGGCTTTGTTAGAAGAAGACACAGATTGTGAAAATGCTGACTCACTTGATGTGTTTTATATGCCGCCGAAATCAGATGAAGTTTCCGATGTAGAAGAAATCGATAATAATATTATTTGTGAAAAAGGAATAAAATCGGATATTGCAGGTACTATCTACATCAGTCTGATTGATATTTAGATAATATAAAAGCCAGCCATGGAGGCAAGTCACATATTGAAGTTTTTTTCACTCATTTTTGATAAACAAGTAATTAAGAGCGTTCTATATTTTACAAATATTTATGCATCGCAGAATAACCGCCACGATTTTGAAATTAATGACATAGATTTAAAAAAAGTATTGGCATATGTATTATCTGGTTATCACACTCTGCTTCAAGTTGATATGTATTGGTCGAAAGATGAGGATAAAGAAGTGCACATTATAAGAAGAAGCATGAGCCGACATTTATTTATGTAAAAGGTGTAGAGTGCATCTACACCCCAAATGTTTCGAAAATGTTTCACCTTAAAATTTAATTTACATTTAAGATGTTTCTTTATTAAAAATTATACTGTTTTTCCTTGAAAATGAGTTGTATGTGTTGTAAATTAGTAATGTGTTTTTAATCCAATCTAATAAATTAATTGTCAAATTTCTCTTTGTTTTTTGTGTCGGCCGTTAATGGGTTAATACTATAAAAGGAATAAACTTACCTCAAATTTACATTATTTACCTCAAAAATATTTTAAAGTTAGTAATAAAGTCTATTTAAATAAATATATTCCCAAGAAATAAAACACGTGCCTATGCACGTATAGAATGTGAAACGAATAAACAATTTCTCTCATTCCCTTTTTCAAAAACGTAAATATACAGACCAGCGAAATGTTGATAAGTTTATCGTTATTCAATGAACTTTTCTAACTATGCGCTCGTAAATCGCACCAATTTATACTGTCACGGGAGCAAATTTTGTGGAACTATCTTACTTTTTACTTATTTACATGGGCGAAGCATACAGAATAAAAATGTCCCCGGTAAGAATTTACTTCTGACATTTAACATGGTTGCTGTTAGCTCTTAGTTCAATTTGTAGGTGAGTCACCTTTAATTAAAAATTATCCTAGTATAGTTGAGCGCTTTCGGCTTATGTCATCCTCAGAGCTATGGTCAAAATTTAGAAAGTACCACTACTAAAGAGGGATCCCGCTGGTTGAAAAATTCAAATATTTTTCTTTAAAAATTAAAAAACTTTAAAAAACATCTAAAAGACAGCACATTAGATACTCCACAAAAAAAAACGCAAATAAATGTTGACAATTCTCTAGTTGTTCTTTTAAAGACCCATAAGAGTGTTTTGAAGCAAATTTATAACTTTCTCACAGACGTGTGCGTGATTAGTAGACCAGTTGTCCTCAGATTTGATAAAAAATATGAATATAGCCAATTTAACGTTGAAAATTTATAAAGGATACACAGTAAAATAAGTAATTAATTAATATAAATGACTAAATAAGGTCATATGTTAAAAATATTAAAAATAATTCAAATATAATATTTAACTAAACACTAAATACTTTCCGAACAACAAACGTTCTCGATTTGATCACAAATTGTCAAAATTTTCTCGATTTTTTACAAAATTAAATAATCTGCATTTTAAGTTTGACGGTGATTAATGTAAATCTAAATGTAGGAGCAAAAACATGTAGGAGGAAATAAAATGAAACAACTTAAAACAACAATTTTCAATATAGAATTTGTTTAGAAAACACAGTATATCATATATATGTTAGGATTATACTCTTATAAATAATAACATAACTTACATCGGTCAAACTGGTAGAACTTTTAACAAACGGATAGCAGAGCACGAAAAGACTTTCAATAATAGAAAAACAGAGACTACGTGCGCACTTCACCTTCTACACCATAATCATTCTTTTTATGACCAATTTAATATCCTTCTCATTCAAAATAAAGACTTCAAGCTATCCTTATTAGAATCTATGGAAAATAAAAAATTAAAAAATGCAGACATAATTATGAATGACCAACTTAAGACAAACAGTTCTCCCCTCCTCAACTTATTCAGTTGAAAACTATAAAGTATAAACGCATGACAAAAATGGATCATTTGAGGCACTGTGTCTAAACAGCTGTAGTGACAATGAATTATATTAAATTTTGTTTTAAAAAAGTCTTTAGTGTTTTATTGTTAAATAAAATAAATTTCCATCTAGTAACGGTCAAATTCATCAGTAAAAACAATCTTATTATTAAGATTTTAACATTTTTTTTTATTTTTTTGAATAAATCTAGTAAAATCGTCATTACAGGTTTTGTATCGTACATTACGATCTAAAAAACGGCTTTTAGACATCGCGTAGTTAATATTTTACATAATTACATTCTAAACAAGCAAATTAACTGAAACCAATGGCTCTAGCACTAACACAGCAAAACACACGTACCAAACATTAAAAATCCCATTATCCAAAAGCCAAAAGAGACGTCAAAACATCCAATACCCCAATTTCCTCAAAAATTTCGTCCAAGTGAACGTACAGATGCAAATTTTGTTGCACTTTTGAAATGGGAAATGGCTAAAGCCAGTCGCCCGGATGTATACGTTTGTAAACCTAATCAGCGATTCTCTAGCGTCCGGGACATTTTTAATTGCATTTCTACTGAATGAAAAGCGCCATTTCACTTGCTTCATTTGTTTCGATTAAACGTGTATTTCGACCTGAATTGACTTCGTGCAAATATCAGAGGTGGCGGGTAAGGGACACTGAGGAAGGAAATGTCGAAATGCATTATACATGACTTATTACGGAAACACAGGGATCATCACAGTGCAAGGAATGCTCGAAGTACAGTGGATTACGTAGGTATATTTATTTATTTATTCAATAAACTCTCAGTAGCAATAGGTGTAGGTTTGGTTTAACTGTATTTTTCATAATTTACAACTTTTACAACTTTACAACATTACCACTTTTAATAAAGTATATTTCCCGAATTTGTGACTATTTTAAATTATAGCCAATGGTCCACTCTACTGTACAGCATAAAAAGTAGATTGATCTTGTAATAAAAATATGAATCAAGTAATTTCTAAAATAAATTAAAAAATTTCTTTTGTAATCTGTTTTACAGAATTAAGAAAAAGATATTTACAGTAAATAATTTTTATATAATTTATGTGCACACTAGGATGGAACGAAAGAGGTCAAAAAATAGAAGAAAATAAAAATTCTTGTGGCTATCGTTTAAAAGTTGTGTTAGGTGATAAAAACAATCGTTGCGAGAGTATTTTGAAAAAAATGAAATCTTGAGGTTCCATATTGAATTTGAAAAATGAAACAACAAAAAAATTATTTTTGTCGAAAAAATCGATATGGCTGTGAACAAAAATCGTCTTTATATTTGAAAAGCATCTTATTCAAAATTATTTTGTAATTAAACGATGTTTCCAAGTTCCATAATACCATTGAAGCTTGATATGGTATGAAGTACCTGTTCCAAACGACGCTAGTATATCAAATTTTTCAAAGGTCAACGTTAAGTCGAAGAAATGCAGATTTTACATCAATCTTGCAACTATTTCTTGTCTCACACAGACGTGTCACATCTAAACATATTCTTCGAAATGGCAACGCGTAGAAGTTTGAATAGTGAAATACTAGGTAAAGTTATTGGCGTTTTCATTGATCGTGTTTTACCAACTAAGTGTGACATTCTAAAGTGCTTTCTCTTTATTCGTAATGAACTTTAATAGACAAATAATAATAAAGATCCATCTATCGCCGACATCTCGAATGCAGTTGCAACGAAAGTAGAACAAATATGGATAAAAGCTTCTGTTCCAACGTTATCGCATAAGCGCATTCAAGATATGATTAAAAATATTTATACAGAGTATCAAAATCTTAAGCGATACACAAAAAGTCAGCAAGCATCTGATTCGTACAAAGAAAATATTTGCCAGTTTCGAATGGAGTGTGAAAAGTTATTTGATATCGCGGCTTGCAAGTGCAACATGACTGGAACTGTGTGTGTGTACTTGTGATAAAATCAAGAAAGTACCACAAAATGTGCAAATTTTTCTTCAAGATTAACGATCCTGTAGAAAAATGGTAATTGGACCAATGGATATTCCAGCAATAAGGAAGAAAATAAAAAGAACCATGAAGGCAAAGGCAAGTTCTCAAAAATATAATACTGACGAAATTGTTCTTAAATCATGTACCGTTGATTCCTCTAATCGTTCCATAAGTAGCAGCTTGTCTGAATCAAATTCTTCCGAATCAGATGATGATAAAGAAGAATCCATTGCTCCTTTGTCATCAGTTACAGTCCAACCATCTATGCCACAAATGCGCATTTGCTTGCCAAGTTGGCAAGCAAACCTCCAAAAAATATGGAACCAATATGGACCCCATGTGACAGAGATGTCATTAGCAATTAACGTATGCTTTGTTAATACAACCCTTTCAGTCACACTAGAAGAACTACTACAAATAAAATTTGAAACTTGCCAGTCTTTTTCTATATATATTTTTTGAGATTTTTAAAACAGAGCATTTGGCTATAGTCCTTTTGTTTTTTGATTTATCGAATGTCCTTCTACAAGGACAAAATTACTTTGGGTTGTCACAGTAAAACCGCAAGAAGAAAGTTAAAAACTGAAATATATTGAATAATTACAAAAAGAAAAGGAAATACACAATTATATTATATTTTTTTTTTTTCATACGTCAAATAACTGTCAAAGTTAAACTTGATAATTAAAAGTTCTCCTATTAGTTTTTAATAATTGTGTGTATATTAAACAGTATTTAATAGTTATATTACAATTAATAAGTATTCAAGATTCCCATTCAGGTAGCCAACGGAGTGGTACGGTGGTTAACGTGTACGGAGTGTAAATAGCTCCCCCCTAAATGGGGGAAGCTTTAAAAAGAAAGACGCCGTTAGGTGTAACTATTAACCAGACAATGAGTGCAAATAACTCTAAAAGTGATGCGGAGTCAAAAAATTATTTATCGGTCTCAGTACAAGACATGGATACCACTTTAAGTTCTGAGACAACAGCTGAAACCAGTCGTCAGGTCATTAGTGATAAAGAAAAGGATATTTATAAACAAAATAAAACACCTAAAGTTTTTAATCTAAGAAATGGAGATAAGTATAATTTGAGTAATATTTGTGTTTTTATCGAAAGAAAAAATATTGAAAATGCCGGCCGTCTTCATCCCTTATTTGTGGGAGATATCTTACACAAAAAACTAAATGTTAACAATATTAACCAAATTAGATCTGTTGAAAAAAATAGAATAAAAGTTAGTCTAAAAACATGTTCTGATGCCAATGCTTTAGTAAACAATCCTCTTTTATCAGAAAATGATCTTGTAGCGTTTATACCAAATCATTTATTAGAAATTAAGGGTTTGATAAAAGATATTGATACTCAATTCGATACGAAATATATTTTAGATAACATAAAATCTCCTTCAACAGTAGTTGATGTTAAACGTACACATCGTAGAATAGAAAAGGATGGTGATATACAGTATGTCCCCAAAAAAACCATTATTGTAACTTTTGAAGGGAACACTTTACCTAATTATATTTCAATAAATAGTGTATATTTTTCGGTGGAGCGGTATTTTAGCAGAGTTACACAGTGCTTCAGATGTCTATGCTATGGTCACATTTCTAGGCAATGCAAAAATATTGAAGAGTTATGTATTAAGTGTAGTAATGTAAAAGCTGAAAATCATGTTTGTCACGATTCAGAAATTCGCTGTTTATATTGTAAAACAAATGACCACGTTTCTATTTCAAGAAAATGTCCTCATTATGAAAAACAACGTAAAATTAAGAATGTTATGGTTGAACAAAATATTTCCTTTATTGAGGCAAAAGAATATTGTGAAATGTCTTATTCTGGTATATCTGTAAACAATAGTTTTTCTATTTTATCCAACTCCAATTTTCCGCCTTTACCAGCGATTGAATCTAAGTCTGGAAATTCTAACTCCCTTTTACACTCAAATTTTAAGAATAATAGCAATTACGTTTTGCCCACCCATCCTACACGAAGTCCTACCGGCCATAGCAATAAAAAACGTCGAATTTCTAATGACACTCCTCCTCCACAACCGATGTTTCCGTTTCAGTTTGGCCCTAATCAACCACTGCCTCGAAATAATAATCCACCAAATTATCAAAATTTAAATAACAAAAACATTGTAAAGTCAATTGCAGATTTTATAGTTGAATTTTTAAAAGGTATTTATACCATTGAAGATATCAAAAATTTGAATAATGATTTAATTCAAACAGGAATAAATAAAGTGTTGGAGGACACATGTAAAAAGTAACCTTCACTCCATTACCAAAGACATTAAATATTTGTCAGTTGAATGCACGTTCTGCTGTTTCGAATAAAAATAGTCTAATGCATTATCTTGTAAATAATAATATTGATGTAGCAATAATAAGTGAAACATGGTTTAAACCCAAAAAAATATATAGTTTCGTAGGTTATAATGTAATTCGTAAAGATAGACAAGATGGTTTTTCAGGAATTTGCATTTTGGTCAAAAAGTCGATTTCACACCTAGAATTAAGCATAGTTTCCAATTTTAATGTCGATCTTCTTGTTTGTGGTATTAATATCAAATTCAACAATAAAACTTTAAGTATAATTTCCGTTTATAGGTCACCGGAGATTAAAACCAACACAACTGATTGGGTAAATATTTTTTCGCAGTTTTCAACTCCATGTATTATTGGTGGGGATTTTAACGCGCATCATGCTACTTGGGGATCCCATAAAAACGATTCTATTGGTAAACAACTCATTGAAGCAAGCAATAATTGTGATTTTGTAGTTATGAATACTGGCGAACCCACGTTTATTACCCGGCCAGGATGCAATGATTCTATGATAGATGTTACCTTTTGCTCCTCGGACGTAGCTAGTGATATAGATTGGGCAGTTTACTCTGACACACTTGGATCGAATCATTTTATGATAAAAATAACTCTTGCAAGGCAGCAAATTCCGCAGGACATCACAATTCCGCGATATAGATGGAACCTAAAAGGAGCTAATTGGGAACAATATAAAGAGTTTGTGGAAGACTACTTTTATAACTTTACTGATGCAGAATATCCAACCACCAAAGAAAAATATGCATTCTTAATCAATTGTATAAATAATGCGGCACAAAGAACTTTAAAAGAATACAGACCGTTTAAGTGCAAAAATCGAACACCTTTACCTTGGTGGGATGCAGAATGTGACAACATAATTTCTGAAAGGAAACATGTACTGCAAGTATACAAAGCAAACCCCACAAAAGATAATTTTCTTGCATACCAAAAATGCATGGCACTTACTTTAGTAAAAAAATGTGATATTTATATGGGCCAAAGCACACAGTGGAATTAAACATAATGAACATGTGGACCAACTAGCCAAATTAAGTATTTATTCAGTGGATACCACAGAATTTCTACCCAGTATTTCTGATTTGGTTGCTTCACGCAAGGCAGTTTTAAAATATAAATGGAGTGACCTATGGTCTGAGTTTTGTTTTACCAACCCAAGTAGATACACTTCTTTACACACAACTGTCCCCTGTTGCACATTGGCACAGAACTTATAATGTCCCTAGGCGTTATATAACAACCATATCTAGGCTTAAATTTGGACATGCTTGTTTTCCTGCTCATCTTGCAAGGATTCATGTGATCGAGAGTAAAAACTATGTGGAATGTGGAGTAGAAGGTGACCTAGATCATGTAATTTTTGGTTGTGCCAAATATAATTTGGAATCCACCTTATTATATAATAATATAGTTCGTATTACCGGTAAATCTCCGTTTAACGTTTTATCTGCCCTAGAGACTCAAAATAGATTAATTTACGATTGCATAATCGATTTTTTGACCAAATGTAATATTTTTCTTTAGTTAAAAAAAAAATTGGTTTTTACTTTTTACCTTTGTTTTCTCTCCTTTATATGTTTAATCCTATTTACCGTGGCCTAGTTCTCCTGTGTATGTTATATATTATAATGTCCTGATGGTCCCCTGGACGTGAAACGAGTGACCCATGTTAATTGTATATGTTTATGGATATATATGTGTATGTATTATTTATATTTTTTCTCTTCTTTTTGTTAAATGTTGTAAATTTATCTATTTTAGTCTATTCGATTGCAAATAACTCAAAAACTTTTTACTGTACCTAATGAGATTAAAAGATCATGTAACTGGCTGTATGGCAAACTGCCGAAGCCATAAAAAAAAAAAAAAAAAAAAAAAAATATTATTTTTTATAATATATATGAAAGAAATTGTTTCGCATAAAAAATCAAGCTTATCAACTCATGTTTTGTTATACAACCTACCAGCGTCGGGTTAGAGGACATTAATATTTATTGTTTATTATTTTTCTAATTACCCAGTTTCTATACCATTAAAGTTAGACAAAGATAAAGGCGATAATCATTGGTTTATTATCAAACCATTTCGTGATTACCAATATTTGCCCTTTTTGACAACTCCTTAAATTTTTAAAAAAAGTCTAATATGAAATAAGATCAGATGATGATGAAAAAGTAAATTAGAAATAAATCAAAACTAGAATTAACTAAAATCAAGAAATTTTACTCTCAAAATTTTTATCATGAAGTACTTTTGATCTTTCTGAAGCACGTCAATGTATACAAAAATATACAAAGTTGGCAAGAACACTAAGTGTGTAATTAAACAAAAAAGATTAAATTATTATGCTTCTAGTTACAATCAAACCAATAGTGTACATATTTCAGCTTTTAATTGTAGAAGTAAATCAATCATCAATTTACACCTGAATGGAAGTTAGACAGTTCGCGCGAAACTGACGTAATCAACTTCAGGCCTACATAGAACATGTTATTTCGTAAGGTTAAATACCACTATTCGGCAATATGATGCTTATAAGTTTTTGTCCTCGTAGGGAGGACGCTGTGACTAAAAGAGTTTTAACAGGTGGCGTTAGAAGCCAACTTAATAATTCATTGAATTTGTTTAAAATATAAAACATAAATAAATACTTTTTAAATTTAAAAAACACAGAAAACTTAGTATGAAGCTCCGGGTTTTTCTACAGTACCGCCTTCTGTTCCAAATATTTGGGTTTTCTGTTGTAGTGGCGAATTTTGCAGCCTGGTACTTTCTAAATCCTTTAATATTTATTTAAATATCTAAATATCAGACATGGGATTTATTGAGTAATGTGGTAGATAAAGATTATTATTGAAGTTGAGCCTTATTCAATACCCAACAACCCCAACTATGTATGCAGTTCTAAACATTCAATCTTTATTTCCCGTTTTTCGCAGTCTCAGTCAGTTAATTGATTTTCAAATAAAATCACCTCCGGTGGTGTAAATACATTTTGCAACAACAAAGTATAACAATGAATTCAGTCATATTTTGTGCGGAATTTTTTCCTTTTCATTCGGTAAATAATAATGTTCTATTGAATACATACACGCAGCCTGCTACGATTGATTTATTTCGGAAGTTTTGATGAATCATATTTGGTAAAATAGGCTAAAACACTGGTTTTTGTTCTGTTTATGAGTTTATATCAGAATGTCTGGTTTTCCACAAAAATAAAATTGTAAAACAGCAAAATAGGGTTTTATAAAAGTCTCAAAATATATAATCAGTCGATGTATCCATATATCGGTCAAGCCATAGCTTCCCACTCTTGTGAGAAGTGATAATTACAGCAGATTATATCCTAATGATTCCCTTGCAAAACACGTACATGATGAACACCATATAATAAATTACAGCGAAACAAAGATTTTTGCAATGGAAAATAATCTTAATAAAAGACTCTTCCTCGAGATGGTATTGATCACTCAAATGGATAATTTAATAAATAAGAAATCAGATGTTGAGCATCTGAGTAAGATTTATGATTATTTACTACACATTGAAAAGCAAACATTATAAATAAACACACATAACTAATAAATAATTAATATAACACAAAATGTAATTTTAAATTTTTCAACTAAAACATACCCTTACAGTAAATTTCAATCAAACAAAGGGGTATGACATCAACGACATGGAACCAATTATCTTCTGCCACAATTCAATTGGTAAAATTCGATATTTGGTATTTCTGGTACTTAACCTTAACGACAGTCGCTCAACTAAACGTGTTTGTTTTGTTTTTAATTTGAATTGTGTTTGTTCTTACATTTTAAATGTTAAAGTAAATTGTACAACCTTTTAAACTCAATGTTACATGGCGAAACTACAGCTGCAATCCACATTGCATTCACAAACCATTGTACTTGATGTTATTAAAAAATCACACTGCCGTTAACATTAATCAAGTAAGATATAAATAAAAAACAATTATCAAATTGTATTTTACCATGTTTTAAATGATTGTAGCTCTCATCTGATGATGCAAATGAAAATTGGCGAAATATAATAAACTGTTGAACAGAGTACACTTGGCTTTCAATCAGCTGCATACCCAATTAACCTCAACTCCCCTTCTCATCTACCAAATCAACTGTTGTTTTTAGAGGATATATCTTCTTCTTCTTCTTAGTCGTTGACCTGATGCAGGTATCGTGATATCATGAAGCTATTAGCTAAATTTCCCAATGTTCCTCCACGTTTTTCTATCTTCTGCCATTCTAGCACATTCTGACAATAGAGCGCCAATGGTAGCAACAATATGGTCCGTGTATCGTGTGGGAGATCTACCTCTATTTCTTTTGCCTTCTACTTTTCCCTGTATGGTAAGTTTTTCAAGACCATTTCTTCGAAGCACATGTCCAAAATAGCTTATTATTTGTTTTGATATTTGTGTTCTTAGTCTTTTCTTTATGTTTAGCTGATCCAGTATGAATTCATTTGTTCTTCGGGCCACCCATGGTATTCTCAGCATTTGTCTCCAGCAGTACATCTCAAATACATCTATGTTTTCTTTGTATTTCTCAGTAAGGGTCCAGCATTCCGATGCATAAGTAAAAACTGGAAAAACTAGACTTCTTACTAGTCTCATTTTTGTATCGGTAGTTATTTCGTGGCTTTTCCAAATTTTTGTTAATTTTGCCATAGCGCTTTTTGCGATTGCTGACCGCCGCTTTATTTCTTCAGTACAGCCTCCTTTGTTGGTTGTTAATGAGCCCAGATACACAAATTTACCTACAACAGCGATATTGTTTATCATGACCAGATGATTTTGATTGTTGTTAGCTCTGTCAATTATCATGATTCTCGTTTTATCTCTGTTTATTTTAAGGCCCATCGTTAAGCTAACGTCTTCTATCCGTTGTAGCAGGTGAATCAATTCAGCTTCAGAACTAGCGAGAATACTAGTATCATCTGCATATCTCAAGTTGCAAATCTTCTTCCCGCCAATGGTGATGCCACCGTTCCAGTCCTCATTAGCTTTCCGCATTATCCATTCACCATAGATGTTAAATAGAATTGGGCTTAGTATGCAGCCTTGTCTCACGCTCTTTGTGACCCTGAAACTACCGGTTAGTTCCCCATTTATTCTAACTCTGGCATAATTGTTATTGTACAGGCTTTTAATTAGCAGTATCAGATGATTGGGGACTCCCATTTCAGACAAAACCTGCCACATTTTACTCCAGTTGACCAAATCGAAAGCTTTACTATAATCTATGAAGCACAAATATGTTGTGATGTTGAATTCTCTGGATTTTTCTACAATCTGCCGTACGTTTAAAATTTGTTCTCTAGTACCTCGTCCGGGGATGAAACCTGCTTGTTCCTCCGCAATGTTAGGTAGTAAAAAGGGCTATATATCTATAGAGAGATAGGTATATAGCCCTTTTCCCCTCTAAAAGAGAGGATATATATCTATATATATATATTGAAAAAACTTTCTTAGGAACAGGTTCATTAAAAACTAGATTATTAACGACAGTTAATCCATGTATTTATTAAAACTAGGTATATCATAAAACGTAAATTAGTTCATTTAGGGTAAAATCCAACAGTCACTAAGGTAATACATAAACACAATTCTTTATAAAAATGTTGACAGTAGAAACAACCACAGCTAACATTTAGAGTACAATATAATAATTAGCAAGAAATCGGAAATTTATGTAATTTATTTGGGTTTGTTTACACTTATTTCCCCACAAATATTCAATCTCACTTATAATTATTTTGATTTATTTCAAAAAAGTAGTGTACTTGAATATGTATATTGTAATTGAGCCTCGACAAAAATAAATAACTGCATAATACACTGCCGTTAACACTATTTGTTCTTATAAAACTTCTTACTTTTCTCTAACTCGACAATTTTTATTTAAAAATCAATCTTCATCATGCCAGATCATTTTCTGTATGTAAAAATATCGAGAGAGAGCAATACCCTCGTCGACTTCCATCGCAGTATTAGTTCAAAAACTTTTGAAAAGCGTGGTCGACCACGACGGAATAAGGCTCGTAAGTTGTGCATCGAACTGAAACTACTCACCCTCACAATTCTGGATGTCCAATTCAATTTAGCAAACCTCTTTTGTACCTGGCATTCTGTCTTTAACGATACGCCCACGTTTCGAACAACTATCCCAACTTAAAAGGTCTGGGGAATTACTTTGAAGTGTTTGTTTAATGCTGTTTGAAGACTACACTTTATTTCGGATGGTGGCTGGAAGAAGGATCGTTTTCAGTTTGTGTATGCATTATTTTAAGCAAACACAAACTAAAGGAAGTTTAATGTAATTATTACGGAGACAAGCTTTATCTTGAATAAGGGATTCAAGTTAATAATAAAATAAGAATTTATATTTAACAGAAATAAAGTAAACGGACTTCATTCAAAAATCTTCTTTTCATTAAAATCCACTAGGAAACTATGTTTCTGTAGCTGGTTGTATACCATGTATCACAAAATTTTTTATTTCAAATCATTTATAAAATGTATATAATAAAATACCCAAACGGGCTATATTACAATTACATTACAGAACATTTTCGGAATGTAAATTCCATCATCAGTGTAACGAAGTATACATGCTAAAAAATATAGAAAATAAAGACGTAAAATATCGTGGCTACGCAATCTCCGTGAATGGTTTGGATGCAGTTCAATTGAACTATTCAGGCGCGTAACCAACAAAATTATAATTGCCAGAATGATTTCCAATCTTCGATAGGAGCGGAACTTGAAGAAGAAGAATTCTTTATTGTATTAATGTTTAGACAAAGAAATGGCATGGAATCTGTGAATGAAAGTTCTTTCCTCTCTCCAATGATGCTACAGCCTAAATCGAGCCATAGTCTCCTCTAAAATATGCCCTCAACCTTGCCGGTCACACGCCGATACTTTCCAGGTTCTCACGTCTAGCAAATTTTGCACGTCCGCTGCCAGTTCTTCCTTCAACCTTTTCCATGGTCTCCCTTTTGATCTTTCACCCTGAATTTTACTGTCTACGGCACTTTTTTTGGCAATTCTTTAGTCTTAATTCTCAATACATGGCCAGCCCATCGAAGACTCTGAAATTTAACAAATTCTAAGATCGTTGCCTCTTTGACCAGTTGGTAGAGTTTATAGGTGTACCTCGATCTCCATACTTCAATGTCGTTAACGTCCAAATGTCTTCCTTAGAACTATTCTTTCGAATAATTCCAGCTTTCGTTTTGTGTCTTTTTGCATTAGCCATGTCTCGCATACATAACATACTATTCATGTGATATTACTTTTTTGGACCTTGATTTTCGATCCTGAATGATTTTCAATGCTGAACTTTTAAAGGAGAAAAATTTGTGAGATGGAGGGAGATTAGATGAAGAGTAATTAATTTGGTCAGTACGAGTAGATTTGTGGTCGTTATAAAGTATTGAGAATGAATTTAGATAGAATAGACTTAGGAGTTTTACTAAAACTGACAACATGGTGAATAGGACTGTCAGCTTTGTGTATATTCGGCAAACCATATAACCTAAGGATTTGGGGGTTACTGAGGATTTTGCTATATGGTGGATCATGATTAGAGAAAAAGTCAAAAATTTTTTTAATATTATCCTTAAATTTTTGAAATAAATCTGATAACCGAATCTGAATAAAAATGATAACTTTTATTGGAATGGAAATTTTTTTCGAGATATTCAGCAAATTATAAGCCTTCTGTAGATTTTATGGACTAATTTCAATGTAAATTTTTAATTGAGAATCTCGTAAGTGTGAGGCAAGCGTGATGGAAGAAATGCCACGAGACGGCGTCACGAGTAGGGTCACAAAATATTGGTCTTCACATCCATTCACGACTCTTCATCAATTCGTTTCTAGTCATCATATATTTGTTCTAAGGAGGTTAATTAATTCTATTAAACAGCCATAAGACCAGCTATAAGATACGAAACAAGGGGAAAGGGGAACAACGAAAGCATGTGACGGAAATAACACTGCTTGGATGGATACGTGAAGTGAAAAAATGATAAAATTAAAAATAAGCATCTTGGGGGAAGTTTAGGGATGGCTCCAATTGATGCTAAAATGAGAGAGCAAAGGTTAATATGGTTTGGTGATTTTTCATAGTCGAGAGAACCCAATTCTTATGGAGAAATGTCAGTATGGAATCTGCATCAGGATAAAGAAAAAAAGGATGATGAGATTTTTGATAATGAGATTTAGGGATTATTATTTTTACTTCTATGGACCAATTCAGGTGAGTTTTTCCAAACAGCTTGGAGAATTCGGTTAACGAACGAAAATGTATCTTATTTTTAATGGAATGGCTAAATTTACTATTTTTTATAAGTCTAGCTAGAAACTTCGTTAATTTGTCAGTCGATTAGTTAGTTAAGGAGGGGAAGTAACTCATTTTGAATAACAGTATCGCTTACGGTTTTTTTCATAGAAAACTTACAATATTTAAAAATATGTTAAGTAATTTAGTCACTAAAAAAATTCTAACATTAAAAAGTGCTTTAAAAGTGACTATTTACCGTTTAAAGCAGAAGCTTCTAAAAATCGGAAAAAAAGTCGATAAAGAAAAACGAAATCCTATACATTCGTCGCCGATAGCTATTTTATCTGGTGCTTTAAGTACTGTTTTAATAATGAATCTCCACAGGCTTTAGTTTAATCGATATACACGGCCGACCAAGCGTTTTTGATAGATCGTCTGGTTTTCAATATGTTCTCGTCGATTTTATATGTATAAAAAAACAGGTAGTGGTCTGCAAAAGCGTGTATTGTTGAGAGAGAGCTTTTTCAACAATATTTTCACATAAAAAGCTGCAGTTTTTTGTACAATTTTATGCACTGTTATTGAAGCGATGTTTTATTAAAACACAAAAAACAACTTTATTTATTTATTTTTTTTTTGTTACAGATCATTACAAGATAACCGATAGGTACGTATTTTTTTATTATAGTGTACACTTACACTAATATTATAGTTATTATTATTTATGTATTTAAATAATGTTAGGTACTAGTACAGATTAGAAAGACAAAAAAAACTTTTTTAGTTCTCATGACTAAAAAGAGGTTTTCTAGGAAGAGTTTCAGTTGAAGTCTCAAAAAAGGTGCTCGAGGGCAAACAAAAAATTTCAACGGAATTACTTAAAGAAAGTGTCCCCTTAAAACAGTTAAACACTTTTTAGTTTTAGAAAAAAAAGTCAAAAAATTAATTTTGACATGCAAAAATTGTTAAAAAATCGATATTTTTTCAAATTTTTCACACAGATATTTTTCAAGTTTCATAGGTTTTTAAATTGGTTTTTATTATAAATTTGAAGAAGAATAGACATCAATAGACACAAAAATAGCAAGCGTATTCATCATCATATAACGGGGGTCCTACGGCGATTGCCGCTTCCCGCATTTCAGCCTCCATCTTTTCCTATCTCTCCAATCTCCCTCTTCTAAGCCTCTAGATTGCATTGTTTTTGTAATTTCTCTTCTCCAGGAATTTGGTGGTCTTCCCCTTTTCCTTCTTTCTGGAGGAACATACATTAAGGCTTTCTTTGGCCACCGCTCCTCCTCCATTCTCATCACGTGACCATACCATTGTAATTGCCTTCCTTGTATTCTATCTGAAAGAGTATCTCTAATTCCTGTACGGTTTCGTATTTCCTCATTCTTGATTCTTTCCATTCTCGATACTCGACATGACCTTCTAAGATAATCCATTTCCACAACGTCTACTTTATCTCGTTCATTCTTTGTCATCGTCCAACATTCGGCACCATATGTGGTAATTGGTTCTACAATTGCTCTGCATACGCGAAGTTTGGTATGCATCTTTATTTTATTAGACCACAGTAATGAATTCAGTATTCGTATGCATTTTTTCCCTTGGGTTATTCGGTTTTGTACATCTATCTTAACTCTGCCATCTGCTGATATGATGCTTCCTAGATATTTATACTGGTTGCAGCCTTTTATGACTGCGTTTTCAAGCCTCAGATCTGTGGTATTTCCTCCAATTTTTAAATATTCTGTTTTGCTTATGTTTACAGTAAGCTCCCATTTGGCATATTCGTCAAATAATTTTCGATTCATATAATTTATATCTTCCTCATCGGTTGCAACCACCACCTGATCATCTGCAAACAACAATGTATACAGAGTTTCTTGTCCCACTTCGATGCCCATAAATCTACATTTATTTCTCCAATTCCTCAATGCTTCTTGGACGTATATTTTAAAGAGTGTCAGTGAGAAACAGCATCCTTGCTTTAGGCCTTTAGTGACTTTAAATTCATTTGAGGTTCTGGTTCCAATTTTTACACAACTAACTGCATTTTCGTACAATTTATATATCGCTCGAATATACGTCAAATCCAATCCGGACCTTTCGAGGACCTCAAACATTTTCTTTAACGGGACACTATCATATGCTTTCTCAAGGTCTATAAATACCAAATGGGTCTCTCTACTACTTTCAACACGTTTTTCAATTATTTGTCGTAGGATAAATATATTATCAAGGCAGGATCTCCCGGTACGAAAGCCGCTTTGTTCTTCAATATCTTGTATCTGTCTTTTAACCCACTTCTTTAATATTCTGCCGTACAACTGGCCCACAGAGCTCGTCACACTAATACCTCTATAATTGGAACAGTCTCTTTTATTCCCTCTCGTATATATGGAGCTTATATAAGATTTATTCCAATCTTTAAAAATAGCAAGCGTATTGCCTTGTTAAAATTGATATACTACATTGTTTACAAAAAGAAAAAATGGAGAAGATATGTCTTCTGACAGTTGACGTAAAATGACAGGCAAACTTTCATTAAAGTGTTGCTATAAAATGTTAAAATATTAAATTAAACATAAATTCCCCCCTTTGAAGAGAATCTTTAAAGTTAAACCAATTTATAAAACTAATACAGTACTGTCAAAGTCACTATAGTGTCTCATTTTCCAATGGTAGTGAACACAAATGTTTAACAGAAGGGACACAAGTGGCGGTTTTCACTTCTGTTACTCTGAAGATGCCGTCTTTTCCAAAAATTAATTAAAGAATTCGCTACGTGAAACTAAAACCAACTATTCCAACTTTCACTGATGTGGGTGGATCCTTCCATTTATATTGTACATGTAGTTGAGAAATATACTCCTGTTTAAATCTCGTCCAAAACTGTTGGTACATATGCTGAAGCTCTTGTAGTTTAGTTAATCGATTAAATGGAACTTCTGATAGGTCAGGATCCGGAAGTGTAGTTATAGGTCGGCCAATAAGAAAATGGGAAGGAGTAATAGGTTCAATATCATTGGGATTATTAGATAGGGCATAAATTGGGAGTGAGTTTAGGATACCCTAAATTTGAACAATTAGAAAATTGAAATCTTCATAAATAAATTGTTTATTTAACATAATGCGTTTTAGGTGTTGCTTTGTAATTTTTACTGCAGCCTCCCAAAGACCTCCAAAGTTAGGTGTATAAGGAGGTATAAAATGCCATTTTGTGCAAAATCAGACAACAAAACAGATATAATATTTTAATTGCTTACATCCTCAACCATTTTTGTCCTTCAGTGAGAATGGTCCGGCATAATCAATACCAGTTTTGACAAAGAAGACATAGAAAATCTTTTGTTAATTGTTTAATATATTGTAATCATTGTTTTAACTTAATAATTTTTTTTATTTATATTCAAGAAATCATATTTTAACACTTGCTTAATACCACACTTTCATAAAAGTATTAAATAACAAATAATCACCTGGCTTATATAGGTTAACATTTTAAAACTCCTCAACAATGTTATTCAACGGTATTAATAGTATCTTGATTTCTGACAACACTGAACCTGACCATTTTAATTGGCTAAACTGCTAAATGGCAAGTCATTTTAAATGGCATGTATCATTGTCATTGATACTAAATAGCCCCAAATTCTTAAGTAATCAGTTGGTTTACCCTTATCAATTTACATGTAGAGGCATTATTGTTCATAATGTTAAATCTGATATCTGAACTTTCGACAACTAAATTTCCACAATTTTCAGATCCAAAGCAGAGCTTTTAATATTTTCCTTGTTGCACTACCTGATAACAATTATTAAAAACTACCGCATATGTGTATCAGTAACTAATCTAATAAAACACAAACTGCTCCCGTTTTTCCAAGAACTCAATTAAAAATAGACTAGGGCATCACGTGCTGTGCATGCTGAATTCTGTGCTATAAATTATTGGAAATTGGGGTCCGATAACGACACATACTGTTTTTCATGTATAAAAAATGTCGGTTGGGGGCGTCGTAAAAATATTGTTGCGTTTTTTATGCTTTGATGAATGTAAATAATACAAAAAAGGGGAACGGTGTTATGGATCGAGAGGGAATGTTTTTTAATTAATAATGGACGTGTTTTATGTTACTGTAAATATGGCAAAGTAACAGAGGGATTTAAAGCCAACGTTGTAGGCGTATTTTGATGAAGAGAAATTAAAAGAGAGATTACATCTGTAGTGTGCTATTGTTTTAATACTCGTTAATACGAGTGAAATTTCAATATGAGTTTACCTTTTCAAATGATCCAATAAACTCTACTAAAACTATATAAAATAATATAAAAATTATAATACGTATAAACGTAACTAAATTCAAATTCCATTTAAATTGTCATCAGAATCCCAACGAATCCCATCTTTGCGAAAGTTTAACCTTTCAGAGATAACGTGACATGGTACACAAAATGTAACGTTGGACTAGTAGTCCGCAAATCTAGAAAAGGTCCAAAAAACAAATATTTTCGGAAAAACATTCTGAGAATTTGTCGGTTCTTTAAATATATAATTAAAATAGATACAAAAAAAAACATTTGCACACAAATTTATTATAACTTGTATTTAAACTCATGCTTTGAAAATTAAAGTTAACGTATATCATTTTCACATGTTGAGTACAGCAGACTCGCGATTATCCAAGATTATTGGACCATCACTACCTCGGATATGTAAAAAACTCGGTTAACACCGGTCCTGAGACACACCGTCTCAGGATTTGCAACTTCAACGTTTAGTCATATGTCGCCATGTTACCTAATCCAACGGTAACTTTAACATCCTAATTATTTATAAGATATAATGTCGAATAAATGTAACTAATTATTTGTTAACGGGTTTTTACCCATAAATTTAGTGGCTACATTCATGTACTCCTAGTAAGTATTAACCACACTTTTCTTTAACCTTGGTCAAAATTTAAACTTCATGTTCTTTTTAATTAAGTAGTTACATATTTTCTAGGACACCGATGATGGAATGATGAATTCCGAAAACGTTTTGTCTAACACAGCCCGTTTGGGTTTTTAAATATATACCTTTTGCAAAGGATTTTAATTAATTTTTTAATATATGGTATACAGCCAGTTTTAAAATAATTGAATACGATTCGTTTCAATAATAACAAAAATACAATAAATCCACGTGCTTAATTAATTTTGTTCAATTTTCTTACTTTCCCTCTTTCTATCCAGGGATTTAAAGCGTCAATCACAGCATAATCCAAAGTTAACTTTTATAACAAAACGTAGCCGTACCAGAACGAGGCATTTGTTTTAATCGTGTTATGCTTACTTCTGTGTAAGTACTTGTACAACTTTTTTAACAAGTTAATCATAATGGATACGAACGGCACTTCTGACAAGTAAGTAAACCGCTGGAAAACTTGAGAGAGCTTTTCAATGTAAACTTTATGGATTAGAATCGAAGCTACGCCCTAAAGGGGAATCTAGCAATTGGGAGAACGGCTTGTATTTTCTAAGGAGTTTAGTGTTTCTAACAGGGCATTGTGAATTTATTATCCAAAACAAAAAAGTTATGCTTAAATTTAATTTACTTAGTTAATCGCTCAGTTGCAAAGATTTCTAATATTTAAAACAGTGTAGAAATGACTTTTTACGTACTTGCCTACAGAATATGTCATGTCACTTACAAATGTAACTGTTGTTTACATAGATGTATAAACCTGCTAAAACTAAAAACATACGTCTTGAACTTATGAATATGTCTTTTCATCATGTGACGGGCACCTGCGCAGCTGCCATGTTTTTCGTACAGTTTTGATCAACAATTGAGAGGTTAGGCATCTTTACTTGCCAGAGATATTTTTCCTTCTCACTTATTTACTATACAAATAACATTTATAATTTTCTATTCTAATTAATGATTTATTTTCGTATGACGTATTTTCATTCGAAATATATTAAATACCAACAATTTTATAAATCAATAAAATAAATAATTTCTTATTTTAAGACTAAAGTGCCAAATGAATAAACTTCACAAATTAATTTAGTCATTATTACCCTTGTCCCCAGATTAATACGCCTTTGTGATTATTCTAGTAAACCCGCTGAGCTCTTTAGTTTAAAACAAGCCCAAATTCAAATAGGTTACCGAGAAAATCACATTAATAGGAGCATTTACAGACATCAATCTTCCACTTAATCTCAACCCATAGACTCAGACCCTCATCATACAAAAGCTTTTCTTTCTTATATCAAAGGTGTCACTTACAATATCGACAAAATTCTGAAATTAAGAGAATATTTAACCCCTAACAAGAACTTTCATCTCTTGTGCGGTCAATCAACGACAACATTTCAAATGAACAACACGGAGTTTATAAAATTTCTTGTGCAGACTGCTTCCGATCCTATATAGGCCAAACAAATCGTAGAATCCAAAATAGGATTTATGAACATTTTACATCTGTTTACAATTTTGATTCAATTTCAGCTCTAGGTCAACACTAGGTTGTTACAGGTCACAAAATTGATTTTGAAAACTCCAGAACCATAGCCCCCATTCGCTTCTATAAACCAAGAATTATCCGAGAATCCATAGAAATTGAAAAAACGCCAAATGGTCTTAGTAGAAGAGATGACGGCATACGGTTACCTTCGACTAAGAGACCTCTCATAAAGAAAATACCGTCCGCTTCACCCGTCAATCAAAATTATACTGTTAAAAATGTTCGAGCAACCCCCGTGCCAATCCCCACGCTGGTCGCCAGACCACCTTCCTCCACCCAAACCACGTTACTGTTGACGGTATAAATGAACCGTCCTCTGTTCCCAGTGGCAGTAATGCCTTGGTTAGTTATTCGTGTAGTAGTGTCTAGGGGCTCGAGAGACTGAGATCTCGGAAGCCCCGAAGAAGACATCAAAGAGGATGTCGAAAGCTCAGCGCAATGATAATCGACGCGGTTCAACCCAGAAAACTGTTGAGTTTAATATTAATTCTGGTAATAGTATTAATCTTAGCTCTAGGTTTAATTGTACTAACCGCGAAAATCTTTCGATATATAATACAAATATTTATATTTAAAACTTACAAATTGGCGGCAATGCCATTTCAGGTTAGCTTTTGTACCGTGATGTTCGGTATGTATTACACAATTTTACAACATTTTTATCCATTTTTAGCCTAAAAAGATATAATTAAAACACGGCTGAGCTCTTTATCTTGAAATAAATGAACCCGAACAAATTTCATGAACGTATTGTAGTATATAAAACCAGTAGATCCGTTTTTTTTTGTATCCAGCTGTCTCTAAATCACCACAGCGCAGCGGAAGGAAATACAATACACAATGTGATATACTCTTGAGAAATACAAGATTTCATTGGTGGGGAAATGTAGGTTACTGGTGGTAGAGCTGCTTCTAAGAGGAATTCAAAAAAAATTTATGATACGTAAAGGTTTTTAGATTGACTAAATACAACAAACAGTTATAGAAAATAGTTTTGTTGTTTTTTAAATTACTTAGTGATATGTATATTTTCTTGTAAAATTATTACTGTGAAGGACATTTGCTGCTGACGGGAACTTAAATCTGCGCTCACTGCTTTCACAGCTCGTTCGAGCATGGCTTTAGAGTCGTTTATATACTGCCTTGCTCCCAATTTTTTTTTCTGCTTTTTCTTGACATTTTAATTGGTCATTGAAAGAAAAAAAATAATTAGGTAAATACTGACATGCTGTTTTACGTAAAAATTAATACTTTATGGCGTTAAAAACTCAAAAGCACTTTTCAGTTTTCTTTTAAGTGCCTCTAAAAAACATTTTATATAAAAATACAAAACAAAAATTAGAGACAAATGACAGGACACTATTGCCCACCTGGATATTGTTTTATAAAAAAAAACCATGTGATTCCTGATAATCGTTTCATCGCAAATTTAGTTATGATTATACTTTTGGACTTCTAATAAAAAAAAATCTTAATAAACAACTATATATTGGAAGGACTACGTTAATAAGTCTAACGGAAAGATAGTACATAGAAAATACGTTTCCGGTTAGTTCTTAGACAATCCCTTTAGATAATATCTACAAATTGTTTGCAAACTATTAAAATATTTAGTTTATTACTTTCTGAGTAAGTTGAGAAAAAAATTCTTTGTTTTTATGTTTAACAATTTTCCTATTTTGATTCAATATTGACCGAATTATCCGAATCTGAGCGCACACCACTGAGAACCCCTTGCGGCGAAAATATATCGTATGAAGTAGGAAATAATTACAATGTAGGCCTATTTGTTCCATTTATCGTAAAAAGGGCACCCTGGAGAGAAACACAACTAAATAATGCATTATTAGGAAATTATTAGAGCCAGAAAAACATTTTACATCGGATTTTTCGTTCTTTGTCTTGGGTTTATGTAGTTTATAAAAATATAACAAGATTACATAACAATTAAAAATATTAACTGTATGAATATACTTTTGCATTTTAAATTCATACAAATTAATTTTTTTTCAACTCAAATAAATACGGCTGTATTTGAGTTGGAGTTGGATCTTGAAAAGCACTAAAACAGAACAATATTTGAAAACCAGAATTTACGATCAGTGTATCCTCCCTATACTCACGTATGGTTCACAGACGTGGACACTTAGCAAGTCTAATATGGATAAAATAGTAAAGGCACAAAGAGCGATGAAAGATAAACAAATGCATTAGAAGCAAAACCAAAGTAAAAGACGTTAGGAAAGAGAAGCAGAGGAAGATCACAAATGAGATGGGCTGATGACATTAAGAAGATCCGAGGACGTAACTAAAAGCAAATGGAGCAAAATAAAAAACACTGGATTGATTTGGGGGAGGCCTATATCCAAAGTTGGATTACTTAAGACTGAAGAGAGAGAGAGAGAGAGAGAGAGAGAGAGAGAGAGAGAGAGACAAAGAGAGATAACACTGTAGTTCTAAAATGATTGACATATAAAAATTCATGAAGACTTTACTGTCAATAAAAGAGACAGCCTATAATTATATTGTATTGTTAAAGTACAGTATAAGTTTACAGGAAACAGTGATTGAAAAAAACATGGAAAAAAATTGAGTGAATATTTTCGAGTAATACTTTTGTTTTTCATTTGATTTAAAAAGGGAAGAGGAGTGCGTTGATGATTAAGCGTCTCCAAGAACATTAAGGTAATGCCCGGAAACTAAATTTTTCTGAATAGTATTACTAACTACTAACTATAAGTTTTTGAAGTGAGGCTTCTATACTGGCGTTGTATTATTTTTTGTCTCTATCAATAATATTGATATCATCAGCATAGGCAAGGATTTGCACTGATTTATTAGATATTGAATTAATGGTTGTGATTTGTGTCTTCCTGGCGCAGCCCGTTAATTATTTTAAAAGGTTCAGACAGTTCCCCCTGAATTCGTACTCTACATTCAACTTTTTGAAGAGTTAGTTTTGTTAAATTTATCAACTGATTTGGTATTCCTAGCTCTTTTATTACTTTAAACATTTCTCTTCCATTCACAGAGTCGTAGGCTGCTTTCTTGTCTATAAATATTTGTTTCAGGGTTGCAATCTGATGACTTGAAGACTTTGGGATCAGAAGGGGACATGCCACCAAACAATATTTTGGAGAAAATATCATTTTAAACTTATTTTCAAATCCTGAAATGCAATTTTTACATTTTTCTCGGAAGTAAGGTCCACAATCGTTTGACAATATGTTATTAAATACACAATAAAAGTAACATAAATGTTTATTTAACGGTTTTTGAGTTGTTGAACATTTTTCGAAAAAATATGAGGCTTATCCACTTTTGTAAAAAAAAATATATTCTAATAAATGTACATAAAATGTAACAATAAAAATTCGTTAGTCAATATTTTCAATATCTGAAAAGTCGTCCAAATGTTCAATGTCTTCCAATGGTTCATTATCAGCATTTGATAGAATCTGTTGGCAAGCACCAATTTCTTCATAAAATTTTAGAGAAACTGGCGGAATAAACTGTAAGAGCTGGGAAATATTTTCAATTTTTTTCTGTTTAGTAGAATAGGCTAGGCTCATTCCATTTTGATTTCAAATCAGTGGAAAGTAAAATTGACTTCCTTAAACCTATCTTCCCAACATTAACTGCCTTATAGCTTTTATTTACAAGATGTTTGATATACATTAGGTTGTTCAGATGAAAACTTGAGGCTTGATATTTTGGAAAAGTTAACTTTTTCTTTGTATCTGTATGGGTTTTTTTTCGTAATCTAGCTTTGTAATTCTTTAAAAGAAAAAAAATCAGATTGTTTCAATACAATCACCTCAAAGCAGTTTTTTCTTTTATATTTTCTCACTGCTTTGTACCATTCGTCTGGAGTATACACTTGTTTTAATCGATGACGCTTATACTTTTCAATTGAAATGAATATGCCTTCTATAGTAAGCTGTTGCCATAAACAAATTAGAGACCACTTTTTTTTGTTTTGGCCGCTGCAGTTATCTGTGTACACTATAAGCTTATCAGCAGTGGGTCTATTAGTTCGAAAATGTTTATATAAAATGCTGGCAATTTCATCGCTACCTCGCTTGACAATATTTTCTGGCCACATGTACATGTATGCCTTTCGACGAATATAGTCATGGATATCAAGGCTATAAACCCATGCTTTTCTTAAATAAAACGATGCTCCCACTGTTAAATTTGGCACTAGCAGAGCCTGTTGTAGGTCAAAGCTGATAACCAATGCATTTCCCGTAGCTTTAGCCTCCTCTGTGTCTGTTTCATTAGATCCTGCATGGATGGGCACGTCTTTGCTCTAACTCCAAATCAATTTTCAATTTCTTTGCAATTTTTATATTCATTGTATCACATACTTTACAGGTATCGCTCTTAGGTAACTTAAAGCCTATATTAAACTCGGAGCAGAATATGCGCCTATATTTATCTTGGGTTACTATCACAAAATTATTTTGGCGGCACCATTCAAGATAATAATCATGGTATAAACTAAAAATTGACAGATCGGAATCTAGGTAGACTTTTGTTGGGTCTCTTTGCCTGCTGTAATGGCTTGTGTATTTTGGTATTAAATTAATATGCTGTCTAATATTCTCACAGTGTTCTTCTGGTATTTTCTTCTTGTTGTTGTTATGCCTACCTCTTTCATCTGACTTTGGAGTAGAAGCACCTGCTTTATTTGGGTCAACCAGTCTTTCAATACGTTTTTTTGAAATGCCGTGTATAGCAAGAAACTCTTTCTTACAAATTTCATTCCCATTTATTTTTATATTTAACTGTAACTCTATATTTAACTGTACCATTTCTGGATGAATAAACTCGTTTTGTTTTCTTTGGGTAACTTTTCTTCTTTGTAATTACTTTCATAGTTGAGAATAGGTAAATATTTTGCTTGTCATAATTACAGGTTCCAAAAGGCATTAAATATATCATTTTCCTTGCCTAGTTTATCGAGTAAGAATTTTTCTGTAGGCTTCATTTTTTTCTTTTGTTGCATTCCTGCTTTCATCGTCAAACCAATAATTTTTACAGGCACAAATTTCTGTTCCTATTTCATCTTTCGCTGCTGCTTCGTTGTATTTCTTTATTCTAGTCCAGTAGGAGTCTATATCTGTCTGGCTTTCTTCATTTACATTTTGATTCCTTAGACTGTTGGTGATGTTTTTCGAGTACTGTTCTTCAATTGTTGTACCTCTCAGCGTTTGCACATTCCATTTTTCCTATTCATTTTATTTTCTTAATAGAATAATAATGCCTGGTCTCTAGATTTTAATTTGGTTTGTGTATCTTGTCTTCTGAATGTGTATGTTATAAATATATGTGCATATTAATGACATTTGACAGCGTGCAATTCTAACTTACACCTCTTACACATTAAGGCATACATCTTCTTCTTCTTCACGTGCCATCTCCGCGACGGAGGTTGGCAATCATCATGGTTATTCTGATCTTAGATGCTGCTGCTCTGAATAGTTCAATTGATGTGCATCCGTACCATTCCCTAAAGTTACGCAACCATGAGATTCTTCTTCTTCCTACACTTCTCTTGCCCTGGATTTTCCCTTGTATAATCAATTAAAGTAGGTTGTATCTCTCATTACGCAGAACATGCCCCAGGTATTGCAGCTTTCGTGTCTTGATGGTTTCCAATACTTCCATTATTTTGTTGATTCTTCTCATGACTTCGTTGTTTGTTACATGCTCGGTCCATGATATCTTCAGGATTCTTCTATACACCCACAGTTCAAATGCTTTCAACTATTTAGTAGTCGACGCGATAAGTGTCCATGCTTCTATCCCATAAAGCAGAGTCGAGAAAATATAACACCTTGCCAGGCTAACTCTCAAGTCCAATTTTAGTTCTCTTGCACAAAGTACCTTTCTCATTTTATTGAAGTAAAGCATACATACTTATGTTTTATCAGAAGTTTGTTGTTTACTATTTTTATAAATTTGACTACAAAGTAACAGACAAATAGAAATCGACATTTCTAATTTTTCTGCTTTAAACAGTCCTATATCAATTTCAAGCAGCAGTAATCTTCTCTCATAAAAACTGTGAACCTGTTCTAACATGTTTTTCCAAATCGATTATAGTGTATAGCGTTCAACAAATTTCAATTTGTAATGTAAGCAATTTATCTTGATCTTACCTTTACACAAAAACTAACATTCTAGCAGCATAAAAGCAACCCTATCTTGTTTATTTTTAACAGAAAATTTTACGTGAAACTTAAACTCATCTTTATTCCGAGTAGGTACCAAAGTTCGGAAAGTCGATTACTGTTTTTGAATAACGTAATGGGCAGAGAATGAACTTTGGAATTAGTTTAAGTTCGATTAGTTTCCTAACTTCAATAATCGAGCTAAAACTCACCAAAGTTAAAATATTTTGATCATGCCCTTTTGCGCCTCTGCAGATTTCTTTAAATAAATTAGAAAAAACGACTAATGCGAAAAAATACGTGAATGAACGTTTAAATTACAATCTATGCATAACAAATATACATACAGAGTTCTTTAAGAATTAAATAATTTCTTCTTCTTTGGGTGTCTCTATAGACTATCGGCAAAAATGCTAGATTCTTAGCAGTTGTTCTGTATTTTGTCTTCTTTAGTAAATAGTTTCATATCATTCATACAATAGCGGACTCTCCAAAAGTGACTTATTTATTACGAAAGTTGTACAACAGATTAAAATATTATTCTGTTGTCGTCCTAGCCTTAAATAGGAGGAAAAGAGAAAAAGTTAAGTAAAGTGATTGTAGATGCAATTGATTGGATCCCCCGTCGCTTGGTGACGGACAAAATCACTAGTTTATAACGTTCTCCGCCGTTTTCCGACTTCCACTCGCCACTTCGTCCGGTTGTTTCATAGGTCTTCTTCTATGGTCCTCTCTATCAGTTCTTTATTTATTCCTTCGCTCCAACTTTTTCTCGGTCTACCTCGTTTTCTTTTTTCTTCTGGTTGTCATTTTAATATTTCTTTTGGTATTAGTTGTTCATTCATTCTTTGTACATGTCCTAACAAGATAAGTTGTTTTGTTGTTAGGTCATCTGTGATTGTTCGTTTGATTTCCATTATTTCTCTAATGCGTTCGTTGGTAATCCTTTCTCTTCTAGATCTTCCTGCAGCTCCTTTCCAAAAATCCATTTCCGTCGCTTTCAGCGTTGCCAGTGTTTTTTCTTTCAGTGACCATTCCTCACAGCTGTACAAAGTGATACTTTTTATTATAGTCTCATATATCCTCTTTTTATTTTCTTTGCTGATGGATTGGTCCCATAAAATGCTGTTTAACATTATGATGGCTTTTCTCCCTGACGTACTTCTCTCTCTTATGGCTTTGTCTAATGTTCCATCTTGTGAAATAGTGATACCTAGATATTTGTAGTCACAACAGTGCTTTATAGTGGTTTTATCGTCTAATATGAGATCCTTTTGTTCTACTCCAATGCACAGGTCTTCAGTTTTCTTTTTATTTACTTCTAGACTCCATATATCATACTCTTTAATTAATTTTCGTGCCATATAGTTTAAATCGTTATAATCTTGATCGAAGTTGAGCGTATATACCATAATATTGGTGAGCGGTATCCCCATTCTCCTGCATTTTTGTTTCCATCTTTTTAAAGCACTTTCGAGGTATATTTTAAATAAAGTGTGGGACAGACAACTTTCTTGCTTTAATCCTTTTGGTGTTATAAATCCTGTTGTTATTTGTGTCCCTGCTTTTATTTTTGTTATTGGTTGGTTGTATAGCACTTTGACGGCTTTTATTAATTCTATAATAATATTCGTGCTTTCAATTGATTGCCACAGCTCCTTCAGTGGAACGCTGTCGTAGGCTTTCCGTAGGTCGACGAACAACATATGAATCTCTTGATTCCATGCCATCTTTTTTTCTAGTATCTGGGTTAAAGAGAAAATGTGGTCAATAGTGGGTCGACCCGTACGAAATCCTGCTTGTTCTTCTGCTTCATAATCTAAGTATTCTCTCTCGATTCGGTTCTTTAAAACCTTTCCATATATTCGACTCATAGATCCGGTTACAGCTATTCCTTCGTAATTTTCACAATTGGTTTTATCACCCTTTTTATGTATAGTACTGAGGTATGATATCTTCCATTCCATAGGGATTTCGCTTGTGTTTATGCATTCTTGAAATAGTTGTCAAAGACATTCATATCATTTGTTCGTTTCGTACTTAAAACAATTCTCCGGGTATATCCCCTGGTCCGGATGCTTTGTTCCTCTTCAGCTGTTTAGACACATTTTTAATTTCCTCTGTTGTTAATCTTATTGGCGAGCAGACTATTGAAATTCTATCTTGGTTTTGATTTCTATGTTCTTGAAATTCGACTCTATTCTCTACCAAAAGTCCTTTGAAATACTCTTCCCAGTCTTCTGGTTTTATGCTCTGTATTACTTCTTTATTCTTTTCTTTTCTCAATTTTTTTTATCAGTTTCCAACTTTGTGTGCGTCTGGTTCCTCCTAGATAAGTATTTATTCGTTGGCAGTTTCTTTCCCAAGACTCGTTCTTCTTCTTAGAGATTTTCCTTCGTACTTCTGCTTGTTTTTCTTTATATTTTATTTTGTCTTGTAATGATTTGGAGCTTGAATATTGTTGGTATAGTTATCTTTTATATTTTATTTCTTCCTCTATTTCGTTACCACCAGTATGGTTTGTTTACCTTGGGTTTTATGTAGTATCCCGTAGCTTCAAATGCTGCTTCGTGTAAACATTTTTTTATATGTTCATATAACTGGTCGATATTCTTAGTAGCGGGAATTTGTAGCTTCTCATCCAATCTATTTTTGAATAAGTCTTTCTTCATCTAGGCTTTTGATGTTGTATCTTCGTTCCTGTATCTTTTCTGCCTTGTTTATGTCTATATGTGTTTCTCTGTTGTCTTCGGATAACAAAAAATAATACATTTTGATTTGTTATATATACTTATATAACAAAATATATGTACCTAAGGTTTATATAATTTACAATACGTAAAAAAGTAAGCAGCAAATCCAAAAGGCCCAAACAACCACCAGATTGTCTCAAATTGTTCCTATTCTATCTTTGAAGAAATTATAAATCTCCCAGACTTTGACTAAAAAATCTTACATTATAAAAAAAGTTTTGTTCACGTTGATATTCTTTCCACTCCATTGACTAACTCCCACAAGCAATATAAGTTTAACTCACTTCTCAAAAATTGGCACTCCTAGCGATTATACAGCGCAAATATTTCTCGACATAATAGATACATACAGCAATTACTATTCTGCTTATATAGACTTTTTGAAAAATCATAAGTTACGATGTAACCCGTCGTTTGTCGATGACACCCTTCTTAGGTGTGAACGTAAAGAATGGAGTATGATTATCACTCACGGCAGTTCGCGATTGGATGCTGCCCGCAGATTGTATCAGTTGCAGAAATCTACGTTACGGAACAAATTAAATACACACTCACAAATTAAATTTGTGCAAGTAAACCTATATTTTTTGTAATCTATCGTTGCATTGACTACTTAACTTTTAATTTAAAGTTACATTTGTTTTTTTTATTAAGATTTGTGCCTATTTTTGTTTTCCATGAAGGACCAAGATGGTATTAAACTGTAATCATCATCATCATCATTGGTGCTACAGTCCTATAAAAGAGCCTCGACCTGCCCAAGTCTATTACGTCAGTCAGTTCTATCCATTGCCAATTGTTGCCAGTTTGCTGCGCCTATTTGTCTACCATCCTCATCTACACCATGCCTCCATCTGAGTTTTGGTCTACCCCTACTTCTACTTCCCACAGGTTGTGACATAAGGATTCTTCTAGGAGGGTTGTTCTGCTGTGATCTTGCCAGATGTCCTGCCCATCTTAGTCTTCCTATTTTTATAAAGGATACTACGTCTTTACCACCAAATATATGTTTATATCTGTGATATATCTCGTAGTTGTACCTCCTTCTCCAAACACCATTTTCACAGATGCCACCAAATATTCTTCTCAGGATCCTTCGTTCAAATATAAGCAGGAGATTTTCAGCTGCCTTGGAAATGGTCCATGTCTCCGACCCATATGTCAACACTGGTTGTATAAGGGTTTTGTATATGGTTATTTTTGTTTTTTGGCTCAAGTTTCTGCTTCTTATATGTCTACTCAGTCCAAAATAGCATTTGTTTTCTAGGATTATTCTTCGCTTGATTTCTTCGGTCATGACGTTTTCCTTGGTGATCAGGGAGCCTAAGTATGTGAATTAGACTGTAATCACAGTCCTGTAATATCTGAATAATTCTACATGGCGTTCTATCAATGATTTACTCGCGATATTTTCCTGGAATTTTGTGTTAAAAGCGCTGATTTGACATCCATGCCTTCGCTGGCGATGTCTAGAACATATGTTCGTGTATAAAAACAGCTGTCGCCCTTTTAAGGAGATCGTTTGTATGCGATTAGCAAAGTATTTATTTTATAAGGCGATATACGAGAATTTATTATTACTGAGATATTTATCAGTTAGTTATTTTTTGTAGTAAGCGAGTTAAATAAAATTAGTCTAACTACGAGTACTTCACTTAATCCCTAAACCAACAGAAAAACGTAACAATAGATAAAGAAAGAAGATATATAACGAACTATGGAAACTGAAAAACTGGGGACGAACATCGTCGTTCTTATTCTTAATTAAAGATAGTTAAATCATTATTGTATTATTAACAAAAACATTTTGTTTAATTTTTAACCACATGAGATAAAAAACTGTATAACTACGTTTCTGTAGTAAAGCAAACATAATAGAGATTAAGTCTGTTTTATTGATTTCTCGTACAAAAAGAAAATAAAATACTTCACACGTGGAAACATAAAACTTAACTTGTGCCAAGAACTACAAAGCTGCACTCGAAATTGGTTATAAAAAACTAAAATTGGCACTAACTCCCTCGAAAATCAGGACTGCTGCATTCTTTTCGATCTATTTGATCGTATTGTCGCGCAATGTGAACATCTCCGAAATACGCAAAAGTTGTCTCCTAAACTGGCAGCTCTTTAAACAGCTAAAAGAGTTGCCAGAAACATCGTCGTAAAAAGTGAATGTGTTGATGTATTAGTTCCGCAAGAACTCGGTTTACAGTTTATATATTTAAAGCAAAAATGCAGCAAAATTTTTAAACTAAGGAACAGTACCTATATACAAATAACAAATTTAAATATTTTTGCACAATTTAGTGAGTTTTAAATAGTTTATAAGTTTTTTGTAAGTTTTATGCTCTAGCTGGTCTAGCTCATGACAAGGGTGGTAATTCAAGCTGTAGACCAACAGGTAATTCACCGAATGATTGCTGGTATAAGCAATTCCTCACTACTTACTGACCACTGGCTTCGGGAAGATGAGTTAGTAAGTGGAATATAGTAGACGGCTGTAGCTCAGCGGTAAGATACTGCCAGAGCGCACGAGTTCTAATCTCGGCACCAACAACACCATTTTCATTTCTAAAAATGATACAAGCCATCGACACTAGCTACTTGATACAGGGTTTAAATAGTTTTAAAGTTATTTGGATGCTACAATATGGAGATATATCCTGCTATTGCCCATAATGCACCGAGAACAGCGAGTGCTTCAGGCAGTCATTTGACAGACATGTAATGTTCGGTGAGGAAGGGTACTCACACACGACCTATTGCTGAAATCCTGCAAAGATTTTCTTAGTGGCGTTCCCTGAAATCTCCAGACTGTTATTCTCCGAAACCAAACACACCGACTGGTTTGAACTGCGACAAGGATATGGAGAATACTCAACCAAATGAGATCAGGCGTGGAATCTATAAAGACCAATAGAACAATATGGGACCAGCTAGATGAAAACGACATTTTATTTATGTGAGGCCAACGAGAGGACATAAACCACCTACACCTGTTTAACCAATGCCCGTTTCTATGTAAGATGGACGACCTGTGGAAGGCAAGAAACTGTGCCCGAAACTTAAACTGATCACGGTTGGACACGAAAAAGTAAAAGAAAAGTAATCTTCTGCCATTGTTCAGGTATGGTTTGATCAAGTGTGGTCAAAGAATGTGTTGTTTATTCTAAGTTCTTTATTCGTGCAGAAGTTTATCATCAGTTCTTCATTTTTGTTTGTAACATTCTTGTTATGTTATTACTTAATTCTGGGTATTGTTTGGTTGCCTATTCGAGCGTTAAAATCCCCAGTATATCATCTTTCCCCTGATTTTATCCACTACTTGTTGGAATTTATCATAAAACGTTTCCTTTGTTGTTTGAGGCTTGTTATTTTCTGGGATGTATATTCCGATGATGATGATGATGTTCACGTCTTTCTTCTCCACTCTTATTTTTGCTATTACAATCCTGTTTGACACGTATTGACATTCTTTAATGTGATATTGGTATCTTTTCTTTCACTATTCCACTGTAGATTAGTATATACTCACCTAATTTTGACGTTGCTTTTCCTTTCTTTTTTATTTCATGCAGATCACATACGTTTATTTGTTTCTCTTTCAGCACTTAAGTTATTTCTTGGTCTCTTTTGTTGGGCGATCTAATGTGCCATGTATAATTCTTATCTAGGTTTTGGATAATTTTCCACGTAAAAGATGTTAGAGCGATGTGGCAATAGGTTCTAACAATCTTCCGAACATCAAAACTTGGATGCATAAGATTTGGTATAAAATCGTTAAGGTTTGAAATTTTTATAAACTTAAGAGGATACAATTTATTAAAACTTACTTCAAAATGGCCAAATTTGTTATTTTAAATGTACATACAAATATATATTAACTTAAACTAAACGTATACATCATATTCCTTATTATAGTCTAAATTCTTGGTCCTGAGTAACGCCAATGACTCCTTCCTGCGACCCATTACAGAGACACATCAAACCGCCGCTCCATTTTCCCTAAATTTCTCATAACTTTCCCACACACTCACTCACGTACATACACCTAAAAGTCACTGTCAATTTGCTTCCGTATGACGACATTATTTCCTACTAGGTGCGATGGAATCTACATCTGAACGATATCAGAAGCGACATTTTAATTTTGACTCGAGGGATTACTTTGGTTGCGGTTATTAGTAGAGAAAATGAGATTTTAGTGAAATTGTCCGCGAATGTCGGTTCAAGGGCGATAATTTTACCCATTTTTAAGGTTAGCTGGGTATATTTTTCTTTGGATCTATCTTTAGAACGATAAATATCATACAACTTTAGTAAGATTTTAACATAGTAATTAAAAGAAAATATAATTGCAATTTGAACATGATTGAACATTCAACCATGAACAAGACAATAAATAGATGGAATTAAGAAAAATAACAAAAAAAAAACTGTGCCGAACAAGAAGATTAAGAAGATAAAAAAACTGGAAAAAAATATTATCAAAAGCAATTATACATAACCATCAAAAAAGCTGAAACTCAGGCAAAGAAATTACACATATTATTTGACGTCCGCAATTTAAATTAAAATTTTTTTTCTGGCAGATTTGTAAAAAATCTTGCACTCTTGCCACACATTTACATGATTACTGTCTGATTACTGTCTCGTAGACTCACAGTTTAGCTTTTCTTGACACAATTTTTGCTTTCAGTCATGTATTTAGTGACCCTCTCGCTCTGCTACCCTTCATTAATTTTTTGTCTATCTCGTTTTCTTCTTTTCCTATGTTCGTTATGGTTACTCCTAAGTATTCAAATTCTAACACTTTTTCAAAACTACAGACAGTCTCTGCTCCTTTCATTTTGATATATTTGTTATTATTTGTTATGTCTTCCCTCATTTCCTTATATTGCGTTTTTGTTTGGTTTGTTATTAATCCATATCTTTTCGATTCTTCTAAAAAATTTCTGGAAAACTTTTTCTAAATGTTTTTTTGTTCTCGCTAGTGTCACCATATCGTTCGCGTATGCTATGTACTGTTCCCTGCTATTGAAAATAGTCCTGTTTGTGTTTATATTTGATCTTCTTGCGATTTGTTCTAATACTAGGTTAAATAAATTCGTTGATAGCCGATCCCCTTGTTTTAAACCTCTATTCACTGTGAACTGTCTTGAAAAGCTTCCTTTCATTTTTACCCTATTCATCGAGTTTCGAAGCATCATTCTCACTAGCCTTATAAGCTTTTCTGGTATTTCGAATGTTCTCATGGCCTCATATAGAATCGTTTAATTTAGAGAGTCATATGCTTGTTTAAAATCAATAAACAGCATATATATATATATATATATATATATATATATATATATATATATATATATATATAATTAGTATTTCTTGGGTTTAGGGGACACTGACATTAATATATAATAACAGAGATATAAGCATCCCTCTACGATTAAGAATGCTAAGGGGCTACGTATTTAACACGCTATTATCTAGATTCTCAAGCAGAACAATATAAAAAAAATATTGAATGTTTCGAGATGTGGTGCTACCGTCGAATGCTGACGATAAGTTGGGTTGAAAGAGAAAGAAGAAAACTCGAATATTTGGGTCACCTGATGAGAGGACTTAAATATGCATTACTTCAATAGAATGCAAAAAAAAATAGAAGAAAAACGGAATCCAGGCCGTAGAAGAATGTCATGGTTTCGTAATTTGAGAGAGTGGTTTGGTTGTACCTCTAAAGAGCTCTTTAGGTCAGCTGTAAACAAGGTCAGGATAGCCTTGATGATTTCCAATCTCCGATAGAAGTGGCACAAGAAGAAGAAGAAGACATTAATGAATTGACAGAAGTAAAAATTGATATCTAATATCTCATGGTTTACTGTCATTAATATATAATTATTTTTATATGTTCATATCTTTGGTGTTTTCAAAAAAGGTAAAATGGAGATATGTTATGTCTTTAAGAGTCTTTTATGGTGTTATTTTTATTAATATTTAAATCAGATTGAAATATATTTTATTTAAGTTCTGTGTATATTTTTTGTTATTGATTGTGATTGGTCTATAAAATTTTGATGTTTCTGAAGTCAAATTTATGCTTCTTCTCATTTTCATGTATTGTGAGCGCAGTGATGTTGTTCTTGTCATATTTGTGAGAACGAATTCTGGATTGAGGCAGTTGACTGGTTTGCCCAATATAGACACCTTTACAGTTATACATGGAATACATGGAATGATGCGTGAAATTGAAATTGAAATGGAATGCAATCTTTTGCTTTCATTTTAACGTCGTTTCTCTACGTAAAAAGTAAAAAAGATGATGTTTTCAAAGGTGAACTGTATATCATGTCGAAATAAAAGTTAATTCGTAGTATCGTTAAATAATCTCTAGTAAAAGGCTTTGAATTTGCGGTTTACCTAACATTTCCTTTATGAGAAAAACATTCCAAATTTGATTGTTACTGACGAGGATTAAATCGCAAAATCAAGTAGTTCTATCGTTGACTTTATCTGGAATAGCTGCAACTTTGTAAGAAGTCGGACGAACTGCACATTCTGAACAGCGCAATGGCTAAGATTTTATAGGTATGAAAATTAGTCGTTTGGGACGAAACAAGAGGTCATTGGAGGTACTGGAGAGAACTTTAAAAGACGTGACAATCAAAACACTTTTGGTGAAGCCATTATTTTATTATCAGGTGATTTTCGTTAAAATCTTCCAATTATTTTCCGATCAACTGCTATGGATGAATTAATCGCATAAATTCGTGGCGGCATTCCCATTTACAACTAACATACAATATTTTTGCAAAAGATCAAAGTGCAATTGTGATTTTAAAGCAGTTCTTAGACATTGAAAATGGTGAAATCGCTATTGACATCCCGACCGGACTCATTACATTTATCATCCAGCTCCATTTTCACATCCATTGTTGGATATAGGCCTCCTCCAAACGTCTCCAGTTCTCTCTATCTTTAGCTGCTGCAATCCAGTTTGTTTCTATTCTCCTTAGGTCGTCGGTCCATCGGGTGGGTGGTCTGCCTCGACTTCGCTTGTCGGCTCTTGGTCTCCACTCCAATAATCTCTTCGTCCATCATCCGTCTTCCATTCTAGCAACATGTCCAGCCCACCTCCACTTTTGTTTATTGGTTCGCAGTATAATATCGTCTACGCCAGTTCGTCGGCGTATCTCCTCATTTCTCACGCGATCTTTTAAGGTCAGGCCCAGCATTTATCTCTTCATTCGCCTTTGTGTTACCCTCAGTTTCTCGGCAGTAGCTTTCGTTAAAGTTTGGGTCTCTGCTCCGTAGGTCAAGACTGGTAAGATGCATTGGTTAAATGCCTTCCTTTTCAAGTGAATTGGGGTATTTGTTTTAAAAATGTCTCTCATCCTTCCATATGCCGCCCATCCCAACGTGATTCGTCTATTTAGCTCGCAGGTTTGGTTGTCTCTGGCTATTCTAATTTCATGACCCAAGTATGTGTATTTATCGATTAATTCTACCTTGTTGTTATTGATCTGTATCTCTTTGCTGGGAACCATATTGGTCATCATTTTGGTTTTCTCGAAATTTATCTCCAGCCCAGTTTCTTGTAGTATGTCATTCAGTTCTTGGAGCATGTCTTTGATTTCTCCCAGATTATCTGACAGAAGCACGATATCGTCCGCAAAACGTAGATGGTTTAATCTTTCTCCATCGATGAATATTCCTTTCTGTTGCCATGTTAGTCTTTTAAATGCATACTCAAGAACGGTAATGAACAGCTTTGGTGACATGGTATCACCTTGCCTGACTACCCTTTTTATCTTTATTTTATTAGTTGCTGAATGTAGACTTATGGTTGTTGTGGCATTTTCATATGCCAAATTCTCATTACATTACGAACCTATTTTGGTTACTTCACAGACTTGAAAGAGAAGCTTATTCTGCCATATTTGCCTTATTCAATGACTTATATTTGCGGCAAAAAATACAGATGTCATTGAACTTGATGCATCTATTCAGAATTTTCTTCCCGGATAGTTGTTTTTATTCTAATTAGTTGACACAGTTATAAAGACAGTTCTAGAATCATTATTGATCAATTTAGACGTTAAAATTGAGGGTTATGTAGTGTATTTTTTATTTATCTCCAAATTTTATAGAACTAGATCGATCTCGGTGGAAATAATCTCAAGATGAAATATTTCATAGTTAAGAAGTTGTAATTTATCTTTAGAGAAGTTGTTGTTTAAAAGCTTTTTTACTTTTGAGTGAAATGGAAGATAAAATTTTTTTATTTTGTTTTGTTTGAGAAGCTTGAGCTAATACTGGTTTTGGTTTGAAAAATTGTTAGGTTAATTGAATTTAATTAAAATAGAAATATAAGTTACTTCAACTCATCATAGAGGTTAAAATATAACGAAAAAAAGATCAGTAGAAAGATGCCAGAATTATTAAAGGACATGATCAGATGGTTTGACCATGTATCTGTAGAAATCTTTTATACTACAGTATCCAAAATTAAAAGTTTTATTTGGATCGTTAGCTTCCATAAGGAGTCAGAGCGTATCTTTTTTAATGTCGTTTTTTTTACTTCTTATATTACTATTCTTAATCTATTACAATATAACTACAAGTACATAAATTTCATTAAATATTACATACTATATTTAAAATATATTATTTAATACTATTTTTTTAATATTAATATAGTTTTCTATCGAACATAATTTCGTGTCCTGTATAAACTAGAAAATATATTGGACTTGCGGTGTTGCTGTTGATTTTATTGGAAATCCTATTATCTCTCGCCAAATTCAATTTCATTCGCTCTCGGATTCAAATGTAATATCAGCTTAACACACTTGACCCCTTATCGTTCCCTGGTCCTTTTATAAATTTATAGTGGGGTGATAAAAACGAACGATTTTTATTCTACTGTGCAAATATTATTTTAAATGATAATATTTTTGTAGGCTCAACAGTTTTACTGCGTTTTACGAATATTATTTAACAAGAACTCTAATATAATCGTATCAAATTCAATGAACCAGAGGAAAGACAATAACGATTTTAAATGTTTTCTTATTATTTTATGGTTGACATGGTAAGTCAAGTTGACATGGTTGAAATGTGGACATTTAGAAGATTATTAAGGATTCCATGGGTAGATAGAGTCACGAATAAAGAAGTGTTAAGGAGAATAGGCAGGGAGAAGGAAATGGAAAATACAATAAAAGAAAAGAAATTGCAATATCTCGGACATGTGATGAGAGGCGAAAGTTACAACATCTTGAGACTCATAATTCAAGGAAAATTAGAGGGTAGGAGAAGCGAAGGAAGAAGACGCGTTTCCTGGTTGAAGAACCAGAGAGAGTGGTTTGGTTGCAGCTCAAGGCAATTGTTCAGAGCAGCTGCCTCGAAGGTCAGAATAGCCATGATGATTGCCAACCTTCGTCGCGGAGATGGCACTTAAAGAAGAAGAAAAATGATAAGTCAGAATGTATAGTCGGCTTGCATGTTGGTGAGACTGTGTAAAAATATATGTATTTTTAATAAATGCAAGCAATAAAAATTAAAATAAGTACTCTACCAGGAGTAGTTATTAACTGCAAAACTATTATTGACTGAGATGTATGTTAATATAAAGTTTTAATATTCTCATGAATATTTACATTCAGATGTGCCTGGTATTATGTTTAAAAATATGGGCAGTCACCCAGTTGAAGTTTTCATCGAACTGATAATCAGTCGACGAAAACCAAGAGCTAATCAAAACATCTTCTTATTGCGCCGTCTCCTTTGTTTGGTGATCCAAATGGCAATTGTAGCTTTGGAAACCGCTGCACGAAAGGTTTCTGTCGATGAGCGGTAAAAGTGCGCGAATATTAAATACACTTTTTTTTGGCAACCTACAGCCAATTGACATGGTAAACAGCTACACATATCTTGGTTCTAACATAAACAGTCAATGGGACCACTCCACTAAAATAAAACAAGGCATAGGGAAAGCAAGATCAGCTTTCGTAAAGATGAAGTCTCTTTTCAGAAGTCACGTTTTACCACTTAGTACCAAAATCTATATCACTAGATGGTATGTATTTTCTACATTATTATAAGAAGTAGACGCTTGGACACTCTCTGAAGCTTCTTTAGAGAAGCTCGAGGACTTGGAGATGTGGTGTTACAGGCGCATCTTATGAATTTCATGGGTGGATCGTGTGACTAATATTGAGGTCCTAAGTAGAATAGACAAGGAATGCGAGATCACTAACACAATCAAATCAAAGAGCGCAAATTAGAATACCTTGGCCATGTTATGAGGAATGATCACAAATTTGGCTTATTGCAACTCATTCTTCAGGGCAAGGTATTTGGAAAGAGAAAGACCAGGGAGAAAAAGAATCTCTTGCCTTCAAAACCTAAGGAAGTGGTTCAATACGTCTACAACCGGACTGTTCCGAATAGATGCAAGTAAAGTTAGGATAGCTATCCGGAACGGATAGGAACCGTAAGAAGAAAAAGGTAACTACTACATCGGTCAGTTAAATTCAAATAGTAAACTGCAAGTGAGTTTGGTTGTGACTTCGTTAGTGTTCTTTCTAAACTTTTTTTACCATTTTACAAAGATACTTTTAAAATGTGGTATTCGTGGTGTGATAGTAATTTTGCACGTGAAGAGCCAGTGGAACCCTCTAATCAATTGTAAGATTTACAAAGCTGTGTAATAAAACGTGAGGGACATTTTCAATACTCCCTGATGATGCCAAACGTATGCTGAAACATATTTATGAAAGACTGTGTTCTCAATTTTCTACACAAAGGCAATTGCAGAAATATGTTTTTAACCAAAGTGCCCAAAGCAACCTGCTACAAGATTATAGGAGAAACATCTTCTAGATAGAGGAGAAATGGAGAAAAAGTAGGAACTTTTGTGCTGTAGGTTTCCAGCTATGAATCTGTCAAAATATGCCCGAGCTGAGCAAATGGACTGAATGAATGAAAAAGTTTTGTTCAGTCAAGTCGATTAGTGTTATCAATACCTAGGTATATTACAGAAGTTAATAACACCGATATTTTTTATTTAAACTTACAGAAAACGACACTTTTTGGTAAAACTATTTACTGAATATGCACATAATTTGAGGACATGCGAAGGGCTCATTTACACTTATAATCCAATGTTTGCAAAATACTAACTTTTATTTAATTTAAAATTAGATATCTACGGTACTATGTAGTAAACCACTGGTCACTCGATTATTGATTCCAATTTTCTAGTGCCATATTCGCTCTTGTTCCCGTAAATTTTCCAACGAAATTACGTGCCCACAGTATGACTTTCAATAAGGGAAAAGTTCAACCAAGTGTCAATCTCAAAATAACTATATTTTTCTAACTTTTATAGTTTGTTTGATACCTGTTAGTGTTTATGTAAACTTTTTGTGCCTTACACCATAAAAAACTTTTTTTTAAAATTCTTAATATAAGAATTTTTTTTAAACTTTGACTTAAAAAAAGGTGTTGGAAGATTTTGATTACACAAGCAATTAAAACAACAACTCTTACAAGAAAAAATTTAAATATTTGTCTTAAACTGTTTCCAGTCTCTTTATTCGGCCGTAAAAAGTTTCCCCGACTAACTTTTTGCCCAGACGCCAATGTAGGATAAAATTTACATTGGAACACAAGGTTAGGCCCATTTTCTTATTTGACTTTTTTTACTATGCAAATTTTAGTGGGGCGGAAAGGAATTATAGGTGTGGTGCGTCGGAAATATCCAACGAGAAGAGTTTTTTTATAATGATGAGGGCTTGACTACGCGCGATGTTATTTAAATAAGTTGATTATCGCACTCCATTTTGGTTTATTAAATTTTTGCATTTTCTTAGTTTTATGGGATGAAAGAAAATTGAAAAATGTTTTTGTAGTGAAAGAAGTTTCTTGGAGCGTACAGTTAATATTATATAGAAAAATTTCGGAGAAGTATTCAGTGTTGGCACTTACGGAAAACGTAAACTAAAGTGCAGAAAAAGAAAGCTGTAGTGAGAGGCTCAATTTAGGCTTCAATTAAATTGTCCAACTCCCACATTTTTATTGGCAGCAACATAATTCTTGACTGTCGCCTATACAAGCTCTATTGGACTGATCTCGCAGGTAATACGGTGGCAACCTTAACACTATTCTATTTGTGCTTCTTACCAGTTCATCTACTATGTACTTATTATATTCGCCTTTATGTTGTTTAACGATTTCTAAAAGTTGCACTTTTAACAGCGTTTCTTCAAAGGGAATGTTTTTTGAGCCAAGCCAATTTTGAACATCTGCATTTTTTTTAGTTATAATCGGATTTTTTTCAAATTTTCTGGAATAGTAAGGGGCATTGTCCATCACAATTAAGGCATTTTTTTCTACTGTTGGTAAAATCTTTTGGAGCCAACTTTCAAACGACTTTCCATCTATCTCCTCATGGTAGTCTCCACTTTTGCTCGATTTAAAAGCCCATAGTGGACCCGAAACAAAACCATTCTCACTCCCGATGTAAATGATCTTTTCCCTTTTCCTAAAAGTGATTTTAAAAATATTAATAAAAAAATTCAAAGTCCATTTTAATTTGAATTACCCGAGACATTTTTTTAAGCCTGTCGACAGCCCATTGAAAAATGCACGTCTTGCAGAAGTCACAGAAGCATCCCCAAACTTTTGATTTTGTATGGCCAGCATTTATCCATGTTTCATCCAAGTAATAATTGTTCTATTTTAATCTCTGTTTTATCTTATCTTTTGCAGATAGTCTTTTGCAATAGCAGAATTTTATTTCTGTCTAGTAGCAAACTCTTTCTTCCACATTTTTGAAATTTAAAATTTAATTTTCGTAAGAGTTTGTAAAACGTGGGTCTCTTAAAATTTGGTAAGTCATTATACATATACATCTCTTAGCACTTTGTCAATTGTAGGAACTTCATTAGGGAGGAAATATTGATGAACCTTTCTTAGATAGGTATAGGATAGATATATAACTTGTTTAAACATACAATTTACGTCAAAATGACATTAATTACCTATGGCGAACCCAAAATAGGTTGATCAAAATTTAAAAATCAAAATAAGAAAAAGCTAGTTTACAAAATGTAACAAAATGGAAATTATAGAAAGTTTTTTTTTTCTATAAAATAAATTATGTTCTGAATAAAGAAAATAAGGAAGCCTGAGTTAAAAATATCCAATTTGGTGTAAATCCCATTATTGTCAATACAGCTTTACCACACCAACCTCCTTATGTTATATGCATCAAACTCCTCCCATGCCTGCCCAATTGCTTTTTGTAGTTGAATTCTACTTCGGGGCCTAAGGTTTCCTTTACTTAATTTCTTTGTCAACTCTGCCCACACATTTTTGATGAGGTTAAAATTTGGGCTCTGGTAAGGCTACGAAAGAACAATAACATAAGTTTCTTTTAACCACTCTCGAACAATTCTACTCATATGCACCGGAAAATTGTCATGTTGGAAGTTAAAGTTGATACTGGGGAATCTCTGGATCACTGATGGCAACATTATGTCCCCAAGAATATGTTTGGAATATAATTTTGGTAATTTTTCTTCAATATGAAAATAAACGCCTGAGACTTTAGCACTTATCCTTCCCCGTACCTTTACCGAGAATTTTCCACTATTTCTTAAATTATATGTACACTGTTTATGAAACCTATGATTTCTCGGTCAATAAACTCCTATTCTACCATTGGTATATGATTGAAACACTTTTTTAATGGAAAATGCAACGTTAGATAGACCAAAAGTTGTCTTCACGGTTTATGAATTCATTACAAAATGCAACTCATCTCCTCTTGTGGTCCTTAGTCAAAAAAGTTTCCTTGCTGCTGCACAATTTGCAGTGCGGATGCTGCACGAAAACGCTGTTTTTTCGCTACCTTTTTCAACTGTGGCAAAAGGAACACTTCAACTTGTTGCTCTTTGGAGATATTCTGCCCTCTTGAACCACCCGTTGATTTTGCATATAAGCATATGGCTCACGTTTAAATCTGCAGCAACTTGCCTTAGTATGAGGATGAAACGCTTTGAGTTTGACAATTGTTCCTGTTTTTTGCGCGTCATTCAAATGCATTGTAGACATTTTGGAAGCGTTTAATAGTTTTTTATTTTATTTTTTAATACGCGCGAAACTTTTAACAAGTCCTTTGACATTTATCAAATACGTACGCTGTACAACTGAAGCAGTTTAATCGACTAAATATTCTTACCAATTTTTACTCCCAATTTTTTTACATTTATGCATAGAAATTGGTTAAACAAAGACAAAGATTAGAATTATAATAAGGCGAAGAATAAATAAATTCAATATTTTTGCTTTTCTAAAAGTAAATTTAATTGTATCTATATTAATTTATTAATTTTTGTTTCAGTTTTATTTATTAATATCATCAAGTGATTTGGTAAGTACCATTTATTTATCTGTTTTAAATGTAAGGCAAAAGAAAAAGCTACGTGCAAGAAAAATGAGCATCTTTTTAAAAGAGTTTATGTACATGATGCTCTTTAACGTGAATACTTCACTAGTACTGTTCAAAGTAGATTTTATGAGTGTTTAAACATATTCTCAGTGGGGGAACAACCATTTTTAGGAATAAATTATATGTAGTGCTATACACGTTCCAGCGCCAAAATATATTGTAACACCTCAGGGATTTAGACCATATTATATCATAACAATTATCTCTTCCAAAAAAAAAAAATAGAATAATCAGATTTAATAGAGATTTGAGCCATGTCTGAGGTAGGCTAAAATTTTCTAATTATTTCCACCTCGTAATCAAAAAGACTGTTACTTTAACCAAAAATGGTATATCAGCGTTGAACACTAAACTACTCCAAGCCGTGTGAATTCCCTTTTTTGTCAAACTCAGGCGCTTATTTACATGAGATTTAAATGACAACTTGGGTGTTACTATCATTCCCAAATAATTATGGTTATTCACTACCTCTAATACTCGATCATTAAGTTTCCAAGATTCCCTGATCACAACACCTTCTCTTCTGAATACAAGTATTTTGGATTTAACTAAATTTATTTTTAGATTCCACATCCTGCAGTATTTTTCCAGTTCATAAATCATCCGCAGTAGCACCTTCGGATTTATTGCCATTAAAACCAAATCATCTGCATATAATAAAAGTCTTATAATCAAACAATTTATCTCCAAACCGCCTCCGAATGCTTCATATAGATCATTCAAGAAAAGCGCAAACAGTAATGGACTTCCTACTCCTACATCATGTCGTACTCCTACATTACAGTCAAACCATTCAAATAGGCCTTTCTTTGACCAGACTGCCGATTTTGTATTCGCGAACATACTTTTTAACAAATTCAGCACTTTAGTAAATAATCCCGCTAATCAACTGTATTAAAAACAGCACTTAAGTCCCCATTTTCGTGCCCCATCTCTATCTTACTTCTTCTTCTTCTTCTAATGGCGCTACAACCCTTTGTGAGTCTTGGCCTGCTTAACAATGTTCTTCCATTCTGCCCTGTCGGATACTTTCCTTCGCCACTGCCTGATGTTCATGGTTTTAAGATCCCTCTCTACGTCGTCTATCCATCTTTTACGGGGCCTTCCTCTTGTTCTGTTTCCTTGGGGCTTCCATCTCTGGACTACTTTTCCAGCTCGATTATCTGGCATTCTTTCTAGGTGACCAAGCCAGTTTAGTCTTTGTGATTTTACAAATCTGACAATATCTGCGCTCTGCATTAGTTCATCCAGCTCGTGGTTCATTTTAATTCTCCACGAACTATCGCTGCATTGGGTTGGTCCAAATATCTTCCTTAGTATTTTGCGCTCAAATATTCTCAGTTGATTTACATCAGTGGTTGAGAGGGTCCACGTTTCACATCCATATGTGACCACTGGTCTAATTACTGTTTTGTAGATTCTCAGCTTAGACTCACGATTCAGTAACTTACTTTTCATAAAGTCTTTGTATGCATAAAAGCACTTATTACCGCTAAGAATCCGTGCTTGTATTTCTTGACTGATGTTGTTGTCATTTATTATTGAGTCTAGGTAGGGAAAGGTGGATGCATATTTGTAGGTATGGTTGTCTACCTTCAGATTCCCATGTTCATTCGATTTTGTGCACTCCATATATTTTGTTTTGCTTTCATTTATATATAGACCAAACGTAGCAGCTTCTCGTTTCAGTTCTATGACTTTTTCGCTCAATACCCTTTTGTTGCGGCTTATTATGGCAACATCATCCGCATATGCGCATATTTGCATAGCTCTTGTATTAATACAGCCGTTTACATCCAGTTTTCTAACAACAGCTTCTAAAGTTAGATTAAAAAGTGTTGTTGATAAGGCATCCCCTTGTCTAACTCCATTTTCAATATCAAAGGCCTGCGTCATATCTCCATCTATTCTCACCATAGCTTTGGAACCCTATCTCTATCTTACTAAGAGGTGTATTTTCTAATAGAGCGGTAATAGACGAGATTTTCTCAACACAAAGATCTTAAGATTTACCCACCTAAAAATCAATCCAAGATTAATCATCTTGTTTTATGATTAATAACGAACCAAAATCAAAAGTAACACTATTATGTTATATTGTCAATACCTACTAGTGCAAATTTTAAATAAACTAACCACAAATCCATGTTTTAAGTAAATTCAGAATGTAAAACAATTAGTTACTCCACACTCTACGGTCATCTGTAAATTTTTGACAATTCTAAGAAAAATGTATACCATTTTCTACGTAATTATGTACCTAATAGTTATGAAACCCATTTAACACCTTAGTATTCAAGTGAACATACTTTTAGTGCGATTAAAATCAAAAAACTGAAATGTTTATGGTAAGTCTAATAAATTGAGCAGGTTAGATATGATGCCATAGTTTAGCATCATATCTAATATAAGTATATTCGAAACCTTTTGTAGGTCCATATTTTTCCGTATTAAATCAGTGGCAAGCTATGTACTTGACTACAATATACTCGCAATTTTCATACACTCATCATTTTGTAGCTGAAAGCTAAGAGCTCCATTGTGCGAAAACTGATTAGTGACACACCGGTTTAGTAATGAATAGCATTAGCTAATTAGATTTTATCAAAAGAGAAAATAACGGCGTTAATTTTATCTTTTTAATCTTTTAATCTGTTAATCCCTCCGGCAGATCAATCGCTATAATCTGTTTTTGAAAAAAAAAGGCGCAATCTCCGAGTATTATCCGAATATCCCTGTGGGATGTAATTTGGATAAATTGTGGAACGTATTAAAAATGTTTTTTAGGGATTGACAAACACTATGGGATCCAAAATCTGATACAGCTGATCAATTAATGATATTTTTACCCTTTTTGTCATAAAATTTAACTTTGCAAAAATAAAATAAATAAATACCACCTTTATTTTCAACAAGCTTACACCTGATCACAGAAAATCTAGAAATAACAATAAATATTAACTAGACAAAGTAGATATTTTCTATCACAGAAAAAAATAATTACCTTAAAACTCTGAAAACTAAAATTAAAACTGTTTTCTGTGTACTTCATAATACACAAAATTGCGGTATCTGACAAATATACAGAGTGGCCTAAGAGTCTGGATACGACCAATTATCTCGTAAATTACTGGTCATAATTTTACAAAATTTGAGGTACATCTATTTCGGGATACGGAGATTCCATATTTGATATTTGCAAAGTTGCCAGATTTGCCGTTTCCCTTATATTATTAGTAACTTTGGTTTTTCAAATTCATCACCCTGTATATTCAGTCAATATTGAAATCTCCTATTTAATACTAGTTCAACCATATGTAATACTTATGATTTTATGTAGTCTGGAATGTCTTAAATACATAAAACAGTACAAAATATGTAGATTTTAATAAATTTAAATACTGTGATTTTGACATTTGTTGTCAAACTGACAGTAGTTTCGAAAAGTTCTGCAAGATAAAATGCTTCTCTAAAATGGCTCTTAAGGAAAAATAACGAATTACTATTCTAATGATGAGAGGGTACGGTAAAAGAAAAAGATCTTATTGTGAAGTAGCCAACTTGTTCAATGATACTCTCCCAAACCATTCTCCTATTCAGAAGTAGACGGTTCAAAAAACTGTAAAGCGATTTGAGGAATCTGGAGAACTAAAAGATAGATACCGATCAGGTAGACCGAAAAGAGTTATGAATGACAACAAAACTTTAGATATAATGCAAAGTTTTTTTGAAGATCTACATACATCATCACGCAGGGTTGCACAAGTACATGATGTAGGTCGTTCTTCAGTCTTACGTGTATTACGTAAGAATAAATTTAAACCATACAAAATTAACTTATTCCAAGAATTAAGTGAAGATGACTTCGATCGTAGATTAGAGTTTACTGAGGTAACGATGGATAAAATTGAAAATGATGAATATTTCGTTAACAGAATATGTTTTCCCGATGAAGCAACCTTTACACTATGTGGAAATGTAAATCGACACAATTTAAGGTACTGGAGTGTAAATCCACACTAGAAGCGTGAAAACCATACTCAAAGACCACAAAAATTAAATGTATGGTCAGGCATAGTAGGTTCTCAGTTAATTGGGCATTTTTTATTGAAGAAAATTTAACGTCAGATAGTTACGAAATGTTACTTAGAAATGAAATTGCACCTACAGTGAGAAAATTGTTTGGGACCAATTTTAACCAGAAATGGTTTCAGCAAGATGGAGCTCCAGCTCATTTTGGTGTAAATGTTTGGCGTTATTTAAATGAGATATTTCCCGGACGATGGATTAGTAGACGATTTAGAATTAAATGGCCTCCACGTTCACCTGATTTAAATCCTAAAGAATACTTTTATTGGGGATTCTTAAAAAATTCAGTTTACAAAACTAAACCAGCAAGTCTTGCAGAGCTAAGGCAACGAATTATCGATGAATCTCGAATAATTTCTAGACAATCATAGAGAAATATGGTAGACGCATTCTACCATCGATAAGACAAATGGAACACATTTTGAACACTTGATAAATAACCATTATGTTAAAAAATGTTGTAATCTATCAATTGTTATGTTTTAATGTACTTGACAATAGTTAGTATTAAAAAAATTTATTGAGACAATTAGGCGTTGCCAGACTTCTGTTTTATGTATTTAAGACCTTCCAGGCTACATAAAATCATAAGTGTTACATATTGTTGAACTCGCATTGAATAGGAGATTCCAATAATGACTGAATATACAGGGTGATGAATTTGAAAAACCAATGTTACTAATAATATAAGAGAAACGGCAAATCTGGCAACATTGCAAATATCAAATATGAAATCTCCGTATCCCAAAATAGGTGTATTTCAAATTTTGTACAATTATGACTAGCAATTTACGAGATAATTGGCCGTTTCCAAACTTTTGGGCCACTCTGTATAATGTATTTGTAAAGCTCGGATTATACCTATTCTATTCCGCCTATTTATGCCTTGTATTCACTACAGGATACTGTGAACGGCTCCGTTTGTTAGCAGATTACCGCTGATAGTTAAAGTGTCCAGTTTCTGCGTATTCAAACAGGCAATTAGTCGGTTAAATTGTTATAATACTCAAATTGCCTTGGTGTTTTTATCAGTGTTTTGAGTAATCCCATTTAAATATTAGATATATTCTTTAGTCCTACCCAAGTAAATGAAAAATATTGTTTTTAAAGCTTTCTAAATGTAGTTTGAACTTTGGTGTTGCGTTTTCGCATCACTGCGCTGAAAAATTAATCTGATTTTAAATAAAAATTGTTGCACGTACTCTTAAAGGTTTCAACGAATTATTTAAAAGTTAGTGTTTTATTTTAGATATTTGCTATAAAAATGTCTGAAAGTCATCTTAGAAATAAACACACTAAAAAATGTCATGGAAAAAGCAATTAGTGACTCCCCCCAAAACACAAATTCTAACTGATGAAGATAGTGGAAATAAAAATATTGGAGACAACAGTGTGGTTACTGTTGCTTCAAATTATGAAGGTATCAGTTCGATCAGTCAAGCTATATGGTATTCTTTCGCATAAAGTGGAAAAATAAAAATTCTACAAAGTATTGCAAAAATTAAGCGGGAGTTAGAGGGCAATGTCTTGTATATTATCGTGGGTAAAACAACAGAATTATGCAGCAGGTATATAGCTAATTTAATGATTGAAATTTTAAACAAAATCTTTGCGAGAAAACCGTATTTAGTTGCTGGAGAATTTAAAAAAACAAACAATGTAAATATAATTAGATTTATAGAAGCTGGTACAACAAACCTCTTTTTACCAAACCCTATACTAGTAAATAAAATAGTTTTAATGCTTTCAAATGCTGCGGCATATAATATGTGAAAAGTAAAAGATTTTCTATGTTTGAAAAAAAAAGGGAATTTTTTTGTAAAAATAAAAGAATTCTCATCTCAATTCAAACTCAATTTTTTTTAAAACCAAGCATTTTATACCAGCCAAACTTCTAAATCATACTATAAGTACATTAATAAAGTGAATTGTAAATGACATGATTTTTTTAGTTAGGGTGGTAATTTGAGGGTAATTTTCACGATTTGCCTTTCGCTGAATTAAATTCAGACCAACCTTATTTTTGTCATAAAATTGGTACTAGGGTCTTTAAAACTATGAAAACAAAAATAAATGTTTTTTCAAGCTCTACAAAAAATATACTATTAGTTTTCTCGAAAAACACATTACTTTCTTCATATTTCATTTCGAAACTTTCAATTTTAGCGTTTAACGAAGAAGAACCAACGTTCAAAAGAGATTTCTCCATTTTTGTTGGAGCCTTTTCCTTTGTTATAAGCTACATTTTTGAAGAATGAGTCGTTTCAAATGTATTAACTGACAGAAAAAAATGTAAAGAACAAAAATTGGTTAATATATTCATTCTTGGTGTTATCTTTAATAAAAGCATTTTTACCCGCGAGAAGGGGGGCCTCTCTCCCACGTTAAAAGCAGACCCCAGGCTCAACTTTGAAATAGAGCGTGGGATCAAATTTTCGTCCAAATCGATGCAGGCTCAGAAAAATAAACAGTTACATTGTATTTTACTTTCATTAACTGGAATAATACAGGAAATGATGATAAGTTATATTATTTATTTGTAATGGTTTGTAAAATATATTTTTTTAATATTTTTTTTTCTACTATACAATTCACCTTTTCGACTATAAATGTCATATTCAGATAACTGTTTTTGTGAACTTTTCTACGTGGTTTAAAAATATTTTTCTGTTTAAAAAATATCTGAAAACTTATCCTTGTCACCGAATGTTGACTGCGAGTCGAGTCATCCATTATTTTTGACAGGCCTCAAAAAACCTCATTTACACACAAAACTTTTCTTATTCGCTGCGTTTCAAATAAATATTTCACGAGTTCCATAGGATTTCCGCCACGGCCTTTCAACAATGAATTGCATCTCAGGGGTTTCAATCCCAATATTGACTTTTCTTCATGTAAATACCCTGAAATGTTTGGGAGTCATTCACGACATGCAAAATACACTTCCATTTCGAGGAGAATATTATATGAATCACTTTCAAATAGACGGGTGGAATGCCTTGATGTAATGAAGTTTCCAGAACGTGTTTTGTAGTTTCCACGATTCCAGGATTTTGCAACGGTACACACGATGCTATATTAAGTAAATAGTGGCTATTCTTGTAAATCAAATATGCAATTAGTCAATAATAAAGAAAACGTCTTTAATGAACTCTCAGTGTCACAAAAACAGTCTTATACAGTCTTATTTAAATATTGTTTTGATGGGTTTTCATAGTGAAAGATGTAATATTTGTTATAAAGCAAATTACCGAGAAATTACTAGAGTATAATAGACCAGCATTTCTGTGTCTGATTGACCTAAAGAAAGCGTTTGGCAGAGTAAGATCCAAGGATGTAATCCATCTTCTGTATAATAGAGAAGTCCCCTAAATGTTCTAAAAACTATCGAAAACATCTACCAAAACATCATCATCATATAACGGGGGTCCTACGGCGATTGCCGCTTCCCGCATTTCAGCCTCCATCTTTTCCTATCTCTCCAATCCCCCTCTTCTAAACCTCTAGATTGCATTGTTTTTGTAATTTCTCTTCTCCAGGAATTTGGTGGTCTTCCCCTTTTCCTTCTTTCTGGCGGAACATACATTAAGGCTTTCTTTGGCCACCGCTCCTCCTCCATTCTCATCACGTGACCATACCATTGTAATTGCCTTCCTTGTATTCTATCTGAAAGAGTATCTCTAATTCCTGTACAATTTCGTATTTCCTCATTCCTGATTCTTTCCATTCTCGATACTCGACATGACCTTCTAAGATAATCTATTTCCACAACGTCTACTTTATCTCGTTCATTCTTTGTCATCGTCCAACATTCGGCACTATATGTGGTAATTGGTTCTACAATTGCTCTGTATACGCGAAGTTTGGTATGCAATTTTATTTTATTAGACCACAGTAATGAATTCAGTATTCGGATGCATTTTTTCCCTTGGGTTATTCGGTTTTGTACATCTATCTTAACTCTGCCATCTGCTGATATGATGCTTCCTAGATATTTATACTGGTTGCAGCCTTTTATGACTGCGTTTTCAAGCCTCAAATCTGTGGTATTTCCTCCAATTTTTAAATATTCTGTTTTGCTTATGTTTACAGTAAGCCCCCGTTTGGCATATTCCTAAAATAATTTTCGATTCATATAATTTATATCTTCCTCATCGGTTGCAACCACCACCTGATCATCTGCAAACAGATGATCAGGTGGTGGTTGCAACCGATAAGGAAGATATAAATTATATCTACCATATATCTACCAAAACAACAAAATGAAAGTCAGAATAGATGGATAACTTACAAAACCTATAGAAATAGACATCAGACTAAGACAAGGGGATTAATTGAGCATCATATTCCTCAATTTAATCATGGATGAAATCATTAAAAACGTTAACAAGAGAAGAGGATACAAAATGAGAAACAAATAAATAAAAATACTCTGTTACCCAGACGACGCAATATTGATAGCCCAAGATGAAGATATTCTGCAAAGACTGGCCTACAGATTTAACATAAGAGCAAAAGAATTTAATATGACAATCTCCTCTCTTGCGTACAATAAAAGTACGCAAAACTGCATCCCTTGGACACATACTGAGGAATGATAAATATAGTCTTCTGCAGGTCATCATGCAGGGTAGAGTCGATGAAAAAAAGGAAACAGGTAGAAAGAGGAAGTCGTGGCTGCGAAATCTTCATGACTGTAGACGAATTGTTCCACGTTGCAAAAGACAGAGAAACTTTTAGAAACGTGGTCGCCAACCTCCGTTAATTGGGACGGCATAGGAAGAAGAAGAATCTTCTCTCAGAAAACTAAAACAATCGTAGTTTGCAAAGAACCAACCAGTAAAACAGAAATTGATGGCATTAGTACTGAACAAGTAATGGAAATAAAATACCTGGGAATTACACTGTCCAGCTATGAAGACCTGGACAAGTGAAAGATCAAGTACAAAAAGCAAATAAAATGGCGTGATGCCTTAATAACACTATATGTTGAAACAGACACATTAACACTGAGATGAAGTCAAGAATTTATAAAGCCAGTGTAAGGCCAATAACGACATATGCCTCAGAAACAAGACCCGGCGCAGCCCCAACGCAATGGCTACTAGAAACGACGGAGATCAGAGTACTGAGAAGAATTACAGGAAATACGCTGAGAGATCGTTAGAGAAATGAAGATATTAGAAGTTTATATAACGTACAGTGTATAAATGAATGGACATAAAATAAAAAAATGAAATACCCACATAAGCAGAATGGAAGAGACCCGTGTCGTCAAATTAGTAAGAGATACGTCACCAAACAGCGAAAGAAGTATCGGACGACCGCGCAAAAGATGGAGTGACAACCAATGAACAAGCAGAATTGCTTATAAAAAGGAAGAAGGAGAAGTTTTAATAGGGTTAAGAAACAATTATTGGTTTTAATGAAAATCACATTTCAACCAACTAGTTTTTGACGTTCCGACTTTCACTCCGAAAATCATTTTCAAAAACATTGTAATAAAAAATTCTGCAAAAATTTAGTACCAAAATTATTTTTTATTAGGATAATATAGAATAATAATTTTAATAACCTAGAATCTTTTGGAAAATTATTTCTAAATGTATAACAATATGGCATTCGTGAATATTTATTATTGTGGATAGAAAACTTTCTATCAGAGAGTTTTTTTCGTCGAAGTAGATGATAACTAAAATATTTATATTATAACCAAGTAACATCTGTTCAAACTGAAGATGACTGCACCCAAGAAACTACCCATACAACGTGGAGTACGACAAGGATTTGTATTATCGCAGAATCTTGTTAATAAATATTTAAGGAAGCCTTGGATAGCCTACCAGAAGGAATAAAAATTGGTGGAGAAACAATTACTAATATCATGTTTTCTGATAATACAGATATTCTTACATAAAATTTAGATCTTTAAATACTGTGGGACTTGATAAAATGAAGCAAGCCAAAGAAAAGGTCTCAAAATTGAAAAAAGAAAACAAAGTGAATGGCAGGTAGCTCAATAGGGGCAATAGGTATAGCTCAACAGTAAATTTCAAGATAGCAACAGCAACATAGATGGAGAGAAGGTAGAAAGTGTCAGTCATTGGTAATATCTAGCCAGCTGATTACAACATAAATTTAGAATCCAGTGAGAAGATAAAAATACGGATTAAAATATCAGTAAGGAATTTTTGGCATGAAAACCCTATTGTGTAATAGAAATCTTTATTAAATTTTCGTGACATGATTTTAAGGTGGTATGTTTGGTCGATACTATTTTTTAATTGCAAGATATAAACTCTATAAAAAACATCGTTGAACAAATTAAAATCGTTTGAAATGTGGTAAAATTGTCGGATTTTAAAAATATTGTAGGTCTTCCTTCCTATGGGGCTCCATTCGGTTATTCTCTTCTTCTCTCTTTTCTTTTTCTTCTCTCATAGGAAGGAGGAAAAGAGGACGACCTCGAAAATCCTGGAGGAACGAAGTAGACGACGCCATGATTAAGAGAGGCCTAAACGATGGAGAATGGAACAACATAGAGAGATGGAAACGGTTGAGCGAGGGAAGGCAGTTAATACTGTAGAATCTATGAATATATATATATATATATATATATATATATATATATATATATATATATATATATATATATATATATACATATATTGTAGGTCTTACGGACACTGAACTTCAGCGTTCATAAAAAGAAGAAAAACAGTTTGGGCATACAATTAGAAGACCCAAATATCATTGACATGGAAAAGTAAAATGAAAAATATTGGTAGGGCGTAAAAAGTTATCTTGGCTACACAATATTAGATATGTCAGCTAAAGAAATGTTTTGAGCAACAGATGATAGAGAAATAATCCAAGAATTTCTAAGGACACTGACACCGATGTTTAATCACAGACATTGCGCTGAAAAAGGAAGAAAAAAATATTACTGCAGTGTTTTACGTTTAGTGGTCAGTGGTATTCCTCAGGAGTTAATATTGGGTCACTGCTAAAAGAATTAGCCAATCGTCATATTAAGCAATAGCGACAAAATAGCAGTTACTAATCATAGTTTCGGACCCCCAGATCCGGTAGAGGAAGATCGTACAGATTCCTCGGTCGCCAACAAGCGAAACGAAAAAGTTAAATAAACATAAAAGAATTAAAATATGAACGTGGAATAGTAAGACGTTATGTGAAGGAGAAAAGCCTCTTACTTAAAATGGGCAGACTAGATATCTCTGTATTAGGAGTATACGAATCAAGATGGCCAAACAATAGACGGTACAATTCTTAAGATTATCAGATGTATTTTTCTATATCACTATATACTATTAGATATATAGCTGCATTTCCAATGGATATAAATATAATACAAGTATACTTAAAAACTACAGATAAGAAAAATAGCATGATTGAAATACCAATTTGTATCAGAAGTGGGATCAGAAAGTACTCTCAATATTACTGAAAGGATCGGACTAGGACAACGAAATGAAATTATGAATACATGGTTTTGTCTACCAAAACATATGTTATGTATTTGGAAGTCTTCAAGTGCCGATATTTGGTTAGACCATACTCTAATCACGTTTAGCATTGACCCAAACTCAATTCGAACGCATGTAAAATAAGTTAAAGCATTAATTTACTAAGATTTGTTAAGATTATATTTGCTTACTTTAATCTCTGAAATGAAAAATCGGAGACTTGATACCGGTAAGACATCATTTAAAGCAACTGTTAACACATTTACATATGCCAGAATGAAATACCATTACCATTGAGGGTAAAGCACTAGTAGAAGATTGTTATGAGATGCTAAATATGCGAGAATATCATAATCTAATTGTTCTTTATTTGTTTATCGTCATTTTCTAATGACAACATAGTTTAGGCATTTATTGTCTTAGAATTTAAAACGCTTTGTACTCTTATTTAAAGCCTCTCATCTTCTTCCCTTCTTTAAACTATTTTCTATTTTTTTTATACTGTCCGTCTATAATATTTGTTAACATAGATTTACTACAAATAAAATACCACGATATTGTTAGGTTATTGATTTTATTTATAATTAAATTTTAATAAATACTTAAAACAGTTATTTATTAATATTGATTTAACGATTTATAAAACACTTCTTAGAGCTATTTATAACATCTTAAAAACCTACTTCTCTCACTAGAGTCGTTATATTTTGCAGATAGCAGCCAATAAAAAAACCTATTTGAAACGATTCATACTTCTTTTTATGATTTAGAGCACTAAGTACCAAAATTACTGCATTCATGAATATAAGAAACTCGCTACGGAGTAAACTTTTTGTGCAAGTCTGGAACGGGAGATAATTATACCAGGAGCTTTTCATCAGGGACGTACGTAGAACATTACCAAGAAGACTTTAAATACATTATTTATAATATAGTTTTCCACATAAACTGTTTTATTTGCTGCATTAAAAATATAAAATTAACTTTTAGTCACTAAATTAATTCGTGAATCTTCTTATTAAGCTTGATCCTCTTTAGTTTTCTTGTCTTTAGGTGAGTATTAACAAAGAGATGGTTAACCGCGATATCGTTAAAAAACAAAAATCACTTTGTAACATAACAGCGAACCAAACTACTAGGACGTAGGTTCAGAACATCGATACATTTTGTGTCTCAAAGGCACCATTACATAGTAGGGGTCGTTTAGGAAAGTAGAGAATGTGCGAAAGATGTATACAAAACAACAAAAACCAATGTAGATCATATAATAAAAAAAGACTTATGGAAAAGAAAATAAAATCTTATGGATAATAAATACTTATGAAAAACAAAATATATGAAAAGTGGCATGCAGCAAGTTTTATTACTGTTAAAAATAGGCAGGTGTTAAAATTCATGCAAAATATAGAGGCAATATTAATTAATAATAGATTTAAACATATTATTATGGGAAAAATAATACGTGAAAGTTGTTTAATGACTTAAAACTGGATTAAGTGCAAAATGAATGTACATATAGGCTAAATCGTAGCAAAATATACGCAACCATTTACGCTACTATTTAACTACACTATTTTTAACTGTTAAAACGTCGTAGCAACGCCACATTTCCTACTGACAAAATTCCTTCCTGTCCGTGATTTCTCAGCGACAAAATTATAACAGATCCGTCACGAAGGTGTCTGGTAATTCTATTGTTTTAAGTTTGACAAACGTCATTTTACGAGGCGTAATTAATTTTAAACAGATATAATAAATCCGGATTAAAAATCAACATTTGGATGCCAGTTAGGTGAAGAAATAAAAAAATTGGTTTCGAAAAATGTCCCATTCAACATGCAGAGGTCCAGAAGCTCTATTTGGACCCAATTTTCGGAGTTTCTACTGTTAAAAAATTTTACGCTTGAAAAATGTACTTCCATAACGGAACTAGTAAAAATTCTCGAGGATTATGCCTTTAACATGAAAAAAGGCAATGGCAAAGCCTATAAAGAGTCATCTGTAAAGTCAATGTAAAATACTACAGCAAAAATATTACAAGAAAAATATTTTACGAAGTACGGCATAAAAATCGACCCTTTCGCAGATATATCTTTCAAATGTGCAAGATTTCACCAAGTGGAGGAAGCTTCAAAGTGAGAAAAATCATCCAAAGCTACGACGAGGAAATCCCCTATGAAGCACAAAAAAAGTTTTTTCACCTTTGCTCATTTGAACTTGCTTGGAGAGGCAATGAAGCCGTAAACTGTAAGATTCACTTTTTCCTGAAGAAATTTGGCGTTATGGGAGAATTTACGGGCCGAATTCAATAAAACAGCATGTTTTCATGACAAATCAAGGCGACTCGAAAAGTTTGGCAAGCAGCAAATGGCTGGTATGTAATTCATCAAACGAAAATTTATGTCCAGTTAGATTATTTTTCAAATTACCGAAAAAAGGGGAACAAAGGTTTTATCAGCCAGACTCTTTTTTACCGTTCACCCCAACTGGAAGGATGAAATCTTAGTTCAAAACTGTCTCCTTGGAATCAACACCGTACAACAAGTGGACAAAAATGTCTGCTGAAAACATTGTAATAGACACAAAAAAACATAAAATAACAAATCATTCTCATCGATCTTCAGCTGTGTCAGCCTTGTTCAAGCAAGGTGTTCCTAAACTAAAGTTAATTAAATTAACGGGTAACTCAAATGCAAACTCTCTAAATCTCTAAATCTAAACCATATCTGCAGCTGAATTCCAGTCACCACCAGAAGTTGATCGAAAATCTCAGAACAACAAATGAGACTGGACCTTCGAGTTTCCAAATGCTACGGTCAATAATATACAAAATCATGTTTTGGTAGAAAAGAATGAACAACTACTATAGCTTATAATTGTACATTTAATATTGTTAACAAATAAATCAATAAATCAAGAAAAAACAAGCATATTCCATATGGCTTCAATCCAAAGATCCTCAAGACAGAGAAATATACGCTAAATGGAATAGAGAAGTTAAAAAAGACGTGGATAATACGAAAAATATAAACTGAGAGGCTAAGTGTGATGAACTGGACAGATTTATGGGTGGAACAAAAGTGGCACAAGCTTGGAAAACATTAAAGCAGTTTAGGAAAAATGAGAAAAATGAAGACAACATTTCTCTCATAAAGTTAAATGAATGGGAAGAATATTATAAGAAACTGCTGAAAGAGGATAGAGTAGAGTACAGATGGGAAAAGATAAGGGAATTAATAGACAACAGAGACGAAAGGTAGGAAATCCCTTTAATAACATTATCTGAATTGACGGAAACCTTAAAAGAGGTTAAAAACGGAAAAGCCGCAGGGCCTGGAGACATTCCCATAGAGCTGGTTAAATATGGGCCGACTGCACTTTTAGAATTAATAGTAGACCTTTTCAATAAATGTATGTGTGGAGACCAGGAAATTCCTAAAGATTGGAATAAATCTTATATAAGCTCCATATATAAGAGAGGGAATAAAAGAGACTGTTCCAATTATAGAGGTATTAGTGTGACGAGCTCTGTGGGCCGGTTGTACGGCAGAATATTAAAGAAGAGGGTTGAAAGGCAGATACAAGATATTGAAGGGGCTTTCGTACCGGGAGATCCTGCCTTGATAATATATTTATCCTACGACAAATTATTGAAAAGCGTATCGAAAGAAGTAGAGAGACCCATTTGGTATTTATAGACCTTGAGAAAGCATATGATAGTGTCCCGTTAAAGAAAATGTTTGAGGTCTTCGAAAGGTCCGGATTGGATTCGACGTATATCCGAGCGATATATAAATTGTACGAAAATGCAGTTAGTTGTGTAAAAATTGGAACCAGAACCTCAAATGAATTTAAAGTCACTAAAGGCCTAAAGCAAGGATGCTGTTTGTCACCGACTCTCTTTAAAATATACGTCCAAGAAGCATTGAGGAATTGGAGAAATAAATGTAGATTTATGGGCATCGAAGTGGGACAAGAAACTCATATAATGTTGTTTGCAGATGATCAGGTGGTGGTTGCAACCGATGAGGAAGATATAAATTATATGAATCGAAAATTATTTGAGGAATATGCCAAATGGGGGCTTACTGTAAACATAAGCAAAACAGAATATTTAAAAATTGGAGAACATACCACAGATCTGAGGCTTGAAAATGCAGTCATAAAAGGCTGCAACCAGTATAAATATCTAGGAAGCATCATATCAGCAGATGGCAGAGTTAAGATAGATGTACAAAACCGAATAACCCAAGGGAAAAAATGCATCCGAATACTGAATTCATTACTGTGGTCTAATAAAATAAAATTGCACACCAAACTTCGCGTATACAGAGCAATTGTAGAACCAATTACCACATATGGTGCCGAATGTTGGACGATGACAAAGAATGAACGAGATAAAGTAGACGTTGTGGAAATGGATTATTTTAGAAGGTCATGTCGAGTATCGAGAATGAAAAGAATCAGGAATAAGGAAATACGAAACCGTACAGGAATTAGAGATACTCTTTCAGATAGAATACAAGGAAGGCAATTACAATGGTATGGTCACGTGATGAGAATGGAGGAGGAGCGGTGGCCAAAGAAAGCCTTAATGTATGTTCCGCCAGAAAGAAGGAAAAGGGGAAGACCACCAAATTCCTGGAGAAGAGAAATTGCAAAAACAATGCAATCTAGAGGCTTAGAAGAGGGAGATTGGAGAGAGAGGAAAAGATGGAGGCTGAAATGCGGGAAGCGGCAATCACCGTAGGACCTTATATGATGATGATGATAACAAATAAATAAAGAACTTTGATAAAATAAAGACAGATATCGAGCACAGTTTTATTAATTAAATCTTGCCCAAGTACTTTCGCTCCCTAAAACATCTTCAGGGGCATTTCGTCAATTTTGGGCTATCCAACAATTGCAGAATGTCATAAACATAAAACTAAACATAAAGTTGAACATAATACTACACTAAACAAGGACAAACAGTTTAAAATTATTTAAAAAATAGTCGAAGCTACATTCTGGGCGACAACAGGAGAGAGAATGTCTCTACTACTACTCATACTCTTCTAAATTAAATATAATCGAAGCTTTGCAATCCATTAAAATAATAAAAACTACAAATATCTTAACCCCGTAAAAATCTGTATTCCGCCTGCTTGCGCCGTCTTATCGATTTGTTCATTTGTACTTTTTTTTTAGTTTTTATTGGAAAGTAGGCATTCGAGCCATAGCTGTAGATCCCTGTAAGATCGAGTTATTTGGAAATTTGAGAGAAAAAGTTTTCGAGTGAATTTATTTTACAGAATTGAAACGAAGTGGATAATAAAGGCAGTAATGAATTAGAGGGCTAAAAATGAGACAGTTATTTGATAGCTAGCTCAAGTTTTTTCTCAAACAACAGACTTATAAACTTGAATTTGTATAGATATACAGTTTTTTTATCAAAAATGTTTTAGCTTTTTAAAACTGAATATACAAATAAGTAAGTATGAATTTTGCAACTTTTCCAAAAATGTTTAAACACATTTATGACAATAAATTACACCTTACTAATCAAATTACTAAATTTAGTCTAAATTGGTCATTTATTTAATTGTGTGAACCTTTATTTATAACCAAGAATATTTTATTATCTCATATTATCATCATCATTGGTGCTACAGCCCTATAAAAGAGCCTCGACCTTCCCAAGTCTATTACGGCAGTCAGTTTTTTCCATTGCCAACTGTTGCCAGTTTGCTGCGCCTATTTGTCTACCATCCTCATCTACACCATCCCTCCATCTGAGTTTTGGCCTACCCCTACTTCTACTTCCCACAGGTTGCGACATAAGGATTCTTCTAGGAGGGTTGTTCTGCTGTGATCTTGCCAGATGTCCTGACCATCTTAGTCTTCCTATTTTTATAAAGGATACTACGTCTTTACCACCAAATATATTTTTATATCTGTGATATATCTCGTAGTTGTACCTCCTTCTCCAAACACCATTTTCACAGATGGCACCGAATATTCTTCTCAGGATCCTTCGTTTAAATATAAGCAGGAGATTTTCATCTCCCTTGGAAATGGTCCATGTCTCCGACCCATATGTCAACACTGGTTGTATAAGGGTTTTGTATATGGTTATTTTTGTTTTTTGACTTAAGTTTCTGCTTTTCATATGTCTACTCAGTCCAAAATAGCAATTGTTTGCTAGGATTATTCTTCTTTGATTTCTTCCGTCATGACGTTCTCCTTGGTGATCAGGGAGCCTAAGTATGTGAATTTGTCCACCACTTCAAAGGTAGAATTATCAGCCGTGAGTTGGTGGCCGATGTTTCTGGCCTATTGTTGGGTGTTGATGCCATTATCTTAGTTTTATCTTCATTTACTTGCAGGCCCATATTTTTTGAGGCGTTTGACAAGGTGGTATACATTTCATCTAGCTTGCGTGTTGTGCGGGCAACTAGGTCGACATCATCTGCATATGCCAAAATTTGGGATGATTTATTAAAAATTTTTCCTCTGTTGTCTATTTGGGCATCCCTGACCGCCTTTTCCAGAGCTATGTTAAAAAGGAGACACGCCAGCGCATCTCCCTGTCGCAGCCCAACATGCATTTCAAATTCATGTGATTGTTCGCCCTGTATTTCGACTTTGCAAACAACTTTACGCATTGTAGCCTTAACCAATCTTATCAGTTTATCGGAGATGTGGAATTCATCCATGACTTCATACAATTTATTTCTTAGGACACTATCATAGGCCGATTTGAAGTCTACGAAAAGATGGTATGTGTCGATATTGAATTCATTGGTTTTTTCGCTGTTGTTGATCGACCAGGCCTAAAACCACTTTGATATTCGCCAAGCAGCTCCTCTGAATATGCACCTAGGCGACCATATAAAATACTCGAAAATATTTTGTATGCTGTATTAAGGAGTGTTATTCCCCTATAGTTTCTGCATTCTAATTCATCGCCCTTTTTGTGTAGCGGGCAAACGATTCCAATACACCACTCTTCTGGGATTTGTTCCTTATTCCAGGCTCTCAGTATGATTTGATATATATGATTAGTCAGAGTAGCACCTCCACATTTAATAAGTTCCGCGGGTATACCCTCACTTCCTGGAGATTTATTATTTTTTAGGTGTTTTATGGCATCCCGTACTTCCTGAATTGATGGAGGCTCCAATGGTGTATTGTTGTTTGCTCCTGGTGGTGGTTGATTTGGATCTTCTACTTTGATAGTATGTAGTTCTTTATAGTGTTCCACCCACCTTTTTAATACTTCTTCTTTTGTATTGAGTATATGCCCCTCCTTATCCTTACATAGTCCGATCCTTGGTTTAAATTCTTTTCTTGCTTTATTTAAATTTTTATAGAATTTTCTTTTTTGATTTTCCTTTTTTAATGCCTCAAGTTCTTCCAACATTCTATTTTCATAAGTTCGCTGTTTTCTTCGATGGATGTACTTCTCTTCTCTTCTGAGATCTTTATATTTTTGTTCTTTTTCTCGGGTTCTTCTTTGCTGCATCAGTTTATATGCATTGTTCTTTCTTCTTGTAATGTCCTTGCACTCAGCATCGAACCACTCATTGCGTGGTGGTGGTCTTTGCGGCCCTAGAATGTTATTTGCTGCGTCTTTAATGTAATTTTTACACACTTCCCATTGTTCACTAATTGTTAGATTCTCTTTAGTTATGTATTTAGTTTCGATATAGTTTTGAAACCTTTCTACCGTTTGCGGGTTTTTGAGGAGTTAAATATTAAGGCGCCTTGTTTTGGTACTTCTCTCCTTCTTCGCATTTGAGATTCTAGTCCGAATTCTTGTGCCAACTATTATTATCTTATAATTTTACTTAAAATGTCTGCATCCTCAATGGAGGCTTTACGAAAAGTTTTTCTTATAAAATTTATAAAAAAAAATCATTCCTAACGGACACTAATTTCTTATTTCTTCTGGAATTTTAGTTACCCCATGGCTACACAACTGTAATGAATTAAGTTAGGATAAAAAAATTTAAAGCAATAAAATTAAATATATTCACTAGTGTAGGAATGAGTAAAAATAGGTTTGTTAAGATATCTTGTATAAATCTACTTATAGTTAAATTGTTTGTATTTTACAATGTTTTAATAGCAACTAATTAAGGTTTCCTCGCAATATTCCATCATCAAATTAGCTATAAATGTCGCATAAATCTGTCGTTTCATCCATGATTATAATAATATACAAGAAAGTTGCTCTCTAACTCTCGCTAAATTTTTGAAACATATTGCATATCGCATTTTCCCATAGTTTGTTTACTCAATACTCTCCTTCGGTAAGAACTTACTAAGACTTGACTAAAAATAAAATGTTTTTTAAAAAAGGACTTAAAACTAGTGGGGGATTAACTTTATACGCAGTAATGTTGGATGCAATCATCATCTGGCCGACAAATTTAAGTGTGTCTTTTTTTTTTTGAACTGCTGAAACTATCTCGCAGATATATTTGGACTAATTTAGGGAATCCAAATTACGTTTCGATGTTTATTTACAACACATTTCACCCTTTTTCAACTTATCTTGAGTAAAATAACTTTAATCTTTTCATCAGCCTCTCTTGGCTAACTCTTGTTTCTTCCGACTCTGAATGGCTATTAGGTATTCGAGGGTAGACATGTCACTATATTTCCTTCTAAGACATACTCTTGACTAAAGGAGAAAATCCTAACAGAAAATCTTGTTCCTCCTGGTAGGGGGTTGGGGCGTCGGGTCTGCTCCTCTTCACCTGTAAAAAAAACCCTCTGCCAAAAATTCCTCTAATCTAACTTTGGAACATGGGCAGGAAAAAACGAAAACGACAAAGCAAACGAACAAGGACTTTAAATATAAATACATGGAATATCCAGGGGTTGAGAACCAAGTCAGATGAAGTCATAGCAGAAGAAAAAAAAATAAAACTAAATATCACAAAGATTCTCAAAGTTCTTACTGAAACAAAGAAAAAGGCCAAAGTAGCGAAGACGTAGGAGGTTTTATTCATATTTATAGCGGAGTAGAGAAAGACAAGAGAGCACAAGCAGAGGCATCAATATTGATTTTAAAAGATCTAAAGTAAACCAGAAAAGCTGGGAACAAATCAATGAGAGAACAATTAGAGTATCTATTACGTGGAAAGAATACAATCTCGAGATCATCGGAATATATATGTTATCAGAAAGAGCATTAAAATCAGATAAACAAATATTCTACAAAACCTTATCAGAACTCATTGAAAATATAAATAAGAAGTTGTACTGTTGGAAGATTTTAATGCTTGGACAGAAAAAAAAAACAAATGGCAAGGTCGTAGGTAAATCTGGAGATGCAAAAATAAATCAAAATGGGGAACACTTAATCCAATTTTGCAAACAGCACTCTGTGATAATCCCAAACGAATTATGTTATCACAAAATAAGAAACACACATACAAGTCAAAGACGTAAAAGTGTTAAGAGGACCGGAGTGCGGAACTGACCACTATATGGTAAGATCAAAATGTTACCTACAGTATCGGCCGCAACCGCTATATCGAAATGATAACCAACTAGCACAATCAATACCACTGAAAATAAATCCACAAAATACAATATTAATGCACTGCAAAATGATTCAACATCATGTTTATATCAGTTACAGCTTAGCCAAAAATTAACAACTCATCTACTCTTCAGCCCAGAATACCTACTAAGAGATAATAAATAAGTCAATGAAGGAGCTTATGAAGCACTCTGCACAATCCAAAGAAACAAAAAGGAAACTCCATTCTGGTGGACTAATGACATTGCTTATGCAGTAAAAAACAAGAAACAACTCTAAGAGAAGTGGCTACAAACAAATGACCCAGATGATAGACCAACATAGGCAAGATCAAACATAGAAGTAAAAAATCTAATAACTAAAGCAAAAAATGTTTCCTGGGAAAGTAAATGCAAAGAGCTCAACAAATATATAGGGTCAACAAGATCAAGACAAGCATGGAAAACAGTGTATATATGTATATATATATATATACATATATATACATATATATATATATATATATATATATATATATATATATATATATATATATATATATATATATATATACGAGTATAAATATATAATATACTTAAAGAATAGCAAATATATGATGAATTTAATTCCAGAATGTGCAACTACTACAAATATGGGATAGAACAAAATCTACCAACTACAATTTTCCTATTCATCTAGTGAATTTTTTTAATTACTTATTATTTTAAAAACATTAGCGCTTAATATTTCTAGTTAGTTTTAGTTAAGAATAATAAATTATCTAATATCATTAAATAACTTAAAAGTACATAATAAAAACATTCCTGTCATAAATATTCGTGATTTTTAAAGTAATTACTCTATTTAATATCCCGTAACCTGGATGTAAAATACACCGCAAGCCCTTTTCATTACAAACACGGTTCAACGGACATTATGCCCCAGATACCTCTGATGAAAATCAATTCTTTTAAAATATTTACAGCTCTGTTCGCCTGTTGCTATTACACCGATTTATAAATATACTCTTAAAAGAAAATTGATACCTATTTTAGCTGGTCAATAATTTGACATTTCGCCGATATATTACAGTTTTTACTTTCTAAATCAGTATAATAGTTATTATAGAGGTTGTCTGATGTATTCTTTATGGTTGTTTGAAGAAATATAATATTTAACTAGCTATAGCCAACTTCAAATCTTACGCGCTGAAATGCATTAGTCCAATTTTAAGTTACTTTGAAATACTTTTGTTTTTGATCAGAAGTCAAAAGAATAGTGTCAACAAAAAACACACTAAATAAAAATATAAAAACATAATAGGCAAATACCCTGACCAAACTAGTATTATTGTGTAAAAGCTGTACTTAGGTACTCCGTTTTTGAATAGAAACAATGTTTCAAAAAGTGTTATTTGATTTTAAGCTTAAACGAAACCAAGTGAACAAGTCCTGAAAAATCGAAATAAAAAAAATCTCTTTTGGAAAAAAATGTGGTCCTATATGGGGCCACTATACGTTTGGCAAGATCAAATATGGAAAAAATTCATTAATTTGTTTCATTTGTATAAAATAAATTAAAACATTAAATACAACGCCGAACGTTTCATTTTTTCCAGGTCCAATTACTTTAGGGGGCTGTGTCAATGAGGTACCTACGTAAATATTGGCCAGTACCATTTTTGAAACGTATGCGGACTCGAGAACTGAAAAAAATTATTCCCGTCGTTTCCTCTTTACCATCTTCTTTTTGTAAGCAAGAGGACAATTTCTAGGAATTCTGTTATCCCTCACAATATCTGTAACCTAGTACCCATTAGCTTTTGGAGTACTTAACAAGTTTGTACTGGTAAATAAATGATCAATGAAAAACTTTACCTCAGAGATCCTTTGTCATTCAATTTTTCGATCATCTGTACGATGGGAGCTGTGGCTCCAAAATATTTTTTATATTTTTCGTTAGCTCTAGGGTTTTTTTCCTGATATACTTTAAAGTTTATCAAATATCTACTAGGTGTATTCATACACCACACCTTATTGCCAAATCTACAGGCTTTCCTTTAAGAAACTGTTTGCGTCTATGGTGCTCAAAGTAGCATATCATCGATTCATCGTAAGCTACATTTTCTTCTGGGACAAAATTCTCTATGAACGATTTTTTAACATATCTGCAAATCGTTATCATAATTTGTTTCTAAGTCTAGTTGTGCATTTTCTAGACATTTAGAGTCTGCAAATACAACTTTCGCACCTGAACAAAGTTGAGAGGCATTCAAGTTATCTGAGTAACCACCTTCGTCTTCGTCACCTAAATCCTCATTCGTAAGGAAATTTGATTCAGGCATTTAAAAAAAAATGTCTGTTACATCATCGTCTTCATATGCCAAATCTAAAGCTTTCTTTAGTGTCAGTCCACTGAAATTATAAAAATATAGGTTTTGAAAACATAACTGCTTAGTGGGTCCATATGGGTACAGCAATATTTACATGAATTTTTAACTCTTGGTTGTAATCTTTATACAAAAATATGTACACTACGTGATATTTTAAGATCTTTTAAAATATGTATAATTGATTTGATCCTAGTATTCCCAAAAAAAGGTACTGAAAATATACTTACATAAATCGCATGTCCATTATCATACACTTTTTACTATACCACCATTTTCTAATTTCCTTCACATGAGAAATCTAACAAAATACTGATGAGTTTTCATCAACAGGTTCAAATAAGTTCAGAATATTAACTTTGCACCCACTTGCTGATTTTGATCTTGTTGATCATCTTTTCGAATATGACTCTATCTATTTTAATTAGAGAATTTACATTGCATTGTTTTTCACTTATTTAGTCATCTTCCATTTATCATAATTCGGGTCTATACATAGTCTCAAAGTGACTAGTCTGTACAGGGTAAGATATGCAATGCAAACCTTATGGGAATTTGGGCAAGACATTGCCAGTTTTATGCAGTGAGCGATGGCGTTCTCTATTGTCTATCTTTCAAAATAAATGGAATAAACCAGGAGTTCTCAACAAGTCCTCACGTACAATGTTATGTAATTTACAAATATCGTTTGCTAATAATTTCACATAATACTATACATTATTTGTTTCTAATAGTAACTTATCAACTTTTGTCTTTTATTAGTAGCAGTAGTATAATAAAATGTGCATTAAATAAACATTTGTTTCAAAGTTTAAAATAATTCCGGTAATTTCTACTAACTGTCAAATTTAAAATGTTATTTATATTCCTGCGATGTTAATTACCACCATAATGTGTAAAGAATTTTTAATTTTGGTTGATATTAACTGCAAATACTTTCTTCTAAGTTATTCAGTAATTAAGACGCAATTAGAGTAATTCTTGTACAGAATATGTTTAAAAGCTTGGTACATCCAGGGCCCTAATTAGTCTTTATTTGTTCTTCGGAGCGCGTAAACATATTCGAGTTACGATTATTTGTACCATCTTGGATGTACTGTTACCGTTTTGTTATTGTTATTATTTGTTGGTGGCTGTTGTTGTGATTTGCTATTGGCAATTATTGCTATTTTCTGTTGTTGGCTATTGTTATATTTGACGCCGAATTTTTACCGCAAAATGTTGGAAATTGTTCAATGGAAACGTGGAAAAGCTCTGAAGCTTTTAGAGAAGCAGATACTAATGAATATTATTAATTGTCATCTTAATCAGGATAACAGCGATTCTGTATCAAGTGTAATTAGGAAAGTGTCAGAAATGAGTGGTGTTTGCGAAAAGACTCTATTTCGTATACGACAGGAATAATCTTCACCTGGATTATAATCTCCAAAGAGCAGGCCCAAGAAGCGAAAGGTTATTAATTCTCGTGACAACAAGTACGATGAAGGTGTCAGGGGCCAAATTCGTAGAATAGTTCATCAATTTTTTCGTGACAATATACCACCAACAATAAACACCACATTAGCTGTTGTTAATGTCGAAGAAACTTTGCCCAACTTTTCATGGGTCACGCTACATCGCTTGCTGGATGATATGGATTTTGTGTTTATAAAACCTGGCAAAAATTCAATTTTGAATAAAAAACCAGAAATCATCTCGTGGCGTCATCGTTATTTACGCGCAATTCGTAAATACCATGCAGAAGGGTACAACATAGTGTATTTGTATGAATCATGGGTAAATATCGGGCACAGTGTGAAAAAGGAATGGGTTGATAAAACAATTACATCCCATCGCGATGCTTTTGTTCGTGGTCTGTTAGTGCGCATCAGTACTTAAGCTACCCTCAACACAAAAGATAGATTAGGCTAAGTAGTAAGAAGACGTTGATTTTAATACAAGTTTGCAAAGAAGTATGGCATCGATGTTGTGCATTTACCCTGTACAGACTAGTCACATTGAGACAATCTATATTTAAGAAACGTTGTAAAGGACGTAAACAATAATGAAGAAAAAACAAATTTAGAATAGGCGAAACAAATTTTCGTTAAACTTCAAAGTTTAAACCACATTTTAACAATTTTGACTTGCACACGTTAAAAATTTTCGATAAGCTAGTATTTACCTCAAAATATAGTATCGGTAAAACTTATCGGTTTAATATAAAATTGATTTTGAGCGCTACATTTCATACAAACTGCAGTTAGTTCAGAAGTTTGTTGTTGGAAATTGATACTTCCAGCAATCATCAAATATCGATTGACCTGAATGTATCCCATTATATCCATCACGAGCTTAATCGTTGTTTAAAATATAAACATGGTTTCCAATCTTGTCAACGTTTGATTAGATGTAATAAACTTGAATATTGGGTATAGATATTAAATTTTCAGTTGGGTTTCAACTTCATTTAAGGTTGTCGTTGGAATGTTATTATGGTAAAACTTCAGGCGATTGATAAATAGAGACATGTTAATGACTGTCAAATTGGAGCTACGTAATTGAGCTATATATGTATTTGATACGCTCAAGTTTATTTAAGAAAAAAAACTTATTATCTTATTAACTACCTTGTAACGTTTTTTGTTATCTGCTAGAATTGGTTTTATTTATTTAATTTATTTTTATGTGGACAATAATCTAAAAATGAAAAAATGTAAGTTTAATTCCTATTTTATTGAAATGACAAAAAAGAGAAAAAATTAGATTTAGCGTATCACCCACAGTTTTCCCACAATATGACGATGTTTTTTTTCTTCTTCTTCTTCAGCCTTAAGTAATCCACTTTTGGACATAGGCCTCCCCCCAATCAATCCAGTGTTTTCTATTTTACGAAACTTGCTTCCAGTTGTGTCCTCCGATTTTCTTAATATCATCAGCCCATCTCATTTGTGGTCTTCCACTGCTTCTCTTTCCTAACCATAGTCTCTATTATTGTATTTCGTGGTTCCATCTTTTATCTTTTAGTCTGGCATTGTGTCCTGCGAAGCTCCATTTTAATTTGGCAGCATGTTCTCCTGCGTCTTTTACTTTGGTTTTGCTTCTAATCCATTTGTTTGTTTTTTTTTTGTCTGTAACTCTCACCCCGAGCATTGATCTTTCCATCGCTCTTTGTGCTTTTACTATTTTATCCATAATAAACTTGGTGAGTGTCTACGTCTGTGAACCATACGTGAGTATAGGGAGGATATACTGATCGTAAATTCTGATTTTCAAATATTGCTCTATTTTAGTGCTTTTCAAGATCCAACTCAGTTTTTCAAATCTTGCTCATACTAACCTTATTCTTCTGGTAATTTCTGCAGGTTGATTTTCTTTGTTAATTTGCATTATTTGTCCCAGATAGATGTAATTGCTTACTGTTTCTAAATTTATGTCGTTCAACGTTATTTCTCGAATGTTCGGTATATTTGTCATTATTTTTGTTTTTTCCATGTTCATCTTAAGACCTACTTTTTCCGAAGCTTAAAATAGTTGCGTCATCATGGTTTGTAGTTCTTCGAAACTTACAATGTCATCAGCGTATCTCAAATGACTCAGTTTTCTTCCATTAACATTTATTCCTTTATCTACCCAGTTAATGTCTTTGAACACGTCTTCCAGTCCAAGTGTGAATAGCTTTGGTGAGATAACATCTCCCTGGCGAACTCCTCTGTTGATTGGTATAGCTTTGGTTTTCGCATCTATTTGTATTTTTATTGTAGGTTTCTTGTAAATATTATGTATGAGCATTCTGTATCGGGAGTCTATCCTGCAGTTGTTCATAGCTCTCTCTATTGCCCAAAGTTCTATGGAGTCGAACGCCTTTTCATAATCAAAGCAGCCAATGGTTTTTTTCTACATTATAATAATGTTTTATCTAATTCTTATCTTGTAATAGTATAGGTCTGTACAATTATTTCAGGAGTCAATGCTTTTGTATTTGTTTTCTCTTTTTTCTATAAAACTTCTCAAGTAGCTTTTTCTCCTATACTCTGTTGTTTCCGATGAAGTGACTAACAGTAATCACACATCGTGTTGGTGTTCCAATGTCCCTGGTATCATTTCTCCATCATGTTAATATCCTTATTTAGGCACTTTTATAAATGAAGACAACGATAGCTCAGCAGAAATCAAAATAAGAATAGAAAAAGCCAGATCCATATTCACTAAAATGAAGAGAGTGTTCTGCGGAAGAGATTTAAGCCTTGAAATGAAACTTCGCCTGATGAGATGTTACGTACTTTCTGTGCTGTTCTACGGAATGGAGTCATGGACGTTGAAAAAGATTGATACCAAAAAATTAGAGGCATTTGAACTGTGGATGTATCGCAGAATCCTGAGAATATCATGGACCGAGAGAGTCACAAATGTCGAGGTCTTGAGAAGGATGAATAAAGAAAAGGAACTCATATTTACGATCAAAAAACGAAAACTGCAATACTTGGGACACATTACAAGAGGCGAAAGATATGAACTGCTTCGAATAATTATGCAAGGGAAAATAGCAGGAAAAAGGTCCATAGGAAGAAGACGAAACTCCTGGCTAAAGAATCTACGGGAATGGTATAGCTGTAGCAGCAACGAATTGTTTCGGTCAGCAGTTTCGAAAATACGTATAGCCCTGATGATCGCCAACCTTCGGAACGAAGATGGCACTTGAAGAAGAAGTTAATATCCTGGTGGAATCGTTCGCCTTGTTCTTAACTGACATCACCCAAATTTTCAGGGAAAAAGTCAAGATGATTATGCAAAAAGCAGATTTTAAGGCTCATTAGACATCCCACATCTTTAAACTTATCTAATAAATTAGCTACTAACTTGGTTATAACTTTTTTAAATGCATTCAAGCTTCTTTTTTCTTATTAGTCACCTTGGTTTCAAAGACATAGTCGAACATCATTTTACGAATATCTGGTCCAACAAATACACTTTCTTTCAATTTCGCTTCTAATAGATAGGGAAACTGTCCACTGAAAAACTTGACAAACTGTTTCGTTAAGCTTAACTTGATCTACCTTGAGCTGGAAAGAGGATTTACCAAAGTTTTGTACAAAATGTTCTTTTCACCGGGTGTTAAAACATTTCATATAAGCCATTGTTTTGTGGACTAGTGTTTATCTCCCTTTTGTTGACCAAAGAGCAGGCAAACAACTTTTAAATCTCCACAAATCATCAAATTGTAAGCTGAATAGCTGATTTTCTGTAAAATTGTGTTAAGATGTCTATTTGTGTCATATGTCCATTTATGACATATGTCATAAAAAAATGATTTACACTTCCTTGATAGACTTTAGAAATCTCGTAAATAATTTTGACGTACAATAACAATTATCTACACGAAAATAATTTTTTAAAAACCTAAACATCCTTAACATAAACAAAAGTTACAATGTCAGAACAAAAGCCAAACATAATCTCGTGTAACCCAACCGTTACCATTTGTAGGTCTCACTTTGAAACTTTGGTGCTAGTGAAATACGATTCCAAAGGTTTTACTTATAAGCTCGCAGGCAAAGGGTTGCCTGGGGAGTTTTTAGATAGCAATTAAATCCCTTAAGAAAGACACGCAAGTTTCTTCCAATTGTAACGACATAAAATAATTGCTAAATATAACCTTAGGAAATTTTATTGTCGTCTATTTACGACAAGCTTTTGTATTTATGTTACGTTGATAGTGGTTTTACTGTAAATTAAAAACAAATTTTAAATTGTAGGTATTGTACTTTAGTTGACACAAAAGTCAAAAAAGTAAAGGAATAGAAATCGGTTTTAACGTAACTTTTATATAAATTAGTTGATTTACTAACAGGTATTAAGAAGTGGCAAATAAAAGAAAACTAAAAAGAACTTACTAGATAGTACTACACTTGAGTGCAAAACAATCGACTTAAAAGTGAGATTTGAGATTACACCTCCCGTTTCAATGTAAGAAATATGAAAATAAAAATATTTAATGTGCAAACAATAACTTTATTATTGAACTTACAAAAACTGCTATTGCATTTTGATAAAAACACTATGCAATACAAAAATAGAGTTTCCTAAATATTCATCATTAGAACGAACGCAAGACAGGCGGTTTTAACAAGAAATTATCAATTATAAAGAGGAAATTTTTCAGTATTTGACATTACCACCCCTACTCTTAATTACACTGTACAATCGATTTGGTATGAATCAAAGGAGTTTTCTAATAAATTCTTGACGCATTGCTTCTCATTCATCATTAAACGCAGCTTTTGATTCAATTATGCTCCCTGGTGCATGATTTCTGTCCCGGACCCTTTGTTTAAGCTCATCCCAAAATGCTTTATTGGATTTAATTCCGGGCTCAACGCATGCCAATTTATTGTAGTTATACCGATCTGTCAGATAGATGCTGGTCTATAGACTTGAAGCCTCTTGTAGTTGCCATGTAGGCAGATCCTATTTTCGTCGGAGTATAATACCTTCTCCGGACTCCATTGGTAATTGTCCCAATCCAGATGTTCGTGAGCAAATTCTAATAGCCTTTGTTTCTGGACTGTAGTTATCTTGGGACCAGTAGCTGCCTTTTTGGAGTCAGGTTGGCTACCTTCAGTCTTCTTCTAACTGTTCAAATGCTCGATACCACACTTAGGGCCTCTTTAAGCTCTTCTTTGAGATTAGCACCAGTCAAATATCAATTTCTCAGAGATTTCGATACAAAAAATCGATCATCTCCCTCCATTGTTAGTCGTTTACGATTTTCTTCTTAGGTTGGGTTATGTCGGCGGACATAATCATAAGTATCTTGTTACTGACGATACAGTCGGAACACAGCTTATTAGACACCTTCGTGACGGATCTGTCATAATTTTGTCGCTGAGAAATCACGGACAGTGTAACCTCGGAAACCTTTTTTGGATGGTGCTAGAAAGGCAATGGAGACACTGCGGACGGCAGCCAGATGGTTGGTGAAGAGCAAGTCGTAGGTTCGAAACTAGCTTTTGAAACCGAAAATGGGTCCAACGGACGAAATAAGTAAAGATAGGATAAGAGATATTGGAAAAGATACAGAAATAAACAAAAAGATAGATGGGTAAAATTACCAAAGATAAGATAAGATAGGGACAGGGCGCCACTTAATTTTTAGGGGTTTAAGGAGAAAATTAAGAAACCTTGGTTTCTTAATTTTCTCTTAAGAGATAAGGAAAGATATTTAGGTTCAGAGATCAAACCCAAGAAAAGATATCAACAGTTAATTAATAAATAAATTTGGTTAACACTCTGCATAAACAAATAATAAGTATATTAGGTATTATACCTACTTACCTACGAAACTTAATCAGCCTGATCTTTCTTCTTGTCGAAAGTATAATAATAATTTAATATAATAAGTAAATATTCAGAGTTATGTTTATATCAGGAAACTTGTTAGGAGTCGACAAATAAAATTCATTCATAAAACAAAAACAATATATTCAACGACAAAATGATATCGGTAGCTGAATGTACACACAAGATAAAAATACACCATCAACTATAAAATAGGGGTATACATGTAAAAATAAGCAGTAATATAATTAGAAAATAACTTTACAAAGATATATAATACAATCATGCACAAATAAAGTTTTGGCGTATCTCGAGATATTACAGCAAAAAAATGAATAAAAATTATAACAAACACAAAAGATAACAAAAATTAACCAAATCTAAATTTACAAAAATACAAAAAGGTTACTGAAATGAAAACATAAAAATTGAACCAAACTGCACTTGGTTAAATCGATTAGCTATCTCGCACTATTATTTAATGATAAACTGAGACTTAAATGTTCATAATTATAACTTATTGAAATTTCTTAGTAGCTGATGGAATTTGGTTCGTAACAAAAAAATATAGAATGTTCTTTAAATTGAATGCAAAATTCAGTAGCTACTCTCAACTACAGGTGAAGACATGAATGAACTTTGATTTGCCCAGATGATTGCAGATAATATGATACCATACCATATTACTCGCCCAGATAAGTGGAGATACTAAGATTATGGTAACTTACAGTAATTCCTGACGACTGCTGCATTTATTCACTGAAGTTAATACTATACTTGTATTAAACACTGAATTTAATTAACATTAAAGGTACTTTATAACTATATTTATTCTAATATAATATAAGATAAAAAAACTCAAATAAACAAGTGTATACACACTTATGAAGAAAATGCACAGATACGGTAAGGTAGCAGATACGATAATATGAGCAAAGCGTCTCACGAGAAATAACTCATTTCTTAACGAGTGCTCACTCAGAAGTATCTTGGTTTCTCTAAAATTTTACCAAACTACCTGAAAAAAAGAAGAAGGGATATCTCCCACTCAGAAATCATGAGACAGTATCCATTTCTTAGAAGATAAAATTCTAACGACATCGGAAAGTTCGAGATAATTAACGGTAATAGTAATTGGACGTGATAAAATATAAATCTTCTAGAGTGGGTCTTTACAGAAAAATTACTATACGAGCCTTCGGAATATTTACAAATCTATCATAAAGGACTCGCCTTCACCGAAAAGCATTAGTTCCTTTCATACTCCGGATTAAGACGGAAAGGATTAAAAACCTTTCGGACGCAGGGAAATTCCGTGCATTCAATAAAATTTTGAAGATGGTAAACCAAACATGAGCGTATCATCACGGGGGTAAAAGGAATAAAAATAATTAATATTTTAATTATATAAAAAAATGTTACAACAGGATGGAGTTTTGTCAGTAGGAAACGGGGCGTTGCTATTAAGTTTTATTAGTTAAAAATAGTCTATCTAGAAATTATTTTAAACATAGTCTTAAAATCGAAAATTTTGAGTATTTAGTTTTGAATAATAATGAAAAGAGTTTAAGTGGTTCGAGTCAATCAAAACAACTATTAGAGATTGCACAAAAATATAAGCCGTATAAACGACTGGTCGTACTTAAAATGTAAACGAATAGATGCTAGACGAGAGTGGCACAAGAGCATGACAATTATCGAAAATGCCTAAACTATCAACCCAAGTAACCCAACAGTCACTTGGGTCACATTTTAATAACAAAATCACATGAAATGTTTTCACGTCCTAGCAGTTTAACTCGTGCAATCTATTGATGTACATAGAAAGGTTAGTTCTGTCTGACTAAATTATGCAAAAAATTCAGTTGAGCTATTTTGCTTCTAAGCGACATAAACTATGAAGCGAAAAAACAACTAAAAGGAATAAAACCTTTGTCAAAAGCTAATTACGTAGGAATGAAATAAATGATTTTCTATCCATAAATTCAGGAATTCACTCTACTTATTTCACAAAAAGTTATTTACATCCGAAAGTCCCTTCCGTTTCTTTTGTTTGTGTTATTTTAATTAGACTGTCTAAACTAATCTGCTCTAGTACTTTCCAAGCTACTTAACAGTCTCTTCAATAATTTAATAAAGTTCTGTACCGCAATGTTGTCTTTGCTCTCGAGAAAACTTTATATAACCACGTTCACGATCGTTTTATAACTTGCACCGAATTGTACTAGTGTATTTTGGAATTGTAAGAAGCTTACCTGTTAAGATGTCGACAAACAATACCAGAATTTAATGCTATAGTTCAGGTAATGAGAAATATAGACTTTGTTCTACGATTGCCAAAAAGGTAGAAAATTAAAACAATAATTATTATTTTCTAAAGGAAATCTATGAAAAGAAACAAAACGGTTTTTTCAAAACAACTCACAGATCAACCATATACCATATATATATATATATATATATATATATATATATATATATATATATATATATATATATATATATATATATATATATATATATATATATATTTATATATATCTATATATATATATATATATATATATATATATATATATATATATATATATATATATATATATATATATATGGTCGGAAAGATTTCCACGGTTAGTACAATTAACCCTAGAGCTAATATTAATACTATTATAAAACTTAATATTAAACCCACCAGTCTTCCGGGTTGAACCGCGTTAATTTCCATTGCGCCGAGCTTTCGACATCCTCTCTGATGTCTTCTTTAGGGCTTCTGAGGTCGTAGTTTCTCGAGTTCCCAGACACTACTGCACTGATCACTATTGTGCGTGTGCATCTCTGTGCATCTGTGCTCAAACCACTGAAAGTGGGAAGATTTTGGAGACATTATTTGGACTTTGCGGTTTGAATCGGAATCAAATTGAACGACTGACGAGGTAGAGATACCAAAATAACAGTTATATCGTTATATTGATTCCGATTTAGACATAAAAATGTGGACTAATTTGTGCGGCAATGCCATAATATATGGCTTTTATATACCAACGTACCTATAACTCATAAAAGAAGTGTTGTACTCAGTCTTACTGACAGAGCAATTAAGCTATCTAGGCCACAAAACCATTTCGAAAATCTGAAAAAAGTTAAAAATATCTTTAATTAAAAATATAATAATTATAACTCCATGAGCGTCGAGGACTACCTCTTTTTCTTCTTCTGTGAAGTTTTCCATCTGTGAAGTTTTCCATCTGTGAAGTTTTTGCTGCCAAAGTTCGTCAGGCATTCTCAATAGGTGTCCAAACCATCATAAACCTCTTCTTTCTATTCTGTCAATAACCGTTTTTGTAGCATTCATGTTATTTCTTATACATTGGTTGATCTTCCTTTTCAGCCTTGATGTTCTAGCACTTCTCAAATACTCCATTTCAACTGCCACCAATCTTCTATTCAGGTCTGCATTAATTGTCCATACTTCAGAGCCATAACAAAGAACTGATTCAACCATGGCTTGTCCTATTATTTTTTGTTCCTTTTGGAAATGTTGCGATCCCACCATAAGGAGTTCAGACATTATACAATTTTACGTCCCTAATTAACTCGGTGTTTAATTTCGGTTTCTCCCAAGCCGTTCTTATCAATAAGTGCACCTAAATATTTAAATTTTTCTACTTGTTTGATTTCCACGTCTTCGTCTACCAACACTTCAAACCTTGCATCTGAATTGATAACTGAATATTCTGTTTTCTTCATGCTGACTTGTAACCCCCAATATACATTTTCTCTGTATAGACGCTTTGTCATAAATTCTAGATCATAAGAATCTTGAGCTAGGACGACTTGGTCACCCGCAAAGGTCAGGAAGAACAGTACTTTATTTCCTATGGGGATTCTCATTCCCTGGCAGTGGTTTTTCAAATTTGGAGGGCTGCCTTAATATATAAATTAAGGAGTAAGGGTGACATACTGCATCCTTGTCTTAATCCCTTAGTTAGTTTTATTGGTTTGATAGCCTATTTTCGATTTTTAGGTAGGTATTGTTATCTCTGTATACTTCTGTGATTATTCCTAAAAGGTATGGACTAATGCCGAGTTGTTGTAAAGCTTGCCTCCATTTAAGTCTTGGAACTGATCATACCTCTTTTCTAGATCGATGAGGGCTAAATGTACTTCGGTACCAACCGCTATTATTTTTTCTATGGTTGGATGGATGAATTCTCTCTCCTGATGCCAACCATTATATAGCAAACTGTTTGTCCTTGTGTCGCGTTGTGTTAATGTATAAATTAATGTTTATGATATTCTCCATATATTGTTGTATAGCCCAAATTTGACGAAATACCCCCGAAGATGCTATAGGAGCGAAAGTACTTGGACAAGATTTAATAAATAAACTGTGATATCTGCCTTTTATTTGATTAAAATTCATTTATTCGAGCATTCAACCTTTTATCACTTCATTATCATATGAAGGTCTTATTACATTGGAATGAAGTGCATTATTTTCAAACTAAAAAGTTGACAGAACTTAATTAAGCTGTCCCCTGAACAATTTTTAACTATTTCTCCGTGCCGTCCCATCACGTCATCGTCTATTTGAGAACCTACTCAGGCATTTAGGTCTCCGAACAGGAACAGTTAAAGGAATCTTTAACTTGTTGAGGTGAATCGTCTGTTGGCGCATAGACTCCAATAACTATTGTTTCGATGCCGTACAATGTGACAGTTATTATCAGAATTCTTTCAGAGATGTACGCATAGTCTTTTATATATTTTTTAACGATTTTTTTATAAGAATTGAGACACCTGATTTAGCATGTTAGTGTTTCTCGACTCCTGACCATATTTGAATGTTGTCTTTATTCTGTTCATTTCCTTGGCCCTTCTTTTTGCTTTCATTGAGCACTACGATGTCCATTTTTTGCTTCGTCAGTTTAGTTAAAATTTTCATTGTCTTGTAAGTCATGCCTTGGGTGTTCCAAGTACCAATTTTCAAAGTCCTTTTCTTTGCCAGGTGTCGTCGTCGTAAGTTTCCATCCATATTCCAAGGCTCGGCGTTAGAATTTTTAGTCAAAAGAGTTTTTTTCAGATGATAAGGGACTGGCCCATCTCTCCAACCCCCAAGCTTAGAGGACCAGGGTTTCTGCGCCATAAACTCGTCTTTCACCCTCTCTCCGCTGCTATATAACGCACATCCATTGTACGCCATATACCCGGTGGTTACGCGACATATATGTATTCGAGGACAAGAGTAGGATTTACTGGCAGTGCCGAGTTCTGTTTCCAGAACCCCCAACCCTTTCGTTGGGAAACGGGTAGACATTTTTTAGAGTTTTATTGCAATATAAGAGTCGACATCTCATATTACTTCCGAGGTCCATAACCAGCCTATGTTAATAAAGATAAGACTGCAATTAAACATATATTGGACAAACACACTAATATCTACATAGAAGAGTTGTTGCACACAAATATAGTGTACAAACCAACAGATTAAACATTAAAGCCTTAGCCAAGCATTTTCAGAGTGGAAAACTAAACGTCAAAGACATATATGTAAAATGTAATTTTTATAACAATTAATTGTGATTCAATAAATACAATATTTAGCTGTTTTATGTACACGTATAAGGCATTTACTTCCTGGACTATAACTTAGGACTAAAGTCGAAATTGTTTAACAAGTCAGAAGCGTGGCGAAGTGAAGCAAGCTTTTAAGAAATGAGTAGTTAAGCTTTCAGCTATTATGCTTTAATGTGGCCGTATATTACTGCTAATAGCCAACAGTATTTGCCGGCAACTAACGACTGTTTATGAAAAATGTAGAAAATTAGTCTTAATTCTTGTTCCGACGAAAAGTACAAATGTTTCGTAAAAGTAACACAAATGCAGGCATTAAGTAAACATGAACTAATTTCAGACCTTAGAGTACAAAGGCACAGATTGCTACTATATACAAGGGAAAAATTGGTTTTCAAAAATTGATTCGCTCATTTCAGAAATAAACAGTGAAGATTATAAAAGAAATTGACGAAATAAAAGAGTCTTTTATGATAATAAAAATGGACGGAAAGGTTAATGGAAATTAAAAAATAATTGCGAAAAGGGGTAAGTCATATTGAGAAACTAAGGATCCTACTTCAAGAGCTATAAATATGCTAATACATGAAGTGCTTTCTAAGTGGTATTAGTGATTTTTAATTTGTCCTTAATAGCGAAATGTTCACTTGTATAACACGAGTGGTTCTGATTCTGGAATTTAAGTGACTTCTTGTAATTACATAAAGAGGGATTTGTATATTATATATTTCAATGGGATGTCTAGAACAGCTTTCAAGCAATACTTATCATCATTCTGGCTTTACAAATCTGCGTAGGTCCTAACCTCCTCAAGAACTTCTCTTCAGTCGTCCCTATCTATTGGCTTTCTCCACCAAGCATATAATTCCATATTTCTCATGTCTTTATCGATGTTTTTAAGGAACCAAGTGTTCCTTGGGTCTTTCTCTTCTTTTTTAACATTTTAAGCATAATATCACCTTGTATTATTTAATTTCGTAGACTTAGATCTTTTCACACAACAAAAAACAGTATGACTCGTGAAAAGTTATCTTGTGGTGAATGGAGCTAAGTGAACGAAACCCTTCTATCCCCATATAAATCAATATTTTATGGGTGTTTGGTTCAGTACAAAGTAGGTAACACTTTGTTTGATAAATCCTAAAAAGATTTTAGGAATAGTTCAATAAACAGAAAATTAAAAAATAATTGCGAAAAGGGGTAAGTCATATTGAGAAACTAAGGATCCTACTTCAAGAGCTATAAATATGCTAATACATGAAGTGCTTTCTAAGTGGTATTAGTGATTTTTAATTTGTCCTTAATAGCGAAATGTTCACTTGTATAACACGAGGGGTTCTGATTCTGGAATTTAAGTGACTTCTTGTAATTACATAAAGAGGGATTTGTATATTATATATTTCAATGGGATGTCTAGAACAGCTTTCAAGCAATACTTATCATCATTCTGGCTTTACAAATCTGCGTAGGTCCTAACCTCCTCAAGAACTTCTCTTCAGTCGTCCCTATCTATTGGCTTTCTCCACCAAGCATATAATTCCATATTTCTCATGTCTTTATCGATGTTTTTAAGGAACCAAGTGTTCCTTGGGTCTTTCTCTTCTTTTTTAACATTTTAAGCATAATATCACCTTGTATTATTTAATTTCGTAGACTTAGATCTTTTCACACAACAAAAAACAGTATGACTCGTGAAAAGTTATCTTGTGGTGAATGGAGCTAAGTGAACGAAACCCTTCTATCCCCATATAAATCAATATTTTATGGGTGTTTGGTTCAGTACAAAGTAGGTAACACTTTGTTTGATAAATCCTAAAAAGATTTTAGGAATAGTTCAATAAACAGAAAAGTTATAAGCTAAAATGTATTTTTTCCTGGACATGGTAATCTAAAATGCTCATTATCTCTAAACTGACTTTTGTTGGTTAGCTCTCTTCACATCCACGGCGACAATTATTGACTTTAAAACTAGTTTATTTGTTGTGGTGTAATTATTTAGGCAATACGTAAATAAACAACGTTTTTATAAATGGCTACCTACTTCCGCCTGGAATTTAAATACGATTTTGGTAAATAAATTGTATTTTAATAAATATTTTATATATATATATATATATATATATATATATATATATATATATATATATATATATATATATATATATAGTAAACTCTTAAATATTGGGGAAATCTGCAAGAAATACTCTAATGTGTATCAATTGTTTCGCCGAACGTTTTCGCCAAAGAGAATTAATTTGGCTTCTTCAGGGCTGAAAGAGAATAAATTATAATTAGCTACCATATATTATCTATTAAAACATTATTGATCTTACCGTAACTTAGAATTGTAGAGTTAGAATATTAAAAAACTTTGCTAGTAACATAGTGGTGTTTTTTGTTACTATGTGCAAAAAAAGTTTTTTTATAAGAATTGAAATGTATGGTAGCTTCGAACTTGACACGTAAAGGCTTACCCAAGGTTAATCGAAAAACCCAATGCAACTACATTTAAAAGGAGGTAATTCTTTGAAATGTCGGCAATAACTAAATTTTTGATTTTAAATAGTTAAAAGTGAGGTTCTGTTTAAGCCAGAACGCAAGCGCTGACAACTTCATTCTTCAGCCATGCGTTCTGGCTTAAACAGAACCTCACTTTTAACTATTTAAAATCGCTGTCGGTGCGAGTTTGATAGTGATCGCTATTGTGTTATTTTGTGAATTTGTTTAGTGCAAATTAGGCCCATAATTTGGTATTCCAAAAAACCTAAGTATGGAAGAAGATGCTATTGGAGGTCATAGACCGCCCGATGAATTACATTCCGTAAACACGTCTGAAAAAACTAATATTGATGATAACAGGTCTGTAAATACTTTAATTGATTTTGAAAACCGGTATAAACCCAGCGATAAGGCCCCATTCTTTGTATATATTGAACACAAAAATAAAAATATCGGTAGGTTATTTCCAATGAAGGTAGGACATTTTTTATTAAATGATTCGTCCATTAAAAATGATGTACTTGATATAAAAACAGTTGGCATTAATAGGGTAAAAGTCATTTTTAAAACTTATTCTATAGCAAATAAAATAATTAATCATGATTTAATAAATAAAAATGATCTTATAGCTTATATTCCAAAATTTTATACACATAGAAAAGGCATAGTCCGTATGGTTGATACTTTCTTTTCGGAGAATTATTTAAAGGATGCGATAATATCCGAGAGACAAGTGGTAAATGTTCAAAGGATGCAACGAAAAGTAACGAACAACGATGGCACAACTCAATTAGTACCAAGACAAATGATAATTGTAGAATTTTTGGGAAACGAGGTTCCACAAAACATAATAATTAATTTATGCAACTTTTCAGTAGATCCATACATACACCCGGTAGTGCAATGCTATAAATGTCTCAGATATGGTTACTCCTCAAAACAATGTAAATCTAAGGACAGTAGATGTAAAAAATGTACAGACACCACCCATACTGTAGAAACTTGTAATGAAAATAATCATTGCATATATTGTAAAACCAACGATCACACCTCGTTGTCTAGAAAATGTCCAATATACGAAAAACAGAAGAAAATCAAAGCAATAATGGCATCAGAAAATATAACATTCAGAGAAGCAGAACAATTACATAACAATCCAAGTTACGCAAAAATAATAACTAATAATAGATTTTCTATTCTAAATAACACTTCCAATTTTCCCAGTTTACCTACCTCGTCTAACAATGTCCCTAATTTCACATTAAATAAACCGGTAAGAAAAACTATTCATATTTCTACAAATAATAAACGTAAAGCAACTTCTCCACCAATTTTACCCCATACCTCTGCGTCAACTTCTATCAAAAGACCTACCCCTAAATCTAATCCTATAATACCCAATCCCTACAGGGACGAATTTATTGACTATAAAGAGAAACTTATATTACTTGTCACATCTCATATTAATCAACTTATGTATACCAATAATCAATCTCAACCTATATGCAATTTAGAAAATGAATTAAGAAAACTTATTTCTAATAATTTAGAAGAAACAGGTAATAACAGAGAAACGGATAATTTAGCGACGAGTGACAATGAAAGCATTCACTCGTATTATTAATTTCCAAATGCACAGTCAACTTACTCAATCTTCCTTAAATATTTTACAATGGAATTGTAGATCGTTAGTAAGTAATAGGGATAGTCTCATAAATTATATTAATAATTCTCATGTAGATATTATAATTTTATCCGAAACTTGGTTGAAAAACCAAATAGACTTTAAATTAAAAGGGTATAATTTTGTTTCAAAATGCCGTGAAAGTGGCTATGGCGGTGTAGGCATTTTCATACTAAAGGGCATTGATTATCAAATAATTAACATTAACTATAATTTTAATACCGGAATAGAAGTGTGTGCAGTCTTACTTAACAAAATTAATATATCTTTTGTGTCTATATATAAACCATCTGACATCAGAGTAGAAAAGACTGATTGGATACATTTATTTGAACAATTCGATTATAATAATACAGTTTTTTGTGGTGATTTTAATGCCCACCATTACATGTGGGGTCCGATCCCGGATGACCGTAATGGTAGAATATTAGTCGAAAGCATGGATTTTTTCGAATTAGTTTCTCTAAACGACGGATCACCTACTAGAATCGCCGCGAGTGGCAATCATTCTGCCGTTGATTTGACTATCACCTCAGCCTCATTAACAAATCGTATAAACTGGTCAGTATATCCCGACACATTGGGATCCGATCATTTTCCTATTAAAATAGAGCTTAAAATTAATCCTACTTCTTTCCTAATTAATCCATCAACAAAATGGAACGATTGCCGCGCTGACTGGAAGCTATTTCAGACAGATTTAGACAAACAATTATCCACAATTTTATCATCTAATAATCTTTCTAACGATGAGAAGACAGCCCTACTCTTTCAGACTATCTCTCTAGCTGCTTCCAAATCTATGCCCATAAAAAAACCTTTTACTCCCTCAATTCCAAGGCCTTATTGGTGGGATGAGGAATGTACATTCATAATAAAAAAACGATCAGAAGCATTGAAAGCGTATCGAACCCAAAGTAACTATAATAATTACATAAACTATAAAAATATAGCAGCCCAAACCAAACGATTATTTAAAACAAAGAAAAAAAGTAGTTGGATAAATTTTTTAAATAGTCTAAACAAAAGCACACCTCTTTCAAAAATATGGTCAACCGTCAGATCAATTTCCAATAACTATCAGTACAATAAAAAACCTCAACTTTCTGAAAATCTCATTAAACAGATGTTAGACCAACTTGCACCTTCATCTGCCTCTGGTAATGTTGGTAGGATTAAAGAATTTTTTCGTTTTAATACTAGTGTAGATTCCATGTCAAAACCTTTTACTCCTTCAGAACTTGATTTCGCGCTAAAAAAAAGCAGAAATACAGCCCCCGGTTTGGACGGTTTTACTTATAAGATATTGGACAAATTGCCGTCAAATGCCAAAGATGTTCTCTTACAAATCTTTAATAGTTGGTGGTTGAAACAAGAATATTGCGATACTTTAAAAAATATTATCATATGCCCTTTACTCAAATTTAACTTAAACCCAGAACTTCCATCATCTTATAGACCCATTTCTCTATTATCATGTGTGACAAAATCCTTTGAAAGGCTTATAAAATTTAGATTAGAACATTTTATTGAAAGTAGTTCAGTTTTTCCCTACTCACAGTATGGATTTCGTAGAGGTCGAGGTACCATTGATGCTCTCATACATTTAGTTACGGATATTCAACTCTGTTTTTCAAAAAACGAATTTATGCTATGTTTGTTTCTAGATTTAAAGGGTGCATATGACGTGGTTGATTTGGATATATTATATTCAAAAATGGTGGGGTGTGGTATCGATAAAAGATTATCTGTAAATATAATAAATTTGTATGTGAATAGAAAAATATACTTACGGGACCATAGAAATGTATTACACGGTCCAAGAATATTATATAACGGTCTCCCACAAGGCTCAATTCTAAGTCCTTTATTATTTAATGTTTATACTGCAGATCTGCATGGTTTGATGGATGAAAAATGCAAAATAATTCAATATGCAGACGATATATGTTTATATACCAGCCATAAATCCTATGAAGATTGTATGTTGAATCTAAAACTTAGCTTTAGTAACTTAGATAAGTGGGTGAAACAAATGGGTTTTAGTATATCACAAGAAAAATCTTCGATTGTATGTTTCACTAGACGTAGACAAAAAGTCACAGGCAAATGCCAGATAGGTGATTATAATTTCCCCTTAGCAGAAGAGTATAAGTATCTAGGCATGATCCTAGATAAAAAACTCTTGTGGTCCAGCCATATAAAGTACGTAAAACAAAAGTGCGAGCGTGGAATTAACCTTCTGCGTTTCGTTTCTAAAAAAAGATGGGGTGCAGATCAAAATATCTCTTTAATGTTTTATAGATCCTACATACGATCCATTCTGGATTACGGCTGTGTTCTTTACGGTTCAACATGCAAAACAAATCTATTAACTCTTGACAGAATACAATTTAAATCAATAAAAATTTGTCTAGGAGCTATGATGTCTTCACCAAACCAAGCAGTTCTAGCAGAAGCCCAGGAACCACCTTTACACATACGTAGGCAAATGTTAGCCAACAAACGTCTAATAACATACAGATCGTTTAATACAACTATGGTTCACAAAATAGGTTTACTTTTGACAGAAAATTTAACAAATTCTTATTGGAGAATAAAAAATTCTCCTCCTCTTGCAGAATCTTTTATCGATACGAATTCATTTCAATCTTATATATTACAGCTCCCAAAATTTCCTTTTTACATACAAGACTTTGAAGTTCTGATAGACAAGCCAACCATTATAATGCCCTCTTATTCAGATTTGCCTATTTTAACTAATATTATATTCAAATCCATACTAAGCAAATTAGGGGAAGATTTAACAATAATTTATACAGATGGTTCAAAAACTGTTGAAAGTACTGGTTTCGCTTTTTTTGTTTCAAACAGCAATTATGTTGAGAAATATCGAATTCCTGAATGTTGTTCTATTTTTACAGCCGAGGCTGCTGCTATACAGAAAGCACTAACTTGGTGTGTCACTAATTATTGTGAGAACATCGTAATAGTATAAGATTCTCAGGCAGTATTACAAGCTATTCGTAGCCATCCATTGGATAGTTTTCAAAACTCCATTATACTTGATATCAAAAAATTATTACATGATCTAAAATTCACAAAAAAAACAGTTACTTTACTCTGGGTTAAAGGACATAATGGAGTAATTGGAAACGAATTAGTGGATGGTATGGCAAAAAATACATCTGAGATATCAGAAATTACAAATTTTTACTACTTTAAAGATCTTTTTTCTATTATCAGGAGTATTGGCAGGGAAAGATGGATGTCAAAATATAAAGAGGTTCAGAAGTCTTCAAGAAACCATTACTTTTCTATTCATCCATGCTTACCAAAAAATATTCCCCATTTTAATTTTAACTATAATAAAGTACATTCTTCGTTAATAACCCGGTTAAAACTTAACCATGGCCTCTTTCCAGAGCATCTGCATAGGATTGGAATCTATGAAACCCCTTTCTGTCCTTGTGATGGTAAATCTGTCGGAGATTTGAACCACTTATTTTTCGATTGTCCTAATCATAGGGAACAGACTCGAAGCCTATATCTAGATTTAATTGATCTCAATATTAGCCTACCAGTGAACATCAGCAATCTGTTATCTTATTCTGACAAATCTATATATAATATTCTAATCAAGTTTATAAACGATTCTAAAATAAAAATTTAAACATCCTTATAACAATTTTCTGTGGCAAAAAGATTTTTTGTCTAATGCCATCTCTCTCTCTCACACACACACACACAACTATTTAAAATCAAAAATTTAGTTATTGCCGACATTTCAAAGAATTACCTCCTTTTAAATGTAGTTGCATTGGGTTTTTCGATTAACCTTGGGTAAGCCTTTACGTGTCAAGTTCGAAGCTACCATACATTTCAATTCTTATAAAAAAACTTTTTTTGCACATAGTAACAAAAAACACCACTATGTTACTAGCAAAGTTTTTTAATATTCTAACTCTACAATTCTAAGTTACGGTAAGATCAATAATGTTTTAATAGATAATATATGGTAGCTAATTATAATTTATTCTCTTTCAGCCCTGAAGAAGCCAAATTAATTGTCTTTGGCGAAAACGTTCGGCGAAACAATTGATACACATTAGAGTATTTCTTGCAGATTTCCCCAATATTTAAGAGTTTACTATTTAACTAATCTGCAAAGATTAAATTTCTTTTCTATATATATATATATATATATATATATATATATATATATATATATATATATATATATATATGTATATATATAACTATATATTCAAACACATTCCACCACAAAAAAAACGATATAAGATTTTATTTATATTTAGATAAAATCAAAAACTTAAAGTAATAACAGTTTTTTATACAAAAAAAGGCAATCTATGTGAATTTTTGTCCCATATGCTCGAGACGTATTACCTCTATTACCGAAAATCTGCTCCCGGAGAAAATAACTGCTCCCATATCATTCATACCTCCATGTTATCGGAAAAACATCGGAACCCCCGTTCGCTTTTACGATTTTACTCAGGATCGTCTGTCAACCCGGCACAGCCAGAACATTTCCCTTGCTATCTCCTCGAGAGTTTCCTGCATCGAGTATCTAGCGTTTTCTCTACGTTCGGGAAAATTCTGAACATAAATAAAAAAAGGTCGTAGTTTTTACGAACACAGATGCGACATTAATGCTTGCGTGTCTCTCGAAAAGTTAATAAAAAGTTAACAAATGCTTCGCTGTACGCCCGAGGAATTTTTAAAAGAAGTGTAATCCTATCTAGGATCTAAGTCATGGAATAGTAGCTAGCGGATTTCTATTACGGCTCAAGAGATGATTTAAGTTAAGTTTACCTTTGGAAATTCATCTTTTTTAAAATTATTTCTAGAATCTTATATTATGGCCAGTATTATGTGATCTGAATGTATTTTCCTGTGAAATGTTTTTACATTAAGTACTATATTTATTTATGAAATTCTATATTTTTAACTACCGTGGTGAATATTTTTTGCGTACACGGTGTTATAAAGTCTCTGGGACCGGATATGTAACAAAAAAAACATGCGTTATTAAAGAAAAAAAGCTAGTTTTTTAGCATATGATGTTAAGAGAGAAAATTTTGCCGGCAATATTTTCGACTAGTATGAAAGTTTGTTGCCTGGCAATTTTCGCGAATTAAATTTTGACAGTTAAATCACGAGACGTCAGTCGAATGATTTTGTCAAAATTTCATAAGCGAAAATTGCCAAAACGAATAAAACCAGAAGAAAATTTTGCCGGTAAATAATTTTCTCTCTAATGATATTCGACAAGACTATTTCACGAGACAATTAATGCACCATATCAATGAAAAATCTTGCTTGAACAAGGCTGATACAACCGAAGATCGATAGAATGGTTTGTTATTTTTATGTTTTTTTGTGTCTGTTCCAATTTTTTCAGCTGATATTTTTGTCCACTTAGATACGGTGTTGATTCCAAGTGAACAGTTTTTGAATCAAGATCCATCCTTCCAGTTAGGGTGAACGGTAGGAAAGAGTATGTTTGATAAAATCTTTGGTCCCCTTTTTTCCATTAATTTTAAAAATAATCTAACTGGGCATAAATTTTCGTTTGATGAATTTCTTACCAGCCATTCCGTGCTTGCCAAACTTTTCGAACCGCCTTGATTGATTTTATAAAAAATGCTTTTGTATTTAATTCGACCCGTAAATTCTCCCATAATATTAAGTTCGTTCTGGAAAAAGTAAATCCTGCAGTTTACTGCCCCATTGCCTCTCCAAGCAATTTCAAATGAGCAAAGGTAAAAAACTTTTTTTGTTCTCCATCGGGGGTTTCCTCGTCGTAGCTTGGATGATTTTTAATGATTCTCCGGTGGATAATGCTGTTTGAACTGAGTTTTCTTTTTTCTTGGATACTTTGAAGCTGCCTGTGCTTGGTATCTCTGGCCAATCTTGCACATTTGAAAGATACATCTGTAAAAGGGTCTATTTTTATGCCATACTCCGTAAAATACTTTTCTACATTGACTTTACAGACGACTCTTTATAGTGTTCGCCATTGCCTTTTTTCATGTTAAAGGCATAATCCTTGAGAATTTTTACTAGTTCCGTTATGGTAGTACATCTTTCAAGCGTAAAATTTCTCACCCGTAGGAACTCTGCAAATTGGGTCCAAATAGAGCTTCTGGACCTCTTCGTGTTCAATGGGACAGTTTCCGAAACCAATTTTTTGATTTCTTCACCTAACTAGCATCCAAATCTTGATTTTTCGTGTGGATTCATTATATCTGTTCAAAATTGATTACGCCTTAACACTTTCACTGCCATGAGAAGCATAACGTGATGCACGGGTAGTACGAGAAGCAGTTGTGGCTTCTTATATCAATGTATTATTAATGCAGTTTAAAAGTAAACGACTGTAAGCAACAAAAACTGTATTTGACATCTGAAATATGTGAACCAATGTTTAATTCTCACAGACTGAAAAGTGGGTTCTACCGTAAAACCCACAAATTGCTAACTTTCTGTACCACTTTACTCCCTTTCTCAATAAGGTGGTTTTCATTTGGTCACACAGATTGATGTATGTTTTATGTTTATTGTAGTCGGTTACAACTTTTGGTTTTGGCTGTCGTCTGTGAGTTCGGCAGTGTTTTGTAGTTAGAGTATAAACATCGCGTTTTCCTTTCATTTTTAAATCACCACTCCTGTATTACTTTCAGCTGTAGTTGTTTGTCCTTTTTGCGATTTTGTATCAATTATATGTTTGGGATTTAATTTTCGGTTGGTTCTCAGAGTTTCAACTAAATGAGTGATTCTGTTCTGTAATTTATGGGCTAGAGAAATACTGGTGTAATAATTATCTGTATAAATTTTACGTCCCTTATCCAGTAGGTTATTTGACAAAGTCGGTATGGGAAAGGGCATATAATTTAATAAACGATATCAGATCACAGGATAGCATGAATCATATATGATGCACACGGCTGTAATAAAAGATATTAGTCAACAAGTTTGCATGAATCATTGGGTGATTCTCATCTCTAACTTACGCAAATTACCGTTTTTTTTAAACGTGTACATATATGCTTAGTTTTTAATTTTGTGTCTATATAGAGGGAAAGATATTTACGGCCAGAAGGATCCTCTTTTTTTACTATGGTGGCAGTCCAAGTGTTAAAGACGTTTGTCAAACTGACAACAATAGAATTACCAGACACCTTCGTGACGAATCTGTCATAATTTTGTCGCTGAGAAATCACGGACAGTAAGGAGTTTTGTCAGTAACAGTTAAAAATAGTCTAGTGAAATAGTCATGAAAAAAACACGAGCGGATATTACCTGAGATAAATCATTAATATTAAAAAAATTGGTCAAAATTCCCACATATACAAGATTATGAATGAGAAATGAACATAAAAATGCTACTTATGAAAGAAAACCTAAATCAAGTAAAAAGTGTGAACATGTAATTAACGGGCCATTTTGCAATTCGCTTTCCGCACAATATAGGCAAAATTTTAGGAACACTCTAAATATGTAAGCTTTTTGCAAGCAAAATATGCAGTTTTTCTATTCTTTTTTGGTATAAATAGGGAACAAGCTCACCTTGTCACACGCCTCAAAAAATATGGGCCTGCAAGTAAATGAAAATAAAACTAAGATAATGGCAATAACACCCAACAATAAAGCCAGAAACATCGGCCACCAATTCACGGTTGATAATTCTACCTTTGAAGTGGTGGACAAATTCACATACTTAGGCTCCCTGATCACCAAGGAGAACGTCATGACGGAAGAAATCAAGCGAAGAATAATCCTTGCAAACAAATGCTATTTTGGACTGAGTAGACATATGAGAAGCAGAAACTTAAGCCAAAAAACAAAAATAACCATATACAAAACCCTTATACAACCAGTGTTGACATATGGGTCGGAGGCATGGACCATTTCCAAGGCAGATGAAAATCTCCTGCTTATATTTGAACGAAGGATCCTGAGACGAATATTTGGTGGCATCTGCGAAAATGGTGTTTGAAGAAGGAGGTACAACTACGAGATATATCACAGATATAAACATATATTTGGTGGTAAAGACTTAGTATCCTTTATAAAAATAGGAAGACTAAGATGGGCAGGACATCTGGCAAGATCACAGCAGAACAACTCTCCTAGAAGAATCCTTATGTCACAACCTGTGGGAAGTAGAAAAAGGGGTAGACCAAAACAAAAAGATGGAGGGATGGTGTAGATGAGGATGGTAGACAAATAGGCGCAGCAAACTGGCAACAGTTGGCAATGGATAGAACTGACTGGCGTAAGAGACTTGGGAAGGTCGAGGCTCTTTTATAGGACTGTAGCACCAATGATGATGATGATGATGGAACAAGCTGGTGCAACCAGTATTAGTTTCATCATAGTCTCCTCTAGGATACTATCGATTGGCATTTGAAGTTCACGTGACAGTATTATATTATAAAACGGTTTTTTTATATCTGGTTTAATCAACTATTTAGCAATCTTCATGAATACCATCCTAGTAAGAAGTTCTCTATCACGGTGTGATTGGTGTATAATAAATGAATTTGTTGTACTCATATGAAGAATTCGGAAAAAGATTACCATAAATATTGGTTTACATAATCTTTAATTTTTTTTTCTGTTTGAGAGAGTCCAATACCATCACTACTTTTACCACAATATAGACATGTATTATAAATATAACACGTTTTTGTGTTAGACACTAAAGAAAATGAGGGTTGTGAGCTTTGATTAAATTTGATTAACTTTTAAAAGCAATTCCGTTATTTCAGCACCTGGATCAGTTTTTTTCGTTCTTGTCGATCTTGTAACTGGATCTTCGAATCTCAAGCAGTTGATAAGAGCAGAAAATATTTTTACAGACAAAGAGTGTCTACAAATATCCTCATGGTTTGATTTAAATACAGCTGTATAAATCAATTAAACTAGAAAGCAATTTATTCCTCCAACTGTGACATTATGTAGTTCCATTCTTGAGGGATTTGAATACTTAGATCTGACCTTTCCAAGTTTTTTATTTGTCCACTTAATAAGCTCTTGTGTCATATCTTGATAACTCTATCACTGTTACTCTATGGTAGAATACGCCTGTTCATTCTGGTCTAGATCAACCCACGTTAAAGAAGTTAATGTCACTTTAAACTAAATCATTTTTGCATACTTAAATAATGCTGTATGAAATCAAGTTAAATAAAAAAAGTCTAAAGCCACCGATTTTCCTATCCCCAATCGACACAGAAACGCACACGAATTTATGGAAGGGACCATGCACACAATTGATAAACACCACACCCTTTTCGGTTGAGAATTCAAGTTCAAAAGAATAAAAGATTGGGTCCAGTGAAATCCAAGCAAATAAAGTGGGGCTTTAGAAGTGTAACAGATAATAAATGTGAATATAGCGTCACACAGAACATAGATCATGCGCAGACCTACCCAAACTGCCTTACTAATTGCAGCCTCGACAATTTGTGGCTTAAGTAGGAAGCGTTGGACGTAGCACAGTATTGATCCGAAAATATTGAGCTTTCGAAACAAAAAAGTTATGTATCATTATTCCGCTTTAAAAATATGAGTATGTATTTGAAGTTACAGCAAATACTGTCATATTTTCTAAAAAACCATCGTCTATATTACTTACCTTGTACATTACACTTATAGCAGTCATATTCTTGTCTTTAAAAGAATATCAATAAAGTCATCTTGGTCGACTTAGTTATGAAATTTCCCCAACAATAAAAAATTTTCTGCCAACATATTTTCCCAGATCTGAAAAAGTCGTATAACATCTTATCTAACAACCCCGGAACATTCCGAAGGCATGTTTTCCCTAATATATCAAGCCTAAAAGTATAACTTTTCCAAAGTTAAGAGAAATGCCAACTTTATTAAAATAGTTTGGTAACTTAATTGCGCGCCAGCGAAGGTTTTCACGCGCAGTTCTCATGAATCTTCTTAATAAATCAAAGTTTGGAAAAGCGGAAAGAAAAACGAGCTTACAGTTAATGCGAGAAATGCTGTAAGCTCGTATTTGATTGCTAAATAAATGGACAAAAATAGAGGCGTACTGATCGCTAAAGCGTTGGAGTTGATTTATTTCGTATTTATGTAAATTTGACTTCTAGATTTGAACTTAAATGTTGCTTTGAAATATTGTAGTGTAAAAATTGTGAATTAGAAGGTCTGATATCTGCGAAATTCGTCGTTTAATAAACCGTTAAAAGTGATCTTCATATTGCATTTTGACATTCATACTTTTCATAATATGATTAAAATATTTTTCTTTCTTTTCTCTGTGTTTTGCTATTTAATATATCTTTCTCAAATTATAAAGGAATCTCCCCACCCCTCAACCTAATTTCGACTTCGGATATTTCGACAGTCTCACTCCCAATTTTTACTGTTGTTCGCTGATTATAGAAGAGGTTTGATATTAATCGTAAATCTTGTTCGATCAAACTACATCATCAGACTATAGTAAGTATAGGTAATTTTATTCTGTAGTTTTACTATTTGTTAATCCAGTACTAATAAGAATCTCGAACATAATTAATTAAAAACCAAATAATTGTTAATTATTATAATTAAACATTGCAACCACTTAAAATGTTATCATTAATAGCTATGCATTTCCATATTTTCGGTCTTTAAACTATATTTTCGATAATTTAATAGTTATTTAACCAACAATAGTTATTAATTAAAATTGAGATATTTTAACGCGTGAGCGGAGCGAACGCATTAATGTTCGAGATTGTTAATCGTCATTTTAATTCACGAGTTCGTTACAAAACTTTTCCGTCGACCGTACTTTTCAGAAATAAAGATATCTTAGTTTAAATTTTTATTTACTTAACGATAAACAACAAGTTTTCAGCTTTCCATAACTTTAATGAAATAATATACACTTTTAAGTAAACTTAAAGATATTTCATTTGCAGTTTCTGCCACTTCTGGTCGGAGTTAAGTTAAACTCTTCGTCAATATCCATCTTTTGATTGTTCAAATACACAGAATTTTAAACAATAAAATAAATAATGACATACAATGACAGATAGTACTAACAGCGGCTACTTTATTTTAAAATTTTTAGTGGGAATATAAATAGGTATACTTTTGGTTGCCTACACCACAGTAGGGATGGCGGTTTTTGACAAAACACCGGTTTTCGGTTATACCGGTTTTTTTTTGCTTACGGTTTAACCTGGCGGTTATAACCGGCCAAAAAAACCGGTTTTTCCAAAAACCGGTTTTCGGTTTTTTTAATTTAATAGTTACAAAGTTACATTTACAATGCAAGTTGTAGTTTGCGATACTTCATTCGACTCGATATCAATATGATCAAAATTAGTACTATCGAAAAAACATCAATATCAATATAAATAAAACACAATTTTTAATAAAACCATTTTATTCTATTAATTATTATATTTATTTATTATTTTATTATTAATATATATTTAGTGATTATTATTAAATATACTATAGCGTAAGATTAATATATATACATATTGCAATAATATATAATAAAATATATAGAATATATAGAATATGAAGTAATTATTTAAGTAAAAAAGTATAGGTTAGAAGGTTACAAATAGGTTATATTATATGAAATGGATTTAGCATTATGTTGGAGAGTATTTTTCATGAAGCCTATTGAGAAAAACTCGTTCATATATATGTTGGTCGGTTAAGCGGCTTCTCTCATCTGACACAATATCATTCAATGATGACAACAGTCTTTATGATGCCACCGAACTTCCGACCAACGACATGTATTTTTTTAGCTATAAAAGCCAAGCCTGGCATACAGGTTCTGTTCTGATCCCAGAATGAAAACGGATCACTTGACAGCAAAAGCCGCTGCAGATATAGAGTCAGTTCATTTGAAAAAGAACTTTGAATCTGTGTATCCTGAGAACTTGAACTGAAACCACTGTTCACCAACTCCAGATCGTGTGAAGACCAAAGAGGGTTTGATTTTAAACTCACTTTGGCTTCTTCATTCTGGAAGGAGCAGGAAGAAGAAAGTTTTCCGATTTCGGTAAGGTACGTTCAAACTTCCGAGCCTAAATTGGATGTGACTGTATCCACTATATACGGATTCAGATATAGTTTTTTGAACCTCGGGTCCGTGATTGTAGCATGGCAAAGCAGAGTATTTCGTAAAAGCTTAGTGCCCCTCTCTTGAAGGCTAGTTATAAGATTTTGGCATAACTTTTGAGCTGTACTTATGTTTGGCTTGAGGTTTTTCAAAAATATTTCGATAATAGACATAAGGGGGATAACAAGGCTAGCAGTAATGTACTGGGAACCCGAGATCTCCTTTGTGGCCTCATCGAAAGGCGATAAAATGCTTACAATTTCAGTGATTAGTTTTATATCTGAACCAGAAATCATCCTTGGTGCTTTTTTAATCGAGGGATCTGCCAATATTGCAGCTATATATGGGGACATTAGTGTGAATCTTTTAAGCATATGGTAGACAGAATTCCATCCGGTTGTAGTCAGATGCAGAGAGCAGTAAACCAAAATTATTATACTACTGCTCAGCAGAGAGCGCTAAAATAATTCAGGTTCTATTGTCAATGAATATAATGAGAGTACAATATAATATGCAATTATTGTATTCAATTAATGATGCAAATTTAATTTACCACTATTTAAAAATATAATCCTCTAAAATACCCACCCATTTTCCTCTCCTCCCAAACCCAAAAAATTTCCCACCCCAACCATTTCAACTTATAAAAAAATTTCCAAGACTCTTTCAAATGGGATTTAAAAAAAATATCAACATAAATATTTTACTTAAAAATAAATTGAATAATGCAATTCATCTTTTATTTTTACTACCATCAAAAAAAAATTATCATGTATTACTTTTAACACGTTTGTATATTTGTATAATAGGTACATTTTAACTCATTTAATACTTCCTGTATGGGTGTATCGTTTTGAAAACGTAGGGAAATCCTTGGAGATTCGTATTCGTAATCGGTAATTCGATATTTATAGTCAGAACAATATTTTTGGTAATCAGAAACAGCCATTCACCCACTTTCAATGTCAAGAGTCAAGTGTGAAAAATAGAATAACCAGATCACTTCTTATGTAAATATTATGATTACAAATACCTTTTCAACGAAATATTATAATAAAACTTATTATGGTTTTGTTTGGAATAATTACTTAAAAATATAAATTATGATTGGGATCCAAAATAATACCTAACCTAATCCTAATCACCGTAAAAACCTAATAACCGGTTTATACTTTAAAAATAAAAAACCGGTTATAACCGGGACAAAAAAACAACTGATAAAACCGGTTATTGCGAAGTAAAAAAACCGGTTTTCGGTTAAAACCGGTAGGTTTTTCCCATCCCTACACCACAGGTCACTGCCAATCATAGAGCGTTTAATTTATTCAAGTATGAATGTTGTGTTGACTGTAATGAAATCGTTCATTAATAGAAAATCATTCATTAATAGGGGTCATTAATTAATGATTTTGAGGGTGTTAAAATTGATCATAAATGGACGATCGACAGAAATAGTTATTTTCCGTCCTAATAAGGATATCTTAGTTTAAATTTTTATTTACTTATCGATAAACAACAATTTTTTCAGCTTTCATTAACTTTATTCAAAGTTTAATTTTCCTTAGTGGTAGTTTTATTATTGTAAACATTAATATTCGAAATAGTACAATTATTACTGAAATTACAGGAAGGTATTGATAAATGATTATCTGCTGTATAGCATTGTGACAAATTTATATTTAAGTCTTCTTGGACCTCTGTAAATTTTGTGATAGAAGAAGAAGCGGTGGTGCTGAAGGAAGTACTTTGACAAGGTTTAGTGGTATTTTGTCCCAAGAGTTTTTCAGCCATCTCAAGTTTATTCTGCGTAAATTTATCTATATAACCTTCTGCTACAGCAGTCGATTTCCAGCCACCTAGTCTTTTAATAGCTGAAAAATCTGCACCACTGTCACACAGTATTGAGGCAGAGGAACGTCTAAAACAATGCCCAGTGTAGAGATGCGGGTCCTCTAATTTTAAGAATTTAGAAATAACGGAAGGAATTTTGGAAAACGTATCTATGCCAACTGGCTGTATGAAACTTTTGTTATTTTTATAAAAAATGAAACATCGTTTATGTGGTGTGTGTGCCGGTCTTAAAGAAATATAGTTTTTGATAGTATTGAGAATGTTATTAATTGATAATATAATATAATTGATCTTGTTTCTGACGCATATGTCATTATTAATCTTACTCGGGCTTTCAAAATAATTAGGAGAGGTAATTAAGGGTTATATCGATAATAGCCAAATCAAGTTTATAAAAAAGCTTACCAATATCATCGTTACACACACTCGCAGTATTCAGATAAGCAGGCTTCCATTCGCGATATTTATACTCGGTTGTTTCTCGTACGAGGGGTACTCTTTTTTGTTAACTGAAATAACGAACTATCACCTCAATCAGGCACAAACTCTAAAAACGAAGAGTTGAGTACACTGCGTCTTTTGTTACCGGAACAAGAATCAGAGAGATGTGTCAAAACATAATTTTTTTGACAAACACACACAGAGAGGAGAGAAAATCGTCTTTTCGGTACAATCGCCACAGTCAGAGAGAAGTGTTAAAATATGCGTGTTTGATAGACACACGCAGAGCAAAAATAAAAGCGTCTTTTGCTACCGAGAGTCAACAGTCTTTTTTTTTAATTGCCGTATTGACAAATTCCAGTAAGAGCCTAAGAAGGTATCCATTGAATTCTGACAGGCAACGGTGGGGAAAATCTACGGGAAAATTTTTTGGACATCTACGTCACGGAACAAGACACCCTGGTATCTTTCAGCCGAGTAGGTTACTAGGCCAGAAGATCCCAGGGTAGTGCCGGATCAATCGTGTTCCGGCTAAAACCTTAACCACCGTTCCAGAGAGGTGGTCTTTCCACTCAATACACAACTAAAATAAAAAAAAAACTAAAAATTTATAAATAACCATACCTAATACTGTAAATCAGAAAATGTTTAGACGTTAGAGCATTAACTAATTAATAATATTAACTATAAATTTTAGATCCCTGGCTCAATTTTTTCCTCTGTCCTCCTGCTCCTTTTTCTTTATCACCACAGAAATCAGACAGTGTACTTCTCTCCATTCTTTCTCTCCTCTCAACATTTTGTTTACAATGTTTCTTTCATCCAGCCCGAAACCCATTCGCAATTTGAAATCTCACATCTCATTTGCCCATCTCTGGCAGTAAAAAATGTGGGTGAGAGTTTTCGGTACCCCACAAACAGTACAGTCTGCGGAGGCAGATTTGCCTATTCTATTTGTGAAGGTGCCAAAACTACCATGTCCGGTCAGAAACTGCATCAGGAAGTAGTCTGGTTTCCTAAACTTACATTCCCACCACGGTCTCAGATCGGGAAAAAGCTCCTTCGTTCACCTTGCCTTTCCACTATCATTTGCCCATTCTCTCTACCACTCTACTATCGTTCTTTCTCTCTCATTCTCATCTATATTTACATCCATCCTCTTCGCATACATCCTCGCTCGCTCTTTACACAACAAAACGATCGGTATTACCGCTCCAATGACATATAGAGCCTCATTTCAAACTGTTCTATATGCACTATAGCATTCGCCTTTGCGAACTCTCCATCAGCTTAGCGTATTTCGCAGTGTTTAGTACACTACACCACACAGGGGCAGCGTTATTTACCACCGACTGGAAAACTCCATTTAGCACATTTCTTTTTATGCTTCCTAGGCCTCCAATGTTTGGCATCAGCCGTATTAACGCCTCCAGATTTCAGTTCGTCTTCTCTACTGTCTTTTGGATGTATACTCCGAACCTTAGACCTTCCGACAAACAGACTCCCATATACTTAATTGATTTTACCGGTGCAACCTCCACACGACGAAGAGAGGATTTTTCCCGAGTCCCTTTGAGAACTAACACCTCAGTTAGAGTCAACAGTCTAGAGCGAGTTTATTTTTCATTTTCTAAGGTATGTCTGTATTTCTTGAGGGTAAGGTGAGAGTGAGAATAGGAATTATTACTAAGGGTTGGATTATGATAATGATTTTTAATATCGAGGTTGAGAATTATAGGAATTGGTATTACTAAGTAAAAGTGAAAAATATAACATCGTTTTAAGTGAGCAAAATTTTAAAGAACCATACTTGTCAAATAAAAACCAAGACGTTATTTCTTTTTCCATTTCCGCGTTCTTTGGCTGCTATGTATGTTCAGTTCTTCTTTACGAGATAGAAGAATCTTGGACACTAACCGAAGCATCGCTTAAACGACTGAAGGCTTTTGAGATGTGCTAAAAAAAAATGTAGCGGATCTTCTGGGTGGATCGTATATCAAACAGTAGAGTCAGGAGAAGACTAGGTGGGGAAAATATATATGGCACATATTTTAATTTCCTTGATTTCATCTTTCAGTACTCTCAAAGGCATAAGGGATACAATCGTGGCTGAACTTCTAATAAAATCCGACGATTAGACGAAATAATCTAGATAGTGGTTTTCACTTTCAAATACTAGACTGTTTAGAGCAGCAGCTAATAAAGTAAAAATAGCCCTGTTAGTATTCAACACTCGTAGTAAATGTGTATCTTGGAAAGAAGATAATGAATCACTGTTGTGATGGGTAGCTCTTTCGGGGCGACAGACTCAGTAAAACACAGGTTGACATAAAAAAATAAATCTATTAATTCAGCATATATACAATAAATAAAATAAAATGAATTCTACGCCGCATATACAATAAATAAAAATGAAGTGAATTCTACGTCTCCGTCTGGGTCCCGCGATGAATGAACTCCCTGGCGAACGTCTATAAAAGAAAAGAAATTAATTATTATTAATAAAGAAATGAACCTGTCCGGGTTGGCTCTGTGCAGACTCACGGTAATGTTCAATACACAATACCGATGGGTTCCGCTCGGTTAAGGACAGAGTACGATCCTTAATACGGAAATCTCTCTGTCCGGGTTGGCTCGCAGGTTCACTACACCGGCGAGTCAGGGAGCCTAGAACGCTAGCTACAAGACTGTCTAATTCCGCAACTCACACGCCTTAAATAGTCGCTACGAATCCCACTTCGTCGTCTCGTTGTAGAAGTGGATGCGCAAATATTGACACTCCCACGGTTAGAACTGTTAAACGATCAGAACATCGTTACACTGTAACTTACTAGATACTGCTCCGGTTAATTTTTCAAAGATTGTCTTTAAAGATGGGTAATTTTTCAATCATATAATTTATTAATATTCGTTTCGTCTAAGTATCAGATATATTAAATTATCTAACATATTTTTGAATGTATTTTACTGTACAATTTGTATTTGCGCCGTATTTTTCTATCCAAAATTGCTGTTAATCGTCCTCGGTTATCAATATTTTAATCCAATTTTCCTATTCGAGTATTCCCAGCGTTCTCTTCCGAGGAAACAGTCACCCCTGGGAATAAAATGTTGTTTATATCTATCATATAACCCACATTTCAATTATGTTCTTGTTTAAACTGTTAAACGTAACACGAAATATACAATTTAAAGTGATTCGTTTTGTGTTCAATTCGGAAAGAATTGCAACCTATTTCTAACGTTCCGACATTCATTGCATTTTAAGGGTTGAAATCCTGGTAACGAAGTAATGCTGAAAAATGGAACCATTCGTTGCTATACGACAGAAACGACTTTATTCTAGTAAAGTGACAAGCTTGTAATGTTATTGCTACCAATATTATTCCTGGAAATGGATGTGGACAATGATATACGATAACAGAAAGTGCAGTTATTGTAACGTGAAAAAGTGAACGTTGATAAATGGGATGTTACAGATATTACCTTTGTTGGTGTTGTATATGATAAAACACTGGACATAAATTAGAATTTTTTGTATGTATTAAAAGCCAGTCTTTTATTTATATTATCGTAAAGAAAGCTGATGTTACAGTTAGTTCTTTATTTATATATTATGTAAATAATCCTATCCGAAAAAATTGGTATATTATTTAATAGTTAGCAAATTAATTTGCAACTGTACGTGCACATGTGCCCGTGCACATTATTAAGGACGTCACTGAATGTGAGTACGTTATAAGCACCTCGAAAATTATACGAGTATCATATACTTGTTAACATCAAGGTAAAAAATTGCAAATAACTATATATTGCTACCCTCCCCCAAAAAACAAAGGGTTAATTTTCGGGTTAATTTAAATCTGCACCGGCATCCCTCTCGTGTAATCCAACCCACCGCAATTAATGTATCCCAATTGTTTTCTCATTTATTCCGATTACCTCACCAAATCTGAATCCCCGCTGCGAGATGATTTATTTCAGCTATTTGCGTTGGAGCTACGCTTGCATCTACAACCGGTAATTTATGCTCTTAAAAAGACATTATCCTGGAAACAAGTCGCTATAACTTTGTCTACAATACGTTGTGTTGGTCTATTATCTTAAATCTATAGCTGGGAAATATTTTTTGTGGAAAATTTTCAAGGAGTAAACTATATTCACTCATATATAATAATACATTAATTACTTCTCCAGTCATCAGAGAAGAGAGTGAGTGGCTTCATATCAAAGACAGGCATGTGTGTCATGCAAGAAAAATTGAAATAAGTTGGTTTTTTTGTACAAAGCTGCTATTATTCTTTTCATAAAATTCTCACTTCCTATAATTTTGGTGAAGGCTTTAAAAGTAACCTTGTGGACATTCTGATATTAGAAATATATGAAATTATTATAAAATTATTATTTGAAAATACAGATGACCGCTTTTGGAACAATAATCGGTAAATATCCATGTTTGATTCAAATGTAATGGTAGGTGTCCGTTTTTGCTGCCAAAAAAAAATATTTGAAAGAGTGTACCCTCGGTTTGGGCCTAACTTAAAATTTATTGCTTATAACATTCATATAGGGAATCAAAGTATTTTAAAAGAAAATTATTTCTTATAAAATATTTAAACTTTAGTAACATTCAAATTGAAATTAACACAAGATCACCATCAAAATCAGCATTATTATTTTCATGCTCACATGAATCGTCACATTCAGCCGATATTTGAGGTCCTGCTTGCATTATGTTTTTGTACCACTACAAAGTACCATTCTCCCTCCAATTTACTCTAAAATGTTTTTCAAGCAATTTTGCTACAGCCTTAACCTTTTCTGCTAGTAGGGTCACACCAATACAAATTTCTTTTGGGTTTATCTGTCCAATAGTGCAGTTGGTCGTACAAATTTTCCTCTCTGCACCAGTGTCAAGGTTGTAAGCCATCTCTCCTTTTACAACGATGTTTCCCAGTTAAGCTTTCCGAAGAACTAGTCGTTGGCAGGTGAAAATTTTGAAATGAAGTTGAGCCGCTGTTTTCATAAAACTGTTCGCTTCTTGTTTCCAGTTCAACGGTACTCAATCCTTTCCAATCAATTTAATCGTACCATATTTCTTAAAAATTTTATGATATTTTTTTTTTGTCACAATTGTGTTGATTTTTTTCAATGTTTTTCTCTATCATCCTAAATACTCTGTCGGCAGGAAGGAATAAGTGTCCTGTTACAGAAAATACTGTTTCAATTTTTCATATACTTGTTGGAGCACAGCTATCCAGGAACTTGCAGCACATAGTTAAAATATTTATATTCTTATTTTGTCCAGCGCAACCATCAGACATCAAAAGAATGGAGTCATATCCTATGAGATCGGCTGATCTCAACTTATTAAATACAATGGAAGCAACCTCGTTAGATAATTTTTTTGCTTTATCTTCCGTCTAGGTATAAATTGAGACTCAATTCATTCATTCAGATTCATTTGACTATCCTTCAACTACTGAAATGTTATAACCGTAAAATTGTTTAAAATTTTACGGTTACGCACTTTGATCAGTTACTTTTGGAAAAACAAGGTTCTTCTGACAATTAAAACACATCCTTGTGGTTTTTTTCGCAGGTATTGAAAAAAGGCTTTCTTGAGTCACAACCTATCTCTAGATACAATTATTTTTTGTTTTTTCGTTTTTTTATTGGATCTGGCGTGTGTTGGATTCAGGATGGAATGTCCTATCCGCACACAGTCCCCTGCAGAGCAGTCGTACTTACAGATACACCCGCAGCTCGCTGCCTACCAGCTTAAGTCAATCCCCTCCTTGGGACTACTCATACGGTAGGTCCTCTTCAGATCGGTGCATCATATAAATATGCCGTCTTCTGTCTCCCTCTCTCCCTTTCTCTCTTCTTCTCTTTCTTATTTTTACTGTAGATCTAATATTTCTTTCTTTCTGACAATCGACTTATTGCCTCCAGTACTGCCTTGTATTCAGTATTTTCTCTTATTGCTACCTGCATTATGGTATCTGCAATTACCTACCTACATTCCTGTCCACTCGAATACACAGTGCTCGGTCGTGTCAGCCACTTCACAGTCTGTGTAATTTTTATTCACAACAGAATCTGGTTCAATACAACATCTGTGCAGCTTTTCCGTGCTATTGCAGATAAAAAAAAGATTGCCATGATGATCGCCAACATTCGTAATGGATAGGCACATCAAGAAGAAGAAGAAAGAAGGCTTGGGCCTGTTTTTTGTATAACTCCATTAACATTTTTAGACGCATTTTTTCTTCTTTCGTTTTTTCCACTTGGATACGATTTTGTAATTCTAGGCAAGTACTACATTTATCGATGCTAGGGTAAGAGAATAAGAGAATCCAATGTTGAAATCTGAGCAAAATATTTTCCTGAAAAATCTTTCCAGTAAGCTTCTCAGATTCTTCACATTTTGGCGATATTCAGGTCTGATGGTAGGTAGACACTTTTTTTGCGTTTTTACCCCCTGCGAGGAAGGTTTTACGGGTAAGCCCGAGGGTAAAAGTGGTAAACTTTTTTGCATCTTTTTGGTGTCCCAAAATTATTATTCCCTGCAAAATTCAGCTTGTTCGTATGATTTTTAGGGGTCACATCTCTGACGACCGTACTAACACTTAATTTCTATATTAGAATTTCACCAATATTTACACAGATTTTATTGATTATACTTAGCAGATTTTACAAAACGCCTCATCTAATGACGCTATCGTATTACTGTAAATAAATTAAGGTAACATCAACAAGAGCTAAAAGGGGCCTAAAAGAGCCCAAGTCGCGAGAAAATTGATATCCCTCCGCTCCCTCCTCGTGTATCCTGCTCGAAAGCAACGTATAAACAAATTACTCAAGTGAAATATGATCTCACTTCAGCTAATGTGTGAACTTGGATGCTGTAGGCGTATTGATCGTTCTAGATACTTGCGCCTCATGAAAATTTAAATTTTTCAACCTCATTTCACATTAATCTATATGCAGTAAATAGATGGGCATGAGCAACGCAGTGACTATATTACATCTAGCCCGAATCTTTAGTTGATTTACAATCGGGGTAGAGCAAAATAAACCAAATAAATTCCAGGATATGTTGGCAGCATAAATACAGACCAATTTAGTAGTACGTAAATAACATCTTTTTCAAAAAAATGGTGATTCGTTTTTAAAATTTATAGGGGAGACCGGGGTTTGTTAACTTATTTTTCCAATAATTAATTTTTACTGATTTTATTTTTTGCATACTGTTAAATTCAAGCATGTCAGCTGGTTTTATACTTTTTTAGGTATTGTACGTACATTTTCAATTTAAATCAACGATTTCTCCGTAAAAAAAACTTTTAAGCAAATTATGACTGCCTTGTCAAATAAGTCAAATAGCCCCTGGTGCGGGTTTAGTTGACTAACGGCCTGGGGTTAGTTGACTTAATTATTTTCTTAGTGAAATCAAAATCCAATCCAAAAATAAATGAAGATTTACTTTTTCACGTTTACTTTGACCATTGAAATTAAGAAAATCTAACAATTAAAAACGAAACAAATCATTGTCTGAATTACAATTGATGCATATAAAAAAGTGATATTATTTTGTTGGTGCATTTAATATGAGACCATCTGCTGCAGCCTCTAGTACTATGTCGATAGGGTTCTTCACATACTAAGCACTCAGCTTCACCCTCAGATTTTGAAAATCTAGAGTCATGATGAGCTGCAGACGTAGATTGAATCGTGCTTTCTTCCCGAAAAAGAAATTTTCGACCGTCTCTAATTTTCGTGTTTTTGATGTTTTTCTTTTGGTTGCATGTTTTACTTTTATGTAAACCTTTCTTTTCTTTCGCATTCTACCTTTCTTCCGTAAGAGCGTCTTTTATTGAAGTAGCGGTTTAAATAGCAATTTGTCTCTTTTTCCGTGATTTTCTCAAATTTTGTCAAAGAACCGGTTTTGGAAACGGCCTTATTTCTGCAGTAGAAATCAATATCGAACTTGCCGGTTCAATTTTTCTTGATGCGACTGTGTTTGCAGACAAATTGTCGTTGAGATCTGGGAAATGTTCTAGAATTTTCGGTGAATTCTCCATGATTTTAGCGTGCTCCACCGTTGAAATATTTTTGTTGTTTTCGGTACCGATTCCTTTTTCATTTGCTAGTGTAAGCCTGTCTGTTACAGAGGATGGCAAGAAGTAACTCTCTGCGAAGATACCCTTATTCAGAGAACATATCCCTATTTTACTAAACCCATCATCCATTATATTGGTTGGTGTAGCTGTTGTAGACAGATTCAATATTACGATGCCATTACCGTTATAGATTAAAAATGCCTTACGTGGATTGTTCACCATCCAGTTACCCATAGCTGAATTGTAGTATTTTTTTAGAGATCCGTAAACACTCCTATCTACAGACTGCAATTTATGCGAGCAGTGCGGAGGAAAAGATAAAATTGTTACTCCGTTTTACTTATACATATTAACGCCTCTACAGAAAGGTAAGATTTAAGGTTGTCGAGTACCAAAAGTATAAGGGCCCCTTAAAAAATCTTGTGTGAAACAGAAAATGCTTGACAAATTTCACAAAATTCGATTCTGATGGATTTTCATCGCCTAGGCTTCCGACAGGTGCATCTGTAATAAAGTGGTCCCTTTAGTTTACCCTCGGGAAAATGGACAACGGAGAAACAGTATTACCACTTGCTTAAACTGCAACAGTGAGGGTCACAAGGGGTCACAAGCCTTTCTGCGGACGTGAGTTTGCCTAATTACTTGAAGCCACGTCGTACCTCTATTCTATCCGACTTCTAAACAGTTGTGATACCCGTCTCGTCAATGTTTCAAATATCTGATGTTTGCAAATTCACACGCTTGCATTAACGCTTCAGATAGATTTACATTTGGAAAAACATACGCCATATAAGAGTTAATAAGAGTTTCCAAATACCTCGATATCAATATTAACTTATTAATCCATTGCAAAATGCCAACTTAGCTCACAAATTTTTAAATTTGAATACATGACGAAGTTTGTCGACAAGTTCCAGGCGTCAACCTGTCGTTCCAAGGGCCATATGATAGATATGCGTTAACTTCGAAAGATACGAATATATCACGTCAAATCATCGTCAATGTATGTTATTTCTCAAAAATATTTAGTGAAATTTGTGACGAACGATTTAATAGATAATAATACCAAAATATTGAGAACCAAAGTAATTACTTACCAAGGATGATTCTAGATTTCTCCTTCTCACCGACACAAAACACAAGCGACCATAAGAGCTATATTGTAAAATGGAAGCGCAAGAGTTCAGATTTTGTGTCTACATTCGACATCTGTTACACATTTGGGGAACTAAAGGCAATTAGTCAACTAACCCCTTTAGTTAACTAGCCTCGATCTCCCCTACTTGTCGAATATCTTTTTTTAATTAAAACAATTTATTAAAATTGTTTGAATCTGTCTTTTTAACCAATTCTATTTCAAAATTTAATATTTAAAAAAGTTTTCTAGAAAATTTCAGATTTTCAAATTGATTGATATTGACTGAAGGAATATATTAATGTTTGTATCACTGAATAGAGAATTGAATAACATTTCAAATGAGCTAGCACACAACCCCTATTCCCATTTAAAATATCATTGGTTGCTTCATTACATCCAGAGGCATTTTAATACACTTTATTATTTCCATATTCATATTCACGTAAAACATTTTTCAAAATAATACCTCTCATGTTGCAATAATTTCTATTAAAAAAATAGCAAAAATTTAATTTTTGTTAGCGTATTAGTGACATTTCTGTACAAACAACTTTACTCGTTCGCATCATACTAACGTAGTTTTAAACATACTCGGAGTAACTTTTTGCCGATGACGTTGTTAATGTTCATTGCCTTTTACAATATTTAACTTCATCAAAATCATTTCCTCTTTTAGCTCCCAACACTCACTTCGTTCAGTTTAATGAACCAGAACATACGTCCAACTCGCTTCGTCATTTTAATGGAATTATAGAAGTTTCCCTAGACTACTCCTCCTGCTTGTACTTACTCGAAATATGAGCAAGGGCTCGGTTCATTTAATCAATTAGGGCAGTGAGCTCACGCTAAGAAGGCCCTTAGGGCTTCCGAGTATATCGTACGGTTGGAAAGTTTTGATGTTGAAATGTGAAGTATGACAGAAAAAGTGTTTACATTTTATTTTATTATATTAAGAAACCAATTAGTAATAGCCACAATATATACAACCACATCCACCGTAAATTTTTTTTATATTATGTATATTGCCAAAATTATTCAATGATCAGTCTAGTGAGTTTTCAATATTCTTCGGTAAATCTACATCTAAAAAATGATCACTGGGAACGCTTTTCGAAAAAAATGGAACATGATTTTTACGATCCGCAAAAGGAAATATGGCGCTTGATAAGAGGTCAAAGAATGGAGGTAAATTAACTAATGGAACCAAAACTCATAGAAAAAGATACGTATATTGACTACAGTGTATAAATGAATGGACACAAAATAGAAAAAAATGAATGGAATAACCACATAAGCAGAATCAAGAAGTATCGGAAGACCGCGCAAAAGATGGAGTGATAACCTTCCATAGAGGTATATTAGTCCTTTCTTGTGTATGAATGCGCCTTTTGTTTGTTCAATTTTTCATTTAATGTCCAGACTTGGGTATAGTTGGTTGTTTATCCAGCAACTGAGGGTACTTTATTTTGTTTATTTGTCCCTTTAGACATTACCATTCGATGGGGTACAAATGAGCGGCTGAACAGACGTTATGGATCCGTTTGATGATAAGCTTTCAAGAGATATACCCGAATTTCGCATTGACTATAACTTTCACCCAGCTATTGACTTTCAAGATTGTATGGAAACTGTAAACTGTTTTGAGTCATTTTTAAGTAGCAGTATTGTTAAAAAACTATGCGAATAGACCGATCAAAGAGCTTTTGAACATTTTAATGATAATCCACACACCGCCATGGAAGTTTTTGCTCTTACTTATAAACCAGTGACAACAAAAGAAATGTATGTATTTATAGCGCTATATTTTCTCAGTGGATTGGCCAAGTGTCAGCAAATGTCAGATTATTGGAGTATATATAATATATGCACTGGTCCTCCAGTTTTTCATAAATTTGTTATGAGCCGCTTTTTGGCAATTCTTTAATTCCTTAGATTTTCACCACCAGAACTTGTCAAAAGTAATGCACCGCTTAGCAGACTAAGCATTTCTGTGGCTGTTATTAGAGATAATTGTCAAAACTTAGTGGACCCAGGACTAGTTTTTCAATACATAAGCAACTTAAGTTGTAGCAGTGCGTCTGAACTTTGGAGATACACCTGGAATGTTTGAAGATATATCGACATGGATATATATGACATATCGCACATTTCAAGAACAGAAAACCATTGTATTTCCAAAAAAATAGTAGTTTATCTTTACCAAAACCTACTGAACAGTAATTGTAAAGTGATTGTAGATAAGTATACATCCCTTCGTCTTTGCGAGTTTCTGTTGACACAAAAGACTTTCCTTACAGGTACTATTTGACCAAATAGGAGCGTTTTAAGAGAATTAACATAATAATAATAGGCAACAATCATGTTTTGTTCGCAAGGATATGCTCCTTCTAGATCGCTACAAGTACAAGAAAGACGTTTATCTGCTTACCAGTAAACATACTGCGCACATACTTCCTCCACACTCCATGTCATCTGCCAAATGGAAAAAGCTCTCGTGTTACCTTAAGCTTTTTGTCTAGTGGCATTTTGTATAAGGGTTGAACATTAATGAACATTAATAAATATTGTAACTAAGAATCTAAATAAAATAATCGGTGCTCTAGCATCAAAACATTTTTTGTAAATTAATTAATTTTGTAAAAATTTGGAAATTTTCCAAAAATATCTTTATTAACTATATTTTTTTGTTTCAGATACCTTAACATAATTAATTATATCGTGAAGAAAGTGGTTTCCAACACCCAAGAGGCACTGGGAGACACATGTGCTCGGCTGGTGAGCCGCCCCGACGTAAGGGGCCATGCCATGCGAGCTAGTTTGCCCCAAGGTAACAAAAGCCATCAAGAATCAAGGTCCCCACATTCATGTACACCAATTATTCCATACTGACGGTAAGTCTTTAGAAATTTTCGTATTTATATCTAATATATAGTTATCTAACCTATTAGTAAATCTTGAATTAAGTTCCAATGATGATATTACAGCACAAAACACGAATTATAGGATCTCTCAAGAGTGATTTGTGTGCAGTTTTTAAAAGGAGAATTATTCTAATTATACGCCAAAAATTTAGTTTTATATTTAAAATCGGGTTTTTTGTTTCATGTACCATTTATCTTACAGCGTTACAGAGCTTTTTGCATTGCTTTTTTTTTCAAAAAGTTATAGTTTGCTAAAGACTGTTTCTCTCTTTTTGTAGAGCATTGTATATTGTACAATCCTACAAAGTTTGTTTGGTGAAGTAGTATTTCGTCTAGATAAGCTAAATTTTAAAGAAAAACTGTAGTAAAATAAAAAATTAATGAATAGTTGTTATAAGAGCTAAAATCAAAGACCGATATCTTTGCAACGGCTAGTACACCACTTCTCAACCCTTTCTTTCTGATTCTGCACCAAAACCTTAATATTAATGGTTTTAGCGACCTTTCTTGTCCTAAAGCTAGTGGACTGAGGATTTGCCGCAAAATGATTAATGACATTTTCTAAAGACCTCGTGTTCCTGCTGAAGTGCTTTATGTTTTAAGATCCGCCGCGGCATTAGATGTGACACCGAAAAAATGGCCGGTTTGACAGAAAAAGACCCCTGGAGTATACTTGTTGAAACGGACAGAGGAAATAAAATATGAAATAAATTTAGAAAGATATGATAAATGGTTCGTGTATTTCTAAACTACGACACAAATAAATAATACTCGGGATCGGATTTCTACACGAAAAAAAAAATGATAAATGATTTCTAAGCTGTTTTCACACATTTATTAACAACATGCAGTTCGTCCTATAAAATAGATCTCTAGTTTTATGTTAAAATTGGTAAATTTATGGGATTCCATCCAACAAAACAAGCCAGATATAGATTCGACAAAATGAAAACGGTATTGTGTAACAGTAACGTTATGATGGTCATCAATAGAGCTGTTAAGACGCTACGTGTTGCTTCTATCTGTGGAATGAAAGCATGGACATAAAAAGAGTAATTACAGACATATTGGAAGCCTTTCTGTTATCTGCTTACAAATAATATTAATAATAAGCCATATCTAGCATTTGTTGTACATACAAGGTAAACTTTATGGTTTTTTTAAATAATATTTCAATGCGGTTTGAAGGGAAAAAGAAGTCGGTCCCGGACAAAAACTTCTTATTTGAATTATTTAAGTACGTTTAAAGCAGCGCCATCAACAATTCAGACAGCCACGACGTTATACGATAAAAAATAATAAGGTTATTAATAATAATTGCGTAGGTTGTAAGTGTAGGGTTGCTAATTTACGTGATACAACGCGAAAACCCCTTGCATCCTCTTTTCTAAGATGGGGGACAGAGATCACAAACTTAAACTTAAGCTTCTTTTTCTTGTAGTTCCTTGTCCTATCGTAGGTTGGCTATCATCACAGCTATCCGTTTTTTATTGGCGGCTGTTTTATTGTCCAGCTTTCCATTCCATACAACGAAGTCGAGAACACGTAGCATCTTAGGCTCTTATCCTCAGCTCCAGAGGAAGGTCTCGATTAACATTGTTTTTATTTTTATAAATGCTTGTCTTGCAATTTCAATGCGTGTCCTTATTTCTCTACCTTGGTCATTGTTTTTATTTACCCAGGTTCCCAGATATTTGTAGTTATTTACCCTTTCCACTTGTTTTCTCTCGATATCTAGCCTTCCTACTGTATGTTGCTTAGAAAAAATCATGCACTGGATTCTCTTAACGTTAATTTGTAGTTTATATTTTATACTGACTTGATGTAATCTATATACCAAGCGTTGTAGTGCTTCTAGACCGTATGCAAAAACATCAGTCTCGTCTGCGAATCTTATGTTGGTCAAGATTTTTCCGTTTAATGATATACCCTCTTGTTGCGTGCAGGGTTGCATGCTGTCCCCAATGGGGACAGCATGCAACTCTGTCTAACACCTATTTTAATCTGTATCGACATTTTCGATTCTAAAGTTTGCTTTTTGATTCCAGTACAGATTGATAATAACCCCTATTACCTTGACTATCCACATTCTTTTCTTTTAACAGTTTTACGAGTTTCTGATGTCGTACTCCATCAAAAGCCTTTTGATAATCTATAAAGCAGACATAGAGGTCCTGGTTCATATCTAGTCGTCTTCGCGCGAGAACGTTAAAAGCGAACAGAGCCTCTCTCGTTCCTAGTCCTCTTCTGAACCAAACTAAGTGTCATCTATATCTTCTTCTATTTTTTTGTATAGTCTTATTTGTATAGTATTATTTTGAGAAATATCTTAAGTGTGTGGCTTATTAAGGAAATTGTTCTGCACTGGGAGCATTCTGTCCCATGTACTGACTTTGGTACTGTTAAAACGTGGACAGCAACCAATCTTCGGGTATTACTCCTGTTGTATATACTTTGTTGAACAGATCTAAAAGTATATGCAGTGTTTCTTCGTCAATGCATTTAATTAGCTCAGTGGGCATCTGATCTGGGTCTACTGAATTTGTGGTCTTTGCATTTCTAATTGCCTGTTCTAATTCGCACATTATTATTTTCGGTCCTGTTGGTTCCCGTGGTTCTTCTTGTATCATTCTATCATCGTCGACTAGTTTCATTATGTATTCTTGCTAAAATCTTAGTTTATCTTTGATGTCTGGAATGAGTTTACCATTATTATCTTTGAGTATCCCATAATGTACTCGTTTTTTGGTATTTGTTAGTTCTTTTATTTTTTTATGCATATTAAAGCTGTCGTATTTTCTATCGGCAACTTAAGGTTAAGCTTATACTAATGCCGTCCTGTAAAAAATGCAACCTATAATGGTTCTTGTGAATGGACTACATGGATTTGGTTTAATAACGACTTTAGAGGCCCTATATTCTCTCAGAGATATATTTCCTCCCGGATTTTTGTCTTCGATTTACATGATCAATAGTATAATAATAGTCACTTTCTAGAAAAGCCATGACAATATTGTACTAGGGATATCCGTGTGAGATCTTTAATGTATTGCTTTTCCCATGCCTTCTACAACCTTATGCCGTAACCAAACTGGCATAGAAATAATTATCTATAAAAATTATAAAAATCAATATATTTAAGTGTTTTGCTTATGTGCTAATTTTATGGTGTAAGCCATCTCTCGTCTTGTAATTTACATAGTTAAGTACGACTTTTAAATAATAAAAATTGATAAAATCTTTCCTTATTTTGCCCTTGTGTACAATTTTTATTTTTATCCAAACATTATATTTTAATATTATAAAAGGGAACTATTTCTGACGGTGATATATTGTTTACAGGCATGTCAAATGCTATATTTTTACTTTCTTAGCTGCACGGAAGTGCATAAATTGATTACTTTTACTACTGAATTATTTATTCAACTCAATAAAAACTGCTCGATACATGCTTTTTCACGTTCTATGAACAGGTTTATGGTAATTTCATTATTAACTAAAGAAAGTACGTGAAATGCGATAAAATTGTTACAAAACTAGTTTGGTATATGGATTTTTATTAAAATTTAATTTCAAAGTCTACGAATGCAAAAATATCACAATTAATTAGTATTTGAAGATAAAATTGTAGATAGAAGTGGCCAAGATAGAAGAAAAATATCCTTTCTAAAGAATTTAAGTTCATATAGATCTAGAACAATAAATGCAGCAAATACAATTTTTAAAGTAGTTTTTTTAATGCATATTTACAATCTACTAATAAACAGTACATAGATGTATTTGAGATGTACTGCTGGAGACGAATGCTGAGAATACCATGGGTGGCCCGAAGAACAAATGAATCCATACTGAATCAGCTAAACATAAAGAAAAGACTAAGAACACAAATATCAGAACAAATAATAAGCTATTTTGGACATGTGCTTCGAAGAAATGGTCTTGAAAAACTTACCGTCCAGGGAAAAGTAGAAGGCAAAAGAAATAGAGGTAGATCTCCCACACGATACACGGACCATATTGTTGCTACCATTGGCGCTCCATTGTCAGAATGTGCTAGAATGGCAGAAGATAGAAAAACGTGGAGGAACATTGGGAAATTTAGCTAATAGCTTCATGATATCACGATACCTGCATCAGGTTAACGACTAAGAAGAAGAAGAATAAACAGTACATTGAGTAATTAGTAAATTTGATGACAATATTTTCTTGATTTGGGCACCGTTCAGCGACAGTTCTCCATATTTACCTATGTAACCAGGTCTCCTGGTCAAGTCCTCTTCAGTCTTCGTTCCTCCATTGGTGGATAATTCACTAATAATTTGGCTGTGATGCGTTGAATTAAGAATTTTGTCCTAGTTGGCGGGGAGTTATATGACATCTTTTACGGTTGGTGCTCCTAGATCATTGTGAATAGTTGCATTGCTCACATACCAAGGGGCGTTAGTTATCGCAGTGTTTTTAATTGAAAGGTCTGCAAATTTTTTGTGTTTGAAGGCTTTTACAGCCCCAGAGTTCTACGCCGTAAGTCGATATTGGTTTTAGTATGACTTTGTAAAGCAGTATTTTGTTCTCCAATCCCAGCTGTGACTTTCTGCTAAGTTACCAATTCATTTGCTTTAATTTTATATTAAGCTGAGTTTTTTGGCGTTAATGTGTTGCTTTCCAGCTTTCGTTTCAAATGCAACCCAAGATATTTCACAACGTCTCTAGCAGGAATGGGGGAATTGTTTAGACTAACTTGTTGGCAAACGCGTCTTCTTATTATTAATGTGATTTGGGCAGTTTTTTTGTTATTGATTTTGTTTTTGATGATTTTAACTTATCAACCTTACTTTGCAAAGTGTTATTTTGCAAAATATTTAGAAATATAGACCAACTTTTAGATTTGGCAGTTCACAACTTTTGAATTAAAGATACTATAAAACAATAACGTTTATATTATTTTATTTTTACTAGACTATTTAGTAAATATTCTGTACCTACGGCAATGTCCACAAATATTCAAATATTTCCTGGACTAAATTTTACTATGAAACATAACTAAAACATTGTGTGTCCCATACCTCGTAAAAAAATCAAAACAGTTATGTTTTCATTGTGGATAAGATAATTTATAATTAAAATGAATAGTTGTAACGCCTTTAAGCCTATATACAATCAACGATATAACCATTAAATACGACATACATTACAAAACCAATTTCCTCTAACAATATCTCACAAATTGACACTTGAATACAAAGATAAACATGCAACTTTTGTTACCTTTAATATAAGCTTTAATTTTCCATTTTGTCAACCAATTCTCTAATGCATGCAAGTAATTTTGCTGCTTTTCAGATGCTATATCTGGATTTTTGTTTGAAACTAAAACGGCTATATCATTGGCAAAAGTCGCCACTGTAACGTCATCTGTAATAGGTATATCAGCAGCAAAGATTAGGTACAGGAAGGAACCGAGGACACATCCCGGAGGAACTCCGGATTGGATTGAGTGATAGGTTGAGAAATCATTATTGATTTTGACTTGGAACGAACGTTCGTTAATATAGGACTTTAGGAGAAGGTAAATAACGCTAGGCAGTAATGATTTTAATTTATATAGCAAACCGTTGTGCAAGACTTTATCAAAAGCCAGCTAAATACATAGTCTTTTCTTCCAAACTTTTCCTGATTTTATATACTATTCTATGACACTGTTGGATTGTTGAATATTTTTGACGGAAACCAAATTAATGTTCGGGTATTGTGTTTTCGAGTGGTACAGTTTCGCTTATTTTATTTATCAGGAGTCTTTCAAATATCTTGCACATCAAGGGTAATAAGCGTATCGGACGATAGAAAGAAGGTTCTGTAGGCAATTTACCTGGTTTTCCAATTATTATAATGTGTGCATATTTCCACTGGATTGGAAAATGCAGAAATTGCTTTACTGCAGCATTCTATTGTAGATAACAGTAAGCATGAGAACTGCTTTCCAGGATCTGTTTTAGGATTCTCCCATCAATTAAATCGTATCTTGGGGCATTGTGAGAGTTGGTACTTATTGTTATTTTGCGAACCTCAAATGGAGAGAATGCTTTTATTGAAGGTGATAGTTGGCAGGGTGCATCTAGATATTCGCTAACTACATATATATCATCATTTATGTTTTGACCTAAATTTGAAGTAAATTATATTTTTTAAATATTCTGCAAATACATTAGATTTTTCATTGTCAGTCTACGCCCTAATAGTAGATTTACAAGAAATGAAACAACTATGATAAAACCTGCTGGAAATAAGCCACTATTTTCAATAGTGAGTGACAAAAGAGATCATTTAATAAACAAATAATATAAAAATCTTGTCGTCCAGTTCAAATCGAGTTAAGAGAAAATATATATTATATATAATAATAATAGTAATGGATAAATAATGGAATAAAACGGATATAGAGAGTCTTCAACGGAAAGAAAGAACACTTCTCACAAGTGCGCAAAAACACCATCCACGCAGTGCAGTAGAGAGAACAACATTACCGCGATATCAATGGGGAAGAGGACTTATGGACATAGGTGAGCAATTGGATAAATAGATTGCTAATTTAAGAACTTATCTTCAGGTGCATGCTGAGACATCTACCTTACATCGAGCAATTTGTGCAGTAGATGATACAACGCCGCTTAAACTGAGGGAACAAGAAATGCGCATAAACCATCTGACTAAGCAAGAAAAAATGCGCACCTGGATGAGTAAACCTCTGCATGGGCGACATCTCAATGAGATCAGACAAGAATATGTCGACAATACAGCGTCGAACTATTGGTTGACATCAGGAAAGATGTTTCCCAAGACTGAGGGTTTCCTACTTGCCATTCAGGATCAGATTATTCCAACAAAAAATCACCTGAAATATATTGTTAAAGATCCCCAAGTCCAAAATGACAAATGCCGATATGGATGCCAAGCCCAAGAAACCATCCAACATCTTATCGGTGGCTGCCAGGCATTTGTCGGTACTGATTATAAAAAACGCCATGACTCAGTAGGAAAGATTATGTACCAAGAACTAGCTGAAAAACGGGGACTTCTCCAAACCGACCATCTTCCTTATTATTATTACGTCCCTGACAGAATGCTTCAAAATGATAACTACAAGCTATACTGGGACCGCACTGTGCTTACAGACTAACCAGACGCTTATAGACCGTATCTCATACTAGTTAATACACTTACTAGGCAAAAAACACTTATTGTTTTATAATGTATATAATATATAAATATCCTTAAAAATAGAATTATTAAGGCAAAGGCTATAGCGGGATAAAATGGTTAAAAGTGCCCCCGCATCGATTAGAACCACGACTTGTGCTTTCAATAGAGCATATAAAAACATGACTTCATACAAATGTTTTGAAAGAAACTTTTTTCGACATTATTTTTTATAACGCAATTTTGCTTTCAAAAATCTGAAAAAATTCATGAAGATGTATCTTTCGAATACAAATTAGCCTGATTTTTTTCAAATTTTTATATTGAAAATTGAGCTCAGGACAAATCATTGAAATTTTTAATAATTTCTTAGGTTATGTTACTAATGTTTGGCTAACTTTTAAATAGTAATTTTTTATGTACTTTTTTTCGTACGTTGAAATGGCCATCGCAGAATTTTCAATTTCTGAGCGGAAAGTATCGAGAAATAAAAAAAAAATTGGTTTTTTACTCATTTATTTGCACATAACCTCAAAACTCGGGTAATTCAACATTTTTCAACATTTTTTCTTCTACATTATCAAAATATATTGTAAAAGTCCCTATTTACGTCTTTCATAAAGATAAAATTCAAAAATACCACGTTTTTTTATCAAATAGTTAGATGTATGCTTTTCCATCTATTTTCTTATGGGCTATGAATCATCATATGTTTATATGCTTTATTGAAAGCACAAGTCACGGTGCTGATCGGTGCGTGGACACTTTTGACCATCTTATCCCGCTATAGCCTTTTGAGCAAGTCCAGAAATGGTTGTATACAACATAACATAATCTAGGATTGGACGATAAGGAAATTTTAATCTTTCTATTATTATTATTACTTCATCTTTTTCTAGTATCAAACTACTGCTTTAGCTGATGACTTAAATAGGAAAAAAGCTCTTTATTGTATAAATTTTTAGATTTTAATAAACAGAACGATAGGTTAATAAACCTCTCTTGAATATTTTTGTATAAATGCCTGCATTAAACAGTCGATCAAACGTTATCTCGAGTGGTTTTCACTGAAGTAGACCAATTTTTAAAAGGTAGTATTAATTGTGTAAATATGTCGAATAGACATGGAAAACAAAACACGGTTTTAACGTGGAAACGAAAGTGTAAAGTGTTTTTTTGTGACTGTTGTTTTGCAAAAAAGTTTTGGAGATGTCATAAACCTGCTCAAAGGCAGACTGATAACAAGGGGATCAAAGGTAACGATTGTTATTGTTTTTAAAATGTATATACAGATAATTTTAACCTCAAAAATAGCATAATATTCCAAGCGGGATCAATCGACAAGCATCCCATAATGGAAATTTTCCATAGGAGCATATTTTTTTGCTGGAATCACTTTAAGATATACCGTATATCAATATTCACGATATGCACCAATCCCAAATATTGTGTTTATTTTTTTATTTAACAAAATCCGAAAAAATAATTGAAAAATTTCGCATTTTTTAGGTGCTGAAGATTTACTTTATTCTAATTCATATATTTATTTTATTATATAATTTTTTGTTTAATTCAAGGTAAATTATATATTGATTATTATGTTTCACTGCAATAAACATTCAATAATAGTCACCACGTATATTAAAAGAAATTTTACGTTATTGTGTCATTGCAACAAATTTATTTCAATTGTTTTAATTATTATAATACATTAGAAATAGTTAGAAACATCTTTTTTCCGAATAAATTGTAATAGTAATATATTATTAACATCCACAAGGAAACTAAGTTCCTGTAGTTGGCTGTATACCATATATTAAAATTTTTTTAATAAAATCCTTTATAAAAAGGTATATAAAAACCCAGTCGGGCTATGTTAAATAGACAAAACGTTTTCGGAATAAATATTCCATCATCAGTGTCAGGTTAATACATGAATGTAGCCACTAAATATGGGGGTAAAAACCCTTTAAAAATTACTAATTGAAATTTAGTTTACATTATGTCTTGTATAAAATTAAGATGGTAAAGTTACCGTTGGATTGGTAACATGGCGACATATGACTCTACATTAAGTTACAAGTCCTGAGACCGTATGTCTACGAGGACTTTATGAAAGCAACTGACTTGAGTTGGGGACGAAAATATGAAATTTTGAGATTCATAATACAGGGAAAAATTCAAGGAAGAAGATCTGTTGGCAGAAGGCAGAACTTATGGTTGAAGAATCTACGTGATTGGTATCAATTCAGATCGATTGATTTGTTTAGAGCAGCAAGTTCAAAAATAAAAATAGCCATGATGATTGCCAATATCCGTAGAGAGACGGCACTCTAACAAGAAGACCTTTATATAACTGTAAATCTGGTTCTACTTTCTTGTCCCATCCCTGCTGAATATAATGAAAAACCTTACTAAGAATAGGATCATTTGGAGTAAAACTTCTATAAAAATACTGTTTACGGTAGATATATTTTCATCTGACTCAGTAGGTTCATTTAAACTTACCGGAATTGGAAACCTAAATGGAGAATCAGCACTGGCCTTATGATGTAAGGTTCGATATTGAACAGTATACTTGTAATTATATAAAATCAATGCCCATCTAGTCCTTCTGGCAACATAAATGTTACCTACAGCCTTATTAGGGTGAAATAGAGAAACTAATGGCTTATGATTAGACACTAATGTAAATGTGTTTCCATTTAAATGTAAATCAAATTTATTGACTGCCCAGATAATAGATAATGCCTCTTCATCTATCTGAGAATATTTCTGTTTAGTCTCTTTTAAAGTTCTACTAGCAAAAGCTATTGGTTTCTCTACAAATTTATTATTATTACCGTTGCTAGGAAATTTATGAGCTTAACACGCCCGTAGACCAATTTTAGAAGCATCACAACTTAAACCCAATGGCAATTTAGAGTTATAATGTACTATTACCTCATCTGAAGCTATACACTTTTAAGCTCATTTAAAAACTTTGGTATGTGAATCATTCCATACCCAAGAAACATTCTTTTTAATAACTGGTACAATACAACTGGTAATTTATCGGCTGCGTTAAACATGAATTGAATAGAAGTTAATTGTACCAAGAAAACTTCTAATTTGTTTTAAGTCTTTTGGCGGTGGTGCTTCGAAAACTGTCCTAATATGCTCAGGTGTTTTACTTCCTCCACCTTATCTATGATATATCCACAATATTCCAGCTTACTGGGCATAAATATGGATTTTTCTTTATTTACTATAATGTTAAGTTCGCTTAATATTATTAAAACAGCTTCTAACCTATCACTACCAAGAATGAGTGGATGGCAGAAGAAATATTAGAGATGATGGAACAACGCAGACAGTGTAAGATTAGGCAGGACTAAGTAGGGTACCAAAATATACACAGTCAAATTCGTAAAGAAATTATAGCGGAGAAGGAGATCTGGATGACTACACTTTGCACCGAGGCTGAAAACCTATATAAACTCGGCGACAGCATCAATCTTCACAAGAAAATTAAGGAAATTGCTTGTATCTTTAAGAAAAAACAAGTCACTGGTATACATAATGACCAAAATGAACTAATAACGGACCCTAGCGATATACTTAATACTTGGAAATTGTACACAGCCAATTTGTTCAATGATGACAGAACACAAAAACCACCACAACTTTGGTGAGACCATTTGTATGGCCCAAGTATTTTGAAAGCTGATATTGTACACTATCAAACTATTAAAAAGTAACAAAACCCCAGTACGCAGAAACAATCAAGTTACGTAATGAAGAAAACCTAGACATTATTGTCAAGCTCTTTAATGACATTTACGATACGGGCCAGATTCCAAAAGATTGGCTTCGCTCTACATTTATCGCCCTACCAAAAACACCACGTGCGAACTTCTGCAAGGACCACCGAGTAATAAGCCTAATGAGTCACTTTTTAAAACTTTTCCTGAGAATACTGCATACTAGATTGTTTAAGAAATGTGAAGAGGTCAGTGGATGGAGTCAGTTTGGTTTCAAAAATGGACTTGGCACGAGAGAAGCGATCTTTAGTATGCAAACATTAATACAGAATTGTTTAGATCAAAGAAAGGATGTTTTTGTCTGTTTCATCGATTATAAAAAAGCATTCGATAATGTAAAACACGAATTGATGATAAAATACCTACAAGAGTTGGGATTGGACGACAAGGATATAAGAATTATCGCCAATCTGTATTGGAACCAGACAGCAACAGTACGTCTTCAAAATTTCAACAAAACAGAAGATTTCTCCATTAACAAAGGAGTAAGGCAAGGTTGTATACTGTCTCCAATGCTGTTCAATTTATACGTAGAAAAAGCCTTTGCAGAAGCAGTGGCAGACTCTAATAAGGGTATTAAAGTTAACGGCATATTTATTAATAACATCAGGTATGCCGATGAAACAGCCATAGTGGTAGATAACATAGAAGATCTTCAATGCCTTTTAAATGATCTAACTCTTGCAAGTGAAGCTCGGGGTTTGAAAATAAATATCAAGAAGACAAAAACAATGATTATAAGTAGAAATGATTACCCCAACGCAAAGATATATGTCTCTGGAGAAGAAATCGAACAGGTCAAGCAATTTAAATACTTGGGTTGTTTACTGAACGAGAGTTGGGACCCCGAGAATGAAATAAAGAGCAGAGTTGAACAAGCCAGCAATGCTTTTTTGTGGCTTCGTAAGTTTCTGACTGATCGCAAATTGGACTTCAACCTCCGATACAAGATGCTTAAGTGTTACGTGTGGCCTGTTCTCTTGTACGGAATGGAAGCATGAACGTTAAAGGCCAGTTCCATTGATAAACTTGAAGTGTTTGAAATGTGGTGCCTGCGTCGAATGCTTAGAATATCATGGACGGACAGGGTCAGAAATGAGGAAGTACTTAGAAGAGCGGGTTTACAGGATAGGGAACTTTTTATTTATGTAAAAAAGTAAGAAGACTGCATACTTGGGACACATATTACGAGGAGAAAGATATACTTTTCAGCAACTGATACTCGAAGGGTAGATAGATAGAGGGTAGGAGAGGTCTGGGACGTAAAAAAATTTCATGGCTGCGCAATATTCGACAATGGACAGAAATCCACAGCTACGAAATGCTTCGTAATGCTGCTAAAAACAGAATTATTTAATCCTGACTATTTAATATCTCACCTGACAACTGACAAGACGATGTACGGTGGACGCCTACGCAGAAATGCACGGCACCTTAAGAAGAAGAAGAAGCTTCTAACGTTTTTAAATGACTCTTTTTATACTCGTTTGCGATCAGAAGTGGGTAAAGATAACAATAGTTATTTGATATATCTTAAAAATAAATATCCACAAACCTTTGCCAATCTAGAGGTCCGGAGAAGTACCAAACATCATAAATGTTGGACGGTAAAAACCCCAATGTGTCGTTAAAATCATAATTTTCTGAGACTGCGCATCCATTCTTTAATTCATATAATATATATATATATATATATATATATATATATATATATATATATATATATATATATATATATATATATATATATATATATATATATATATATATATATATATATATATATATATATATATATATATATATATATATATATATATATATATATATGCCTTTCTAATGTCAATTTTAGAAAATACCGACATAGGCTTACCCTCATTATTTATTTTGGCAAAAATATCCTCAATTACAGGAAGCGGATGACTCGATATCTCTAGATATGGGTTTATGGTAATTTTATAGTCCCCACAAATTCTTAAATGTTTATTTTTAACATTGGGTACTATAGGAGTAGCCCAGTTCCTCATTTGTAACCTTTATCATTTTACTCTATGTTACTAACTTATCTATTTCCTGTTTTACTAAACTCTCAATGGCATATGGAATCCTCCTTGGCTTGCACATTTTAGGAACAACATCAGGCTTTTATTTCATCAAGTGTATTCGAGAATTCGAGAATAATTTTTTATATTTATTAAGCAATAACTGTAAATTATTTTCAAATTGATTGTTAACCTCTAAAGCGTCAATATTTCTCTCATTTGCCTGTAAGTGAGTTTTTTTCAGGAAGTCACTACATGTATCCTTCTCAATGTGTTTTGGGTATATTAGTTCCTTTCTTCTTCTTTATATTTCCTTTTTGCAGACCATAAAAATTTGTATTTCCTTCTCTATAGTGTATGTGTCTTATAATTTTTTGTGTAGAAGACTTATAAGTTAGGTTAAAAAACTATTAAATAAAAATATTTTAAAACAATAATATATTACTGTGGCTACGATATCTGCAAAGATATGATCTAAACATTAAAATTACATTAATGTACTCAAATTTTTAGACATGAAGTTGTACAAACCGTACTAAAAACCAGAAAGAAACGAGTGTCGGTTTCACCCAGTATCTTTCGCAGGAAATCGATACGTCACGAATTAGACCAGAAGGGTTTTGAAGTAGGGCTTAGTTCGGAATCAGATGTGACTGTTTTTCTCGATACCTACAAAGCGGAAGGACGTCCCGATATTTTTGCGAAGTCTGAAGCGAACACAAACCTTTTATCGGTTTAGACACTTTTTGTCGAAGGTAGAAACCCTTATTGATAAAATAAAAAAAAGGCTTATAACCTATCGGTCAGGAAAAGGAAAATCGGAAAAATAAAATATCGTGGGTCGACGTCAATCGTTTTTTAATAAATAAACATCGGGATTATTTTAAAGCTGTACTTTAATAATTTTTTACTATTTTAAATTATATTTATAGAAACAATCATAAATAGATTTATGAAAACTGTTGAATGTTGTGCTATAAGCTCCTTAAATCGAACTAGAGACGAATGGAAAAAAGCTTTCTGTCACTTATTAATTATTTTAAGAAACAGAGATATTCCAATAGAGGAGGGACTCGTAATACGGGATGATTATCTATACTATAAAAATGAATCGCAAATGCAATGTGTTGGTAAACGCATAGCTCAACAACGCATGGACCAATCTTAACAATTCTTTTTTTAAAATGTTCCTAAGTCTAAGGATGGTTTTTACGGCAAGAAAAATTCGAATAATTTCCGGGAAAACCCTAAAACATCCCTTTTCTTTTTTGCATACAAATATTTTCTAACTAAATGTAGAGTCAATTTGAATTTTATTGCTATTCAATAAAGCTGCTATTAAATTACTAGCGGACCCGACCGCCTTCGTTCTGTCAAATAGATTTGGAATGTGGCAGTTATTTTTCTTTAATTCTCCTGAACAGAATCGTCACCATGATGATAGGGTGGTGTGTGAGGGTCAGCTCGGGTGACCTAAGTATCTTCGCTTCCACGAATTTTGGCCACCCTTTTGGACCCACTAAAAACCCCGACTGGGATGTTTGCCAGGGGGCTTCAAACTATGCGGGGAACTTAAGGTTCAAATCTGATTGAAAAATAATCTAAAGGGATAGTGGGAACCTAAAGGTGACAACTATTTATAAAGTGGGTGCTTCAATAACAAAACATAGAGATAATTAATTATTTAATATTATTATTTTTATTATTAACATAGGGTTAATAGACGATGTAGTAAAGAATATTGAAATAAAACGTTTATAAGTATTTTCAGTAATCGCTTTATTGTAAATCAAGTGAATCATAATTATTAACAAAAATCTGTTTTATTTTTATTATAGTGCTTTATGATATACAATGTTTTTTGTTTGATTACCTGGTGAATATACAAACAAATCTGATGGTTTTTCAATACGGGAACAGGTAAGATCTACGGAGTAATCATAACCCATTTGGTGGTGCAATGATTTTATTAGCAGGAGATTATCGTTAAACATTGCCAGTGATTCCACGATCAACGCCAGCTGATGAACTCAATGCATGTTTAAAGTCCTCCAATTTGTGGAAGCATATCAAGGTATTACACTTAAGCAAGAATATGCGTGTTGAGTTGCAACATGACCAATCTGGACAAATATTCTCTAAACAACTCATTGACATTGGTAATGGCAAATTTCCTATAGACACCTTGACTGGTTGCATTAATTTTCCACAAAGTTTTTGTCAGTTAACTCGATCAAAAGATGAACTTATTCAAAAGTTTCCAAATGTTGCTCAAAATTACAGAAACCATGATTGGTCGAGCGAACGGGCTATATTGGCTGCTAAAAACATAGATGTAAATGAATTAAATTTCAAAATTCAAAAACAAAAAACCGGCGAATTGAGGATATACAAATCAGTTGATTCGGCTACTAACCAGGATGATGTCGTTAACTATCCGCCTGCATTTTTAAACTCGCTGTATTTACCATGATTGCCACCGTACAATCTTCAATTAAAGGTTGGATCGGTAGTTATAATGTTGAGAAATATACCAACCGCATCTTTGCAACGACACACGGTTAGCGATAAAAAAAATATTGAACAACATGATAGAAGCAACTATACTGAAAGGAAAGTATAAAGGAGAAGACGTTTTGATACCACGCATCCCAATGATTCCGACTGATGTACCATTTGAATTTAAACGACTACAGCTATGACCATAAATAAGTCTCAGGGGCAATCTACTGCTTTTCCTATTACCATAAGTAAGTCACATGGTAAATTGTATATTGCCTGTTCCCGTGTTGGAAAACCATCAGATTTGTTTGTATATTCACCAGGTAATCAAACAAAAAACATTGTATATCATAAAGCACTATAATAAAAATAAAACAGATTTTTGTTAATAATTATGATTCACTTGATTTACAATAAAGCGATTACTGAAAATACTTAAATACGTCTTATTTCATTATTCTTTATTACATCCGTTATTAACCCTACGTTAATAATAATAATAATAAATAATTAATTATCTCTATGTTTTGTCATTAAAGCACCCACTTTATAAATATTTGTCGCCTTTAGGTTCCCACTATCCCTTTAGATTATTTTTCAATCAGGTTTGAACCTTAAGTTCCCGTCTTAGTTTGAAGCCCTCTGGCAGATATCCCAGTCCAGGTTTTTAGTGGGTCCAAAAGGGTGGCCAAAGTTCTGGAAGCGAAGATACTTAGGCCACCCGAACTGACCCTCACACTCGGCCCTAACATCATGGTGACGGTTCTGTTTAGGAGAATTAAATAAATAAACTGCCATATTCCAAATCTATTTGACAGAACGAAGTCTGTCGGGTCTGCTAGTAATACATAAGTGGGTCATAAGTGGGTCAATCTAAAACAGGAGTATATGACATGTCAAAAATAGCTATATCACTAGATATGGCAATTTTTTGAAGCGAAACTTCTATACTGACATTGTATTACTTTTTTTCTATAGTAACTTGCTGAGCAGATCGTCACGGAACTATCGCCACGAGAAGTTGTCACGGGTAGCGTCACGAAATAGTGGTTCTTCACATCGATTGTCTTCACATTCATTTCTAGTCAGCATACATTTATTTTAAGTAGGTTAAACAAATAATAAAGTTACTTTTAACGCATTTATCTTTAATATCGGTTACAAGAAGTACGTGTTTTAACAAGGTGATACAAATTTGTATGGTTGCCGTTATCTCTCCATGAAATAGAATAGAGGAAGTTTGTTTTAGTTGGCTGTACTTTTCTGTTTAGTGATCTACTCTCAAAGCTACATTTTGATCGTCAATGTAGCCAATAATAAATTCTATTCATTTTTTGGGGGGCTTTTATTAGATATAGCCGAAGCTCGCGCATTAGTGTCGAGTTTTTTTCGTTTCCATGGCTATTGTTTGGATATCTGTGGTCAGTGAGAGATCGAGTTTTTAGAGACCTATATCTACTAGTATTTCTAATAGGACTATGTAACAGGCTTTTGGATGTCGATCAAGGTAGCTTACGGACCTCATTCTTTAATTCTTCTTTCCTTTCTTGGAATCGGCTTCTGCAGTTGTTTTGAAAATGTTCCGTTCTTCCGCAATTAAGACATCTTCTGTTTCATTTCGAGTTTTTAAAATTTACAGTTGTCATTACGTTATTATAAACGTCGTGTAATATTGTTGATGTTTAAATTAAGTTTTTTAAAGAATTGTAACAATATACTTTTTGTTAATTAGAAGAAAGTCTGTGTCTTAGTTTTGGTGAGGCTATTAGGACTGATCCAAGTCGATTTCTTGCTAGATTTTTTCTTATACAACGTATTCATCATTAACAGTCCCTCGTTTGCACAAAGTTTGCTAGGATACCATTTTTCATTCCTATTATCTAGAGTATACTTCCCTTACACAACTATCTTCATTGTCTGTTTTTTGCATTGATGTCACCTCCTAATATTAACTAGTCTTTTGTTATTTAGAATTCCTGCAATTCTGAGGTTCTGTTAGCCCTTACAGCCAGTTTTGAATATGAGACATAGTTTTTTGCGTCTGGTTTCCGATAGATCTACTATGTCTGATTTTACATTCTCCAGTTTGTATTGGAATTTTTCTAATCTGTTTTCATTACCTATTGTCTTTGATATAACATTTTCATGGAATGTCTAAAGCGAAATGGACTCGACAAAAATGATATCAACGTAGTGAGAAATCTCTATTGGAACCAAGAGGCTGCGGTAATATTAGATGGAAATAGCAAGATGCGCAATAGATAAGTAGATGTGTGAGACAATGCTGTGTAATTTTACCATTTTTATTTAATATATAATCCAAAGAGTTATTTGCACAAGCGCTGTAAAAATGTACAGCAAAGATAAAGACCAATGGTGGAAATATAAATAATATTCGTTATACCAACGACACTGTCATCGATTAAAGTGAGAAAGACCTGCAGACGCTACTAAACACAATTTGTAATACTGGGGAAGTTTACCGTAGTCAACCGTAAATAAATTGGAGGCCTTTGAAATGTGGATCTACCGGAGAATGCTCAAAATTTCATGGACATCGCATACCTCAAACGAAGAAGTGCTGCATATAATAGGCAAGGAAAGAGAACTTTTTAACACAATAAAAGTTAGAAAAACATCATACCTAGGCCACATACTGAGAAATAATAAGTACCAATATGCCCAACTTATAGTGAAAGGAAAAATCAAGGGAAAGAGAGGCCTAGGAAGGAAAAGACTATCGTGGCTCAGAAACATCGGACAATGGACAGGGCTAAATTTTGAACAGCTAATAAGAACAGCTGAAGATAGAGAAGATTTTATAATTGTAGTAGCCAACCTCCATTGAGGAGAGGGCACTTTAAGAAGAAGAAGAAGGGGTAGTTTAATTTAACAATAAACTTAAAAGAAAACAAAACCATGGTTATTAGTAAGGGGGGCAAAATAAGAAGGGAATAAAAAGGATCCAGATAAAAAAATGAAGATGTAGAACAAGTGGATAAAATAAAGTACTTAGGAGTCTGGATTACTGAAGATATAGATCCGAAATCAATCAGAAATTCCATCAAGAATAGAACAATAAAGAGCAGCCTTTTTGAAGATTAGGAAATAATTTCTGAGTAACCAAAGACTCAATGTGGAAATCCAATATTGGATGATAAAATGTTATTTTCACTCTATTCTTCTTTATGCTGCTTAAGATTGGACTGTTATTGTTGAATTAATGAGAAAGTTGGAAGCTTTTAAGACATGTCTTTTTAAAAGAACTTCGAAAATACCATGAACCGATCATAGGAGGAAGACGACAAATATCCTGACTAAAAAACGACTGGACCGGGTTGAACACACATATGCTTTTAAGAAAAGCAGAAGATAGAGACGAATTGGCAATGGTTATAACCAATCTTCATTAGTGGAATCGGAAAAAAACAAAGAAAAAGAAAAACCTTGTTATTTTTTCGAATTGTAGATATTATTATAAATAAAAGTACATAAAGCTATTACGAAGACGATGACCTAACACAATGTGCAATACAAAGTCGTTAAAAGTTTTACACAATGTGTATACAAGGAAAATTAATTCTGCTGGATAGATTGTGGTTTATATTAAAAAGAATAGTTTTTTAAAAAATATATATATTTTGTTTTTTTTTTTATTAAACATATAAACATTTCTTGTGTCTGCAATACAACTACACTTCATCTTACAGTCCGGTTAAACTGATCATAAAACTCATCTGAAGGTATATTGGAGTACACTACCTTATCTAAATATCGCTTACGGCTTTTCTGTTCTTCTGCCAATTTAAGATTTTCCTCGGCAAGCTTCTTTTTTCGTTCTTTTTCCTTGAGTTTAAGCTCTTGGTCTAGCATGTAGATGCTCTTCTGGGTACCATCAGTGTAGGCATCCATTTCTCTATTTCGTCTCTTTTCCAATTCCCTTAGTTGCTTTTGCTGCTCGATTTGTTGAAGTAATTCCTTCTTAAAAGCTGTCCGTTCAGCTGCCGTAAGGCCTTTGTAGCAAGAAGTGATTTTTTTGCCAGGAAAATTACTTTGGGCAACGTCTGGATTTTCGGTCATTAAATCACTGTTTAAAAAGTTACATATATCTGCCAAGTTATCTTCTGTCCTTTGTTTTTCAGCTTTTTGTTTTTCACAAAGTTTTTCGCTTGCTAATGCTTGGTTAAATTTGACTGCAGCCTCTTGGACTTTTTTTCTACACATATTCTCCAAAGCATCAAGCTCCAGGGCCCTTTGGTCTCTAGCTATCATTGCTGCTATGTAAGCATCTTCGGCAAGCTTTTGTTCTTTCTCAGCACCAGCTTTTTCTCGAATTTGTTGCCCTAAGGACGCTTTAGTTTCTTCGTTTTGCATTCTGCGCCTCTCTTCTGACACCAAATCTTCTCCTTCAAACTTTTGTGCTGCTGAAATGCCCAACCTTGGGTCGTCATCATGAACTCTACACGGCAACTGCTTTTTCTTAGACTCGGGATCATTCAGGTCAAACTCTCTTCGATCTTCTGGACGTTGGTACACTTTTCTAAAATTATTTATCTCTTGCTGCACTCTTCTACGTTCTTCACATTCTTTTTGTTCAAGAACTAGAGCAATTTCGTCGGCTTTTTTTAGTTGTTCTTTGAATATTTTATCAATGTTTCTATCTTCATCATTTTTTTGCTTTTTCTCTTCTACTTGGTGCCTCAGTGCTATTGCGTCGATCCCTATAAGTCTGGCACGGGGATTAAATATTCTTTGCTTTCGTTCTTCTTCCCTAGCACGACGTTGTTCTATTTTAGCAGCCTCTCGGCGATCGCTTTCGGTTGTTATAGAAAAATTTAACATTTTTAATCCAAAACTGAGTGTATAATCGTAAATATGCCAAAATGACAAATGTTCATTACTAGAACAGTCAACAGCTAGCTTTGACATAACTTCGTTTATGTGAGACACTGACATTAATATTGCACTCATATACACTTTTATATGACTCGACCATGGTTTTAATAAACTCTATTTGGATTGTAATGTAAATAGCTTGTTTCTTTCTCGCTGAACAAAAACTAATACTTCACTCACGTTTACTCGGTAAAACGTTGTTTTAAGCGTTTGTATGGCGCTGTTTTCAAAAATAACTTTAGTGGAAGTGTTTTTAATGTAGCAGCTACCAAACTGTTTACATTCCGGCTGGAAAATATTCACAACGGCGGGCCTGATTGTTTGATCAATGAACGGTCGGCGTTTACCAAATCTGTCAGATGTGCATGTGATTTAAAATACTGAATGTTACCAAAGTTTGGTACAGTTTTCATTCGAAAAAAGAAAAAAAGTATTTTTATGTTAGTCGACGAACTTTAATCAATTAACTATGTTAAAATGCTCGAATAAAACAGTAGATATACAATATTATTATATTAAAACTGTAAAGAAAAGATATTAGATCTAATATACATAAGTCAAATCATTTTCGATGATTTTAAAACTATTTTATGGTGACATTTCTATATTATCTATCTCAGCGGTTCTCAAATTTTTTTGGTGTCAAAAACTTTTTATAAAACTAAATTTTTAACAGAAACCTAAACTCTAAACCTCTACATTAAAAGTTTATTTTTCTTTACATAAGGTACCTCAAAAACTATGGCCGTTGGTACAGGAACAATAATGTTAAATATATAATAAATAATTAAAACAAATAAGAATTATATCAATTTACCTAATGTCTATTAGGTTAAAACTTGTGGTAAAGTTCAGCGGTTTTCAGAGACTGTAAAGTTTTTGTGATGTGTAGGGCTTGTGAGCATTTTTTTAAGAGTAGGTTTCAAGTCCAGTGCTTTATACCCGTTGGTGAATTATTTGCAGTCAGTGAGGATGTGTTTTACAGTCAAGTAAACGTTGCAGTGGTGGCAAGTTGGAGGAGTTCCAGAGGACATAAAAAAACATGGGTAAATTTGGTGTGGTTGATTCGGAGTCTTCTAATAATCGATGCTTCTCATCTATTTAGGAATTTTAGTGAGAAATGACCAATGAACAGTTGGATTTCATGAAGAGTTGTTTTGTTTTTTGGCAGCCATATAAGAGAGACTGTTACATCGTCAGCAGAGAGATTTTAGAAGCATCAGTATAGACTTATAGAGAATTAAATCACATGATTTTTTTGTATAATTTCTAAAAATGTAAAAGCAAAATTAGTTATTTGTGTATTCTGTATTAATAATCGTAAAAAAAAGTTAATGCCAAAAATTTTCTTTAAAACTGCTTGTTGCATGGGTTCGGAAAACTTCGAGGTGGTTTAACAAGCTTATGGATAAATAATTATCGATGCCTGTTAGTCCGCCTTTCTTGTGTAATAAAATGATAAGTGCACTGTGTCATCTTGTAGGTCTTTTATTTTGGTGCAGACAAGTTGAACAATCTCTTGATTTTCTTTATATTTTCTAAAAGTTTGTCTTTTCCAATATGTAGCTTTTATAACAATATTATCTTCTCACGGCGCCTAATTTCTCGTTATTTTCTTCAGGGTGTTCCTTATTTTGTCTGTTGATCAGGCATCGATTTCGATCCTTGCTTGACTAATCTTTTTCCTGAATTTTTAAACTTTTTTGTTGGTTGCTCATCATGGTTTTTTGACTTCTGTATAATTCTGTATAGAAATCTTATACTACCCCTAGTAATTTATCTCTGTTGATGATGATGTTTTCAGAATTAATACAGTAAAAAATTCATTTATTTTAAAATTAACGTGATTCAGTTCCATCAGAGTGCCCATTTTGTGCCTAATTGTTACCAACGAATAATTCAACATATATTTCTTAGACTATACTCACTATACTATATAAAAAAAGGTAGAAATCTCGGATCCATGATCAGATTTGACCAGTTCAAAGGACGAGATAAAGAACCCCTTACCTCTTTAGAGAATAACACATTTTCTTATCTAAGAGTTTTAAAGAAAATATAAATAATGATACAATTGTATCTACGGGCCAACGTCTGTTAGCAACTTAAAATTATGCAAACCGACAAGGTAAAATCAATTTTTGCACCCCCTTATTTCGACTCAATTATACCTATCTAATTACTGATTTTCTACAAATTCTATTTTATTTCTGCTCCTAATTCAATTTGCGCAGCTTCTTGAGAATTAGTGGTGTAACGTACCCATCGCCTCCCCATTCACGCTTCAAACACTTGAAAACTAGTTTCCCAACTTTAGTAATATTGTTACGACCAATTTCGGTTATTTGTCTTAGTTGCACGCCAAACATACGGACTTATTCGTCTTATTGTTGGAAAACATATTGGGAAAATGAGAAAGTGGAAAGATTTTAGTTCCAGCAGCTAAAGTGCTTCGAGTTGGATAATTTGAAGAAGGTAAAGGACAAAAAGAAAACGAATTAGGTAAAAGTGAAGAAAAAGACTGTACATGGAACACGTGTTTTAAATAAAAATTACTATATATACTATTACAGTTTTTTAAAATCATTTTTAATGAAAACAGCAAACAATATTACTTGATCACAACTTTACCTGAATGATAGAACTATTAAAAACTCAATTCCTACTGTTATTTGAACTGTTAACTTTCAGTTTATATACATTTCTGACGTTCCAGATCTTACAAAATATTGTGGGACATGAGACATTCTAGATTTTTTAATACTTTTTTGTTAATGGAGTAATTCTTACTGAACTAATCTACGTTTGTCATCACCTTTGGTGTTGGTGGTTCATTGTCGTTAACTTTAAGAAGTAGGGATCAAAATTAGTCTGCACATAATATATGTGTTTCGTTTCTGTTAGTTCGTTCATATTTTTCTTTGTCTTATAATCAATATTTTTAATATATTGGATTTCTTAACTTCTTGGTAGAAATTCTTCACCTCTTTGTTTATGTAGGCTTCTTCTATGTTTTTAAGTTGGTTTTCTAGCTGTTCTCTTTTCTTTTCTGCAAACTTTTTTACTTCCCTTCTTCTTGTCACATAATTTTCTATCACATTTTGGGTATTTTCTTTATCTCTTTGTAGTTTCGCCTTGTTTCTTCTTACAAAACATTTCTACATTCTTCATCGAACCAGTCTTGCCGTCTTTTTATATGCTCTCTTCCTATACACTTTCCGCTGCTTCCGACATGGCTGTCTGTATGATCTGCCACTCTTCATCTATATCCTGTTTGACTGGATTCTCTAGTTTTTTATTTATTTCTTCCTCTAGTCTATTTACAACCTGCTTTTCTTGAAGGCGCTCTAATTGATAATTTAATCTATCTCTAACAGGTTTTGGTATTATTGGTAGTTATTGTTTTAGTTTTGCTATTATTAGTGTATGGTCACTGTTGGTATCTGCCCCTTTGTAACTCTTGCAATAGATTATTACCTTATCATGTTTGCTTTCAATTAGGACATAATCTGATTTTTTTTCCATCGGGAGAAGCGCATGTTACCGTATGAATGTCTTTATGATCAAACCTTGTGCTAGCTATCTTCATTTTGTTCTTTGTAGCAAATTCTATTAACTTTTTCCCGTTTTTATTCGATTCCTTATGTAAACTTCGTTCCCCTGTTATTCTTCTATATATTTCCTCTTTTCTGGCCAAGAAACCAAAAATCGCGTAGGATTGCCTAAGCAGGTCGACCATTTGGACTTAAAACATTCACCAAAACCAGTTTATTAATCTTTCACACAATTATTTATTTACTCAAAACTTGTTAAAATTATTAACATAGTTCTATGTTACTTGTCTGATGGTATTTCCTTTATTCACGACTATCACCTGTATGCACTTAACTTTTAACATTTATTTTTGAACTCTGTTGAATTTTCTAACTTGTAATTCCCCAATTATTTGAAGTTTATTACGAAGCGAAAATCAACGAAACTATACTGTTGCCACTTGCAGGATCGTCTCCAATTTATAGTATTTATCTATCTTAAATAACAATACTTGTGCCAAACAAATATTGAAACAGTTCTATGATTGGCCATTGTTTTTATTAATAAGATGTGGTCACATCCTGTACATAATCTATTCTTGGCAGAATATAGCAATTCGATTATATAACAGAAATTGTTGATTTAAGCCTCATCTTATACATACACCTCGATTATCCGCCGTGCGTTTCTGGCCCTTCAAGTGACCTGTATATCTACCTGTTTAACATTACATAATTAACATTACGACCAAATTTGCTAGGCGATCCAATCACGCCTCTCGAGTACACCGATTGCAATTAGACACCGGCCAATGCAGTTGTGTATCCAAGTGTCATGCTTGTCAATGCGACGACACGAAGCTCAGTTTGTCTTCGCAGCAGTAAACATTCTGAATGCTGTCTTATATATAGGACCCTTGATTTAAGCCAATATTTGAATCGATATTGCTTTGAAACATAATCACGTCGTATCAGATTTCTGATTAAAAACTAAAGTTGTATACGAAGAGAATTGTAACGGAAAATATTATTTTTATCAGTAAATATTTGAAAAGGTATACTGTATTCAGAAATTTAGTGTCTCAATATAAAAGTTATTTTAATAACAGCTGTAAAACTGAATAATCCCTTCTAAGTACTCTATTGTTGTATAATTATCACAGCTATCCAAGCTGACAGGACCGGCATATAGCCAAGTCAACTGTAGGTTAGTACATATAATCAGATCAAATATTATCATTCAAGCGTAATGTCAAAAAACTCTTTTTATAAACATACAAATTTCCCATAATTATTGTATTCTTTTATTAATCATTATTTTAAGTCTCAACGAAATAAAAGCGCCCAAAATTATGAAGATCTCAATTTAGTTAAATTGACTGGACCGGTGGTGGAAATTAATAAGTTTTGGGAAAACGGGTAATATCCCAAACACATTAGAACTGACAAACCCGTATATACAGTTATAATAAGTAAAGGTTTAACTTAATTGACCTATTAACAAATTACTTAGAATTTATATAACTTTCTACCTGTTACTTGTCGTTAATTGTTTTTTAATTTGAAGAGAGTTGTACGATGACAAACTAACACTTAAAAGTCTGCTTCGACGGAATTGGTTGTAAAGTCGTTTGAGTGTTCAGTTTGTGCAAAAAATTCTCATTCAAGTATTAGAACCTGAACAGCGCCAACGAATACATTTATCTACTGATGCAAAACAAATTATTGCTAATGTTTTTCAAACTCTTGTCGAAAAAAATATGGACAGTAACGAAGCCTTACATGAAACGGCAACTTTGACTAAAAAACCATTATCCACAGTCAGAAAAATTGTAACTAATCCTATTATACCAAGATTAATAAGACGGGATAACAGTATTTCTCGGAAGCTGGATCGTGCAGATGAAGATCTTATTCGTCGCAAAGTGTATGCCTTGTATGAAGAACAAATTGTACCCACACTAGATGTATTAGTTGACAGTCTTGACGTCGACAACACTGAAATTAAGTGCGGTAGAACAACTCTTTGGAAGTGTTTGCAACGTATAGGGTTTAAATACAAAAAAGTAGATAAAAGACAGGTACTTATGGAATCCAATCGTTTACGGATATGGCGAATGGAATATTTAAACAAAATTAAACAGTGTCGTCGAGAGAATCGACCTATTATTTATTTAGATGAAATGTGGTTTGATACACACGATACGCCATCTAAAGGTTGGGTAGATAATAGTCAATCTTGTTCAACAAAAGCGCCTTCTAATAGAGGAAAAAGAATAACAATATTCCATGCTGGATCAGTCGATGGATGGGTTCCAAATGCCTTATCTCTATCAGCTAAAAACATCAGTGATGAATGTCTCGATTACCATGACAACACAACTTCAGATATATTTGAAGACTGGTTCAAAAATAAGTTAATACCCAACATACCCCTAATAGTGTTGTAGTTATGGACAATGCAACATATCATAGCAGGCAATTAAATAAAATTCCCAGTTCAAGCGATACTAAAATAACAATACAGAATTACTTGTATGACAAAGATATTTATTTTCACATAGATAATACTAAGAAGGATTTATTGGACATTTTAAAAAGTTTCGCATTGAAAAAAGAATACTTTTGTGATAATTATGCCGAAAACATGGGTCATACGATTTTAAGACTTCCACCATATTACTGTGTATTTAACCCAATCGAACATATGTGGCATCAACTTAAGTCAAGAGTTCGAAGAAATAATACTTCGCCACATTTAAATGCATCTGTCCTGCATTTAATTGAAAAGGAAGTACTTAAAATTGATGCGAATAGTTGGAAAAATGCAGTCTCATATGTTATGAAAGCTGAGAATTCATATTTTCCTACATATAATATACAAAATATTATCATCAATTTAAAAGACGACAGTGATAGTGACACAGATTTAACATAATATCTATGTGATGTAATATTTATACTCGTTTTGTGTGTGTTTTGTGTTTTATTGACACTGGTTTTCACAACCAACTGGCCAGTCAATTTCATAATGATTTTTTTAGACTATAACTTATTACTAACTCAGGGGAGTAATGTGTAGTCTCTGTGTTAAGTAAATGTCTTGTTACTTTAGTAAAGTCGACGTCATTGTCTTTACAAAGGGACGCTAATTGTATCCGAATGTTTGCGGTCCCTCAGGTGAGTACCGATTTACTCGTTTTAAAAGGTTCATATTTATTCATGTTGACATGTTATGTTTAACTTTTCCGTTTTATGTCTGAAAAAGTTGGCAAAAAATGATAAATTACTTTATTAATAATTTCACGAAAAAAAATTATTCTTCACGAAAGGTTGTGCATCACATAAAATTATTAATCAATAATCTTATAAAATATTAAGTGGTAGATAGGGAAAATCATAATTATTAATTAATACTAAAGTTATTTTAAATTTAGATATACAAGAAAATGTTATTTTAAAATGTTTGTAGGTATTAAAAATTATGTCCAAGTTTAGATTCATGGCCTTCTAATAATTAAATAATACATTTAAAGTAAAAAGTAAATAAAAAAATACTTTTGCATTTGTTGATTTTGTATATTGAATAAGTTATCAGTTTATGTATTTTTCCCTTAATTATCTAGATATTTATTTAAATTAAATATGTAATGTAAATGCCAAATAAAATATAAAATTCGTTAAGCCGGCCCTTTTTACTATTTACCTGAAGAGGCAAATCTCTTATGGCGTCGACTTTATCAGCGGGATACTTTTAAATTCTGCATAAGTCAGTTCTTATAATTGTGGATGAAGTATAAAACGTGAAATAAACGGGATCTAAAAGATTCTATCGAGACATTGAGAAAAATCTTTATTATCGAAGATTGTAGAAAAAAATTAGTTGTTTTGTGTGTCTTAAAGGTCTCCTCTTTATTCTTTGAGCTTGCTCTAATGTTTTAAGCTTCTAATGTATTCACCCAATGAACTGTTTGTTCTTTGAACTCGGTTTCTAACTGTCTTCTTAATAAAAGAAACTATTTCTTCAAAAAACGTTCCTCCAACATTCATCCTGGTTATCATGCGGTATCCTACAAGTTTGATGTAAAAACTTTTTATAACGTTACGCCGGCGTTCGACCCAATTCGCCGTCGGGATGCTATCGCGAAGCGGTCGACGACAAAAAGGAAAAAGGCGGCAAAAAGGAGAGCGGCGGTCGAAAGGATAAGAGCCATAAAGGGAGCGGCCCGAACACCTTCCTCATACGTATTAGTTTTAATTTTGTTAGTTGATGCAAGGTGTACGTGTCCGAATTTAAAATTCCCAAGACAGGACCGAATTAAGTGAGGTTTCCAGATTAATTAAAAGCGAAATAACGAAAACGGTACTGGGAATAACTGAAGAAGTCACTAGAAAACCATTTCGTTAATAATACACACTCCTTAAGAGTTTTTATGAGTGATGGATGGGATGGAATGTCGATAATATCATTGTTCTTCTCACATATTTTTTACAGTATCCCATTTTTTTTTCTTATACGTGTACTACTAAAACTATTACTCCAAAAAGTCAACATATTACATCTTTCAAATATATTCGTATATTCAGAAAAAAAATTGATTTTCCAATAAATACTTGATTTTACTTTTTTCAAAATAGTGATTTTGTAATTGTACTGTTCTTTCAGTTGTTAATTTAACAAAAAAATCGTAAACTTTCATCAAAAAAGAAAAACCACATTGGTTATGGTTCATATTTGCCAACAAAAGATAGTAAAACAGAAAAATAAAAAATATCGGTACTAAAAATCGATTGGTAACGATTCTCGAACATCAAAATTCATCATAAATGTCAAAAGTCATAAATTTCATCCCATTCAATAAATAACAATATAAAATCATCTGTTTAGTAAGGCCCGATATAATAATTAATTTAACGTGAACATTAAATAAATTAAAAATCCACTCTCAGTATAAATTTCAGTTTTATAATACCTACTACGACCCAAGTTTACCTTAAATGGTAGAAATCTGTTAACTGTACACTTGTTTGAAGTTTTTATGCTAATAATAATGCTGATGATTTCTTCAAGTTCGAATATTTCCAAAAATGAATTTATATATATACGCCACTCAAAAGTTTACAGAGAAAGAATAAATCGTTAATAAATCGAATTATATAATAATTCATATTTCTTTGAAAGGTTTCCTTTCACAAAAGATACACTTATTATTTTTTTATTTGAACAGATCGAACCTTTAGTAAAACTTCGTAACAAAGACGTAAGTAATATCATTAAGACATAATAAAATTTGTAATCACATTAAAATTGATGGATAAAAGATCATTAAAAAGTCAAACCAACCAACAGTAATGTTCTGATGTATATAGAGAAAATACTAATCAGCACATATTTTTAGGGGAGAAGCTGTTACACCAGTCCAACAGTTATTTTTAATATTAATATTTTTTGCTTCTCGAAAAATACAAATTTCAATAGCTGACTAAATTACTTAATTAATTTATATTTGGATACTTCTTAGATAAGTAAAAGTTCCCCTTATTGTGAAATTAAAAAACTACTTCTTTTTGATACAGACATAATTAATAGCAATTAACAATTTTACAGACAAATTAACTCTCTATCTCTCTCACTCACTCTTTCTCTCTCTCTCTCTCTCTCTCTCACTCTCACTTCGCATGCCATATCAGAATTATCCGACATTGGCGATCACCATTGCGAAAGCTTCTCGATCTTCCGCAATATGAAATAATTATCCTGCATTTGATATCTTGACATTGACATCTAATTTGAGTCCATTCACGAATGTTTTTAACCAAGAAACTTGTTTTCTTCTTACACCTCTACGGCCCTCTATTTTGCTTTTAAGGATCAGTTGTAATATTAAATCTACTTCCCCTTACTATATGTCCCAGATAAGACATTTTTCGATGTCTAACAGATAAACAGTCTTTAGCAGTTCTCTATCTTTGTACGCTCCTTAGTACTTTTTCATTAGTTTTCCTTGCTGTCCAAGGTATCTTCAGTATTCGTCTATGAACCCACATTTCCAATGCTTCAATTTTGTTCACGATCGATACTTTTAGCGTCCACACTTCTGCACTATACAAAAGTTAAAGTAGTTTTAGTCATTGCTATTCTACGTTTTATTTCTATGTCTGGATCTAGTTGGTCCGTTATCACAGTTCCCAAATATGTCATTTTGTGAACTTTCTCAACTTGGACTCCGTTTAATTGAAGCTTTGCATCGGGATGTGGGTCACGACTAAACACTAAAAATTTGGTTTTGTTTGAGTTTATTTTAATGCCCATTTCCTCTTCTACCTCGTGAATACGATCAAGCAGAATTTGGAGACCTTCAATATTATCTGACAGAATTACTGTATCGTCTTCATATCTAATCACATTAAGTAGTTCCCCGTTGCTTTTTAATTCCATATGGTTGTCTCTCAAGTGCCTTTTTAAATAACTGGTCCGAGTAAACATTAAACAATGTTAGCGACAAAATGCAATTGTCTGACTCCTCGTTGTATGGAGATTTCATCGGTGTAGTTATCTCCAATTTTTACGATAGCAGTTTGACTTCTGTACAAATTTTTAATGACATGAATATCCTTGTCATCTATTTCGATATTTTTCAGTATTTGCATTAATTTTACATGCTGTACTTTATCGAATGCCTTTTAGAAGTCCACGAAACATGCAAATACATCTTTTCTTTGGTCACGGCATTTTTGTAATAGGATTTTAAGCGCAAAAAGTGCTTCCCTGCTTCTCATAGCATTTCTAAAACCAAATTGGGTATCTTCGAGATCTTCTTCGCATTTGCATCTAATTCTGTTGTAAAATATTTTTAGGAAAATTTTAAAAGTGTGGCTCATTAGCTTAATTAATCGATATTCTGAGCATTTTCTCGCATTGTGCTTGTTAGATATTGCGACAAAGATATATTTGAACCAATCTGTGGGAATCACTCCGGTGTTATATATTGAATTAAAAAGTCTTACTACTACTTTTAAGTTATCATCGTCTATTAGTTTCAGCAACTCAGTTGATGTATCATCTGGATCACAAGCTTTTCTAATTTTTCCATTATTTAAAGAGAGTTCTACCTTGCATTTCATAATTTCTGGGCCCTCAGTACAGTTTTGGTAGAATTCGGCAATATTGTTCCTGTCATCTTCAAACAACTCTGATATATACAGCTGCCATTCTTTTTTTATTTCGTGCTTATTTACAATAATTTTGTTAATATTGTCAACGAGTACAGAGGGAACTCTGTTATGTTACTCATTTCTTCTAGTTTTTTGTGCACATTAAATAAGTCTTTAGATATTACATCCTCCATTTCGTCGCACCTTTCTCTCATCCATTTTTGTTTGGCTAATTTGATTTTCTTTTTTATTCTTCTCTGCAGGTGTCTATATTCTGTTTCATTAGATTTTACTGCCTACTATATCCCTTTGTTAGCTGTTGAAGAAATATGCACCATGCAAAAACTTATTAGAACTCAAAGTTAGGCTAAATCTTCGATTTCTCGACTTAAAATATTTAATTTTTAAACTATAAAATTTTATTCATAACATATATAGCATTTTTAATGTATGTGTGACCGTACTTTATGATGGGACTAGTGATAAATTAAAATATTTAAATTTTAAAATTTATTTATAAAAAAATTGTTTATAAAAATTGATACCTCTTTTTGAGACGAGAGACCTACATATTCGTATTCAGTGAAAAATTTTACATAAGATAGTAGAGTTTGTAACTATCCCCCTTCCATGCATACACAAAGGTATCCAGCTGTCGGATTATGATTAAAAACACTAGTTTTGTTTTTTATTCCCAATTTCAATAAAACATTACTTAAATTCCGAAACAAATCCAATCCTGTCAGCTGTCAGATTTGTCTCGAATTACATGCTATACGTCACGACTGAGATAAGGGTCTGTGAATAACCACACCTAATTTTAAATCTACTTTGATACAATTCAGGCCGTCCCTGCTTGTATGGTAATAGGAATAAAGGGTTTCGGGGTTTTGACAATGAAGATAAACGATATATTTGTAAACCTTTGCAGGTGTTTATCAAATAATCGTGTTTTAACATGGAAAATTGGGTTACTTACATTATAATTATACTATACGCAGTTTGAACACCGAGTATAAAAGGAAAGAGAGCTAACAAAAATTTACGGTTACGGAAAGTAAAGATTAAATATTTATGTAATTCTTTATACACAATAGGGATTGGAAATGATAAAGGGTTTTTGTTCTGCTAGCTTTACCATACAGGCGAGTGATTTGCCCCTAAAAGACGCTTAGAAACGGAATATACCTACTATTTTTTTTTTTATTCCTACCGCACCACCGCACCAAAGCTTTTTTAATCGGTTCTATATATTTTTTCAAGTGCCAAAAATTTTTTTTTCCAAATAAGCCAGAAATTTTTATGAACAAATAACTTATAACAAAAAACACTTATAACACATTTTTCGAAATACCACCTCAAAAGCTGTACACGTGAAAATCGCCTTAAGACAGACCCGGGAAAATCATAAATAGAGATTTCATTTTAGTAAATAAGATTCCGGAACAGCTTTACATCTATCAAGACTTGGAGAGTATTCCAAACTTGGAGACTAATTCAAAGTCAAAAGAGTACAAAAAGGAAATAACAGGCATACGATCTACGAATGCTTAAAGACCTAATTGGAAAATGAAGGTTCAATCTACTTTAAAAAACAAACTATGAATCATATTACAAAATAATTCCAAATGTAGGGGATAAAGGCAAGTAAGTGAATCAAGCACAAATCGTGGATGACAGATGAAATCCTGAAACTAATTGATGAAAGAATAAACGCAAAAAATGATCCAGACAGATATGTAACGATAAATATAACAGTAAGAGGGAAAAAAATCAGAGAATCAAAACAGGAATAACCATGGAAAGATGCGAAGAAATAAAGATATTAAAGTAAAACTGTGATAGTCACAATGTACATATGGAAGTTAAAGAACTCACAGGTGAATTAAAATAGGGATAAAAAGAAAATTTGAGTAATTCGAATGGAAACATCATCAAAGATACTGTTTGAAGACCAAAGAGATAACATATTTGAGCTAAAAGAAGGGTTAAATAATGGACCAAGAACATAACAGCAGGAAGTTTATTCTGCTATAACACAGCTAAAGGAGTAGACCCCGTAAATGTACAGGCAGAACTACTCAAACTAATAAACAACGGATCAATGGCAATAATCACAGAGATACTCAAAACATACAACTTTAAAGAAATACCAATAGAATAGCTGAATTCCATATTTCACTTCTAAAAACTCAGGAGCCAAAAGATACAACCGTACGACAAGCCTCATCAGTCGTCTTCTAAAATTGTTCCTTAAGATAATTGACAAGCTGTGTTAAAGTTAAATATTCCCCAACTAGAAAAATATTGACCAGGAGAGGATTAGTTATCGCTGGCGATACACATTTATTGAGCAGTCTTGTTCTCAAATCTTGGGATATTTCCTATTTTCGTGCAACGTATCTTTTCTAAAATGAGAGAGAGAGAGCAACTACAGTGACCAGCCTAGATTGGAAACCCTCACATAAAACAAATCAATGAAGGCCGGCAAAAACCTGGGAACTAATGTTAGAAAAGCAATAAACACAAAAAACTTAATAGTAAGATATTTTTCAGTGTTAGGATTAAATTATTCGAAATAAAATTTTAAGTCAAATTGACAATATATTTTACTCCCAATAAGAATTCTGCAAATACAATATTCAGTATTCTCTCTCCAAGGACTGGCCTAAACTCTTTTTCATTTAACTTTGCAAACCTCAGTCACAGTATGTGAATAATTCAAATGTGAAAATCATGTCCTCTCGAATCGAACTTGTATGCATATTTTTAGATTTGAGCGCATATTTGGGTTGTCATTTCCAACTTTCCGAGGCAAAAGTGATTAGTTTTGCAGATGTTCCCTCTTTGGTTGAGTTCGCACTGGAGGGAACAGTGCAGTGTTAGGTTATATATTTCAAAAGTTTGATTAAATAGAGAACATTTATTTGTTATTTCTAAGTGAGGTAAATGAGAGACGAACGACAAAGAATGATTATTTTTGATAATAAAGACTTTTGCAGATAGCTTATAGGATTTCATCATATCACGTATTTCACATATCAGTGAAGGGTATGGACTAGATCCCAATAAAAAAATACTAAATACACAGCTCTTGGTTATATATATATATATATATATATATATATATATATATATATATATATATATATATATATATATACATATATATATACATATATATATATATACATATATATACATATATATATATATATATATATATATATATATATACATATATATATATATATACATATATATACATATATATATATATATATATACATACAGTGTGGATATTAAGTCTTACCCCCCCTAGTGAACTCCGTTATTTAAGACAAAGATGAAAAACGCTCGGACCCGTCAATTTTTATTTTAATAGAGGTATTTTATAACATAAAAAAATTGTCACCCCTTTCATCCCCTTTATTTGATAGCTATCCCCTCAGATTTTTTAAATAGCAATGGGGTCATGCGATAGTTTGTTGGAAAGGGTTTGAAAAGAAGAATTCAAAAATGTATAAGTTTGAAATTTTGTATGGCATAATGGTTAATATACAAAAAATAATGTATTAAATTACATCTTTAAAATTAAAGGAACTGGCAAATTACCCTAAAGAAAACTTAAATTACTGCAGGAGATGCTCAAAATGTTCTCCATTTACTTCCTGGCAGAAGTAGATTCTTTGTTTCGTTGCCTCCCTAACCCTTTGTAGGGTCTGCATATCAATCCTATCACATTCTTCGATTATTCTTTGACGAAGTTCATCAACTGTCGTCAACTGGCTCCCATACAGTTTGGATTTAAGGTAACCCCATAGGTAAAAATTTAGAGGAGTAAGATCTGGTGATCTTGGAGGCCATTCAATGAATCCACGACGTCCAATCCATCTTCTCGGATACAAATTATTTAAAAGATTTCGAACGCCAGCATCGTAATGAGGCGGAGCTCCATCTTGCTGGAAAATAATATCTTGGGTGAATTCGCCTGGATTGTTTCTAAGCACATCATGAATTGCAGGAATTATTTGTGTTTCCAATAGATTAGGATAGCTTTTCCCGTTAAATTGCCTTAGATAAAAAAAGGGCCTATAATATGATCCCCTAGTATACCTGCCTAAACATTTAATTTAGTGGGAAATTGAGTATGACACTCTCGAAACAATCAGGGTTTTGGTCAGACCAATATCTTACATTTTGTCGATGTACATGACCATTTAAATAGAATGTAGCTTCATCGGAAAAACAAATATGTCTTAAATAACTTGGATCTTGTGAAATATTATTATCCATATTTTCACAATATTGCAGTCGTCGATCTGGATCATCTTCTGTCAATTCGTGCACCATTTTCATCTTATAGGGATGAAATTTTTGCTTTTTTAAAATGTTTAAGACAGTCCTGTGACTTACTTCGCATTCGCGAGCAATATTTCTAGTTGAACTGGATGGATTTACTACAAATTGAGACAAAATATCTACTTGCTTTTCCTCAGAAATCTTTTTTCTACCATCCCGTTTCTTGTTTTCGACAGAACCAGTTTCACAAAATTTGGTGACAAGTAGTCTATAGTATTGTCGATCAATTGGACGATTCGGAAAACGTTCATTAAATATTCTCACAGCTTCATGGAAGTTACGGCCTGTTTTTCTAAATATTAAAATTGCTTCACATTTGTCTACTAATCTACGAGGTGGTACTATTTTGATTGTTTTGAATTTTTAATACTAAAAATTTACAGTTTACCACTAAAGCTCACCAAATCTCAAGTTCTTGTCAATATTCTTTACAATCAACAGTGCTAACTGCTTGGTTTTTATGACAGTTGTCAAGAACTATACACGCCAACTAGATTATTTAAAAAATTGTTCTAACCATGATATGTTTTAACGACACAAAAGTATTTATTCTGCAAAAAAATAATTCGGTATAAACGTTCAAGAATAAAAATTAAATAAATTTTGTTATACCGAATGTCCCATATTAAAGCAAAACCAGTGTACCTACTTTTGTATTGTTGTATCGCAAAGTATATCTCCAAACAATAAATCGTTATTTATAAACAGATCTTTAAAGTTAAAGTAGAGTGTGATAAATTTTAGAATTCTTCTTTTCAAACCCTTTCCAACGAACTATCGCACGACCCCCATTGTCACTTAAAACATCTGAGGGGGTAGCTGTCAACTGAAGGGGATAAAAGGGGTGACAATTTTTTTTATGTTATAAAATACCTCTATTAAAATAAAAATTGACGGGTCCGAGCGTCTTTTATCTTTGTCTTAAATAACGGAGTTCACTAGTGGGGGTAAGACTTAATATCCACACTGTATATATATATATATATATATATATATATATATATATATATATATATATATATATATATATATACTAGCTATACGCTTCCTGAGAAGCTAAACCTATTTTCACTTGAAGATTCTTTTTGTGTTTTAACGAATATATTTCGCCTACCACATGGGGTATTATTGTAAGGGGTAGAAAATTGGGGACTGAAATTATTGGGGCGGAGATAGAGCAAGCAAAATATTCGATACTTGTGCGAACGGCACTCAGGGTTTGTTAGGAGAGCTGGGGTCGTAGATAAGTAAGTGAGAAGCGGTTTGGATTGGGACAACTACAAAAAAATGGAACAAAGGGGTACTAACATAAATTTCTTGGGACAAATAAAACAAAACACAGAAAGGAAACAGGAAACACCTTTAGTAATTTAAAAAGGACGCCCCTTCAAGGTGCCTAATTATAACTATTAAAACAACTAGTTGCAACTAGGGAAATAATTATTAGAAATGCGGAACATATCTTTTTCAAATGAAACTCAAAAAAGGGTTAGTTAAAAAAAATAAACAAAATGTTAAAAAAAAAATTTAACATTTATTGTGTCTTACCACAAACAGTTATAAAAATAATGACACAAATTACATGTGTTTATACCAAAATAAAATATAAAAAAGACTTACCTAATGTCCTATCTGTTTACAACTGGGAAACGCCACAAAAAACTTTCAAAACTATTATTACATGGAGGTTAATCTTTTTTTTTAAACAAAACAAATTAGTGTTAAAAATAATAAAACGAGCTGTCATAAGTTAACATTAAATTTAAAACAACAATTAAAATGACAGCTAAAGTTAAACCATAAAATTTACAACTTTAAATATTACAATTTTTTTATTCTGTATGAAAGCAATTACTGTTATTTAAAAAAAATGTCTACCTTACTTTGAAATTCATACACAAAAGGTTACCTGGATTTCACTTTATAACTTTAAGTTCCTGAGGTTGGAAACTGGAGTTGAACTCTCTGGACACGAACACACGAACAAAAGGCCTGCATCTCACACTGCGAATTGGACCGACCATTTAAGGCCGAAATGCCTCTTAAAAAACAGGAACAGGTAGAATTAGACTGCATACACATTAAATTGCTACTAAACTATTGCGACTAAAATTATTTTCCATAACGTAAGACGAAGATTTCCATGAACAGGGGCAAAAACAGAAAACTTTACAAATTTAACGAATAAATTTGGATCCAGACCTAAGCCGACTGTCTTTTACAGCGACTCAAGTAAGAATGAGCAATAACTTGCCGACAAAAACTTCTCAGCGATCTCAATGGATGTTTATTTGAAACGCAGAATATTTAGCGGTTTCGAACAAAGACAAATATCAAAGAAATATAAACAACTCTAAAAATGGTTTACATTAAGTTCGGCGACGTCAGGATGAATTGGAAGAATTCGGTGTTTTAATACGTACGAATGGGAAATGAAATACACTAAGATTATTTTTTGATATTTAACAAATACGAGCGGATTTCAATACATATCCAAAGGATTTTCAAATGCTACAGTGTAGGGGATCATACCATTCTGGGTTTGGTTTTACAGTTTCTGGTATGACTTCGCTGTTTCCACCACTTTTCTTTATTCTTTTCTCTCTTTGATTGTCCTTATATTTCTAATTTTCATAGTTCTTAACTCTTCTTCCACTTTACCTCAGTTTAGGTCTGCCTCTGGTTCTTTTACCTGATAGTATCAACTCCGTTATAACTCTTCTAGGGACTAACTAATTTAAGAACACTTGATACTTGAGTTACTTTTATACCAGTATCATATACAGCACGATTTGACCAGCAATAAAAGTGTGCAGCATTACCCCGCCACTGCTTGCATTTTCTGTACAATCCTTCTATCTCTGTACCTTTAATATAGAGTTATAATTAGAGAGTCATTTTTAATTAATGAAAATTATATATCTACACCTTAGCGCCCGTTATAGATTTCATATTTGTACGTAAATTATAGATTGGTGTTCCAATCTCTTTTCAATTATCCTTGCACCGCAGAGGTACATTTAGCTCGAAGTCGTATACTCCACATTTTATATTCAGAGTTAACAGGGTTTATTTCTGTTAACTCTATATTCTCAAAATATAATAGGCTATTAGGATTTCAGATACGCCGTTACCGGAACGCTCCAGCTCGCGCAATGTTGCTATACAAACTTAAACGAATAGCGAAGGACTGAATTATTGCAGGTGTACTCTTAATTCCATCGTAGATGGGACAATTTGGATGTAGAAGACGGGGCAATACCTTCGGGTGGAGCTAAGTAGGTCACTCTGGGGGAGTCGAGATTTTTAAGGCCTTCGAACGTTTTCTAGGTCAAGCATCTTTATTCTGCTATTAAGACGTATGAAATATGACCCATGTCTTTTAATATTTAAGAGTTTTATGAGTCCAATAAGGGTTTTATATTAAATAATGGACATTTTGATGAAACTATTTTCATCAAAATTAAAAAAAAAATGAAAAAATTTTTACGAGACCTGCTAAATCTGAGAAAACCCACTCTAAGCATCAGTTTAGTTATATAGTTTTTATTGACTACCCGAATTAAATATATATATATATATATATATATATATATATATATATATATATATATATATATATATATATTCGAAAAGATTTCCGCGGTTAGTACAATACACTTTTTTTTCCCAATGTAAACCTGTGTTTAGACTTGGTTCGTGAATCAATTTGTTGTTGCCATCACAGATAACGGAATTGCACTAAATCTAAATAAAAACAGAACGTTCAAAAATGTTTAGTTTTTATATAGGTATTATTATTTTAATTAACAACAAAAAACCGTATCTAATAATTTAATAACTAGAGAGCGGGTTACGTTAATGCCCATAATGTTTAAAGGATCTTTAAACGTAGAGTATTGACACAGGGAACATTGGAATGCATCTACTGTAATTTTATAATGTGTCTGTCGCACAGCCCTGCTTTTAGCTGATTTGATACAACATTTCGTTGAACTAGCAACGTTGCCATAGAAATTAGAATGACAGATGTGACAAGATCAACTTACACAACTTGAAAAACACGATTTTCGGTTATAAGAGTTGTACCAGTTTTTTATGCCTCGAAGGGTACAATTAAACCTGAGCTAAGATTAATACTATTATAACAATTAATATTAAACTCACCAGTCTTCCAGGTTGAACCGCGTTGATTGTCATTGCGCCGAGCTTTCGACATCCTCTCTGATGTCTTCTTCAGGGCCTCCGAGGTCTCAGTCTCCCGAGGCCGCAGACACTACTACACTGATCACTATTCACTTCACTGCTGAAGTAGGATAGGCACCGTAAGAAGAAGAAGAAGTCGCGTTCTAGCTTCACTTTAACTTCTTCTTCTTCTTCTTCTTCTTCTTCTTCTTCTAATGGCGTTGCAACCCTTTGTGAGTCTTGGCCTGCTTAACAATGTTCTTCCATTCTGCCCTGTCGGATACTTTCATTCGCAAGGAAACATGTTCATGGTTTTAAGATCGCTCTCTACGTCGTCTATCCATATTTTACGGGGCCTTCCTCTTGTTCTGTTTCCTTGGGGCTTCCATCTCTGGACTACTTTTACAGCTCTATTATCTGGCATTCTTTCTAGGTGACCAAGCCAGTTTAGCCTTTGTGACTTTACAAATATGACAATATCTGTGGTCTGCATTAGTTCATCCAGCTCGTGGTTTATTTTAATTCTCCACGAACCATCGCTGCATTGGGTTGGTCCAAATATCTTCCTTAGTATTTTGCTCTCGAATATTCTCAGTTGATTTTTATCAGTGATTGAGAGGGTCCACGTTTCACATCCATATGTGACCACTGGTCTAAAAACTGTTTTGTAGATTCTCAGCTTAGAATCACGATTCAGTAACTTACTTTTCATTAAGTCTTTGTATGCATAAAAGCACTTATTACCGCTAAGAATTCGTGCTTGTATTTCTTGACTGATGTCATTTATTATTAAGCCTAGGTAGGGAAAAGTGGAGGCATATTTGTAGGTATGGTTGTCTACCTTCAGATTCTCATGTTCATTCAGTTTTGTGCACTCCATATATTTTGTTTTGCTTTCATTTATATATAGACCAAACGTAGCAGCTTCTCGTTTCAGTTCTATAACTTTTTCGCTTAATACCCTTGCCTCCATAGCGCATTTCCACCATTTTTTATCAGTTCTGCATTTATTCCATCTGTGCCAGGAGCTTTGTTATTTTTTAGATGTTTTATGACGTTTATCGTTTCTTCCAATGCTGGTTGCTCAACTAGTTGTTCTGCTGTGTGGTGAATTTTTTCTTTATCTTCGTTTTGTTGTTTTTCTGGGTTTACCAGCTCTTAAAAATGCTCCTTCCACCTTTTCGTTATTTCCTCTTTCTCGCTGATAATTACCCTATTTTTGTACTTGCAAACTGTTGATCTTGTCATGTATCCTTGGATGCATTGCTTGGTTTCCTTGTGAAATTTTCTAGTCTTTCTTCTGTTATTATAATCTGTAATTTGTTGTATTTTTCTATTCAACATATTTTTCTTTTTCCTTCTACATATTTTCTTTTCATCTTTTCTTCATATGTCCTTCTATTCAATCGGGAATTCATTTTAACAACGACTAAATAAACGTTTCTTCTCATTATTTATCACTTCTGTGGTCCTATCCAATATTTTCACTTTGCTTCGCTTATTTTGTTTGATTATTCTGCTATCTATACTATAAAATATTTTTTTCACTCGAGTATAATTTGGCTCATAGTTACGGTTTTTCGACGATAACACTCTCTGCTCTATTTCGCCATAAATTGCGCAATCTAAAATCTCTAACTCGATTATATATTTAAAGTGTCGAAATATAAATTGGACATTAACTAAAACATGCCCCTCTTGGCAATTTTACGACAATTTGAAATTTTAATTGTGAGAATTAGGTAAAAATGTTGAATATTTCATTGCAGACTCTTGAATTTTAATGAACTAAGTGAACGGAATCAAATCGAGTTCAAAGAGGTGCATAATTCTGGCGCTCTAAAATTTTCCATCTCGATTCCTTTCAAGTGTTAGTGTTGTATGAAGTGTCGCTTATTTTTAATAGTTTTTGTTAGGCAAGGAATTTTAGATAAGCCATTTAGAAGTTATCAGAGAATGGCGAGCGTCAAGGGATGTTAGCTTTTTAACCCTATTTAATTATTCTGTGTATATTTTTCAATAAAGATGACAGAAAAAAGATAATAACGATTAAAAAAATGAATATTATAATAGATATAAAAAGGAAAATTTTAAAATTTTACTAACGACAAAATTTTATTTATGTCAATAAAAGATGTTGCAGATTTAAGTTGTAAAGGTTATATAATTTTGTGCCGAATATAATATAGATTTCTTGACTACCTCAGTGAACGGGATATATAAATACATATCAAAGCTTGAATTTTTGGTGGAGTAGTAATGATTAGGTCTTGCTGGAAAAACATTTACGGTGTTTACGAATTAAGCAAACAGTTTCTAAAATATATAAAGAAAAAAGCGTAACAAACCGGTGACTTTGAAGTAGCTGCTGCAATGTGGTGTTCTTCAGAGGCCAAACAGATATCATATTGCTCTTTTTGGTAATTTAAAAATAACATCAGATTGGGCAGCTGTACTAAAACCTCATATTGAAGATGAGACTCTTACAAAGATAAATATATTATTTTGGAAGATGCTAAATTGATTTCCTTCGAAACAGATCTTATTGCAAAGCAGGCTAAGGCTAGTTTCTTACTTAACAAATCGATATGAACGGAACATTTAAGGTTGCTGTCTATAAAAATACCAAGAAATTTTACAGAATCAACGATAGTGATCTCGCTGTTATTAAGAAGAGCTCCTTTCGTCTATTATTAGTTTTAGTCTATTTAGTCAAATAGTGTTGATAGTATAGGTCCGTATAATAAAACTGGCCTTTTGTCTGGCTTTGCAACTATCCAGTAAATTGGCACATGCTTAAGTCTGAACGATGCATTTATTTAACCCTGCTGTCTCGTTCGATTCAACTACACAAATGTACTGTTCGGGTCAATATGACCCAACTATGGCTTACGCTCCTTAATCGAAATAAAATAAGCTAATAGTGCTAAACAAAACTTTACTAACAAAAAATTATGGTTAATTAAACAAAAATGATGTTGTTAATGTAAATTAAACCTTATTAACAAAAACAAAAGGTATTTTTTTCTTTCATTAACCAGAAAAGCCTAATAACAAATATCTACAAAATTTAATTCAGTTTACAACTGGGACAGTAATAAAAAGAATGGGTTTTACAAATATGTTTATGACATATACAACATAAAATATTAGTCTTATTATCGTTTTTAGAACAAAATTTACAGCGTGATCGTTTAGCAGGTGGAGTTGGATTGTTCATAGACGGTTCACACGAACTAGAATTTCCATCTTCTCTACTTACTTCTGCTCGTGTCCTTTTTACCAGTTCTTGTGAGTCTTTGGTTCTTGGTAAATTTTTTCTGGAAAGGATAAGTGGTTTCACCAGTGTTTTTCCCAATTCCTCAAGAAAAATTCGCCGTTTTGTAAGTTTATTGGTGTTCCATTGGGGATTTATTGATGTCCATAAAACGAACGCGTTGTAGGCAGAAATGTCCAGCATATTATAAAAAACAATCATGGGCCAGCGATTTGTCTTTCTCTTACATGTATATGAACCAACAAGCTGATCTAGAGTATCCACTGCTCCCTTACTGGAATTATAATCTAAAATAATTTGAGGCTTTTTGTCATTTCTGTCACTAATAGCCTTTTCATGATGCAAAGTACTCATAAGAACAACATTTTTATTCTTTTTAGGAATATAGTTAACAACAGTGGTATCTTGCGTGAAGTAAAAATACGAACTATGAACTTCTTTATTCGCAATTTGTGCTGGAAGCTCTGGTTTATTTTTTCTTATAGTCATCAACATTGTATTTTTTCTTTTTAGAAGAAGTTGGCCTAAATTGTACGATGTAAAAAAGTTATCGCAAGTAATATTGTGTCCTTTCAAATCATTAGTCAAGTCGCACACCACACGCATTCCCTGATTTCGTTCTGGCGCGGCACCTGCTTCTTTTCCTGTATAGATCTGCAATTTTAGAGCATAAGAACTTTTGGTGTATCAACATAAAGCCCAAATTTTTATGCCATATTTTGCTGGCTTGCTTGGAATGTACTGTTTGAAGGGACAGCGACCTCTAAAGGCTACTAATTGCTCGTCGATAGTAACATTTTCATCAGGGTTAAAAAAATGTTGGTAGATTTTCCACCCATTTTCCCCAAATTTCACGTATTGCAGCAAGTTTATCTAATCGTCTCCTATCCTGTCTAGTAGTCTTGTTATCAAAACGTATCACTTGCGAAATTTTTGTAAACACTTCAAGGGACATTAATGTTCGAAATATACTACGACCAGTTTCTTCATTCCACAAACTTTTAGTTGATTCACCATGAGACTTAAAAACTCCAGCTAACAATAAAAGACCAATGTATGCTTGAAAACCAATTTTATCCAAGTCTTTCCAGTTGGTTCCAAAAACACGCTGGCCTTCCATGTTTGTCATATTAATAATTTGGTTTGCAACTATGTCAGAAAAGAGCACGTCAAATGAATTTTTGATATCGAAAATTCGTGCACATGCATACCTTGTAACTCCTAAAGCATTATTTATAACATTGGCCGTAGAAAAACGACCGCGTTGATAAGGAGGATCAAGCGACCACTGAATATTACCATCTTTCGAAGGAACTGTTACAGAAGGTTCTACAGGATGTGGTACGTAGAATGGAATAACAGAATCATCACTACTTTCTTCTTCACTCTCACTACTTGTATGGTTTTCTGTTTCTGATATGTATTCATCACTGTCTGACACGTCCGCGCAGCTCATTTTCGGTTAGCGTTCTTCGATGCGACATTATCAACATGCAAAAATAGACTGAAATGTATATGAATGGCATGAATGCGCTTGACATATCATCAGTGTCCTACCAGTCTATTACCCCCCACTTCCTTCTACATGACGTGCCCTTCTACCTGACATCGTCCAGCTACACTTCAAATTTTTTACAAGTTCTAGCTTGCAGAAACTTGTTTTTATTTATAAACTTACATGACTGACAAACACTGTTAGAAAATATAAAACACTGCCAACTAAACATACGTACACAGGAAATTTTTAACGGTTTAAATACGTGGATCATATTGACCCGAACGTATCATAGGTAACAATTTAATTTTTCAAAAAAATCAGGAAGTTGAAGTTTTATCTCATATGCAATTGAAAGACCTCAGATTAGGTAATAAAGTCACGGAATACCAAAACGTTACGCCGCGTAATAATTTGTAAAATAAGAAATAATTTTTTTTTTGGGTCAAATAGACCCGAACAGGACAGCAGGGTTAAGTGAGTAATTTTCAGTATATATTAGAATCTGTTTTAATATTTCTGTTACCAGATCGAATTCAAGCGCTTTTCTAGCTTTAATATTTTCATTTATACCCTTTTGGACTTCTTTAGGAGTGAAAAAATTTAATTTCCATTTCGATCTAAAACATATCACAATTTTACAAAAAATGGACTAAATATGCAGCTAGTTTAAATGTTAATCATGATTACAAATCATTACAATAAAATTAAGCTACTCACCCGGTTTTTATTTGATAAAAAACTCCCGTTATCATTTAGCTTTTATTCAAAGTCACATTTCTGCCCTTGAACCGTATTTCTCGAGTTTTATGGAATCCGGCCGGAGGGTGAAGGAAACGGGAACAGCTTGGAAACAAAAGACTGGGTTATTCTGGAATAGAGATTCGCACGATAGAGTTAAACGATTTGAAAAAGGGGTTGAAAGGTCTAGTCATTGAATTATTCGTTTGGGAAAATATGGGCCTTTTGGCACTTAAAGAAACGAGGTTATTGGGTTATCTATTGAAGTATGTTGAGGATTTGCGTTGATTTGTTTTTCGCGACTGTTTAAGGCAAAGAAAATATGCTAGAAACAAAATTTGCTTTACTTTTGAAACGGCTTTTATATCTACTTTAATTAATTAGTATGATCATTTTTCTTGTCTGGCTTATTCTTATTCTAATGTTAGTTTTACTACGAATCAGTGGGATAGAGCAGTAAGCTTTTTATTTGCTCGTCCTTGATTTCCTGCTTAATTATTTTATTCTTCTAAGAGATTTTTAATATCCTTAGATACAATTACTTCTCAAATAGGTCCAGAACTAGCTGCTTGAGATAATATATCAGATATTATAAAAAAAATCTACCACATAAAAATCTCACCAAAAAGAAGTCTACACAACAACATCAATTATGAAAATTAAATTGTTTAAAATTTGTTAAAAATGTTCATAGGATCTTTGATTCATTAAAAAAGTATTATCTCTATGCTATAGTTTATTTTTATGAACGAGAGAGTAATTAGCATAATTTTAACTGGTAGTTCCGACCACTCCATGGGCGTGCTCAAGATTAATTGAAAAATTACTTTGAATAATTGTAAAAAATAAATATTTCAGTGTTATAAAGTGTTATGTGTATGTAAACAAAAGTGACCTCTTTTATCACACACTATATTAGAACTGACTGGCCTACATTAAAAAGGGTTTTAAAAAATTCACATTTTTTTTAATTTTTAAAAATTACAAAAAAGAGTTTTTAAAACCGTCTAAGGTATGTTAAATAGATGAATAAAAATATTAATATAAAACTTACAGCTACTTGTTACAAATCCAAATCAGATTCAGAAGATGAACTTTCAGAACCAAGATTTATAATAACTGGCTCGATCATTTTATCAGTAATATTGTCCAGCTTCCACATTTTTTCCTCTTCTTTAATAGTGTGATTTACTGCCTTTTCCCAGTTTTCAGGTTTTACATTATTTACGGGCTCCAAAAACAACTGTTTAACATCATGAATTTTAAAAGTGGTATTTTTTCTTGAAACTTCACTCTTTATCTGTGCCCATACCAGTTCAATCGGGTTTAATTCACAATGATATGGTGGGGATCTAAGTACTGTCATTCCACGATTTTTGGCAATTTCATCAATTTCGTATTTTTTAAATTTTTCTTTATGAAGGGCACACAACGAATAAAGTTCCTTTCTTATAGATCCGGGATAGTACGTAATATTTTTTGAACTCAGCCAATTCTACAAGTCTTTTTTTAACCACTTGGTTGTGGGCAGTCCTTCTATAAGTCTGGAGTGATAACTTGCATTATCCATTACTATTACACAGTTCTTAGGAAGAAGATCTATAATTTGTTCGAACCATTCTTGAAAGACATCAGCGTTCATGTCTTCATGGTAGTCACCGGTACGAGTTGATTCAAAAGTTAATAAACCACCTTCAACAAAACCGTCTGAACTGCCAATGTGTACTATTATCAGCCTGCGTCCCTTTCCTGATGGTGGGTTTAAACCAGTAGATAAGTTATTTACAAAAGCGTGCCTTTGACTTGTAACAGTTTCATCCTGCCAAAATTTATTTGGTGTATGACCCTCGTTGATCCATGTTTCATCAAGATAAAATATTTTTCTTTTTTGGTTTCTCATTTCCTTTATGGTTCTTAGAAAATGTCTTCTCCATATGACAATATCGCTTCTTTCTAATAAAATAGACTTTCTGGGATTCTTTTTCCAGCGGAAGCCTATTTCTTTTAAAAGTTTCCATAACGTACTTCGACTCATTTCTGGGTAATCCTTATCATCTCGAACTGAGACAAGAACTTTATCCAATGTTGGAAATTCTTGTCTAAAGAAGAATTCATGCACTTTCCGTCGAAGTCCTTCTTTAAAATGATATTCTATTTGAAATTTTGGTTTCCCTGGAGCATTACGTGGCATTTGAAAACTACCACATTTCTCTTCTTTAATAACTCTGTAAATCGTAGATTTCCCAACACCAAGTGTACTGCTAACTAACTCAACGGTCTCATCAACACTTTCACATAAACGTTTGTCTGTAAATGATTTAAAACAATTAAATATTAATGTTTTTTCATTAACTGTTAGAGGACCAATTTTTCGGCGTTTACACGGCACTTCCAAATTTTCCATAACACTAGTATACACAATAAACTGCACCTTGCAACTGAAGTACCTACTTTTAGTGAACTGTTAAGAATTTTGAATACGCCACTTGGACCTTCCTATATACAAAATGGAAAAACCCAGTATCACATTTTCTGTGGAATAAGTTTAAAAGGTAATTATCTAGTCAATTACTGTCGTAGATTCCTGGAATTAAAGAATTAAATGTTTGATTGTTGAAACCCTTACTTCGTGGAATGCACTCATTTCAGATAAAATAAAACGTTTTATTTTATCTAAAGAATTAAACTTTATTTTGCAAATAGGCAAAGAATTAAACTTTATTTTGCAAATAGATAAAATAAAACGTTTTATTTTATCTAAAGAATTAAACTTTATTTTGCAAATAGGTAGGTACTTATTAAACTTTTATTGGTTATATATAACCAATAAAATAAACATCTTACATTTCTTGCAAATTCATTAGTTCCTGTTAACCTCCATCACTCCGACACTGGCAACCTTATTTAGGGATTAGTAAACCTCACAACTATTGTATTCTATTCTGCTCCAACCTTTATACCTGGTGGTCATACTCAATTTAAAATTGTTTTCCTATATACTTCTGTAAACTTGTTGACAAATATCTGTTTTTCATTCAGTCACCCGTATCAACAGTTTAGGGATTTGCATACATAATTTATTGTTTTATTACTCTCTCATACATAAAAATACACTATAGTTCCGGTTACTGGTACTTCTAAGTTTCTCTGGTACTGAAAGAGTTAAGTAGAAGCAAAAAAACAACGAGTAGAAAAAAAAGAACAATAATATCCGACCATATTATAATCGATTAGGTATAATCCTCCCTCTCCTCCATACAAAATGTTCAGAACCAATACATTAAACCAGTAACCAATTAAATCCAAAACCAAAAAACCAATTAAATTAATTTTTTGTTTCAATATACTCGTTTCAAAAGAAATACCAATTATAATAATTAAAAACTATTAATTCAATCGACCTAGTTTTATATTCTAACTATACAATTTATTGTTTTAATAAACACCCCCTACATCACTACGTTTTATTTTTATGACAGAGACGAGTCAAACCGAACATGAGCACAGCAGCTAGTAATTAAAAAAGAATTCAATATTTTCCTATTTGTTATTTACGCGTTCAGTTTTTATGAAACGTAAAATGTAGGCATTTGACTGTCATGTCAGACGAATCTTGTATGACCTACGTTAACAAGGCTACAACGAATTGATGTTTTAAGCCAGGTTCAAAAGGCATTGATGGAATATTTGGATTTATCGGGTTTTAATAAACAAATAAAAACAGGTTGTTTTGAATACTTGTTAAATTGTATTATAGACCAGGTCGGATCTTTGAAAAAACGACTGTGGATGTAAAAGATGGCACTATGATTTTTTCAGAAAAAGTTTCAAAAAATAATTGTTTTCATTGTTTTTTTTTTCTATTTTCCTTGCTTATAATTTTAAACGACATATTTGGGGCAAAGTTGTTACAGTTTAGGGACAAGGAAAGTTTCGTTGCAGATTGAGGTCCAAATGATTTTTATTTATTTTGACAAGCTAAATCCACATCTTTGACATCATAGTCAGAATTTTTCGGCAGAAAATTGTTATTAACAATTTATTTGGTTAAATGCTAATAACTAATAAACTTATAAAGATATACCCTTTTTTCAAAGCTTATTTTGTTTCTTTAAAAAAAAAACAAACCAAACAAACTTTCAAATATTACAATCGATCCATTAGAAGCCGAAATGTTGCAAATTTATTAATAAAAAATAACAAATTATCGACTATATCAGATATTTTTGCTTATAGTTTTGCTTTTGTTCAACATAAAAGGATTTAAAGCACCTTATTTTAAAGCGATAGTTATACGTTTTAAAACAAATTTTAAAAGTTTAAATTCTATAAATTTTTAACGTTGTTATTAATTAGATGATAATTATGACTTTTAAATTTTGACAACCGTTGCACAATGGATCTCAATTGGCCACAAACCCCCATTTGCCCCTAGACTATAATGAAATAATATAGCTTTAATTGAGCTTCCTATTACTTAAATAAATAATTTTTCTAGTAATATTTGTGGTAATTTTTATTATTAAACATAAACATTATCGGTTTTTACTATATTTTTTATTTTTTATTTAATTATTTATTTTTTATTATTTATTTATTTAACAATTTTTAAACAAGTTATAAAAAAAAAATATTTTTTTGTTTAGAACAGACATTCAAACGTAGTTCGAATTCTTTGAGTTAAGACGAAAGTTATTATTGCGGTTTTTTCGAAAAATACTTACTTTTAACGTAAAATGAGAAAAAACAATTAAAAATACCGAAAACAGCCAATTTAGCATTTTTTGAGGCCATTTTATAATGTTTTGGACATCAAGTTTAAAAATAAACAAAAAATATGAGATAAAAGCTTAAGTCAGTTTAAAATAACCATAAACAAATTGATACATATTGAAAGAAATTGAAAGAATATGGTGCTGTAATATTAGAGTAAAAAGTTTACTTACAGATTACTACGGTAACCTGCCTATTATAAACGAAAGAATAAATTGGTTTTAAATAAAAATAAAAAAATTTATTTGTTGAAGATTTGTTATAAATAAAGAATTTGCCGACGGAATCTTTGGGTAAACTTATTACTGAAATATTGTAGCATCATATTCTTTCAATTAAATAAAATAAGATTTAGCTTGTGCGTAAGAAATAAACAAAGTGTTTTGAACGTTAAAGTTTAGACTATCGTCAAGTCTATATACGAGTATATATCGACACGCAACAGTATATCAATTTGTCTAGGGATATTTTAAACTGACTTATGCCATATAAAATCAAATTGACCATTTTAAAATCAATGGACTTAAGCTTTAATCATATATGGCAGGTTCTTCCAAAAGAGTGTATTTCGAAAAGCCTAATTTTGATGAAATTGTAAGGCGGTGGTATGATGAATTAGAAAGCGAGTTTAGAGATTATGAGGTCTACAACGACAAAGATTTTTCTCCAGAGAGTAAGCATAATTCTGATTCTGAAATGGAAGATCTGGGGGACAATGCTGAAACACAACAAAGTCTAAAACACAAGAAAGTCAGGTTGAAGGTGAAGAAGAAGAGGGGCCAAAAACAACAAATGGAAAGTTTTAGTTTGGCAAAAATCGGATACAAGTGGTCTGCTGTTCCGGCTAAATCCAAATTTAAATATTACAACAAAAAAACACAATCTGGTAAAAGTTCTTCCGGGGTTGAAAGGACTTGCAAAATGTGGTGATGTCTCTGGTCCCTTAAAAATATGGAGAATTCTTTTCACAAATAGTATGGAAAACTAAATAAATCGACGGACAAATGAAAAAAAATTGTTATTTCAAGATAAATTTATCAATTCTGATAGAACAGAACTAAGAGAACTGACAAAGGAAGAATTTATAGCGTTTCTCGCTATGTTGTATTACTCTGCAGTTTTCAAGTCAAATGATGAAGACTTGCAAGAAATATTTGCAATAGATGGAACAAGACGAGACATATTCAGATCCATCATGTCTTTGAAAAGAGTATATGTGTTGCTCGCATGTCTAAGGTTTGTTAACTGAATAGTTAGTGTAAATATTTTATTGCTTTTGTTTTAGGTTTGATAATGCAGATGATCAAGATGAAATTAAAAATAATGATCGAACTGCATCAGTGTCTTGGTTATTTGAGCGCTTTGTAAAAAATTGCCAAGACTGTTATTCTCTGGGAGCATTGTTTTATATCGACGAAATGCTGATAAGATTTCGCAGTAGATGTAGGTTCCGCAATCCGCATGTACATACCTATTACTATAATGGCTGTATTTACTTCGGTAAGGATAGTGATGGTTTTTCTCTAACAAATAAGGAGATATGTTTCATTAAACCAACACAAGCGGTGTTGAGACTTCTTCTTCTTCTTCAGTGCCTTATCCGGTCCGGATGTTGGCAATCATCAAGGCTATCATGGTTTTGTTGACTGCTCTGCGAAACAGCTCCGCTGAGATCATCCCAAACCATTGTCGGAGATTTTTCAACCACGAGATACGACGGCGTCCCGGTCCACTTCTGCCAAATACTTTACCCTGCATAACGAGTTGAAGAATTCGATATTTTTCTTCGTTCCACATCACGTGGCCGAGGTGCTCGAGCTTACGTTGTTTAATTAAATTAAGCACTTCTTTTTCTTTTGTCATGCGCTGTAGGACCTCAACGTTGGTGACATGGTCCACATAAGATATTTTTGGTATCCTTGTGTATATCCACATCTCGAAGGCTTCGATTCGTTTTTCAGTGGCTTGCGTCAGTGTCCAGGCTTCAACTCCATATAGTAACACTGGTTAGCACCTCACTAACCGCATCTTGGTTCCCAAACTGAGATCACTGCAGCACAGCAAGGATCTCAACTTAATAAATGTAGACCGTGCCATTTCAATTCTGGATCTAATCTCTTGAGCGTAGTCCCATTGTACGTTGAGGGTAGTTCCGAGGTAAGTGAATCTGTCGACTCCCTGGATCTCTTCTCTGGTGTTGAGACTGTGTCATCAAATTGCTAATTCACATCAAAATGCCACAGCAGACAATTGGTTTTCATCCATAGAAGTTATGGATGCATTAAAAAACGAGAACAGACCTATGTTGGGACGCTCAAGTGAAACAAACAGGAAATACCTATCCAAGGATCTTCCATTTCTGGTTTTACAAATAACTACACTCTAATTTCCTAAGTTGATGGCCAATGACTATTTTTTTACAATATTGAATATTGCAGGTGTCAATGCACACATTTTACATGGCTGTTATAAAAACAATCAATTCATAGAGACAAAATCCTTTTACAAAATTCTTGCAAGATAACTTGCAGAGCCATATCTCAATATAAGACAGTACAGTTTTCGATTACCTAGGGAACTTCGCATAGGTATCAGTAGAATACTAAACAAAGCTTTACCTGAAGCAGAGAGGGGAAAATTAAATAATCGGAGCCAGCAATGAAAGAGATGTGGTATATGTGAACGAAAAGATGACAAAAAAACATGTTTGCAAGAATCGAATTTAGAAAAATGTTACTTGTAAATAGTTCGCAATCTTGTTGATAATAATATATTTTAATTAAAGAGTTTGTATATTTTAGTTCCTTGTTTTTTATTTGAAACGAAAAAATTAAGAAAGAAATACTAATTTTATTTTTCTTTTATAAAAAATTATGTTCTGTTGTCAGAAAACCTTGAAAAATAAGTTATGTTATATTTTTTTAGCATTCCTCATTATTAATAAAAAATATATAGAAAATGGGCTTACATCGTTTTATTCCAGCTTAAATTATTACAAACTATAACAAAATAATGAATTATGAAAAAAAAAATGGGGACTGGTAGATCTCAGAACGCAGTTAACGGCAGAATAAAATACGACGCCAGTTGAGGGTTAAAATTGGCTTTTATAAAATAAGTATACTTCGAAAAAAACACAAAAAAAACAAAATTTTTTATAATTTGTTTATAAATTATTAAATAAATAAATAATAATAAATAAATATTAATAAATAAATAACAATAAAAATTACCACAAATACTACTAAAAAGAAAAAAAATTGAAAAAACATTGTTTAAACAGACTAAATGGTTTATTTAACAATTTATTAATTTAACAAATGCATATTCGTAATGTACGCAAAAAGAACATACAAATTAAAAAACAAACGTCGAAATCCATAAACAAGAACTGAAGATACAGAGAACCTTCTCTCTACAGCTCCTTGCAGGGAGCTCCTTGCTTCTTGCCTTCAAGACCACATTTTGAAGCTTTCTGAATGATTCTGTTGTATAATATCTTTCCAATTTGTCAAATTAAAACTTTAAAGTATGGTCTTTCAAATGACGCTAATTAAATATCTTAATTGCGATAAACAAACCTGCTGTTAATTAAAAAATAAAAAGGATTAACTTCGCCCCAAATTATCTTAAGACAATTGTTTCTTTGTTAGAATTTGTAAAAAATGCAAGCCTTCAAAATATGAAAAACAATTTTCATGTAGGCAACAGTTAAAAAGTTAGTCTAATTGTTTATAAGCCAAAAATCGACTTGTGGCAAAATAATTTTGCAATTTTAAAAATAGATTTTCTTCAATTTTGTTAATAATTTTTAATAAATCGACTTTTGGCAAAATAATTTTGCAATTTTAAAAATAGATTTTCTTTAATTTTGTTAATAATTTTTAATAAATCAACTTGTTGTGGCAAAATAATTTTGCAATTTTAAAAATAGATTTTCTTCAATTTTGTTAATAATTTTTAATAAATCGACTTCAATATTTTTAATAATTTGGGTAGAATAAATCCTCTCCTTTTATAAGCTATTTTTAGAATCACTGTAACTTTGTTATTTTCTGACGTATATTCTTGCAAAAAAATTTAATTTGTGATAAACAAATTAAATAACTTTTAAACTCTTTAGTAGATCGCTTTAAAATTTTGATCGTACTTAAAACACTACAAGAACCAACATTATGGGTAATATGAAGGTTCTAAGTATAATTTTCAAAAATTTATTAGCATTTATAAAAAATAAAAATTTCTGACTTATTTTGCTACTTACTAAACAACCATAAGGATAAAAACATTTTTGGCTTATAGGTTTATTGCTCCGAAATTGGTGTCAGATGCTTCCCTTTTTATTAATAGACGAAAACAGTGAAGATGTGCCGTTTTTTGATATTAATTTGTTAATTAAGTCCAAAAAGTCTGCTGCAGGAAACATGTAGATTCTTATTAAAGGGGTCTATACTAGTTAAAACAACTGTGGTTTGCCTGGCCGGTTTAGTGTCATGAAAAAAACAATATTTCTCTAGTTTATATGTAAAAAAAGTATTTTCTCGGTTTCCAATGAAGCAATTTTCTCCTTTTTCTTTTCAATCCGATGTAACTTGAATAGAGATACTAAATAACGCATTACCAAATCACAAAGATGATTTTTTTGTTATAAATAAATTTATTTATTTGTAACAAAATAACACATATAATATATTGTTTGTATGCTTTTGATCTTTTTTTTAGAAAAAAACTTACCGAACGTGTACCTTATACCGCTCTAAATAATAATATTCTCAGGTTGTTTCGGTAATTTTTTCTTAAAATTTTTCTCTTGTTTTTATTTTTTAAATCCTTATTGGATGTAGAATAAAACAATTTAAAGCAGCCATTATTAAAACACGCAGATTACCGCTTTTTGCACTTAAAAGTGTTCACAATCGAGTTAACAACCCCAAAAACAGTTAATACCGAGGTCGTCGCCTGTATCTGTCTCCAGTTTAATTTTTTACAGGCCTTTCCAGCATCATATTCCAAGGGATTTTTTTACTTAACGTCGTAACGTAAAACCAATTTACGATTATCTTAGAAGCTTGATATAAAAAATTAAATAATAAGATTATATAAATTAAATAAGAGGTCATAAAATATCTCTGGGGTTAATTCTGACATGAAATAAATTTTTGCGGTTAACGACCCCTCAGCTCTTAATATAAAAGATGAGCAAAATGAGTGGGTAGTACACTAGACAACTCATTTCGTTAATTGGTTTTTTATCTTCATATATTTTGGAAGTTTATAGTCAACATTTAATGCGAAAATAATTATTTTTTCGTGTTCGCGCTACGGCATTAAACCGCACTTAACAAAATTAATATTGGTAAAAGAAAATTGCCAATAAGCTGATATTTTAAGCCTTTTTGTCAGTAACGAAAGCAAAATAAATACTACTAGTTTTTATTTAGTATACTTTACTTTTGGGTCCGTTTTGTAATCAATAGTTTTATCTTTTAGATAAATATATGACTCTGTATCAGACAAAATAAAAATCAAAAGAGGTGTTCGACAGGCCTGTATGAATCGCTATTGGTCATTGTAGAAATGAGGAACTTACTTTGCAGCCAGAATTTTAGTATTGACCTTGGTGTTCTAATGACATATTGCTATATTTTTTAAGTGCTACTGTATGGAGTGGAAGAGTGGACAGTAAGTAAAGCGATGCTTAAGCGCTTATAAACCTTTGAGATCTGGTAAAACAGATGACTACTACGAATAAGCTGGGTCGACAGAGTTAGCAATGAGGAAGTTCTTAGACGACTAAACCAAACAACACAACTGGTCAATAAAATGAACAGACGCAAGTTGGAATACTTCGGTCACAATATGAGACACCCTGAAAAATATATAATTTTACATGTGTTCATTCAGGGAATGATCCAAGGTTATCCAAGTGATTATAGCAAGATCTGTCATCAATTATTAGAATCAAATGTTCCGAATAAGTGTTACTTATTTTTCCATAAGAAATTCAGATCTGCAACAAAAATAGGAGGTTTCTAACTAAAATTTTTAAATTTTTGACCAGTCCCACCCTCAGAGGGTCATATGTGATGTCATTCGATAAATTTATGAAAATATTGAACACGTATTTTTCAGTTTTTCGACCCGATGTAAATTTAGCGAAATACTCGACCGTCCCGCTTCTTTTGGCACACCCTGTATATAAATAAACCATTAAATATCATAGTTTATCCCATTATCTTTTTGTAATATAAGTAAACTTTTGACTGAGATTTATTTGTGAAGAATAGCTTAGTAACTTTGGCGCCACCTGCTGGAGATCTATAAAAACTGAATTTTTTTGGGCATCTATCTATCTATACAGCCCTTGCTGTCCAATTTTGGACATAGACCTCCTTTTCCTTCTTCCACGTCTCTCTATTGTAGACAGTTTGTATCCACTTCGGGCCTGCGTGTTTCTTCAAGTCATCTGACCATCTCATTTGTGGCCTTCCTCTTTTTCGTTTGTAACAATATGGTCTCCAGTGTGTAATCATCTTATTCCATCTGTCGTCTTTCTGTCTTATGGTATGTCCAGCGAACTTCCACTTAAGTTTTGCTATCTGCGTTAATACATCAGTCACTTTTGTTTTGTTGCGGATCCAAGTATTTCTTCTCTTGTCTGATAGCCTGATGTTCAGCATTTGTCTTTCCATGGCTCTTTGGGTCTTTGTTATTTTTTCCATGTTTTTCTTTGTAAACGTCCAAGTTTAAGAACCGTAGGTGAGAACAGGAAGTATACATTGGTTGAAGACTATTGTTTTTAAATATTGGGAGTATTTTCTATTTTTTAGTATATAGGAAAGTTTTTCGAAGGATACCCAAGCCCACCGTATCCTTCTCTTTATTTCTTCGGTCTGATTTTCTTTATTTAATTTAACTAATTGTTCCAAATATACATATTCTTTTACTTGTTCTATAGTTGTTTGTGCAATTGTAATTATTAATTCTTCTGGTTGGTTGGTCATAATTTTCGTTTTATTATAATTCATTTGTAGACCTATTTTTGTTGATTCGCTATTTAATTCATCCCTCATATTTTGTAATTCTTCCCTTTTATCTGTTATTAATACAACGTCGTCTGCATATCTCAAGTGATTCAAGTATTGGCCATTTATGTTAATACCCCGTTTTGCCCCATTGTAATTTCCTCATAACGTCTTCCAAAGCTTGATTGAATAGTTTGGGTGACATAGTTTCACCCTGTCTGACTCCTCGCCGTATCTTAACGGGCTCCGTTTGTTCAACTATTTTAATGGACGTTGTTGCTTGATCATATATATTGGAAATTAAATCCGTGTATCTATAGTCTCTTCTCCCATTTTGTAAAGACTTCTTTACTGCCCAATGTTCCATCCTATCGAATGCTTTTTTAAAGTCTACAAATGCCATATACATTGGGATTTGATATTCGTTGGCCTTTTCAATTAATATTTTTATCGTAAGCAGATGGTCGCTTTTTCTAAAACCGGCTTGCTCTCTTGACTGGTAATTATCTAACTTAGATGTTAATCTGTTTGTTAGTAGTTTAGCTAACAGTTTGTACATTACATTCAGTAGCGTTATAGACCTATAGTTTTTCAGATCTTTTCTATCGCCTTTCTTAAATAGTAATAGTGTTATTGCCTCGTTCCATGAGGTGGGTATTTGTTTTGTGTTCAATATTTTATTCATTAGTACCTAAAGGACTTCCACTGTAGTTTTCCCCCATTTTTTAGCATTTCCACAGTTATTTTTTGGGCACATACCTGGCAAGTATATATGAGGGCCCATATTTCCTCTTTACTGCTCTTAAGTATTAACAATCTCTTATCGATGAAATGTATTGAATAAGATAAGTGACCCAAATGTCTATCCAAACCAACATGCCGTCGTATGACAGCCTAAGGGCATTGTATGCATTACAACAACAATGGCTCTATCGTAATTTGATTTCCTATGAAAACTCACGCACGATGTACAGGCATCATTGCTAGCTGAAGCACGATTGACAACTCTCTCTATATATACGATAATTAATGTGCAGTTCGGTATAGGATGGTATCAAATCTTGGCTTAAGCAGTCAATTTGTATGAAAACTAGCTGGAGTTATGGCGTGGAGATAGGAAATGATGAATACCTCTAGGATTATAATGCCGCCGCCGAGAGGTTTGACTTCGATGAATAAATTACTACTAGCAGCAAGGGCGGCATTTAGTTGCCTGAAGATGCCATAATACAGTGTGTCCCCTATACGATATTGTTTCAAGTTAACACGAGTCTTCTTCTCTATAAGCAAATTAACTTGTTTATTCACTGTCTGGTGATTTATCTATTGCTAGATATTGCACTTGTCTGATTATTCCATTGTTTTTTATGTTTAGTATCTACCGTATTCAGTTACCTCCATTCATTGACCTCTTGTAAAGCGCCATATTTCTTTTTCTATACCATAAAAATTGTGCTTTATTTCTTTTGAGAAACATTTCTAGTCATTCTTTATTCATATTATAAGAATTTCAGAAAAAAGAAACATACTGAAAGTTTCGGTAAAAAGCGTCGGAAACAGGCCGAATGGAAATAAAAGACGAAGAATGCTACGAAAAACGAAGAAAAAAGGAAATAAATGATAATGTTACTCTTTACGGCGGAGTTGAAAAAGTGTTAAAGCAAGATTGTAACGTAAACAAACTATTTACTTATCTACACAAATAATCTAGGCTCTTTTGCTCGTGTCGGAAAAGTTTGGGCGTGGTTCTTTCAAAAATCATACACGAGCTGTTTAAATTAAAATGCATTGGACACTATCCTTTAATAGTTTACCCAAGTCCCATTTTTTATACTCCTCGATTAATTTTCGAGTCATATACTCAATATCTTCATAATCTCGTGCTATCACTAGTTGATCATCTGCAAATGGCAAAGTGTATATTTGTTGTTAATCGGCATTCTCATATTTATACATTTGCGCTTCCACAGTTTTAGAGCTTGTTCTAGATAAATTTTAAATAATGTCGGGGAGAGACAGCAGCTCTGCTTAAGGCCTTTATTCATTTGGAATCCGCTTGACAGATCATTTCCAACCTTTACCTTTGAGTTAGCATTAGCGTACAGTTCCTTCGTCGCAATAATTAAATTCATGCTTATGTTTGTTTATACAATAAATGTCTTCTTCTTCTTCTAATGGCGCTACAACCCTTTGTGAGTCTTGGCCTGCTTAACAATGTTCTTCCATTCTGCCCTGTCGGATACTTTCCTTCGTCACTGCCTGATGTTCATGGTTTTAAGATCCCTCTCTACGTCGTCTATCCATCTTTTACGGGGCCTTCCTCTTGTTCTGTTTCCTTGGGGCTTCCATCTCTGGACTACAATAAATGTACTTCTTGCTAAATCCTGCCTGTTCCTCAGCCTCTAAGTCTTTATATTCGCTTTCTATTCTGTTTTCAACTACTTTTTTGTATATTCTACTGATCGAGTTTGTCACAGCAATGCATCTGTAATGGTCACATTCATCCCTTCTGCCTTTTTTATGTATAGTGGATATGAATGATTCCTTCCACTCTTCTGGGGTTGTCATACCATTAATGCAGTTTTGGAACAGTTTGGCTAAACTTGTATATAGTTTGGTTGTACCGTGTTCAATTAACTCTGCAGGGATGTTACCTGGACCCGGAGTTTTGTTATTTTTTAGAGATCTACATACATCTTCCACTTCTTTCGTTGTTATTCGTATGGACGAAGTTAAAATATTTATATTTTGTGTTTTGTTGCTGTCTTTAAATTGTGGCCTATGTTTCCTTAGGAGTTTCTCAAAATATTGGTTCCAATCATCTATTGTTATTGTTGACACTATGTCTCTCTTCTTATCTTGTCGTAATGATTATAAGACTATCCAACTTTCTGTGCTTCTTCTTCCACCTAGATGTGAATTTATCATGTTACACTTTTGTTGCTATGCTTCATTTTTCTTCATAAATTAGAAATACTTATATAAAAATAAAATTATATTTTATCCCAAATTTACAAATTTGTTCACATAAAAAATTATATTATATAGAAGATATTTATGTAATTAAAAGATCAATAATAAATCACATCACTGTTACTTATTTCACAAGTAATCTTCGACCTTGGTGGCCATTCGATGGGCCCCCTTCTAACTATCCACCTACCTGGAAAAACGTTGGTACCACAATTCATTTCTATTTGGTAATAGCTGATTCAGTTGTGGCAACAGATAATTCTGAAGAAATTCTAGATAACGAGAAGCAGTTAAGTTTTCCTCAAAAAAATATGGCCCTACAATTTGATTATTTATAATGCCGGCCCAAAACATTCACCTTCTCGGGATATTGTGTCCTAAACTCTTTCATCCAATGTCGATTTTCACTTGCCTAGTATCGCTATGTCTGGCGATTTACGTGACTGTTCAGCATAAAAGACGTTTTATCAGAAAAAAGTACCTTTTGTATGAAAACCTGATCTCTGTTACATTTTTCCATAATGGTTTCGCAGAATACGATTTTTCTATATAAGTCATCTTTTAATAGCTCCTCGACCAGATGTACTTTGTATGGATGCCACTTCTCTTTTTTTAGCACTTTTACAACAGTTGATTGGTAGACATTCTTATCTAGTGTGACCTGTCTAGAACTGGTATGATGATTTTCTTGAAACCTCAGTACAACGTCTAGTTTCTTGGCTTCGGATATTGATTTTCTACCACTTCTGGGAAGATCTTTAACATGGCCCGTTTTTCAATTTTTTTTTTATTTTACTTACTGTTGATTGAGTAATTGGTTCGCGATTGGGGTATTTACCATTAAATAAATTACGAACTTCTGCTCGAGTCCTCGCTCTATCTCCATAACCAATCATGATTAAAATCTCGATTCATTCTGTTTCTGTTAGTTTCATTTTTGTAAATGCTGTTATTAATGTTAATTTCATGTTACTTAACAAAGTTCATAATTTTGATGAACCCTGTAGAAATAAATATTCAAGTAATTACATCGTTGTAAAGACGATAAGGAGACCTTTCAAATGAGCTGTCGCGTGACCTCGGTTTGTATTTAAAAAAATCGTGGATTACGTCATTACGCCGACACTGATGACGTAATGTCCAACACATATAATATAGCGATTTATGGTCATTCAAAAATTAAAATAGACGTGTTAAAATAGATTTTTTTTAAAAGTCGTCTGTTTCTGAAATAATAAATTTATTCCATACATTTGCATCATACTGTATTTGAGATAAATTCATTTTGTTGTATTAAATCTCTATTCTAACATGATCGTATTTTTTGATTCGCCATTTAATGTGTTCATCCACCTCCAGTCTTAATTAAAACCGAATACTTTTCTAGAACTTTACGATCATCTTCCACTAAAAACTTTAATTTTCCACACGAAATTTCGCGATAAAACCGTAATGTCCCAGCTTTATAATGATTTTGAAACATTTTCCCCGTATCCGTTGAACATTCAGTCGGATAAAGAGTTTAAAAGTAGTGCACCAGTGCACAGATAATGGCCTGACAAATAAAAGCTTAAATGCTTCTTACTTTAGTGTTGTAATACTTTTTAAAACTACAAAATGTCGGTGGGAGATTTAAAATAAATGGAAGAGGATTTTAGTTTCTATTTATATGAGACGCTATAAAGATGATGGATAGTGATAAAGTTTTATCATTTGTATAATACCAACTGTATAAGGCAATATGAAACGGATTTAATCACCAATTTTTTTGCTAAAACCTTACAAATTTAATATTTATTATGAGATTTTTTAAAAGAAACTAAGTGTAAATACAATTTACAATACAATACAATACAATATTTTCTGGTGCTTTGCCTAGCTCGGTATTTTTATCATCTAAGTGCACAATACCATGACCGCCTCGTTTTTTATATAGATTTGACATCTACTCATAGTGGAACCTCGATTATTAAAACTTGATTAACAGAACATTAAAAAAAATCATAGTATTACTCTCAAATTTGATCAATCAATCAATTAAATCAATTTGATTTAAAATATTCTGAAATCTCTGTTTGTTTTATTGTTACTTCACATTTTGCAACGGCTGAATTTCTTAATCGACGTAAAATCATCAAATCTGCCTTATTTGCTTCTTTTTGCCGAGAATACCGCTCCACGAATTGTTGTATGTGCGATGCAGCTTCTTTAAGCAAATCTTTGTGAGTTGCAATAACATCATCAACATCGCCACCGTCAAAGTCTGTGTCAGCTTTTGAATCAGTTTTGTCCTCCTCTGTTCATATTTCAACGATTTCATGATCTGTCTGCAATCCATAGCCCTTTGCGCCCTCATCACAAATGAACCTTTCGTTTATGTCATCTTTAGGCAACGAAAACAAAACAGTTGATTCAGCCATAACTTCATTTGTTACCGCATCACGCTCGGCTGTCACAGGGACATTTTCATCTTGAGTTGATTCAGGCCATAATTTATTCCACGCTCTTTTCAGCGTTACTTTCGAAACATCAGTCCAAGCATCCACAGCATTGTCGACTGCGCATTTGAAATTGTATGCTTTCCAGTATTCTGGCAAAGAATATTTCTCTTCCATAACTAGGTTTTGAACAAATGTTTTTCTGTATCTTCTTTGAAATGTTTCAATGACATATTGATCCATTGGCTGTATTAATGATGTTGTATTCGCAGTCAGAAAAGGGCACGTGATATTTCCATCGTCACTTCGCAGCATACCGGCTTCAGGATTGACAGGTGTATTGTCTATAATGAGAATCGCCTTTAATGGCAAATTTTTTGCTTGCAAATATTGTCGAACATCCGGTATAAAAACCTAAAAAACAAGGCGTTAGAAAAATAGATTGTAACGATAAGACTACCAAAGAGAATTAAAATACTATTATAAAAATAATACATCAATCAACCATGGGAGCTTATCGTCTATGCTTCGCCTAGCTCAGTATCTCAAGTGTGAGTTCGTCTTGTCTTAAACTAGGAATTAAAGCATGAGCTTTATTTATTAAAAGTAAAAAAAAACAATCAACCCTGCCAATGCTTTACAATAAATAAATTTGGCGACACTTATGGCTTCAATAAGTGATTGTGTGGCCTCCCAATTAGATAGTTAGGTCCTCCTGGACTGCAGTTGTTCCATTTTATACTTGTGTGGTTTCAATTGGTCCCATTTAGATGGTTAGGTCCTCCTAACAGCTGCAGTTATTCCATAAATTCTTTAATAGAGCCAATAAAACCAATAATTTGGCCAATAAAATCTTCAATAAACTAAAATAAAAGGAACAGCTTGTATTAGAGAAACATCAAAAGGGGTTTAACTTCCTTGCCATTTTACCAAATTACAATTAAACAAATAGCAGATGGCAAGGATAAAACGAAATAGAAGTACTATTGAACTTAGCAAAATTTTGCTACGATTCCTACATACATATAATCGAGAAACGTGCTTTCGAAAGAAATGAGGTTACGAATATTGAAAATGCTGTCAGAATTATAGAATATTAATTACAATGAAAGTACTTACCCCAGAATTCTGCAGACCATAAAATGAAGCTTATAATAATTTTTGCCTTTTATAAATTTCAAAAACAGGCAAAAAAAATTATATTCCCACTACGTTAGAAAAGTTGATTGACAAAAAGTAGGGAGACTAAAGTGAAGTTTGCACAGATGACATAGGACGTATGCCTATGATGGAATTAGGCTCTTCTGTCAACATAGAACAGAATATTTAGTCTACCGGACAGAAAGAGAGAGGACGAATATTTATTCTACGACACAGAAAGAGAAAGAAAAGAAAGACCAGCTACTTTTTGAAGAAAAAATAGTAAAAACGAATCTGAAGGCAAAGGAATTAATAAATTAACAAAGAAATTAAAATAAAAAAATTATTTAAATATAAATTAATAAAGATGTGACGTTTATAACGTTACAAGATAAACAAATTTTGGTTTGCAGTACATACCTTTTTGAACCAGTCAGCGAATATTTCCTGAAAAATCCATGCATTATGTTGTGCGTAGTAGTTAACGAAAAGCGCGTTCATATTTATGCCCTTGAAACAACGTGGTTTTTTTGCTGTACCAATCAATAATAAAGGAAGGCGATGGTCACCACTTGGATTTGAACACATCATTGCTGTGATTCGTCACTTTTGCGTTTTAAATCCTGGTGCATATTTCTCAGACAGTGCAGCGAGTGTTTTCGTTGGCAATGCTTTGTAGTTTAAACAAATTTCATCGGCATTAAACACTTGATCGCGTGTCAAACCATATTCATGGATCATAACTTGGAACTTTCTTTTATATTCGTCAACGACTTTAATACTTACGATGCTCAATTTTTACCTTCGATTTTCAGTTCCCGTATCCAACTAACCGCTGCTTCCTTTGAATGAAGGATCGCCGTTCAATTTCATGTTGAAAAACAACGCTTTTTCGGCAAAAATTGGCCTAAGCAAAGGAACACCTTGGCTTCTTTTTTGAACGAACCACAAATACAAAGCCGTGTCGAGTGATTTATTTGTGGCTTTTTTCATTGTCTTACGATGTTTAATCCGGCCATTCAACAATTCCATTTGAGAAGCATACTTTTCAATTCCTTCGGCATTTTTCTTTAAACCATTGATTGTTGCTCTTGGAATCTCATACTTTTTGCTCAATGCGACAGCAAAAACACCTTTCTTTAGTTCTGCAATAATTTCTTTTTTTTTCAATTGACAAAACACAACGTTTTCTTTTTGATGCTTCAGATGTGAAAGGCCCCATTTTTCAAAACTTAATTGATCAAACGACTAAGTGACACAATCAATGATTGAATTTGAATCAAACTGAATTATGGTGACACACAAATATTGACATTGCTATCTTTAGATTATTAACATTAATCGTTTATGAGAATGTTTTCTCCTATTCTCCTAAGCTGCCAACTTTCTACTAAATTAGAAAAACCATTACTTATTTAAATATTTAAATCTTACAAATCTAGTGTTCCTATTTATAGGGTGAAACGACTTTATGTTCCGAAAGATTTTCGTGGTTAGTACAATTAAACCTAGAGCTAAAATTAGTACTATTACTAGAATTAATATTAAACTCTACAGTCTTCCGGGTTGAACTCCGGAGGGGTCATCGTGGTTTTTCTTCAAGTGTCTCTTCTACCCACCGGATGGAATAATATCTAAACAATTAAAACTATTGTGAATAAATTGAAAATTCACTGATGACGAAAAGAAAACCGGTAGGATCTACATGTGTACCTTGAGATACGTGTCTTCGGTATTTCTACATATTCCATATTCTTCTTCTTCTTTATAACAATATTGTTCCACAAGGAATCTACGTTTCTGTAGTTGGCCGTATACCATATATTAAAAAATTTATTAAAATCCTTTGTAAAAGGTATATATTTAAAAACCCAAACGGGCTATGTTAGACAAAACGTTTTCGTTGTTAAATATTGTTCCATTAAATTTTTTAAAAAAATATATACATATATAGTTACTAAAGAGTTACAGTTTCTATTTACATTTTGAATTAGAAAAAGTGCTTATTTAATTATTATTTTGTTGCAGAGCTGGAGAAAGGGATTCCTCTCGCAGCGCAGACAAGTTACTGCGCAGAGCTGGAGGAGTTGCGGGAGTTGCTCCACTTCCCTGAAGAGGTTGCCCTTCGCCTGGCCGACACTGAGTATCAACTTTTTTATCAGGTAAATATGGTTTGTATCTGAGAGAGAAAGATTATTGCTCGCCTTTGTTTTTAAATAAAGCGAAATCAAAATCAGTTGCGAAAAAGTTAGTATACGAGCCCCTTCCCATATCAGTTGGCCCAACGTTAGATTGATAAAAAAATTAAATTTTAGAGAACAAAAATAAAAGCGCAGCATAAGTTTTAGAAGTTTTATTGCATTAAACATTTTTGAATTTCCTAATTATAGAAAATATTTTATAACCTAATGAAAACTATTGATTAAACAGTATAATATTAAATTTAAAAAAGCTATGTAATATTAAAAAAAATGTGAACGTTTACCACTGAGTTACACCCCTTTATTTTTAATAACATCCACAATTCTTCGAGGCATAGTTTTTACCAAGTTCTGAAACAAGTTTAATGTAAAAGAATCCATATTTCCTGCAATTTTTCCTTCAATTCGTTGACGGACCTGGCAGGATGTTTTCTCAAAGTTTTTTTTATTTCACGCCACAAAGTCCTTATCGGGGACAACTCAGAACTGTTAAAAACCCATTACAGAAGGGGTATGCTATAGTCTTCAATCTATTTTAAACTCTTTTTTGAGGCCTGACAACCTGCGCCATCCTGTTGGAAGACAAAATCTTCCGCTGATGTTAAACGGCCTTATATAGTCGGTAAAAAAAATTCTTCTAAAATATTCAAATATTTGTCTGTGTTTACAATCTCATCGATAAAATTTAACTTTCCCATATCTTTAAACGCCATGCTAATCCAGTTCATGAAAGATGCAGGAAATTTGACTTTTCTCTTCAGACGTTCGGGATAGAAAGTTTCATTTTCCTGTGAATGACGCGACTCCTACTGTCTCCAACACACACTTCAAATCTGGACTCATCACTCCATTGTATCAAATCCCATTGCGACTGAGTCCAATCTTTATGCTCTTTTGACCATCTTAGTCTATTTTTTTTTTGTTGTAATGTTAAAAGTGGCTTTTCCCTAGCCTAAAATAAAATGAAATTTATTAACAATTCGTACTAATTTTTTCAACTATAACTCTTACTTTGTAAGTACTAAATCCTAATTCATGGACCTCTCGGTGACGTGTTGATCGAGAAACGTGTCTTCCAATAACGTCACTCCATAAAACGCTTAACTCCATATAATTTGCTCGTCGATTTTTTACTATAATGCATCTTAATGACCTTCGATCTGCTTCGGGTATTTTACTTTTTGGTACATTTCTTCTGGTACAAGTTTTGTGACTACCGAACCTGTAGTTTTGTATCTTCTGACTATATTTCTTACACTATATTTCTTACACTATAGCTTGACAATTGCAACATATTCGCGATTTCGGAATTGGATTTTCCAAAATTAAAAAATCTAATAATGATTGCAGAAATTTTCTCATCGATAACTTTACCTCGGCCCATTGTACAATCCACAGACGGCAAAAAGCTTTACAATACTACAAAATACATTTGACATTAACTGACAATATTATTGTTTTGATGTCATTTTTCCATAGCTACCTCTGGATTTGACGTAATTATGAAAAAATCAACGTATGATTGTTGACATATGAGAATGCATAGCCAGGGTTTAGTGAATTTTTTTTATCGTTAAAAATAAATAAAAAACCATAAGGGTAATTTTTTTAATAAATATTAATAAAAATACCATATTAATTAATATGGGCTATATTAATAAAATCGACTTAAACTACAAATTCCATAGGTGGGCCAATTGATACGGGAAAGGGCTCGTAAATGTTTATAAGCAAAAAAAAATGTTTTGTAATGTTGGAAATAATTTTTTTTTTACTTTTTTTAAATTACTTTGATATAATAATTCTCTTTCTTGCTTATGTTGCCCATAGAATCGTTATTTATTAACGTTTACTTTGCTCTGATTTATGTTATTGCAAAACAAAAGTTTTTTTGACAAACAAATTGAATAATTTTTAATATAATTGTTAGATCACTCCGAAATTTTAATAAAAACTACATTATTTTTAAAATAATCGTTTTTAAAAACGATTTCTGATGTGGAAATCGAATCGATCAAACAGTATCTTAAAATGTAATTTTCATATGTGTCTATTGTGTATGAATCTCATATAAACAAAATATTTAATTTGACGTTTAAAAAGTGCTTTAACATATTTAAAGAACCGTTTAAAACGCACACACCACGGAAATATATATTACCTCACTCAACCGTTCGACATCGCACAATAAGCTGTGATAAAAGGCTTTTGAAATTTCCGAACTAATTAACAGTATTTCACGAAATAATGCATAATGCTATTCTAGTCCGTAGCCGCCCTGTGTGCCGACTAATTGAAGTGGATTCTGTAGAGCCAGTCCACGGCAAACACTGGAATAATCTGCTGCCTACAATATTACCATAACCATACTGGCTCCGGATGACAATGGATCCGTTTAAAAAAATTTCAAGCAGTAGCGTTTATTATATATTCTTAAAATAAGGTTAATTAGAGGTAAAAGGTTAATTAGAAAGTATTTGAGATAAAAAGTTTGCATTTTACAAAGAATGTGTGCATAAAAAAGTACTTTTCACGAAGAGTTCAAGAATTCTGATACTGTTTCAGAAAGAGATTATTTACTTTTTAAGAATACACAAGAAATAATGATTGAATGATGAAAATATAAAGCCTATAAAAAAGAACGATATAACAAAGACCACCATAGTTGAAGTAAGTAAAGTAATAGAGTTAGAGAAAACTATTTGAAAAAGAAAAAGGGGAAATAGAAAAACTATATAAATAATTTATTTAAAGCTACATCGAGGCCTTAGTGTTAAAAAACCATCATCATCATTAGTGTTACAGCCCTATAATAGAGCCTTGACCTTCCCAAGTCTATTACGCCAGTCAGTTCTATTCATTGCCAACTGTTGCCAGTTTGCTGCGCCTATTTTTCTACCATCCTCATCTACACCATCCCTCCATCTGAGTTTTGGTCTACCCCTACTTCTACTTTCCACAGGTTGTGACATAAGGATTCTTCTAGGAGGGTTGTTCTGCTGTGATCTTGCCAGATGTCCTGCCCATCTTAGTCTTCCTATTTTTATAAGGGATACTACGTCTTTACCACCAAATATATGTTTATATCTGTATCAAAAAACGTTAACTATAAAAACATGAAGTGGAAGAAAATGCGAAAAACTGTTTTGAAACGTAATATCGACCAACAAATTTGTAATTACGGAGACAAAATACATTACAATAGTAATTAGTAGACTAGATTAGTAGAGTATAATAGACCAGCATTTTGGTGTCTGATTGACCTAAAGAAAGCGTTTGACAGGGTAATACTCAAGGAGATAATCCATCTTCTGTATAATAGGAAAGTTCCCATAAGTAATTTAAAAACTATCGAAAACATCTACCAAAACAACAAAATGGAAGTCATAATAGATGGACAACTTACAAAACCTATAGCGGGGAGCGGAATAAGACAACTGGATTTATTGAGCCCCATGCTTCGTGACCAAATTAAGGTCACGGATCAAATCATCAAAAGCGTTAACAAAGGAAGAGGATACAGAATGGGAAACAAAGAAATAAAAATGCTCTGTAACGCGGACGACGCAATATGGAGGAAGATAGTCTGCAAAGATTGGTCCACAGATTTAACATAAGAACAAAAGAATTTAATATGACAATTTCATCTCAGAAAACTAAAACAATAGTAGTCAGCAAAGAACCAACCAGATGTAAAATAGAAATGGATGGCATCAGTATTGAACAAGTAATGAAAATAAAATACCTGGGAATTACACTGTCTAGCTATGAAGACCTGGACAAAGAAGTGAAAGATCAGGTACAAAAAGCAAATAGACTGGCAGGATGCCTTAATAACACTATATGGTAAAACAAACCCAATGGCACTGAGATGAAGTCAAGAATTTATAAAGCCAGTGTAATACCAATAATGACATATGCCTCAGAAACAAGACCCGATACAGCCACAACGCAAAGGCTACTGGAAACAGCAGAGATGAGAGTACTGAGAAGAATTATAGGAAATACGCTGAGAGATCGAAAGAGAAAGGAAGTAGAAATACATTACAATAGAATTTTAATTTTATTGAATATTTTTATAGTTTTATTGATATATTGTAATATGTTTTGGACCACTGTATTTGAAATGTTAAATGTGGATAAAAATAATTTCTGGTAAAACTGTATTTTTCGTTGTTTTTTATCAAGATCCAGAGTTTTATTCTTGTTTAAGCTTATGGTTCTTGTTTTTTATGAGACAAAAAAATCGTGTATTCTGACGTCTCTTTCATCTGCCAGATGCTCACACTCCAAAATCGTGTGTGTTGCAGTATCAGAAAGACCACAATAAAAATGGCATTCATCGGACTGTGCCCTTCTAAACCTAAAAAGGTAGCTACGAAAGCAACCATTACTTTGGAGCATTTGCTTCAGGTAATAATCCAGCTTCTTATGCCCACAGTCCACCCAGCTTCGAAGGTTCAGGATTAATGACTTCGACCATTCCGACGCATCGACGTATCTGGTCGATTAAAACTAATCTCTCGGCCAGCCTTATCAAATTCAGCTCTCGCTCTTCAACGCTGCGCCACATACGACTATGCATCCTGGCCCTTTATCCTGCCAGCACATGTAAGGGAACACAGCCGATGATCGCCCACAGAGCGGCAGCTGAGACAGACGCTACCAGAATAGCGAGAGTCATCCATGAATGTGAAGGGTGTAACACTCTGCACATATTCGCGGTTAGAGACCATCATATGCTAGGTTCCATAGCGTCGGAGCCCTGCAGGAATCCAGCTGTTACATACAGCATCACACCATTCTAAACTACTATCATTCTCTCGGAAAGGTAATCAGCGATCACGTTCCTCAGATACCCCGGACAGTTCCTTGCTTCTAAAGAGTTCATTACGTGACTCCACTTCAATTTATTGAAAGCATTTTGGACTTCAAAGAGAATCAGGATGACTCATCGGTGAGCAGCCCCAATTCCCCGTGCTGCCCGAAGCCCATTAGTCACCGCATCCACTGTACTTTTGCACAGGCAGAAACCATACTGTTTTAAAGGCAAGCTTTCAGCAATCACAATTAACTTCCACAAGGAATCTAAGTTCCTGTAGTTGGCTGTATACCATATATCACAGAGAATTTTATTAAAAATCCTTTATAAATTATATACAATTAACTTCTCGAAGGATTCTCAGACCAGTTTGCCACTTACGTGGTATGATAGAAAATCGACATGATTTTGTGTATGTATGAACCGGTGAAATATGTCTCTAATAGTTTGCCCTTGGTCACATTATAATATTCTTCGTTTTTGTTACAACTTATTAAGTAATACCCAACGAAATCATGCTCATAGTTTGAACCAAGAGAGAAAATATAAATATGCATGACTTCTGATTTATAATAGACTACTCTCTATCAAACAAATTACAGAAAATCCAACCAAACAAAATTATTACCAAAATACCTACGGTTTTTAATTACGTTACTATTTGTTTTATTAATTTTCATTTAAATATCACAAAATTAAGTACAGTGTTTAATGCATACAATTATTTTCATTTAAAATGTCGCCTATGACAAAACCGCACCATGTAGTTATTGTAGTAGTTGAATATCCATCAAGAGCCAGCTTTTATGCAAATAACTCATAGAGATAATTTAAATTGAATGCTATTAAAACGAGAGCAGGTTTAGTGAATTTAACCTTCCGCTTTGTTCTGTGTGGTTCGTTCAATTTTGATGATTGTCCTCAACTCTATCAATATTTTGGCAAACCGCGTATTTCAATATTAACTTTTCAGGAGGGAACGTAATTCCCTCTCTTTTAACTTATTTATTTTAAGCACATAAAGAGGGAGGGTATATCTACCGAACCTATCCATATAATACCCTATAACCTTATAGAATAGAATAGAATAGAATTTATGTAGTCAATAGACAAAAATAGTTTTGTTTTTGTTAAATCAAAGGAATAGTGATAATTTTTACATACATACATACAAATTTTTTGCGGATTTAAACATTACAAACAGATATTTAATATTAACAATTTAAGAAACGACAAACACGCTAAATAAAAATATAAAAACTTGAAATATGATCATAATAGGCAAATACCCTGACCAAACTAGTACTATTGTGTAAAAGCTGTACTTAGGTACTCCGTTTTTGAATAGAAACAATGTTTCAAAAAGTGTGATTTGATTTTAAGCTTAAACGATAACAAGTGAAGTCTTTTTTCATTTGGCAAAACGTTATATAAACCAACATCAGTCGATTTTTTTATGCTCTTTGTCAACCTAAAACGTTGTGTTCTAATAGCATCTCTATATTTGGTATTGTGATCATTGAAGTTGGAGTTTATGTTAAACTTACCTTTGTTGGCATGAATTTCAATTAGCGTCTCATATATAGAGTGAAGGTAGTGGCATAATGCCTAAATCCAGTAATAAAGGTTTACTTTCTTCTTCTGGTTCCTATCCGTTTCGGATGTTGGAAATCATATTGGCAATCATGACCTTGCTCGCTGCGGCTCGAAACAGCTCCGTTGAGGTTTACAGTGTCCCCTAAACTCTGCTCTTGCAAGTATCGTCACTATAGCTGTTATTAAGAAAAACTGCCTGTTTTCTATTTGTTAGTTATGATCTAAATAGATTCAGAGTGTTTCCCTAACACCGCATTTATACATTTTTTCCAACAGTAATTCATGCGAAACACAGTCAAAAGCTTTGGATAAGTCACACGTAAGTATGTCAAAGACATAAAATGACCTTCCTCCAAGTTATCAACTATATCTCTCACAATTTTCTGTGTAGCTAGTGTAGTGCTACATTTTTTTAAAGCTATATTGAATACAGTGAAGTATTTTGTACTTTTCTAGATATTCTATCAAACGAACATTTAGAATACTATCAAAAATTTTGCCGAAAATGGGAATGATTGAGATGGGACAATAATTTCCAATCTATCTTCCACTTTTTGAACACTGATTTAAATATCACTAACAGGTAATAAAAATAAAGAGTTGCAAGGAGAATGTACATCTTCCAAAAAAATCTATGCCTACATTTTCATTTGTAGAATTAAAACAACTTCTAATATGTTTAGGTACTAAAGTAAGGTAATTATTGAAATCGTTTGATGTAATCGCGCTTGGACGACAGATTTTTTATTTTGAAATTTATTTCTGTGATAATTTATAACTTTCCAACTGACACGAGATATATTTTCTGTATTGGAAAAGAAATTCTCATAAGCCAGTTTTTTCTTTAAGAACATTGTTGATTTATAGTGCTTTTTAAACTTTTTATACTCACTATATTCCTTTGTAACATCAGCAATTATTTTTACTGAGAAAAGATTTTCTCGCATTTTTATTAGTTCATCATCAAACCAAGAAATTGGAGCTTTACTATGAGTTCATGATTTTTTTGTTGGAAGATTAATTTCAGTTAACTTACATTTCAGTAATAAATTGAGCTAATTCTGTTGCTGTTATGAGAGAAACAACTGAACCCCAGTCAACGTTATTTAACGACTGTTTTAACATCAGGATGCCATTACTTCTTATATGTCTTATGTATGTATCAGTTCTATGACTTTTTTCAGATTTTATTTTTAAGTAGAAAAATGGAGCAAGATAATCAGAAATGCATGGGTCCACGATTCCATAAATAACTATCTCACTGCTTATGTTTGTTAAGACAAACAAGTTGTTGATCTAGTTGTGATTCTAGTAAATTCATTAATATTTATGGTTAAGCCAAAAGTAGAAATAAGATCACGAAAACTGTTTAGTTTATTAGAAGCTTTTTTAAAATCAATGTTGGAATCTCTAATTATTAGATAATAATTGGAGGAATTAATTAATATTAAACTAGACAAATCTGGTCAGAGTTCGCTAAAGATTTTTGTTTAATATAAAATGGTACAGAGTTATTCGAAATAACACTTTCACTTCTGTCTTTTTCGGTTAATGTATCTGGTTTGCCTAGAAGATTTATCGACGAAATGTTTTCTACGAAAAAAATATTCCTCTATGCCTTTCTCGAAAAAAATATCCTTTAATTCTGCATCTGCCGTAATTCTAAAGGAATAGGATCCATTTACCTTGTTCGCGTACAAAGTGCACGAGAACTCATATCCGGGGAACTTTACTTGTAGATATGTTTCCAATTTTTCTGTACTATAAGACTGTTTATACTTTGCGACATAAATCCACACTTTGTCTTTTGATGCTAGCTCGTCACTATTGCTGTTATTACCCTTCAACTTTTACATCCGAATGAGAAGGTTGCTTGACATTTTGAGTAATACTGTGGATATCATTCATTTTCAAACTTTGTTGTGCCCGCGTCAAAGCTCTTGAGAATTGCTGATTTGTAATTGTTATATTTTCATGTGTCTCTTGTATAACTACCCTTGATTTTCTTTCTATCATTTTTAGTGACGGAAATTGGAGGATGACCTTCAACACCGGTTCGTTTGCTTGTATTTGGCATATGTTTAACCTCCAAATTTGCTGGGTTTTGTAGCAAATTTATAATATAATCCTGATTACTCATCGTTCACTCAAGTTCTCTGATAATACGTTTTAAAGCGACTAATTGAATGTTTGCAATTTTGAGATCATATTTTAATGTTAATGACTTACCGCTTCGGCATGGTCAGCTACAAAATTATCAGGTATTGCAGTAGTTGCGTCAAGGAACTTGGTACTTTTATCACTTTCCACAAACTTTACCACTTTGTCACTTGATTTTATGTCCAAAGGCACTTTCTTCTCAATTATTATTATAAATAAATACTTCTTCAACTGCTGCCATGTTGCCGATCCATTTAAGTATGCCTTTAAAGGAATGCTTTTCTTGTCGATTTGTTAGTACCCAATGTTTAATTCTTGTACTTCCCTTTATATTGCGCGTTCCAAGACATTATTGAGCTTAATTGGTTATTTGATTTTCTATCAGGGATACCACTTATTCATAAAAAATAAACAAAAAAAATCAAAAGCGCTGGCATCTTGCATTGTTTCTATTAGATTTTGGTTTACGTCTACTTATATATAAGATGTCGCGAAGTTTATATACAGCGTGTTAGTAAATAAGTGCGATAAACTCTCAGTTAAAAATGTTTCTTCTTTTCGCCGTAGAGGAGTACAAACTGTGCAACTAAAAGATGCAGTTCTCGAGTTTATTGCTGAGAATTTTTGGCAATCTCGTTGTTTACTGACGAGGCTATAATTATATGGACGACATTGTATACGAATTTTTCATAACAATCACCTATGGGGAAAATCCATACGGAATCTCTGCAGTTCACTTTCAGCATGATTTTGTGGCTTGGGGTAATTAATGATCATTTAACCGATTCACATTTATTCTCACAAGCACTAACTGGCGAATCTTACCTTATTTTCTTATAGGAAGTGTTACCTATTCATTTTAAAGAAATTCTTCTATACCTGAGACAAGACTTATGGTTCATGCATGATGGTGCACTGGCCCATTTTTGCATTAATATACGCAATCACTTAGATGCAGTATATCCAAATCATTGGATAGATAAGGGATGTACGGAGCATTCGCCTGCTCGATCGCCAGATTTAATTGGGGCATTTGGGATTTTCTTAAGTCCTTAGTTAAATCCAATCATGTCTAAAATATTGATGACCAAAGCACTCAAATTATAGCCAGCTATGAGGCAATAAAAATGTTGATATAGCGTGTCTATACGTTGCAGTCATACGTTTATATGGCAAACTGTTATTTGTTTTTCAGGCAGAATCACCCCCTTGAACATAGTCGCACTTATTCACTAATACCCACTGTACGATTTTGACCAAAAAAGCATCGTTTTCCAGTCTGAATTTTACGTCAGGAGATAAAAGATATGCTACTAAAAAAAAAAGTTCGATAAATCTGTAAATACAATTTTTTGAAAATTTCTATTTTTAAAACAAATTAAATTTAAACATTATTATTGTGATATGTTCTTACATCACCTTTTAAGTTAACCGTTTTGGGTTTTGGGTCAACTGTTCGTATCTAAATTCTGCTTTTTTTTTGTCACTAGTTGGTCAACAAATATTTCTATGATTTTTCTCTTGCAGGTCCCACCAATCGACTATCTACGTCAGGTGACCTTGGACTTGGGAGGAGCTACAGGAACATCCGCAGAAAGTCTTCCTGGCAATACCTCCGCTAAGAGATCATCTGTTTCGACTCTCATTAAACGCTTCAACGAAGTAAGTGACGATTTTTTTTACTATGTAGTTTAAAGGGGTATCATAATAAGACTACTCAAATATAAGTTTAACGATCTGTCAAATAACTGGCACAGTTGCAAAAATAATAATATATTAGTGATTTTCCATAAGCAATTAAGAATTAAGTACAGTTAAGCCCATGGTTCTTTACCCGTGCGTCATCATTTAAAGCATGCGAAATAAGCCGGAAATTTACTCCACGGAACAGCAAGTGACAGAAAGTGGCTACTGCTCTGATCACGGAATATATTATAAAATTTGATGTTATTAAATAAATATAATGTAAAATGCCAGTTTTGCTTTAAAATTTTGGTGCAGAATAATTACAGCTAGATTTTAAGTAGCCTAATAAACTCTTTTAATATCATTAGTGAATAATAAATAATTACATAACATTATCTAGCTCAAATAATATTGTTGCGAGATTTGAAACGTATGTTTTTCGTTTCTTTTATTTTATTTTCATCACCTTTATAATCCTAATTGTTATTTCAAGTGTTAATTATTACAGATTTGATATCAATGTTACACATATTTCCTTCTCTAATAAATAACTGTTCAATTAATTTGTTAGTATATTCTACAAACTTTGCCCGGACGACATATTTACACTTTTGAATTGCTTTCGTCCACATACTTAAAACATGTTTATTTCTATATCTATCTCTGCCAATATATAATATTATTAGTTTAAGTCCTTCAATCTGCCCATACTAATTCGATAGCATTAAAATCTAGGTGATACGGTGGCAATTCAAGCAGTTCGTGTCTATGTTCTCCTATCCATTTATATATATATATATATATATATATATATATATATATATATATATATATATATATATAGTTTGTTATGTTATAGTTTGTAAATAAAAATACGTAACTATTGTAACTACTGAGTCTACCTCCATTTGGGTATGCCCTACTTCCAGATATTTCTGCTCTTATGGTAACTGAATACTTTTTGAAAATATGGAGTAAGGCGTTGGATAGTTTGATGTTTCTATTTTTATAGCAACAGCCATCGCTCCAAATAATGATCTTTGTAGGATACTGTTTATTAATCTTTTGGTTTAGGAATTTTGTTGCGATGGATGCGAAAATATTACTTTCAGGACCTCTTTGGCCCTCGTGTCATACAAAACAGATAACTGTCTTATCTCTTAGGTCATATTAGGTCCAGTTATGCACCCTTAACTTTGTTTTGTAGTAGTTTGCTGCAGTATTTAATCGAGTAGCTAAAAGCACTGCTTTAAGATCTACTGCAAAAACTAAAATATTCTCACTTTCTTGGCACTCGGTTTTGTCATTTTCTTTTTCTTGTCGAGCTTCCGATTTCCTAAGTAGGTGAGAGTGGTAAACTTCTTCCAATATGGATCCATTCTTGTACCCCAAACATTTATTGCACTGATCTTTCTTTGGTGTCCATATTTCTAATTAGTATTTGAATACTTTGAAAAAAGTGGTCCATGATGCTGTCTTTTTGAATGCTTTCCGACACTTTTTTGATACATCCGATAAACATGTCTGTAGCTACCCCATACTGGTTCTAAATACAGCTTTGTAGTTGAAGTTCTACAGTAAAGAGACTCTAAGTATGGTAAATTTGAAAGAAACTCTTCAACGTCTTTTGAACCACCTTAAATGTGCTCTTTTGATTCCTGAGTGCCAGTATTGCTTGAATGATCCTTGTGATTTTCCGTTATCCAGTTCTGTACTGTTTTTTCTCTAAAGTATATAAAAACATAGCTCTGCAAACCTGTTTTTTGGATTTAGTATTTTGAAATGAATCATCTTCTCTATTGCTCACAATCAAATAGTATTTCAAACTAACCTTCTTCCGTTTTTATATATTTCCGTATTTCCGTTAAAATATTTCCGTTCTATTACAAAATGATAAGAACTTTTAAAGCACTAAATGCAAATAGTACTAGTATATTTCTGTTTTACAATTAACAAAAATACTTAAATACAGACCATCGTGACTTTTTGCTCTCAGAAGTTTTGACATACGTCTGATTGCAGCAACCATTTTAACGCCATAACTGCATAAGATATATTAGTTGGATTCGCGCACTCCATTAATATATCGTATTCACATATGAGATTTTGGAGTATACTAGAACAGATAATTTTGGTTTGGAAAATGCCTTAAATTGAAAAGTAAATAATTTTGACACACAACTTCTTGCAGTAACAGCGGCGATATGCACCTATTGTTTTAATTTGTTCTTTTTGAAAATTTGTACATTTTCAAAATTAAAATACTGGTTATTTTCTAGAGAATGTTTGGCTAGGGCTGTTGTATTTAAATTGTAAAGACTGTAATTCAACATATATTGGACAAACACACCAATACCTGCATAGAAGAGTTGTTGCACACAAAAATAGTGTAGAGACAACAGTATTAAACGGAATTATTCACCAACTAATCAGACTTATACTCTTGTAAAGCTATACATGTCTATAATACATCTTTCTTTAGAAATAAGTAAAAGTAATAAGTATATATATGAAATTTAAATTGAAAACCTTAAAGTGTTTCGCCCTGTACAATCCATAATCTACCACAACTCTAGTGTATCCTTGGAAAGTCCCATTTTCTGTTCCTAATATCTTAGTGTGCTATTTCATAGAGGAATTCATAACCTTATCAGTGGAAGCGCGTTCCACGACATATCCTGAAAATGCAATAAAAGCCTTCGTTCTACAATAAACTGGAGACGACCAAGATGGTTACAGGATGTGTTCGAAAAAGCTGCGGCTGAATAATGTTCGTAGAAGAATTATATAATATATGATTTTACTAAAAAATTATAAGTAAAAAAACATTAAAAATATTACAAAAAGTAAAAGTCCAAAGATTTCTAGGTGTTTGTAACTAAAATTCAGAGTGTTGCCTAAATTTAAACTTTCTAAAATTTTTATACGTGAAATCAAATCTTAACTGTCTTTTCTATATTGTTATTTACTTGTATTTTGAGTTAGTACTTGATAAGAAACCAGTTCACTAAAGGTTCTTGTTTAGATGAATCGATATGTCGTGGAATTTAATTTTAGATTTTTTATATCGGTCCATTCGTGGTTTGCTTGCTTTGGAAATTGTAGAAGGTACAGATTTAGGCAAAAATCTGAATTTTGGTTTGGAATACCTAGAAATTTTAGGATTTCTACATTTTGTTTTATTCTCAGACGGCGCCGTGTGCGTCTGTATGAAGTTATTTTATTTGGCCGAAAATATTTGATTTTACGTTCAGGGCTTTTACTTAGTCGCTCTGATGAGTCCTGTTAGGACAAAATAAGTATATGTCAATTGTAAAGACACTATACGTGAAATCAAATCTTAACTGTCTTTTCTATATTAAAAATAGTATCCCAATTTCACAGCATCTCAGCTACTCTATTTCTGGATAGGTATACACCTTTTGAAAATATTTGCAATTGTTACACTTTAATGTTTTTCTTATTAAATATATTCTGATATATTTTTTTCATTTTTCAGTTTTGATCATATTTTTAGGTTGCTCTTTGTATTTATCTGTAACTTTTGCTTGTTTCAATCCTACTTTGGTGCATCTTTCTTTCTCTTTTCAGATTAAGTATCTTAGCGCTATCCATTTTAAGTTAGCTATACAATTTCTTGTGATAAAGCCTTTAAATTTGGTGCTGGTAGCTATAAAATAACTAAGACATATCGACTAAGACGTGGAAAACTTATATAGAAAACCAGGCATGTTGAAAATCCCTAAGGGGGCATCCTCAGACAAAAAAATATTTAGAACTTGGAAAGAGTTGTGAAGAATACACTTGTTAAGAATAACTTAGAATGCTTAATTTTAATATTAAGACCAGAAAAATTAGAAAGTTTTTAATTGTGTTATTACATTGCTCACATGCGCTCACTTCATGGTTAAGCAGATCATTTAAAAATGTTATTAACTTCACACAAACTTTTAAAGGCAAAATTCGAAATTCTTCGCCTTGGTGAAATACAAATTTTGATGACATTATCAAAGAGAGAAAAGAAGCAATTTTAAATTATAAACAAAACCCGTACTTTGAAAATTACTGAAAATATCAAGATATTATGGCAAAATTTAAAAAAAAAAATTAAAAGAAATAGCTAAAGAAAGTTAAACGATTGTCGTCTCTAACTTTGTAACGTAATATATTGCCTACCACATAAGGTATAATTATAGGGGGTTTGAAAAATTGGGGACAGAAGCTACTGGGGGTGGAGATCTTCTTCGAGTGCCATCTCCGCGGCGGAGGTCGGCAATCATCATAGCTATTCGATCTTTTGAGACGGCTGCTCTGAAAAGTTCATTTGATGTACATCCGTACCACTCTCTCAGGTTACGCAGCCATGACATTCTACGCCTCCCTATGCTTCTCTTTCCTTGGATCTTTCCCTGCATGATCAGTTGGAGCAAGGTGTATTTCTCTCCACGTGTAATATGTCCGAGATATTCCAATTTTTTTGTTTTTATTGAATTTAAAATTTCCATTTCTTTGTTCATCCTTCTCAGAACCTCTTTGTTTGTGACGTGTTCTGTCCATGATATTTTCAGAATTCTTCTGTACACCCACAGCTCAAATGATTCCAGTTTTTTCATTGATGTAGCATTCAAGGTCCAAGATTCCATTCCATAAAATAAGGTCGAAAATACATAGCACCTCGCCAACCTAACTCTTAGTTCCAGTTTTAAATCCCTGGTACATAGAACTCTTCTCATTTTGTTGAAATTTGCTCTGGTGGAGCAAATTTCCCAAATGTTCCCTGGGGTGGAGATAGGGCAAGCAAAATAAACGAAACTGTGCAAACGGCACTCACAGTTTGTTTGGAGAGCTGGGTCGTGGATAAGTTGAATGACAAGGGGTCGGATTGGGGCAACTACAAAAAAAATTTAAACAAATGGATACTTACATAAATCTCCTGGACGAAAGGGCAAAAAAAACCACAAAAAAGACCTCTAGCTATTTGAAATAAGGACGCCGCTTCGAAGAATCCTAATCTTGCTGGATAAAGGAAAAAAGGCTCTTTTTTCCTAAAATAAAGAATACAAACAGGAATTAGGAGATTTTTCTAAAATAAACAAAATGGTTCAGAGGGATAAATTAAACATTTATTATATCATACCACAAACAGTTACAAAAATACAGATAATACATAAAGACTATATTGATAGTCACAAAAATAAATATAAAAATAACAAAGAAAAACTTACATGTGTCCTATTCGTTTACAAGTGGGAATTGGTACATAACTTACAAATGTTACTGGGCTATTAACTGTGGCTAATAAAAAATTGTTACAAGTAAAGAATTATCTTTTTAAATAAAACTATTCATAAAGATCAACCTTTTCTAAAAACAAAACAAGCTAATGTCACAAAAATATGAATCTAACAGAGACACTACTTAATCTTACTATAATCTAACATATCTGTCATATGTCAAAATTGAATTTAACGCAGAACAATTAAAATGACAGCATAGCCATACCCTAAGATTAACAAAGTTAATTATTAAAACCTTTATTTTTATTATTTAAATTATGAAAGGAAATATTATTTTAATGTTTATTTTTTTTGAAAGTTTAAAACAAAAAAGTTACCTTGGTTTTAAAGCAAAAAAGAAGTTACCTTGGTTTCACAAAAAACAATACACTAGCACTTCTGGCTGTGTACTTCTTACTGTATGGCTGTGAAAGTTGGACAATGGACTCTGAAATAGAAAAAAGAATAGATGCCTTTGAGATGTATATATACAGATGAATGTTGAGGGTTCCATGGGTACAAAGAGTTACTAATGTTGAGGTACTTCGTCGCATGTGTAAACAAAAAGAATTACTAAGAATAATCAAAGAGAGGAAAATGCAATACTTGGGTCATGTGCTGAGAGGCGAAAGATATGAATTACTTCAAGTTATACTGGAAGGAAAAGTACAGGGCAAAAGATCAGTAGGAAGACGCCAGAACTCGTGGCTGAAAGACCTGAGGAGATGGTTCGACCGCTCATCAGCAGAGATCTTTCGCGCAACAGTTTCCAAAACTACAATTGCCATTTGGATCGCCAACCTTCGAAAGGAGACGGCGCAATAAGAAGAAGAAGAAGCACTTCTGGGGTTAAACTGGAATCATGCTGGAAATCTGATTACTGGAATTCATTAGGTGTCCATGTGTAAGGCATGTGTGCCCTATTCTCAATCTTCGAATGATAGATTTGTCCTTTCTTTTCGTTGGTGGGAGCTGGTTGTAGAAAAGGTTTGGTTGTAGAACGCTTAACTTGGTATTGCTTCTTTTCCAATGATCATTCCAAAGGTCCATTATTTTATGTTTGAGTGTTCTTTTTATATCTGATGATGTTTGAATGTCTGTTGTTACATTAAGAGAACATGCTTGTTTTGCTGCTTGATTAGCTTTTTCGTTACCTGGAATACCAACGTGTGATGGGACCCACAATATTGTTACTGTAATTCCATTAGTTTGAAGGCAATTACATATACTCTGGATTTCTTGAACTATTGGGTGGATAGAATGTACGTTTCTTATGGACTGCAAGGAGGACAGAGAGTCCGCACAGATTGCCATAGTTTATCATCGTTGAGGGGAGTTTTCACCGCTTGTAGTATTCCATATAGTTTAGCAGTATAAATACTGCAATTGCTGGAGAGTCGAAACAAGTTGACGGTGGTTGTAGTCGTTGTAACAGCACAGCCAACACCTTCTTCAGTCTTAGATGCGTCTGAGTAAAGGATCTTATCGAAGTTGCATTGATGTAGTATCATTTCCTTTCAATATGCGGTAATTCAACCTAACTCAAGTGTATACTGATTACTGGTTTAAAATCATATTAGATTATAATTAGAATAAAATTTCAATATGCCTGTTACCCTTTACATTTAGCTAAAATTAATGTTTTAAATTTAAACTTATGTCTAGATTGCCAAAAAGATGGAGATCTAAATCATATATTTTTGAGTGTTTACAGCACACTCTTCAAACCAATAAACTGATTGAACGAAAATTTATTGAAATGTTACGATTTCCACCCTACAATTTGTATTACCTACTTTCACTAAATATAAAAAAATATACATTTCAAGTTACGTGGAATTAAATTTAAAAGTAACAACTATTTGAGGCCCAAGGACCATCGCTTCATGCCAAACCTGCCATATAACGTGGTTTTGAGTATACCCCAAATTACAAAAGAATTCCTTTTAAAATAAACCCTTGACAAAGCTTGAAACGTAAAGGTATAGGGGAGAAAGTGTGAATTTAAAGCATTAAAAGTGAAATTTTAAATTTAAGTAGGTGGTAATAATAAATGGATCTTTTTTTAAATCTGTATTAGCTTTTCCTGTACTGTACAAATGCAATTAACTTTTTATTTAAATTGCAATTTAAATAAAATGATTGGTTTATACATTTTATCATGAACTTTATGCAAAATAACATGTTTTTATCATCATATCAGCTATTTCAATACACTTTTCGCTACTTTTAGTTGAGAAGTATACGATTTATTGATAAAGTAACTAATATTGAAGTTGACACATAAAAACTAGTGTTAAAATAACGTGCTATCCCTGTTTAAACGTATATATCGCATTTTATTAAAATAATTAAACAAACTTGAACACACTAAATTTAACTCTAACCATTTTCTCCGAATATACCCCAGAATTTATCACTCCAAAGAATCCTCCCCTATAATAAGTTCTAAAGCAAATGGTGCCCCTAACAATATTTTATGATGATGTAATATTCTTTATGTCCTATATAAAACTTGTTCTTGTTGAATAACACAAGAAAATTCAGAGCCTTACAGCCCGTTGTAAGGTTTATGTAAACTGCCGATATTGAATGATTTATGATACAGTCCTATTACGTTAGGTTATATATAAAGATAATTTATAAAAGACATTTGAAAGCAGTCTGTTAGTTGGTATATACAGCTAAAAGATTTTTACGTCTTTAATATTGTAAAATTAACAGTTTATTTTTATTTTATTTTTACAATTTATACAACAGACATGTTTACAAAATAAATTAAAAATCTACGCTCTTATTGTTTTAAACAACCACTGTATAATGACAAATTATTGGCGACGGGGCAACGGAAATTCGTGGAAAGTCGACGGCGCGCAGTGTTGCCATTTACAGTGTGTAACGATATATCTTTATCACAAGTATAATTTTCAGTTTTAGTTTGACCAAACTGAATAATATACGAAACAAAATCTGAAAAACGTGCGTAACTTTTGTTATTCTATCCATATAAAATAAAAACCATTTGTTAATATAGAGTGTAATTACAGTGACTCAAACAACACTTAATTTTTGCATTCATTCGCTCATTTTCCTGGGCTAAATAGCTACTACACCCGCAGTAAAGACGCCCAATTAAATACACTAGCTGTATAACTTGTAAATATTACGCTTTCTGTCAATTCTATTTGCCTCTCTTGCATAATAGATCGTGCTATCAAAAAAATTTAAAACTGAACTGGTATTGTTTACTTCGTTTATTATGAAAATTATGCTTCGTGTGGACTATACTATCTCAACGACAGTGCGAACATTAACATCATCATAAACTTTATCTCCAACATAAAAATTCTCAGCAGAATCTGGATTGACAAAACGGAGCAGATTGTTAAATTTTATGTGGTTTTTAATTTCGATTTTTAGATTAGAAGTCTGTCGTGACAATATTGTTTAAAGCCACTAAATTTTCGATTAAAATTTCTTCATTTAATGAAAATAGGCTAACATTACACATCGGTTTTGTAAGATACACATGTTATCATCACTGACGGTGTTTTAGTTACTCTTCACAGTCTTAAGTCGTTTAATGATTTTGTACAGTATATATATATATATATACTCAATTCAATAAATGACAAAACAAACAATAAAATTCATTAATCAGCTTTTTATTCGAACAAATATCTCAATGATCTCAGTCATCGCTTCCTTTGCTGACGTAGCAATACTAGCTGTAAACGAAGATCCCATACAAGCCTTATAGTGTAACGGAGGGATGAAAATTGGGGACAGAAATTATTGGGGTGGAGATAGGGCAAGCAAAACAAATCAAAGCTTTGGTTTCGATACGAAGTTAACCTTTTTTTTTTAAACAAAAACAAAATCTCAAATATGATTAGGTATTTACTAAATGTCAAAAATAGTGCTAACTGTCATATGTCAATACTAAATCTTAAAACTGAGAACAATTAATATGACAGCAAGCTAGGCCACGCCCTAACATCATAAATAATTATTACAGTTTCTTAAACTCTTATGAAAGCAGTTATTAATAGAAAATGTTTATTTTTCCTTTAAAAATCAACACAAAAGAGTTACCTGGATTTCACTAAAATTTCTGGGGTTAGGAACTGGACTTACACTCTCTGCCACACGAACAAATTCATCTGCGAAAAATATTCTGAAATGGTTTCTTAGGACAAACAAATTGAGGCTGAAGTTGGCACTGGACGCAAACTTTAGAAACTCGTCTCCATAAAAACTCAACAACGGAACATGTGGGTATCTTTCAAATTTGTTGAAAAAACGCCGTTTTACAAATATCTCAGATGAGAGGCGGCATACAAATAAAAAACAGTGATTACTCTTATCAGAACTGACACATTACATTGAGTATAAATCACTTTTTCTAACCAATTTGCCCCGTTTCACTCAAACTAAACACACCGACGTCTGCTCTCAATGACCAAGCTTTTCAACCTCATTAAATTTACATTGCATTACATTACATTGCACATAAAAATTTAAACTGCTACACATGTTCCCATGAAAAAAAAAGCAAAAAACGAAAATCCAATACGCATTTGAAGCTAAATTCGGACTACAATGAAACCAACTGCTCATGACAGCGGCTTTACGGAGAGTAATGTAATTCTATTCAAAAATCGTTCACCCAACTCGGTATAAACAAAACAAAATCCTAAAGCGGCTTCGATTGAAAGAATACCAAGAATGTGCACATCTGTGATATATAAACAAACTTTCAAATGTGTTTATTATCAACTCGGCGACGCAAAAATAATGAAATAATATTTCGGTTTTTTAACTTGTACGATAGGAAACAGAAATTCATGGAAAATATTCTTCGGTGTTTTAATATATACGGGGGGATTTCAATATATACCAAAGAATTTCAAAATGCTACAATAGCACCTGCAACATCATTTAAACATACTTAGTGATTGGTACACAAAAAAGCGAACAAACTTAAATAAAACAAAATAAACTCAAATGACAGTTACTAACCGCCATAACACTTGCCCACCTGTAAGAATGGACAAAATACGAATATTAACAGTAACAGACGGTAGATATATTAGCGTTCATCTTTATCAAACTCTCACATCCAAGAAACATATTAGGACCAAAAGAAAACAGCTCGACTTAAAATTCCTGAAAATTTATCGGCTTCTTGGACGTAAATCAAAACTCAACATCCAAAACAAAATTCTTCTAAACAAGGCCATATTGAAACCTATCTGGGACTATGGACTACACATATCGGGCTATAAAAAGTCAATAGAATTTGTTAAGTTCGTTTATAAACATATTGTTATAAACGTTATGTCTCGAAAACTAGTGCTGATGCAAAGAAAAGGTTTGTATTTTTGGAATCAGCATAAATAAATTAACCAAAATCAGTTTTTTTAGGCAGCAAGGCAAATTTTTTTTGTTGGGCTGTGAATAAAGAACACCAGTATAAAGGCCCAAATTACAATAAACAATACACCTCCAGAAAGAATGAAGAAAATATGCTACCTGGGCTGCAATATTAAGGATATTTGGTGTCATAGCTACAAGACAAGATTGACGGCAAGAGAAGCCCTGGACACAGACGTATATCCTGGCTGGCTATTCTTAGGAAATGGACTGGTCTAACGTCAACTGATCTATTCGAGCTAATGTGAATAGAATAAGAGAGGTCAATGTGGTTGCCAACATCACAAGAGAATAGGCAGCTTTATGAGAACAATATTTACTTTTTTCACTTAAAATTGCCACTTCATGCAATAAAATTGATGAAATAAAATATGGGTCGTAAAAGTATTTTGTCTACCTCATTTTAGTGCTCGGGCCATTTTCAAGCACCAAATATTATTACGAGGGAGCAAATAAGCAGACGATCCTCATTAGCCACTTAATGAAAAACCGATAAATTCCTCTCTACTCCAATAAGTATCAATCTGTCATTATCACCCTGTTTAATTACGTTTCTATTATCATTTATCTAATGCGCCGAAGGATACACCAAGAGCTCTACCAAATTGCCGAAATTAACGTCAGACACGGTGTACTATCTGGCGTATCATGAATAGAATCAATCTCAAGTTAGGTGTAAGTTCCCGGATATAGCGAAAGTTTGTTCTTGTGTGTATGGCATGCGGTGATTACTTTATGAATTGTATGATTACCACACAGCGAGCGTGGGTAATTGGGCTTAAATGATTTATATGTATGGTGTAGAAAAAAAGAAATTAAAAATAATAAAAACAAAACATTAAAAAAATACTTATAAATATATAAATAAATAATAAAAAGAAATCAAGTGAGCGACTCAAAAATGAAGTCCACATAGTGACGTATGTGAATTGCTACATATGTGGTAAGTACATTGTAAAAAAATTAGAAAACCAGTTCGTGATTTTATAAAAAGGTCATATGAAGCCTATTTTGGTGTTTATTAAGAAGATCAAGATAAATCTTGGGCTCCACATGTAGTGTGCAAAACTTGTCTTGAAAACTTGCGACAGTGAACGAAAGGACAACGAAAATGTTAAAAGTTTGGTGTTCCTATGGTATGAAGGCAACCAAAAAATCATTTTGACTATTGGTACTTCTGTCTTGTAAATATAAAGGGGATGAATCGTAACAATCGACATATGTTATGTGACAAAATACAGACTAATATATTTGAGGAAGACGACAGTGATTTTGTAGGGAGTTCAACACGTTCTGAGTGCTTTACTCAGGAAGAGCTAAGCGATCTTAAGATCGATCTAAGAACCTTCCAAAGGATTCTCCCGAGTTACACCAAAATTACATACTACCGTTATAGAGAAAAACATATTTTGCCTTTTTTTTCTCAGCAAGATGATATTGTTTTTGTAACAATATTAAAGGACTGTTGGGTGTATAGGAGTAGACACCAGATCACTTTCTTCTTTTTATTGACAGTTCCATATAAAGTTTAAAGTGTGTCCTTCTACATAATGGCAACAAATATGGAAGTATACAAATTGGACATTCTACAAAAATGAAAAAAGGATATAAAACAATATCGCTGGTGCTAAAAAACATTAAGTATGACCAACATCAGTGGGCGATCTGTATTGATTTTAAGATGGTGAACTTTTTCCCTGGACAAAAAGGTGGCTGGTTTTACAAAATATCCCTGTTTCCTGTGTCTTTGGGATAGCAGGACTAAGAACCAACACTGGAATAGAAGAAAATGGCATTCTAGAGATGCTTTAGTTCAAGGAGAAGCTAACGTAGTTAACGAAGCATTGGTTGACCGAGAGAAAATGATATTACCTTTGTTACATATTAAATAAGGGCTAATGAAACGATTTGTAAAGGCTCTAGACCAGAATCGTTCCTGTGTTGAATACATGTCCAGCAAATTCCCTGTACTTAGTAAAGAAAAATTAAAAGCCGCAATATTTGATGGGCCTCAGATACAACAACTTATAAAAGATTTCTCATTTGACAGAATACATGAGTGAAATTGAATGTAATGCATGGTGCTCTTTTGTGAAAGTTGTGGAAAATTTTCTTGAAAACAATAAATCGGAAAATTACCGGGATCTAGTGGAAGAAATGCTCAATAATTTTAACAAACATGGTTGTCATATGAGTAATAAAATTCATCACCTCCACAGCCACTTGGACCGTTTTCCATAAAATCTTGGTGACCTTAGTGAGGAACAAGAGGAACGCTTCCACCAAGATATCAAACCAATGGAAGAGAGGTATCAGGGGAGATAGGACACTCACATGATAGCGGATTACTACTGAAGTCTTCAAAGTGACCGTTCTTTTAGAGCCTTTGCAATAAAATCTATAAAAGGAAGTTTTTAGGTGACGCCGAATAACAGATTTGTGCTGCGATGCTGGTTAGGTTAGATGAAAGTTAAGTTATTTTGGCAGATATGTGTGCTGATTTTTGTAAGTATATTACAAATTAAATAATTAGAAATGTGATATGTTGTCGTATTTTCTGAAAGCGATCTGATGGAGCAAATCTGGTGACATTTTTGGATTCAGCAGACCCAAATTACCTAGAAATAGTAAAAAAATTTCCGGCAGCAAACTGTGTGTTTACCAGTGTTATCATTATTTATGTTTTCTTACAATTTAATTTTATTCCGTATTATTCATTATCCTTTGGACCTGTCTGCACTATCTGCCAGCAATACGGTATCATCTGCATATCTAATATTGGTTATAAGTTAGTCATTTACTGTAACACTATCTTCTGATTCATCCAAATCTTTTCTAAAGATGTTTTCTGAGTAAATGTTAAATAGTGCTGCTGACAGTATGCAACCTTGTCGAATTCTATTACCGTCTGTGAAGAGTCTCGAACAGTTCATTTTCGAATCACACTGTTGCTTCTGGTTGAGGATATAATTTTGGAATTAGCCTTATATTCTTACGTTTATGTGGTACTTTGTCAAATGCCTTCTTAAAATCGTTGAACCTTACAAACTGAACTTACAAACTGAAAAGTGCTTCCCTCGTTCCGAGTGCTGCTCTGAATCCAAATTGAACTTCACTCAGGTGTTCTTCTAATTTGGTGTATATGCGCGAGTGAATGATAGTAAAGAATTTAAAGTTTATGGTCAATCAAACTGTTTAATATATGTTCTGCACATTACTTAGCGATGGCTTTTTTAGAGAGTAGAATGAATATTGATGGTAGCTAGTGTTTTGGTAAGTGACCAGTCTTTATTTAAGTAATTTTCATAACTTAGGCCGGCCAAAGTAGGGAAAACTATTATCTCTTATTGCCTTTAATATTGCATCCAATGTAGAAATATCCTTTATAGTTTATTCGTCTTCCGGGTTTGGACCGTGTCATTTGTGAGTGACCCAAAAGTGGGTTCATCTCGACGTTTCGCTACAATTGTATGTAGCTTCTTCAGGAGAACAAAAAAGAGAAAAAGAAACAACAGAAAGGAAGATGGGTAGTTAGCAACGGTAACTCAGTTACTCAACGCAACCAGAGGCGAATACTAACTACCAAGATGGGCATTTGGTCACAGTAACTCAACTACTCAACGCAGCCAGAGGTGAAAACCAAATGCCAGGACAGGGATTCACGTCCAACAGCTCAGAACACTAACGCGTCGAGAGGCAGGGAGTGAATCCGACGATTACTCCGCTACCGCTCTATTTATAGTCGCAGTGACCTGTCGTGTCGGGACGTATCGGCACACTCCGTGGCGCGAACGTCAAGAAGCGCGCGCTGGCCAATCATGTGGCTGCATTGTGGTAGCGGGACCGGACGGCGGCTCTAGACTGGGATTCCAGATGGGAGACAAGTAGTATCCTTCCTCTCGATTGATATTATGTGGATTTTTTCGGATCTCTAGAGATTCGCGGATTTTTCTGGAATAAAAGAAGGGGCTCTTAGAAATAATATGGGTTTTTTCGAACAATATGGAATGACCGGTTTCTTGGCAGTGTTCTGCAACTGCAGAATGGGAGAAAAGACCTGATCGAATGCATCTTTGATGCTCTTGAATCCGAGTTTTGACGGAGCGACCAGTTTCGCCAATATACACTTGTCCACATGAACAAGGAATAGAATAGACACCACAGGAAGATAGGGGCGGTAATGGGTCCTTAGGAGAGGGTAGATATTGTGAGATTTTCTTGGGTGGTCGATTGGGTCACTCTGTTTATAGAAAAAAGACGCACACGAATCGTTACCTACATGCTTCATCACACCACCATCCTGCCCAAAAGAATTATGTGATCAACTCTCTCATCCATCGGGCCATTTCGATTTCTGAACCTGACAACCTTAGAGAAGAACTTGGCCATCTGCAAAAAACCCTTGTCGCCAACGGTTACTCCAAGTCCACAATTCAAAATATTACACACCGACATCTACATCCCCCTTTACACCCTAGGACGACAAATTCAGAATCTTCGGGTAATACTCCTGTGGCTTTTCTTCCGTATATTCGAAGTGTCACTGATAGGATTGGCAAAATTCTTCGCAAAGAAGGTATCAGGACTACTTTTCGACCACCCAAGAAAATCTCACAATATCTACCCTCTCCTAAGGACCCATTACCGCCCCTATCTTCCTGTGGTGTCTATTCTATTCCTTGTTCATGTGGACAAGTGTATATTGGCGAAACTGGTCGCTCCGTCAAAACTCGGATTCAAGAGCATCAAAGATGCATTCGATCAGGTCTTTTCTCCCATTCTGCAGTTGCAGAACACTGCCAAGAAACCGGTCATTCCATATTGTTCGAAAAAACCCATATTATTTCTAAGAGCCCCTTCTTTTATTCCAGGAAAATCCGCGAATCTCTAGAGATCCGAAAAAATCCACATAATATCAATCGAGAGGAAGGATACTACTTGTCTCCCATCTGGAATCCCAGTCTAGAGCCGCCGTCCGGTCCCGCTACCACAATGCAGCCACATGATTGGCCAGCGCGCGCTTCTTGACGTTCGCGCCACGGAGTGTGCCGATACGTCCCGACACGACAGGTCACTGCGACTATAAATAGAGCGGTAGCGGAGTAATCGTCGGATTCACTCCCTGCCTCTCGACGCGTTAGTGTTCTGAGCTGTTGGACGTGAATCCCTGTCCTGGCATTTGGTTTTCACCTCTGGCTGCGTTGAGTAGTTGAGTTACTGTGACCAAATGCCCATCTTGGTAGTTAGTATTCGCCTCTGGTTGCGTTGAGTAACTAAGTTACCGTTGCTAACTACCCATCTTCCTTTCTGTTGTTTCTTTTTCTCTTTTTTGTTCTCCTGAAGAAGCTACATACAATTGTAGCGAAACGTCGAGATGAACCCACTTTTGGGTCACTCACAAATGACACGGTCCAAACCCGGAAGACGAATAAACTATAATTCTGACTCTGGCCGTGGAAGCCTACGATTTCATTAGAAATATCCTTTGTTTGTTTCTTTTTCTCTTTTTTGTTCTCCTGAAGAAGCTACATACAATTGTAGCGAAACGTCGAGATGAACCCACTTTTGGGTCACTCACAAATGACACGGTCCAAACCCGGAAGACGAATAAACTATAATTCTGACTCTGGCCGTGGAAGCCTACGATTTCATTAGAAATATCCTTGTTTATTTAGAACAAATGAACATTTTCCAAAGGATGTTTCTATGAAAGTCCTCGATTTTCATTGGTTGTTTTTATGTTTATGTCTTTTTGGCTTAAAAGTACTCAAAACTAACCTTGAATCATAAGAACAAAACAAATTTTGTTTAGCCCTTTAGAAAGATGGTAATCGCACCCTCAAAATATACTCCAAAAATTAAACTCTAAGAATTTAAAGTAGTACTGAAGGTACTTAAAATAAAAGACAGTATATCATGCACAGGCTATGTATTGAAGTTAATATAAACACCCTGTTTGAAGTATAAAGAAAAAATTTTAAACTACCGAGATATTTATTCAATTAACTGAACCCCAAACATTGTAAAAACTTTTTAACTATTTTTAACAAAAAAATAATTTTATAATTTGTGTCTTGTTGCAATTCTTCTGCTAGTGACGTTGCATGGTTGGTGCGAGTAGTTGAATAATAAAAAAATACAGTTTTGCGATAGAATTTTACAATATACATTATGTTTTTTTTGCCAAACTTTTTTTAATTAATTGTAAACTTCTTTACATTAATTATGCAACTAACAATTCACGAAAACTTCATTAGAACTTATAAATATTACGCAAGGACAATATTCTGCAACCAGTTACACAACGTGTTTAAATATAATAATATGCATGTCAACTGAGTACTATATCAAATAGGTGACCCCGTATATTTAATATTTAAATATTTTTTTGTATAATTAAACCTCAGTAACCCCTAATCCCCGGCTGTGTCGTCACTTTTTGATTTTTCCTTTGTGGGACTTCATTGCCTCGTCAGCCGCTCGGAATCCAACATTAGACCGTCACAGAGACATGGCGGATAAAGAAAAAGAAGAAGATTGCCAGCACGAGACTCAAAGCAACGTGAAATTTCATTGTTGGCAAATAATGAAGTTGGTGAAGGTTGTGGGAGATTGAGTTCCTTGTAAGACAGCTTATTGACATTGCTTACATTATATATAGGTTTAATTTACAATGAAGGAGTGATACAGGTGGTGGAGTTTTAGAGAATAATAAAACGTTTTTCATTGTGTTTAAGTCAAAAAAAAAAATAAGTTCAGTGACAAATTTATTAAAAATATTCAAGCAAAAAAGTCTTGCAGTGCCAAACATTGTATTTAGTCTTTTGTTTAATTCACTGCTACATATTTTTTTAATTTAAAGCGAAGTTTCTATACTGGCATCGTATTACTTTTTATCTATAGTAAAATGCTGAGGCAAGCGTTACGAAAGTAGCACCACGATATGGTTGGAAGTCCATTTACGATTATTATTTCCATATATATTTACGCATATAGATCCAGCTTAATAAGAAAAATTAATAAGTAGTGATACTTAAATACTTGACTATAGCTCTGAACATGGCTTTGTAAGTCGAAACAACCTTCCATAGAGGTATTAATCCGCCAATGAATAACCAGAATTTCTTATAAAGAGGAAGAACAAGAAGATGGACCCTCTTTAATGACGGATTAGAGGTTACACGAAGAACGGTACTAGGCTCGGGCTTCAGTCTGGTAGAGGTATCATGGTAGGGGTTCTTATTACAGCTTAAATATAAAGAATCCGTTAGAGAAGTACTGAAGATACAGGGACGAGAAGTTAGAAGATAAAGAGAAGAGAAGTTAGAAGATTAGAGAAGGGAAATATTTGGGCACCATCCTATTTTTAGAGGAACAGGGAAACCTTAAGACATATAGAATAAGATATCAAGAAAGGTAAGGTACAGTTAAGATAATCACGCGAGACTAAAGTAAACCGTGAGAGAAAAGGTATTATGATTGTGCTGTACACACTTAATATTTCGACACATATACACTAGTTATATGATAAAACAAATAATAATATGAATCAAAAAAAACGCCTGAAAGAGATATACCATGCACAAAAATATAAATTTATATCATAACAAAAAAATAAAAGACAAATAGTTCGTCAACAAAGTTATATTGAGGTATAGTAGTCAAAAAAAAAATGCACTATAACAATTTTTACTGCACAATTAAATGGCACGAGATAAGTGATTGCACAACTTATTATCGAATACAACAAAAAATATCTTTTTTGAAAAATAATTCTGAATAATGTAGTATTCTCAAGAATAGAAAAAAAAAAGCAAGGAATATTATAATTGTCAATATTAGTTAAATAAGTTATTATTATGCCTTGAGAATACGTAAACATTTACTATATTTTGAACGTGATCACCTCAAATCTATTCATAAAATTTATCATAAATATAACCTACATTAATATAAAACAAATGGTTCGTAATTTATACGTATATATTATATCGTAAGTTTATACCCGTGACAGTTCATTTGGTTAGAGTTAACCATAAATAACAAAGTCACTAAACTGAATGTTGTAAATCAACTTCTTACGGTTTAGGTAGCGAAGATGAGCTTTAGTTAATAAAAATATAGGTACTCACTATACAGTAGGCAACAGGTGGACACAGGTAGTGACGTTCGTTTATAGAACGCTCTCAATAAAAGCACTTGACACGTTGTCCTCGCAACAGGTACTTGGGACGGCAGGTACGGTAACGAATTACGGTTTTCAATCCGTAATCTCTCAAATTGATTTAGGTAGACGAAAAGAGAAGCCGCCGGACAGGAACAGCACAGGTAGTAGTAAGTAGTAGAGATAAACGAAGAGACGAAGAACGTAGAGATGAATGATCGTAGAGATAAATGAAGGCGTCGAACAGTAGAGATGAATGAAGGTAGAGATGAATGAACGTAGAGACGAATGATGAAACGAATAATCGGCAAACAGAAGTGACTTCGCTCCTTCGAATTGGAAGACGTCTGTTTGACAAAAGAGAAAATAGTTATTATAGGAATCACTGTGTGAAGATAAATATAGATAAGAGTAAATTGAAAATAAACTTACCGCCGTTTGATGGAGACAAACCGCTTGCCACAGGAACCAACTCGAAAATGAATTCGAATTCTGTTCTTAGGCAAGCTAAAGATAAAAAAGAAGTGGGAGTATTGGCTGAAGAGTGCCACGCAAAAATGAAATTTAAATGGCAAGACCAGTGTGGTCATTTTTGTAACCTAACCACTATCTCTCGACAGGAATTATACTTTCACCGAAAATCAACTCTTCTGCTTTTCTGAGAAGGTAGCCCGGGAATTTCACAATAGTCTAGTGTGCCGGCAACATCGTCTCCAGTAGTTCATTTCCGTGGCCCTAATTTTTGATTTGTTTATTTGATTGATTTCCCAAAAATCGGCGCCGCACAACCCAACACTTTCTATTAGTGTTTTACAAATTCTTCTTTTATTTTCTTTTGTTATTTTATTATTCCACAATAAGTCGTATCGCTTCTAGCGGCTGATCTTGCTTGGCCAATCCTAGACTGTATTTCTTCGTTACTCCCCGCTTTTTATGCTATTTGGGCTCCCAAGTATATGAGGGTTTCGGTTGATTTTATAGTTCCCATTTCAATTTGTTGTCTTTTGTATATTAATTGTAAGGCCCTACTTGGTGTGTTCCTCCTGCAGTTTTCTATGTATATAGTTTATATCAATCTCGTCTTTGATTGCCCATATTGCAGCATTTTCTTCTCCACACTAAGTGCGGTATGCCCTTGTCAGATCTATAAAAACTACAAGAGATTAAAGGTTTTGGGCTAATCTTTTCTCAATTACCAGCTTTAGATAAAATATGCTGCCTATACAGGATCTGCCTGCACGAAAGCCATTTTGTTCTTCTAAATCTGTCATCTCTGTTTTAATTTTATTTTTTATTTATCCGTAGAGTCTTAAGAGTGAATTTATGACACTACGCCCCTGTAGTTTGAACAATTCTTTCTATCTCCTTTTTTGTAGATGTTGTTAATATGTTCTTTTGTCTACTCCGGTGTAAGTCATGTCCTTTATAAAATAATGTGAAACATACGCTAGTAATTCCCGCAATACTTGTGGGCTGCGCAATATTGTGGCTTGTATAGCTTGTGATCCACATGCTTTTCGATTTAATTGCATCTTCGACTTCTTGTACTGTTGTTTTATCATTGTCAATTAATTTAATAAGATATGCGATTCATCGCAACTTTATAGTCACCTACTATGCGGTGCTGATTTTGACTGTGTTTTGTTTTTGCGTTTTACGCAAAAACAAAAAATTAAATTATAACGAATTAGTCTAGTTAATTTATTTGTAACGTGAAGTAAATAAAATTACATAAATTAATTGTGTTTTAGTGTTAGTAATAGTGTTAGAAGTATTAAAATAAACATCACAGTATTCAATTGTGATTAAAAGATTTAAAATCATTTATATTCTGTCCTAAATACGGATGGTTGTAGCAGTTTAATTGAGTTTCAAGAAAACATTTGATGCAATAGTAAAAATAAAATATAATTGTGTAACCATTCAATATACCATCGAAAGAATATCTCTCTGATTTTAGTACATGACGTCGATCCAATAAAATCATCTCAGTAATCAACATCTCATTTAAATCCTACAAGAAGTCGGCATTCACTTTGTCGCCAATTGGAACTCCACCGAATTCATCCGCGTTTTATGAATGCTTTCAAATTAAGCTCAAATCGTCTCCTTGGATAATGTCCCACGCACAAGATTTTCTACTGGAAATACTCCGTCGTCGGGGATGAGGAATCGTCATTCTGAAACTCCCGACAAACAAGACTAATTGCATGGATGCTGTAGCGTATTGGCTTCTTACGTATCACAAAAAGTGGAAGAGGTTTTTGAAATTAAAGGAAAGAATCGGTTTATTGTTGGAAAATTGAAATATTTAAAATGCTCTGAAGATTTTAAATACATAAGTTCCAAATAAGATCAGTATAATATGTGGGATGTAAAGCTATTATATTTTGGATTTAACTCTCCAATTATTTTTCTTTATTCCAGAGTGTAGGCATTTGTTGCCTATTCTGGTATTTTAAACAGCGCTTTATATTTTCAAGGATCATTCTACTCATACACTTCTATTTTTTTCGCGTTTTCTCTTTATAATTTAATTAATCATTAATTTAGTTTCTTTACGTTCATTTTGTTTATGTAAGTATCCAAGTACCGTGTAGAAAAGATAGCGTGTAGTTTAATAAGATATTTTAGATAGGTACTAACTTACAGTACGACAATCGAAAACTGACATTTTAAATTATGTACTAAAATGCTAACGTTAAAATTAAATTCACTATACCGACAAAAAAATCTCAACTATATTCTTCTTCTTCTTAAAGTTCCATCTCCTATCGGAGGTTGGATATCATAACGGCTATGGTCACTTTGTTGGCTGCTGCTCTGAAAAGTTGTAGTGAACTACAGTTAAACCATTCTCTAAGGTTCCTCAGCCAGGAGATGCGTTTTCTTCCTATGCTTTTTCTTCCTTGGATCCTTCCTTGCATAATAATTCTCAGCAGCTCATATTTTTCTACTCTGGTTATGTGACCCAAATACTCTAGTTTTCTTCTTTTTATGCTGTTCATAATTTCTAACTTCTTATTTAGACGTCGTAGTATCTCAGCATTGGTAATCCTTTGAACCCACTGAATTTGTAATATTCTTCTGTGACACCACATTTCGAACGCTTCTATTTTTCTTATGTGTTGTTTCTTCAATGCCCAAGCTTCCATTCCATATAGTAAAATGGAAAATATGTAACATCTTAGAGCCCTCAATCTGAGATGCAACTGAAGATCTCTGTTGGTAAGCATTGTCTTCATTTTCACAAATGCTTGCCTTGCAGTTTCAATTCGGACATTGATTTCTCTGCTTTGGTCATTTTTGTCATCAACCCAGATTCCCAGATATTTGTATGTCTCTACTTTTTCTATTTGGGTTTGCTCTATCATTAATCTTTCATTTCCATGTTGCGTTTTTGACACAATCATAAATTTAGTTTTTCTCTTATTTATTTTTAGTCCGTATCTAATGCAATAATCGTTAATTCTATTTACCAATTATTGTAGAGATTCCAGGGTGTCTGCCATTATAACGGTGTCATCAGCTATATTTCTATCCGCTAAAACGAAAATATCGATAGAATATCGAAAACTCAAGTAGTTTACGAAATTCCATGTGGGGACTGACAAATCGTACATCAGACAGACCAACCGAAGAATTAATGTTAGATGAGAAGAATATCGAAATGCCATGGGAAGCATGCACAATATGTCTCAAATACAGGACATAGAATAAACCTGAACCAAACTAAGATGCTAGCTAACATTTATGTTAAAGGAAAACGCGAAATAAGAGAATCAATGGAAATAGAAGAAATCCAACATTCTTAACCAAAGAGATGATGCTCAAAGATTTCCAACAACATGAAAAACGGTATTAAAAAAAAAAGTCAAAAATATATCAGAACACAAGACTGAGTAGTAGGACCCCTCCTACCTACACACGGACAGAACCAATCACAAGACGCTTTGACAAGGACCGTTCGAGGGAAACAGAGTTTACTTCAAGCAAAAGCAAGAAGCTACGTGACTTGACAATGGCAAAACAATAAAAAAATAAAAAACAAAATGCTGTATATATATGTATGTATATATATATATATATATATATATATATATATATATATACAGTAGACTCCCTCTATAACGAGAACTGAAATGACAGACTAATTACCTCGTTATAAGCCGATCTCGTTATATCAGACAATCATAATACTGTGCATACATCTGAATCTGTAGTTTTCTAAACCATTAACTTCCTATAGTGAAGCCAATCGGAGCAATATAAGATGCTAATAAATATTGATTGAATGGCGTTTTTGAAAAAAAGTTATTTACTTTTATTGTCAATGAAATATATTAAAACATAAAAGAGTTGTTTACTTTTATTATCAATGATATACGTTAAAACAAAAAAGCTGTACTTATATTTTTTTACAACTACATAATGTATAAATCGTATTTTCAAGGATAACATAAACTATTGTTTCTGCAATTTTAAGAACTTAGTTTAACTAAGTTATTTTTAACTGCTTTAAATGGTCCAGTATCATTATTCTATCATATATTTTCTAAAGATGTGAAACAGTTGTATTTATTCATTGTAAAGAAGTTTATTGCGGGCTGCAGTTAAGTTTATTGAGGGGCTGTTTGAAAAGGTATTTATTTATAGCCACGACCGGACTAAAAACGTAAAAAACACGTTTTTGGATCTTATTTTCTCTCGTTATAACCAAATTTGCCTCGCTATAGACGGTTATAGTTCAATAGAAATTTCACAGGACATCTAATGTATCTCGTTATAAGCGAAACGTCGTAATAACCGTGTTCGTTATAGAGAGAGTAGGTATACTGTATATATACAGCATTTTGTTTTTCAAGTTGTATTTAATTGTTATAATAAATATATTATTTTTTAAATACAACTTATTTTAATTTTTTTATTACAAAAGATTTTTATTCTTCTCTGAATGAAATGTGTCTTTCTTAAATTCCAAAAATAATTTCTTAAAAAGACTAAATGCCGAAGAACTGCTTACTAAATTAAAATCCACAATAAAGTTTATGTTTTCGAGATTTCGGGGATAAAATGGGATTTGAAGTTAAAGTAATTTATGCAAAACGCCAAAATTTGCTAAAACGATGAATAAATTAACGAAAGTTAAACCTTGAGAGCTAAGAGCACCGTAATTACGGAGAAACTCTACAGGATAATCATTCACTGCTATGACAAATGAAGTTTCAAGCGTTGCTTGGTATAATAATTAAGGGAGGAAGTGCAGTATGGATACCGTAAATGAGGGAAGGGTGATTGTGATTTATAGATTAAGCTTACATAGGGAACAAAAGTAGCTACAGTATATACAGAACAAAAGTATCTACAGTATACTTAAATTTTTTTAGTATTGCAAGCTTTTTTTTTGTAGACTGAAGGATCTAATAGTTGGCGAGTATCTTTTTCATTTGTTTCACCAAGTTGACTTTAGTAGAGTACTTGTGATATGAATGGTAGTTTTGGTACCTTCCTAAATGAGTAGGTTTCTAATATCATTCAGTGTTAATAATATTGTTTGCATCCCTTATTACCTTAATGTTTAGAAAGGGTACTGAAAAGTTAGTTTCCTCCACTATACTCACTATAGTCACTTTGGCTTATTGGGATACTTCTTTTTTCGACAAAAACGTACTTTTAATTGCGTGGTACATCCGAGCAGCACTTTCTATTCTGGAACTTATTTCAGTTTCTTCAGTTCCTCTGTTCCCTATTTGTAATCCCAAGTATTTGTAAGTATCGACTTGTTTAAGTGTATTTCCGTTAAGTGTTATCTTCGTTTGTTTTCTATTTTTTCCACATACCATTACTTTCGTCTTCTCATTATTGATCCTCAAATTTCGTTTAATTAGTGCAGCGTTCCATACTTGTAAATTTCGATTGAGTGATTCTTCATTTATCCCAAATATCACTAGATCGTCTGCGTATGCACACTCTGAGATCCACACTGCATCTATATTTCTATGTCCGGCATATAATTTCAATGTTTCTGCTCTAGTTTCTATAATTATGTCATCCAAGACAATGTTAAACAGTATGGGGCTAGGACTCCTCCTTGACGTAGACCCTCATTTACTACGAACTCTTCGAATTCCATATTATCGGTTCTAATTCTGTTCCTTGTATATCTATATATACTCATAATGGCTTGCCTGAGTTTGATTTTTACACCTTTCTTTTTTAAACATATGTCAATCACCTTCCTTGGAGTACTATCAAATGCCTTTTCTAAGTCTATAAAGGCTTGGTATAACTCAGTGCTTGAGTTCCGTGCGTTTTTTATTAGTTTCTTGATAGTAAAAATGTGATCTTGGATACTTCTGCCTTTTCTAAATCCACTGTGTGACTGTTCCATTTTAGAATCAACTTCTTGTAAAATACGTTTTTCTAGTATTCTCTCATATACTTTGGATGGGATCCTCAGTAGTGTTAGTCCTCTGTAGTTACTACATTCGCGTCCATCTCCCTTTTTGAAAATGGGTAAAATAACTCCCACTTCCCAATCTTTTGGTATTTGGCTCACTCTATGCCCTATTACATACTTTTGTTAGCAGTTCAATGCCCTTGTCGCCCATGTTTTTAAGCATTTCTGCTCTACCTCTTCTGGTTGCAAAATTTCACTAAATTGCAAATTGCATAATAAAACCTTACGAACCAGTTTACGAATAAGTTTAAGCTGCTGCATGTGATAACCAAATATATATAAAATTACTTTGTTGCTTATACCTAAACGTACTGTACTTTCTTAATTATTCGTCTTCCACTATTACTTATTCGTCTAATCAGTCGAAGAAACTCTTCCACTGAATAATAAGGATTTTCAGATAGATAGGCTTTTGTCAATTTACGGAACTTAAGGAAAGAAGTTGTACATTTAAGTTGCAAAGGAAGATGGTTGTATTATTTTTTTTTTGCCGATTATAATATAGATTTCTTTACTAACTCAGTGGATGGGATCGGTAAATATACATCAAAGCTTGAATTTCTTATGGAGTAGTCATGAGTAGGTCTTGCTGGAAAAACTGTAGGTGTTTACGAATTAAGCAAACAGTTTCTAGAATGTATAAAGAGGAAAGAGTAAAAATCCCGTGATTTTTGAAGTAGTTTTTGCAATGTGTTATTCTATTGAGGCCAAAATGATACGGTATTGCTCGGTCTTTTTTGTAATTTAAAAATAACATCAGATTGGGTAGTTGTACTAGAATCCCAAAAAAGAAGGCCATATCGAAGATGAGACTCAAACAAAGAAAAGTATGTTATTTTGGAAGATGCTAAATTCATTTCCTTCAAAACAGATCTTATTGCATAGCAGGCTGAGGCTAGTTTCTTACTTAACAAAGGAGTGTCATTGTGTTTGTCAAAATTAATTCCAAGGAATTTAATACAATTAACATATTCTATTTTTTATTGAAGATTGTGAGTACTTGACTATCATTATTACTTTTTTGGTGAAATGGATGCTTTTACTTTTGTTGGAAGAAAATTTCATTCCCGACCATTTTTTAATACAGAAATAGTATATTGTAAAGTTTGTTTAAGTAATTCTATGTTTCTTCCTTTACAATAAATTATAAGATCATTTGTGTATAGCCGACTCTTTACTGGTGGAGTATTATTTTTTGTAATACTGCTAATAGCAATAATAAAAAGAGTAATGCTAATCGACGTCCTTGAGGGGTATTATTTTCTTGTATTCTTGTTTTTAAAAATGAAACGATCTAAGTTTTCTTAAAGGCTTCGGTTTAAAAGCTTCTAAAAGTTTTGAGTTTCCTTGTATACCTAATTGCTGTAAAGTTTTAGTTATTCCATGGCGCCAAACTGTACTAAATGATCTGATTATGTCAAAAATACCGCTATGGAGCTTTGATTATTTGCTAGCGCTTCATGTATTTCGGACTTGAGGTTAATTAATGGTGCACAACCAAGAACTTTTATTTTTCTATTTTTCTTATTGTCAAATTATTATCTTTTTGCTATTTACCTTTTATTTATTTATCTGTTATTTCTCCATTATCTATATCATTACTAGCTCGCAATGAAGCCCCCGAATTAAGCAACACGTGTTTTGGTAAAGCTTTTGTGAACAAACAGCTTTTAACCATCTAATCTTCTTAGATTTTTCGTCGCAATCTTTCTTTTAATTATTTCTCCTTTTATCCAATTTTTTTCAAATTTGTTTCTGCATCTTTCTGTCAAAGACTGTTTTTGTTTACTTTCTACTTTTTTGTCTACTTGATCTTTTTAAAATTTTCTATTAAATGGTCTTTTATTTTTCATTCAGAGAATCTACTTACTTTTAAGACTGCTATAATTGAATTGTTTCTTTTATTTTCTTTTTAAGTATTTTACTCCAACTTTTCATACATTTTTTTCTGATACATCAAGCTGTTCTTTAATTTGCTACTTTTCATTATGTTCTAAAAACAGTTCCTAAAGTAAGTTTTGACATTTTTTCTTAACTTCCTTGACTTTGCAGATCCACCGGCAACAGTGCATTTACCTACTGCTAGTAGAACCAAAGAATTATAATTTAAGTAAAATTAATAGTTAAGTTTCTTATAGCTAAAACGTTGCCACTCATTGTGCTGTTTAATTTCCTTAATTCATTCTGTTGGTCAGTTGGTCAGTCATTGCTGTCAACAATATTTCAACACTTTATTATGTATCTCATTTTTACCTGTATCTGTTCTACTTTTTAGCTTTTTAACTTACTTTGAGTTTTTGGGTTTATTAGTTTCTTCTCCGTTTTTTGACCACTTGTAAAGCGCTATATTTCCTTTATAGATCATGAAGATCATGCTCTGTCTACTGAAAAACATGTCTCAGTATCGTTTCGTTTCTAATTGTCTTGAGAAGATGACAACAAAATAAATAAATATTTAAAGACGAAAATCAAGAAGATTTATCTATCTATTACTCAGTGAATAATATAAATTAACAAATTATAAAAAAATTGTAATAAACTATCTTAAACGTATCTATTCACAAGTATCAAGTCCTAGATTATCCGGGCTTAAAGCCAGATAAACCGAATATTCCTCGAATCCTAATTACGTACCCTTTTCGTCACCGAAAGCAGAGCACTATCGGCGAAAGCTCTTTCCCTTCTTCTTCATCCGGCCCGAAACATTCCCTTCTCGCTGCTGCTGGCTTCCGCTTCCGGTGCCCATTAGCTTCACGTGTTTCACGTTCGAATTAAATTCAGATACACTTGCAGAAATAGCATTCACTTTATGCATGCAAATTATCCTGCTCGAAAGGGGAAAACTCAAAGAAAGATGTTCCTTGAATATTCTATAGCGAGAAGTTGCAAGATTTGCATTCAGTATTTGTGGTATGTTATACCAAAGAAACAGCAAATAAATCTTTATATTGAGTCTTTGTTTTTGTCTTTTTAATATACCAAACCTTATATATAATTTGCAATTGTTTTGTACAATAATACAGGGTAGCAAAATAAACAAACGGTCAAAATTTCAATATCATTGAGACAACTTACAGGGGTAAATCAATTAATAATGTGTTGATGCACCTCGGTGGGCAACACACAGGGCAAAATATTTACTGTAGATTATTCAAAGAAGTTCATACTAACTGTTGCAATGTAGTGTCTTGCGTGACCCTATTGAAAAATTGGATGTTGAAACGATGTTGTCTGAAGGTAGGGTATGTGATGAGGTTCCAAAATGTCGTCAACATATTGCTGTGCTTCTATGTTTCCTCTGACGAAGATTAGAAGTAAGCTTAAACTATAAACGATGGTAACCCACACCATAACCCCAACAATGCGGTGCACGTGTCGTTCGATAAAAAACTGTGGATTTCATCTTTTACCACGTCACCTTCTGATTCTGGCTTGGCCATTATGCATCCTACATTTAGTGGTTAAGGAGGAGATAAAAACAATGAGAAGTATTATCGGAAATTGTCCGATATATCGAGTAAAATATGACATCTACATAAAATATGAAGTAACCGAATGGATACCGAACAGACAAAATACCTAAACGAAATAAAGAAAACAGTAGAAAAAGCATCGGCTTATTGCGAAACGTCCTAATGAGGCATTAATCCGTCAATAAACATGTGTAATTGTTTATAGAGCAAAAGATGAAGAAGAATCCTAAAAAGATTATGAGATTTTTATCTCGATTATACATTTAAAATCAAGAAAATATCGCGGTTTTGTTAATCATACAACCATTTTTACTCTTCGTACTTCGGATATGGCTGTGATAAATTCAACTTCTTGGGAGTAGAGCTATGTTTAGCGGTAAAATATCGCTAATGTCGAGATACCGCACAGATAAATGAAATTTCAGCTGAAATTTAATGAAACCAACTCAAATCTGCGTTGTAAATCTTGTCATTCTGTATTAATAGTTAGATGGTAAAGTCGCAGAGGTTGAGTCTGTCAAGATATATATTTGACAATTATGTTTTATCTTAACGCAACAATGGAGAGACGAGACTTGGGTAATAATTAATTTTGAGTGCTTTATTTTACCTAATTAATTCGAATTTTTATGTGTCTTCTTTAAAAAGATATCCTTGACCTAAACATTATTATATATGGGATTAAACTACAACTGACTGTAATGAGAATCACATTTTATATTTGATATTCCAATACCGAAATCGTTTTCAAAAAATTTATAAATGTTATAATGGCGCTGGGTGCAAAAACCAACTAGACAGTTGACTTTCCTGGCCTCGATCTTGTGGCCAAACAGCTATATTTTTAGGGAAATTCTGAGAGGTGTTGTTTTATTTTTAAATTTATATTAAATTTTAATCTTTCTCTGCTTAAGTATATAAGTAATGTGTCTCTGACCTATTAACTTAATAATATTGGTATATTCCTATTGCTGACTTTTTCTTTTAGTAATGGTAACCAAAGACTACGTAAGTATGCGTTACTGTAGTCTTGTTTAATAATCCTTGAGTGTTATTAGAGGTATACACATTTATAGCAACACTGTTTTAAACGACCACTTTCTTTTTCATTCGTGCATGCATTCGTCATTAGAGTTAAATGAATTATTAAACCACAAACTAAAAAACAAAAAATCCTTTAATGAAATCCTTACGTTTTTGCTAAAAAAATTTTGTTTCTTTATACCATTATTATTATTAATATGCATAAAAAGGTAAAACAAGCAGCTGGTCTTCAAAAATCCAACACAGCTAGCAAACTGCAAGTTCAACAGGGGAACATCATTACAGAAAAAAATAAAAAAATATGCATGTGGACCAAATATATACAAGAAATCTTTGATGATAATAGGTCCGAACAACCTTTGTCCTACATTTGTAATGACCACTTAAAAATCACATTAGATGAAGTGGAAAAAGCAATATCACAACTAGAAGACAAATAATATATGGACAGATAAACCAGAAATATTTGTAGACCTCTTCTAGGAATGCACTTATCTATTTATTTTGTACTTTTTTAGTTAATTTATACAGTTTGGTCTTGTAAACTCTCCCAACCAATGGCGTCTGTTTAAATGTTTATGTTTGTCATGACTACAAAATACTATAGCGTGTTGACCGATAAGTGCAACAATTTTATTGTTTTGAAGAATCAATTTTTTCGACTAAGTCCTTATTGTATTATTGTTTGCATTAATTTTCGTAGAAAAACTGCATTTACTTTTATTTTATAAATGATGTCAAAAACATTTCTGTGTTTTTAACAACTTTAATAACTTAATATACTAAAGAGATAACCTGAATAAAAGAAAATTCCCAAGATATCCAACAATAAATTACAAAATGATGTTTTACTCATTGGTTTCATCTCCACATCAGCGATATTTCACCTGCGAACTCTAACTAGAAAACAGAGCAGGGCAACTTGGAAATTTTCCATTTAAATGTAGTGGTCACAACAGGCTGCATCTGCCCTCGAGATTCTCTCGTCGAAAGTACCAAGAGGCTAGTTTATTATTCACGAATTTGGATTTTGTGCAGTGTCAGGACACCGCCAAATCGTGCTCCTGTGAACGTTATTTCCGGTTGGATCGGTTTTAAAACAACATGGGCGTTTCTGTACTGGACCGAATTAAACAGCGGATATTTCAAATAAGTAAAAAAGGAAATAAAAATTGTATACAATTTGCGAAGAAGTTAAATGAAACATCAAATTTTAAGATTTAAAACAATATCATGAGGAGGAAATGCTTTATACTACAACCACATAAAGTGGGTTTGATCGGTCAATAATTGGCAAATAAAAGTCGTCAACTACTTCATCGATTTAGGATGTATACCATTTAGATGGATTTGAGAAGACACCAAAGCATCCCTGCCATGGGACCAAATGCTATTGGCTAAATGGTTAGCAAATTGCTAAGACCCATTACCATATATTTATTTTGCTCATAAGATATCTCATACCTGCTGCTAACGTAGTCTATTTTAGAGTCAACTTATTATTGATTTATTAGGTTTTTGCTGTTCAGTATTTTTGATCCCTATAAATCGTTCTTCGCTTTGGTCATTTGTAATTGTTTTAATTACTTTTTCATTAGCCCGCTATCCTGTCGATTTGGTTTAACATTGATGCCCGAATCAAGTTCTTTAAGATTAATCAGATGAACAATGATATAGAGAAAGCACCAAGAGAAAAATGAAGAAACACGGCCCAAAATCGAGACACATGGAAACGGATGAAGATGTATGTCCAAAGATCTTGAGGAAAGACTAGATAAAGATGAATAAGGTGACGATAGACTCCAGCTCCATTTTGATTTGTTTTTAAATAATCTGCTGTTAATTTTAAATCATAAATAATAATTTTTATTTTTTCGTAGCATAGTTAATGGTATTTTCCTTCACAAAACTCACAAAAATCAATTGTCTGTTATAAAATAAGGTTGTACAAAAAACTAGCTGAAAAACTAAATTGTCTACGTCTATGTTTTATCTTCTTGGTAAAACCGCCCAACTACACATTTTTATTTGAATTTCTTCGTTCGAGCAAATATCTGTGTGGCCTCGCCTCAACCTTCTTTTTAGATTTTTCCATTACAAAACATTGCTGTCAGCGTTTCTCGCTCTGTCAGCCTGCTAGAAACATCTGTATTTACAAAAGCATCAAATACAACGCAGTTCTTTTATTATGGACGTTATCTAACGATAAAAACGCATACGGGGTAACTTTTGAGTACATCTAATTACCTTTATCTACCAAAAACGTGTTACGTACATAGTAGTTTTTCATGTAAGTTGAAATAAAGTATTCAAATTGTAGTCAACAATGAAAAATATTTATATTTTTTTTCTTATAATTTGTTGAGTTAATATTAGAATCTGTTCGAAGTAGAAAAAGGACTAAAAGGACTTATTAGAATCCTGACGTTTTAATTGCTTATTTCCTAGTTATGTACCTACTTTGTACAACACTATATTCAGCTTTTGTGAATATGCTTCACTAGGCTAACTCAACGTTCACCTATTTTTAAAACCTATTGTCGTAATTCCTTTATTATTTATTGATGTTTGTCAAACTGTGTTATTGTTAATAATATTCTAATTAAAAAAATGGAATTTGTAAGCACTGACATAAAGACATAGAAGAACTGTTTGTACCGCAAATTCCCAGATTTTTTAACAAGAAGGAGAATTTCAAACAAGTACCTAATATACTTGCATACCGTCTTTTTCACACCGCTCACACATCTACTACAACTAAAGTAAAGTACCACAATTGTATCGAGTAACTCATGTTTTAATCATTGTTCAAATTTGTATAATGAAAGTTTAAGCTTCATCCTTAAAATAAGGCTAATTACGTTTCATAATTATTGTAAACAAGTTAGCTGCAAATTCAATAAAATTCCTACTTTTTACCAAATCAAATAACTTTTTTTTTTAAATTCGTGTAAAATTTTTAAACATAACAGTAATTTTGAAAAACGATTTTTGGTTATAAAAATAATTTTTTGAACTGTTTGTGGTGTAGATTAAAAGTAAAAGTCTTCACTTTTTATAAGGTATCCCTAGAATTACCGTATTTTTATTAATTTATGTGTTATGGTAGAAAATTACCTTTGATTTGGGAAAAACAATTTGGATACCTTTTATACTAATTAATGGATTTGGCTGAAATTTTGAGAGTTCACAAAATCATCACAATGTCAATATAAACAATTGCTTTTGGCTTATTTTTAGGGTTTTCAAGTAAAAAATTAATTCAAAATCTTCTATGATACGCCATTTTAAAGGTTTTTCTATATCTTAATAGATATCTTCCTGTATAAATAGATACCATTTTAATGGTAAGCAAAATTCTTAAAAATAAAATTCTTTAAAAATTCATTTTTTGCACTAAATTGTTAATAATTAAAAAACCACGCCAATTTTTCTGCAGAACAACGTATAGGTTTACCCACTATAGAATAAGCATTCGACAACTTATTCTATGAATACCCATGAAACAATCACCAGAGTGATCCATCCAAAAGAAATAAAGGAAACAAGCAATACTGTATGCTGAGGAGCCGTGTAAAATACTTAACGTTACTATGGGATACAATTTCAGTACAGATAGCCCGAAACTATCCGCAGGAGTCTAAGGGCCTACTTTGTAGAGTCTGATCATAGATAGGTATATATTCTAGGACTCTAGGCTAGTGTGGAACATACAAAGGAGAGAGCTAAATAGTCATTCGTCTGCACCTCAAGCATGGGAACGCAGACGTTAACGTCGATGGGTCTTACGAGCAAGTTCGAAATCCAGGGCAAAGTGGAGGAAGAGTTCTCGGAAGAACAACGAGTGGCAAAAATAGAAGAGTGTTTAGACATAATGGGGATAATTAGTGAGGCTCAGTTCAAAAGGACCACCCGAAAAAAAGTCCCTTCGTATCCGGGAGCGACGTGACCGTGACCATAACCATTAACGCTGCCGATGCGAAAGTGATTGAGAGTTGCCAAGCTCTCGTGTATCCGGTAATGAGGTCCCAGGTGTAGGTGGGTGTATGTAAGGGTCCAGCATGCCAATGTGGGGTGACAAATCGGGCGCCGTCAAGTTCTTTTTAGCACTGAGATTGTTGGCGAAAAGAACGGAGAAGAAGCAGCGTAAATGTATAGGCTCCGACAACCTTGGGGATGGAGGTATCTCGAAAGTTGTCGGAGTGGGCAATGAGAGGCAGAAACCTGACAGTAACCCTGTTCGGAGAGAAAGAGGCGACTGCCGTTAAAAACCAAGTAGTCGTGGTGAGTAAGGTTTAGGATAAATCCTTTGCCGATATGGTGCGAGGACTTCGCTTGAAACTGGGAGAAAAAAAAGATGTAGTGGTTAAGCGGATGAGAAAGACTAAGAATGAGGGCACGGTTTTGGAACTGAATGGTAGAAAAAAGATGGCTGAGGAGGTCGGGAGGATCGTCTCCTCGAGAAACACCAGTGTTACCGAACCGAGGAAGACGATTTCCCTGATTGACATTGACGTGTTAACCACGGAAAAAGATTTGGTGTTTGCGATAAAGACCTTTACAGGGCGAAAATATGACTGTGAGTTAAAAAAGATTCGGCACAATTGCCAGGGTTGAGATCGAATCGTGCGTGGCAGAACAATTTATTCGAAGAGAGAGACTGAGGGTGGGAATATTATCCTGTTTAGTAAAGGAAAAGGTCTTCATTGAGAGGTGCCTGAAGTTACGCGGTACGATAGACGTGAGCTTTCTGCTCCAGATAGTTAATAAAGGTAAATAGTTAACAAAAATCCAAAATCCAAAACCAAAATAAGTTGAAGGTTCACCAGACCAACGTGGCTACGTCAGACCACTAGTGGCGCACGATCTAATCGTTGCTTCTGCCGCTAAGGGATTGTTTGACATTCTCGTAACATGGCGTACCAAATCCACTGGTAACTTAACATCATAATATTTAATACCATATAATGTAAACTAAATTTAAACAAACAATTTTTAACGGGATTTTACCTATATATTTAGTGGCTCAATACATGTATACCTAGACACTGATGATGAAATATGGATTCCGAAAACGTTTTATGATATAGCCCGATTGGGTTTTTAAATTATATACCTTTTATAAAGGATTTTTAATAAAAAATTTTGTGATATATGGTATATAGCCAGTTACAGGAACTTAGATTCCTTGGGGATTGAAACATTCTGAGGAAAAAATTTCCCGTTCGAAATTCTTGAAATCCTTAACTGATGCATTAATGCAAGATCATATGCAACCAATAATGAATAATAAATGGCTTCCGAAAAAGTTAAGTAAATCTATTTTTGATTATTTGGGATATCCAGCCAGAATACCCACTGTAAATCCTCAGAAACGAAATCGTCGATGTTATTATTGTCCAAGAAGTAACGATAGAAAAGACCGCCATATTTGTGTTTATTGTGAAAAAAAAATGTGTGCAGAACACCAATGTAGTATTTGTAACACTTTAAACAATTTTACCACACGCTAAACTGTCAAAAATTTGAAGTATTCCCGTATCAGTTGCGTACAATTTTCTAATATATTTAATTAAAATTATTATTTTGTGAAATATTAGATTTAAAGTGTTATTTCATAAACTCTATATTATTAATAATAACAAATGTTTTTGCTTATTTAATCAATATAATTCTAAAATTCCCAATTTATAATGATGATTACATTTGTCTGATTATTATACCATGTTGACGCCTTTAAAAATTGAGCAGTTTCGTATTGGTTTCGTATTATTAGCTGTGTTAGGAAAATTTGAACTCTAACTTTGACGTTCTGGAAATTTTAAATATAAGTGACTTACTTACTTTATATAAATTGTGACGTGCACGCATTTTTATATGAAAAATACTATAGCCTTGTTTACTTTTAGTTCAGAGATGATATTTAAAGCGCTGATAAAAAATTCCCCAGCCGGCTAGACGAAAAAACTTATAAAATCTTGAAAAATGCCTCCGCCCGCTTTTCCGGCTGAGACGCCGTTTTAATAAACGACGTTAAAAAAGTGGCCTATATTTGTTTGTAACAGTGGACTTCTTAACTCGTAAAAAAGTCTAGCGATGAAAGGTTAAAATATTGCATAGAAATAATAAAACTTTTTCATTTCGTCGGTTGTATTTATAGATAGCACAAGGAATTTTTAAAACATGAAATTAAATTCAAATGAACAAAGAAAATAATGGGAATGTTCGTAGAAAAGCGCATATAGATGATACATTTCTCGTTTTAATTTCCAGCAATTTTATGCTAGATGGAAACTATGTAAGGCTGGTATAACTTGGAGCTTTGAATATTTTATCTCGGTTTTTATTATCAAAAAAAAAGTACAGTTGTAGGAGAATGCTTAAATAATTACAGCTGCCTTGTATTTTTTAGTTGGTTTTTAGCTTGAACATTATTTTGGAATTGTAGTAATTTATGTATAAAAATAATATAAAGAGAACACTTATATCTTTTTAGATATGCTTAAAATAATTATGCTATTAGCTAATTTTTATCCTTTTCTTTGTATCTTATAAAAGATCTTCTTTTTTCTTCTTATTGCATGACCGTTATCGATAGTTGGATATTATGTTATACGGTGAAGCCACGTAACGCACTTTATGGCTAATATTTCTCGATTACTTCAGTTTCTTTGATTTCATGCTTTTGGATGCTCCAAAACTCCCAAAATATCAAGTAATAAATAAACCGCCCTTCATAAAAACTGCTAGTAACTACAGTACCAACAAGCGTTACAAACTGGGGTTTATTTGGAGAACTGGGTCGTGGATAAGTGAATGACAAGGAGACTGAAATGGGGTAACTACAAAAATGAAACAAAAGGGGTACTTACATGAGGCTCCTGGGTAAACAAAACACAAGAAGGTTCTCAAAGCTATATAAAATGGACGCCGCCTTGAAGAATCTTCCTGCTGGATGAAAGAAAAGGTTCTTCTTTCCTAAAAACACAAAAAAGGGTTAGATAGTTAGTTAAGAGAAATAAACAAAATTGTTTGGGGAAAAATAAAATATTTATTATAGTTACAAAAGTAAATAGTACAAAAATACTATATTAATAGTTACAAAAAATAAATACGGTAACAAAGAAAAACACTACCAAATGTCAAAAATAGTGCTAACTGTCATATGTCTATACTAAATCTTAAAACTGAGAACAATTAATATGACAGCTAGGCCCTAGGCCACACCCTAAGATCTACAATTTTAATAATTACAATTTTTTAAAATGTTATGAAAGCAATTATTATTAGAAAATGTTTATTTTTGCTTTAAAAATCAAACACAAAAGTTACCTGGATTTTACTAAAATTTCTGGGTTTGGGAACTGGACTTACGCTCTCTGCCACATAAACAAATTCATCTACAAACTGCGAAAAATATTCTGAAACGGCTTATACAAACAAAATGAGGTTGGAAGTGGTTCAATGGGACACAAAATTTGATACTCGGTTTCTTTAAAACAGAAACACAACTGGACACAATGGCAAAATGTAGTTATCCTTCCAAATTTTTGTAAATGCCATAAATCTCTTAGATACTTAGAAACGTAGAAACAGTGATTGATTGCTCTTTCAAAACTGACACATTACATTGAGTATAAATCACTTTTTCAGAACAAATTTACAGGTTCTTAATGCCGACACTCGCCTGCGTCTTTTTTATTCAAAGATTTTCCCAAACCTCCTTAAAACTTTAACTATTAACTGCTAACTACATATTTTTCACAACATAAGACGAAAAAACACAAAACATTACAAATTTGAAGAAAAATTTGGACCAACACTGTAGCCATCTGCCCCTGACAGCGGCGTCAGCGAGAGTCATGTCTCTTTAAAATTCATTCCCCAACTCGGTATAAACCAAACATCTAAAAGAGAATATTTATTTAACGCGCAATATCCTAAAGTGGCTTTCGATCAAAGAATACCCAGGAAATATGCATCTGTGATATATAAACAAACTTTAAAAATGTGTTTATTATCAACTAGTCGACTCAAAAAGGATTAAAAGAATAATTTGGTGTTTTATTACATACGATAGGAAACAGAAGTACATTGAAAATATTCTTCGGTGTTTTAACATATACGAGGCGATTTCAATATATACGGAAGATTATAAAAATGCTACACATTAAGCCCCTTTTTTTTTATTTTCAACAACCATTTAGCTACAACTTATGTATATGTATACGTATATGTGTTAATTGAAATCCCCTTATATATGCATTATAATAACGAAGAATTTTTTCAATGTTTCTTAGTTCATATCCATCAATTTAAAACCCAAATAATCTTTCGTTCTTTTTAGGTCGCCGCCGTCGATAATAAATCATTTTATTGTTTGTTCATGTCACAGGCGCAAATTTCTTCGATATTTCTTTGTTCAAACCGCCCGACATTGCGTTTTTAAATTAAGAATTTACGTCTTAATTTCCGTTGTGTTTTGTTTATGTGTCTTAAACCCAAAGTGTTTTGTTTATGCTAACTTATGCGATCAATTTTTTAAGATAATTTCGTCACTTTCGTTGGAGCCGCGGTGAAGAGTGGTGGTCTTCAGCGTTATGTCCAAATTTTACGTCAAATTTGAAATGTTCCTCGTTGTTCGTCTTTTTTTTATGAAAAATGTGTAAAATATAGTAGCAGTTTAATGGTTCAGTTACAGTTTTAAGTAAGTTTTGAAATGTTGCCATTGTATCCAGTTGTACCTTTTCCTGTTTTTAAGAAGCCAAGTCCAGTTTAGTTCCCAAGATTTGTGTTCCAGTTACCCATTTTCCTCTTTGTTCGTGTGTCAGAGATTCCCAGCCATTGTTAAGTTTTTAAGAAGTCCAGTTTACAGCGCAAGTGTAATTTTTGTGAAATCCAGGTAACTTTCAAATTTTAAAGTAAAGACAGACATTTTTTTAATAATAAGAATTTGCTTTCATAAAAAAAGGATTTGTAATAATTAATAAATTGTAAAATTTTAGGGTTTGACTTTAGCTGTCAATTTATTTGTTCAGTTTTTTTATTATTTAATGTTAACTCACGACAGCTCGTTTTATTATTTTTGATTTTAGTTTGTTTTATTTAAAAAAAAAGGTTAATCTCTGTGCGGTAAATTTTGTAAGTTTATAATAGTATCTCCAACTCCTGGAATTTGTAAACAGATGAAACATGTAAGTCTTTTTTGTATTTTTGTATTTTGCGACTATTGATGTATTATTTTTTTACTGTCTATTTTGTAACTGTTTGTGGTGACACAAAAATAAATGTTAAATATTGTTTCTTAACTTTTTGTTTATTCTTTTTTTAACTAACCCTTTTTTTGAGTTTCCATTTGGAAAAGATATGTTTTTTATGTTTAATAATTATATCTCCAGTTACAACTAGCTGTTGTGATGGTTATAATTAGGCACCTTGAAGTAGCGCTCTTTATAAATTACTAGAGGTGTTTCCTGTTTCTTTTTATTTTGTCCCAAGAGATTCATGACCGTTTGTTTCATATTTGTGTAGTTGCCCCAATCCAAACCCCTTGTCTTTTACTTATCCACGACCACAGCTCTCCTACCAAAACCTGAGTGCCGTTCGCATATGTTTCGATTATTTTGCTTGCCTTTCTCCACCCCCAGTAGTTTCTTCCCCCAATTGTCTACCCCTTGTATTAATGCTCCGTGTGGTAGGCAAAATATATCGTTACACTTAAAGATCGGACAAGAACATGCCCAAGATCTAATAATGTAAGAAGAGCATGTCAGCAGATTTAGTTTACTTCTGCAGCTGTAAAAGAATTCTTTGCATTTGAATACCTTGACCGAAAATTAAAAACCAAATATTTATATGCTATAATACTTTTATAGGAGTTTATTTTAAAATCGATTTCAAATTTTTAAACCAATTTTAATTTCATGTATTTTGAATTATTTCCAATAGTATAATATCAAATATACAATATATCATATGACAATAGTTTTCTGATCTTATCTGCACATTCAAGTTATTTTACTACAGAAATCAATACGTTTTTTCCATATAGAAAGCTTAAAATATTTAAAGTCATTCAGATTTATGCTCAGCACAGTTGAAAAGAAAAAGTGCCGACATTAATATTTGTTACAACTTCGGGAAATGTACACATCTATACGAGTGTCTTTCATTTTTCTTTGAATGTTGCTTTTCCAGTTTTTATAAAATGTAAAAATAGAAGAAGGTGACAAATTTGATCTTTTTTTCATCCAAAATTAGATGTCTCGACATAAAAAACGGTTATCCATGAACGATGCCCGTAAAATATATACAGTATGGTGGAAATGAAAGGAATAAATTCGTTATTTCGTAAACCGGAGACTTTAAGGAAAAATCCTGAAACCCGTCGATTTTTATTTTTAAATAAGCTATTCGTAAGAATACATTTTTATTTTTGACGTCATCTATGTGAGCGTGATGACGTCATTGCTAAAATTTTTAAATAGAAAGGGGGGTATTGTAATACATCATTTGAAAGGTCTTTTAAATACCTATTCAGCTATATCAATATGTCTAAGTAAATAAAGTTTGTAATTGTTTAAAAAAATAATTAAATTTTTATTATTACAATAAATATTTATTACGTATTATTCAAACCTTCAGCTAAAATACAATGAGAAAGGTGTGCCGCGAACTCTTCTCTAACATTCTCTAAAATTTCCGGAGTTATTTGAACAACCTCATTACGTATTCTTTTTTTTTCAGTTTATTAATATTTTGTGGTCTATTTTGATACACCTTACTTTTTAAATATCCCCATAAAAAAAATCAAGAGGAGTCAAATCAGGTGACCTAGGCGGCCATTCTATTGTTCCTCTTCGACCTATCCACCGATTTGGAAAGACGTTGTTTAAGTAGTTGCTTACCAAGACAGCATAGTGTGGAGGCGCACCATCTTGCTCTAGCCATAAATCATTTCTGTTTGGAAACAACCGGTTCAATTCTGGAAGCAAGAAATTTTGAAGAAATTCTAAATATCAAGGACCTGTTAAGTTTTCGTCAAAAAAGTATGGTCCAATACACCTATTATCTATTATTCCCACCCAAACATTAATTTTCTCTGGGTATTGAGTGCGGTACTCTTGCATCCAGTGTGGATTTTCCGTAGCCCAGTACCGACAAGTTTGACGATTGACATGACCGTTTAGCAGAGACCGTTTAGTGTAGCTTCATCAAAGAAAATAATCTTTTTTAAAAACATCGGATCTCTGTTATTTCGTTCCATTATAATGTCACAAAATTCAATTCGTCTATCAAAATCATCGTCCATAAGTTCTTGTACTAAACTTACTTTGTAGGAATGCCACTTTTCCTTCTTTAGCTGTTTAAGAACTGTTGAATGGTCCATGTCATTATCTAATGCTACTTGCCGTGAACTGTTATGAGGATTATCTTGAAAATCTAACAGAACATCTACTTGTTGGTTTTCAGATATTGTTTTTCTACTACCTTTAGGAAGGTCTTTAACATGACCCGTTTCTCTAAATTTTTTCTCAATTTTGCTTACAGTGGATTGTGAAATTGGTTCTCGACGGGGGTATTTATTATTAAATAATGCACATACTTCTTCCTGCGTACGTGTTTTATCTCCATAACCAATCATTATGAGAATTTCAATTCTTTGTGTTTCAGTTAGCTTCATGTTCAAAGATACAAAGACTTTTTGAATACGTTTACTACAATAATACTATTAATCACTTGACAGAAAGATAATTAAGTTTGAATGTCCAACTATCAATGTTCATATTGATAAGGTAACTAGTTTTTTTAAAAAGGTAAAAAGTAGATAAAAAAGACATTTCATTACCAGTGATGGCCTTTATAAAATTTATTTTTTGGGTGTCAATAATACATCATATCAATACTTAATACTTTATTGTAACAATAAATATTTAATATATTTTTTAAACAATTACAAACATGAAATACTCAGACATATTGATATGGCTGAATAGGTATTTAAAAGACCTTTCAAATGATGTATTACAATACCCCCTTTCTATTTAAAAATTTTAGCAATGACGTCATCACGCTCACATAGATGACGTCAAAAATAAAAATGTATTCTTACGAATAGCTTATTTAAAAATAAAAATCGACGGGTTTCAGGATTTTTCCTTAAAGTCTCCGGTTTACGAAATAACGAATTTATTCCTTTCATTTCCACCATACTGTATACCTGTATTAGAAACATCACTATTTCACAAGTGTAGGAAATAAATGAAGAACAGTAGTTAAAGAATTATTCATTATTTTTATTGAGGATTTACTACTTAAAATTAACAATAAAATTAATAAACAGAGAATTTTACAGTCGAAATTGGCTGTGGTTGTCGTTTTAAAGGCAAATAACATGTTATGATATTCTATGTAAACATTCTTATTAGATTTACTAAGATTATTTTTAAATAAACAAATTTATGTATGAAAAAACATCCATACACATTGTATCAATATTAATTTTACAATATTTTCTTATACCCGTCTAGACAGTCATTATAAACACACACCTCTACATTATTTGTTCAACTCTGCTACTCAACTGCTAAATCCACAATCGGTTCTTTTGTCAAAAACACTCGTAAACACAAAAGTTTCCAACAAATGACTCCAAAACTTCGGCTAACTATATACCACTCATGTGTATAAACGGCGATCAAGGGAATTGTCCTTTTTTATTGCGAATTTACTTGAACGATAAATTGTTTTCTAAGCTGCTGCTGGAACGAGAAGCTGCACATTATTCTAAGCTTTTAATGGATGCAACTATCACGTACTGGTCTACAGTTTTGATAAAATAAAATCAACTTTGATTGCTGTGTTCTTAGTTGATGTATATTTCAGCGATTAAGAGACGAAATGTTATAATACTAGTTAAATGTGGGCAATGGAGAAATACGCTGAAATATATAATTTATTAGCTTACAGCTTACAGCTTTACAGCTTACAGCTTTACAGCTTACAGCTTTTTGAACAGAAAGATTTCTACTAATAATTATTAGCAGTCGATGTTGACTTATTTGTTTAACTAAAAGATCTTTTATTTAGGTATAGTGATGTTATTATTGTGTAACACTTGAATTTTGGTTTCAGGTGAGCGCCTGGGTGACACAACTGATAATCACCCAACCTACCCACGATGCCCGTCGTGCAGTTCTTTCTTGTGTCCTTCGGGTCGCCTTATCCTCATGGAATATCGGCAACTTCAATGGAGCCATGGAAATCATTGCCGGCCTCAAGTAAGTACATACCGTTGGTAAATTTTCGCTTTATAAAATACGCTGTTTAAAAGCAAAAAAAAAATAATGAATACTCGTTACAGTTCCAGTTCGTGTATCCTCCAAAATGTCTAAAGTTGCGCATTCGCCAAAATTTTAACTCTGAAAGAAGGTAACGTGATTACTAGTCAAAAACGTTGTTATGTATCATGTTAACGTAATTAAGTATTTATTTTCTTATTTTATATTTACAGAGCTATATTTCGAGTAACAAAAAGTCTAAGAAATATAATTGCTATATATATTATGTATTACGTGAAAAAAATGTATAAGTTTAGAAGAGATATACAACTATGGAAAAATATCTGCAGAGTGTCTGAATAGACTGAATAGACTGAATAGACTAAAAAGTTAATAGTCTTAACTAAAATCAGAGGGCAGTAACTTTCAGTGAGAAGATAATATTAAGTCTTGAATCGATAAACCTTACGATTATACTGCAAATCTTAATGAACAGAATAGTTAAAGTTCAGTACGATTTTATTTGTATTTCTTTTATTTTTAAGAATCAATTTTTCGTCCAATGTTATCTCTCAGTAAACACCGTTAACTAATTGGCACATTTCAGCAGCAAAATTGTCTCTCCCTCTTCCTTCCTAAGCTCCAGAGCAAATCCCTTACAAAAAGTAAATCAAAGATATCGAAATCGAGGCATTTATAATTCAGAATCGGCGTGAAATCAATAAAGAATTTGACTCTGAAGGGGCCGAGAGCTCTTTATCAGCTGACACCAGCACGGTATCAATCGCTAAAATAAGTTTGGATTTTCGTTGACAATAAAAATTTGACTTCCTAAAGGAGATTTTCTCTTTAAATTAAAAATTTGTTTTTATTTTAATTTGTTATTTTTTCTTTAAAGTTAAATAATAGCAGTATGAAGAAAACGTATATATTGGCGACTTTAAATGGAACAAATTTAATAAAAATGTAAAATCGTTGCACAATTCTTGAGGAAAGTCTATTTTCAGTTTGTCACAATTTAATATCTTTTTTTTTTTATTTTTGCTCCTACAGGGACGTGAAAAGTGGACTTTAAGTTTTTTTGAGTAAAACTTTCCATTATGTGTTCAAATATCAAGATCAATTAGAAACTTAAGGTAATTTTTTGCTCAAAATTTATATCCGGTACGTTATTTGTGCCTAAAGTCTCATTAATTTGCATTATTCTTCTCCTTCTTAAGGTTTCGTACATTTCTGGGTAGACCTCTACCATACATTGGGTTGTTAGGTGAGATGTTAACCCTCCTTTCCACGGGTGGCTTTCTTGTGACACAAATCCATGGGTGGGGTCTATCAGGACCAAATTTAAACATTCTATTTCTCATTAAAAAAAAGAATTTTTTTAAATATTTTTAAGGAAACATACTGATACAACATTGTACCACTTAAATGTACATATAATATGTGTATCAATATGTATTGGTATAGTTTACTGCGAAATAACTAATACCATTATTTTTTTACAAGAGTTTATTAAAAAAATTATGAACGGCAAAATACAAAAGAAAAATATGAAAAAAGACAACATTATTACTCTATATACTTACAGTAATACAAGTAAAAACTAAATTTCCAAAATTAAAATTTGAAACAGAAAATAGAGGGGGTTAAATAATGTTAATTTTGTTTCTACACAATCAGCACAACACGCTTTTATATGTTCCATACATAACCAGTTTTTACACACTTGGCAAAAATATCTAGTTTTTCTTTTTTTACAATACTTATACATCCCCGTTTTCCTGGGGCTGGGCCATCCCTCGTCGTTTGCTCAATTCCAGAAAATTTTGCAGCCGAAGTAACCGTGATGTTCTCGGTATACGCATATTTGGTGCTCGTATTTTCAATTGTTTCTGGACTACCGCTATTCCTAAAGATTTCAGAAACAATCGACGAGAAGACCCAAATTCTGCATTCGTATTATTGGATCTTAGTATATAATAAATGCATTTATAGCTGCAATGTTTGCCAAGCCATAGCACAAAAACAAGAAACGCCCACTCACGGGTGGGGTCTGTCAGGACACTTTTACAGGTAGCGATTGAAGGGATTCACACAATTTCACCAAATTATGTTAAAGTGTAGTATTCATTGCCATTAAAAGGTACACGGAGTGTAGGAAAAAAATACAAACAAAAATTGAAAAAATTAAGCAATTTCATTTATAGTTGTCCTGATGGACCCCACCCGTGGGAAGGAGGGTTAAATGGGTAGAATTAAATTATTCTATTTTCAGAAGCTTTTAAAGCGTCTTAACTGTGGAATCCTGTTCCATTGGCGAATATTACAAGCATTGACATCTTGTTACGTCCCAGACCGCTTTTACACTTTCTATCTTTCCATCTGGTACTAGTTACCTAAAAGTGTATCGTTTTTCTTGTAACATGTGCCCTAAATATGCAGTCTTCTTACTTTTTACATAATCAAACAATTCCCTAACATGGACAAATTCACTTGTTTATTAAGAAATATTTCGTTTTGTTGAAATTTTGAAGACTTACTAATGCTGTCTGGTTACCATACAGATTGGCGATATCTATTATATCCTTGGAATTCAATTGGCAACCCTAGGACCTCACCACATTTTTTCATAATCTTTTATATGTAGTTTTAAGAAAAGTTTTAAAAAGTGGTTCATTAAAATTATTATAGAATTTTGCAACTGGTGTAGATATCGTTAAAGAGCTTTATAATAATGATTAAATGTTCTTCATGAAGTATTTTGATTATTTCTGCGTACAGATCATCTCGTACTGTGGCTGTGTTACGTTTTAATAGTTTGATAGCGTGTACCAATTCAGCTTTCAAAATACTTGGGCTATTATGATTGATAGTCTCCCAATTGTAGTGGCTTTTGAGTTCTGAGGAATAAGTTTATCTATGTATTAAGTATATATTTTTTAAGCCCTTCTCTCTATTCGAATTGCTGAATATAGGCCTCTCCTAATTCTCGCCATTCATCTCTGTTGTTTGTAAGACGTTTCCACATTGGTCCTGCAGTTCTTTTAATATCGTCGCTCCACTGCATTTGCGGTCTTACTCGTAGTCTTTTGGTTTCATATGGCCGCCAATTCCCGATTTCTTTATTCCAACGGCCATCCTTAAGACGTTCGTTATGTACAGGCCATTTCCATTTCAGTTTAGCTGCCTTTATTGTTATGTTTATTTCTTTAATCTCCTTAATTTTCTTCTGAAGATTGAAGCTGTGTATATAGGTTTTCAGCTAGTCAAAATGTAGTCATCCACATCTTCTTCACCGCTCTAATTTATTTACGAATTTTTCTGTATATATTTCGGTACCACACTTGATTCTCTCTGATCTTGCACTGCCTACGTTGTTCCAACATCTTTAATATTTCTTCTGTCATCTACTTATTCTTGATGCTTAGTTTTTCATTTAGAAAAAAAATGTTGTTTGCATTATCTAATAATTATTTTATGGTGGTCAATGACTTGAACATCATCAACAGTCATATTAGAGAACCTATTTTTTATTCCTTGTGTACATGCTTCTCTCGTGTCGTTGTTTTTCAGTTTTTTAATATTTAGTAATGCCTTGTAGTTCTTTCTTTTGATTATAGCGGGCCTTATTTTAATATTTGCGATTAAGGTATTGTCATTCTATGTCTACTCCAGATAACACAAAAACTAGTGGAAAGTAATCATTCCTGTATCTTCTATTAATTGTCACTTTATATATTTGATTCTTATAATGCCTTGATGTTCGTCTACATGCCTAATGTGTAAAGCTTCCTGGGCGTTCACTTGTAAGATGTATTCGTTATGACTAGATCTTTGTTTTGGCAGTTTTCTATTAATCTATCCTCTTTGTCATTTCTTTGACTAAGACCACACTTTTCAGCGACGTATTCTACGGCTCCTTCTGCAACTTTCGCGTTTAAATCTCGATGTTAATCTCGTGATTCTTCGTCACCTTTAAGGCTTTATCTAGCTGGTGACAAAATAGGCTTATTAAGTATTTGTATTAACTTTTCCAAGCAACTAAATAAGTATGACTCTTTCGGAGACCGGAACAAAGTGTTTCACCTTCTGACTTCATCAGAATCTAATATCTGTGGTTCGGATTTATGCATGAGTAGTAAATGGTTTTTCGATTAGTACTGATGAGTTTTGTGTCTTCACAGCTCAACTCGCTTATGCTGAGAATATCGATGTTAGTTCTGATCTTTTCCTGAATTATATTTTGTACTCTGCCTACTGCAAATAAGCTTCTGAAACTCCACGTAGCAATTTTATATAACTTATCAAGTTGTAACAGGAGATTTTTGACAGTCCTTGACCATTTAAGACCTGCCCTGGGGCTAGGTGCCGTTTGTTTTGGTTATTCCAACATTGACAAGAAAACATCTACGGACGGATGTCCAGAGGAATATAATGCGTTATAATCATCAGTACATCGATTAAAAAATCGTCATATTTTATCAATTAAACTTACTTTATGTTTTTTTTTATTGCATAAAAAATCCATCAAATAAATTACATAATGGCAGTTCCGCAACAATATTATTTAGTTTTGCTCTCGATAGAAAATAAAGCAGTGAAACTGTAATGTAAAAAACGACTAAATATACACCAAATATCCCGTTATTGCGTGGATTGTACAAACATTTTCAAAAAAACATACCCATTTCAGTTTCAATTTTGCAATATAAATGAGTTTATTTGTTTTTTTTATTGACTGGTTGTTATATCTACCTTTTAAATTAAACTAAAATGAAATCACGCAAATATAGCGTAAATTTCCAGGAAATATGGTTTGGCTGTTAGAGTGTGATTTGGTGATAAATAAATATGGTTATTTATTGAACAGTATCACATTCGGAAAATTATTTATTAAAGATTCATAATATTAAACATTTGTTAATAATTTTAACCATTATATAGTTAAAATTTAATTAAGTAGATTATTAATATTTTAATAATTTTATATACATACAATGTACGAATAGAATTATTTACACCCACTGTAATGTATTTTTGTCGGAATTATATTTATTTTAAGCTATTGTTATCGTCAGTTAAAGCTTACAGAAACCTATTAGGGATATAATACGCAAAAAAACTCAATGAAGAAAATGAAAAAAATTCAAATTGTCCAAACTTGTTGTAATAAGTCCAGTATTGTACATAATTAAAAAGCATGTCCAATAAAACTGCAACATAAACAGGATTTGAAAAGGATACTAACAAAATAGAATAGAGAAAATTGAGCGTTTTATTACCTTTAAAGTCAATCTTTAACAGCTTTCATCGTCATCAAACAGCTAAGCAGTGCCCACAAGGAGGAGTGATTTCTCCCTTTCTGTGATCTCGCTCCTTGGCGCACATGAGGTAGAAGTACAGGCCTATGCAGATGATCCAGTAATTAAGTAATAAAGGTAATAGGAAAAACTCTTCATCATTATATCATGCGTGTTTATATATTTGAGCTCTATCAAATTCTCTATTTTTAATATTAGATTGATGTTCACTTATTCTAACATTTAATGGTCTTGATGTTTCACCTAAATAAAACTGATCGCATTCACAAGATATTTTATAAATGCAATTCTTTGTCCTTTCTTGTTCATTGTTAGGTTTGGTTTTAGACAAAATAGATCTCAATGTGTTTTTTGTTTTGAATATTGTTGAAATGTTGAATTTATTTCCTATCCTTTTAAGTTTTTCCGATAAATCCTTTTATGTATGCTACTGTTATTGTCCTCGTAATATTCCTTGTGTATGCTGTAGAATCTCGTTCTAAGTTGTTCTGTTCTATTCGGTCGATTGTTGAAAATTCCCTATTTATAAATGATAAAGGATAATCATTTTTTAATAAAACAGATGTTAACAAATGTTTTTCCTCCAAGAACGAGTTTTCTTACGGATGGTAAAAAGAGAAAAATCAAAGAAGCGGCCCTAATTATGCTAAGTGAGGCCAATTGTGTCGCAAATTCCTCGGCAGAACGTAGTAAGATCTTTTTGTCCATATTAAAAGAGGAAGTTAGTAAAAGGAAAATACCAGTATTAGTAAGTCAGTAACATATAGAGCATACATCATTTATGTTTTTTAAAGAACAAACATATAAAATCGGAATGTTTTTCCTGGTTTTTCCCTCATAATTTACCATGGAGTCACTAAAAAGAAATTTTACTGTCAGCAAGGCATGTGGTGTGATGTTTTTAAAGACAAATTACATGCTATGACTTTTTCTGACGGATATTCTCAACTTAAAGTTGATATCATGTAATCGAATGAACTATCTTACAAGTAAAGTCGTCCCAGGAACGTAACTCAACACTATTGGCAATATCATTTTAAAGTCGTCTACTTTAAAATGTATAATGTATGTCTGAATTGTCAATATAAATAAGTCAGATAAAATTAAGTTGCAGTGAGGAGCTTAGGTGATATTGCGTCTCCTTGTCGGATGCCTCTGGTAGTGGGAAATTGTAGAGTGTTTTCATAAATTTTTACCTTACCTTTTGCTTGTCTGTATATATTTGCTAAAGTTTCTATATACGGTTTGTCAATGCCTTGGTTGGTCAAAGCTTCTATTACTTTTTATATGTATATATTTTGATGTTTCATGGTAATTAGGCTAATGGGCATCAAATCCATACAGTCTACATAACTTCTTTACCGAATTACATAACGATTTTTCACGATAATGACAAAATAATAACACTGTTTCCATATTGTACGCTTATACGAACTAGGAAAATGGAATTACTTCTTTATACATATAAATACTCCCCGTTATTGATTTCCCTGTTACTAATGGGCCACAATGGGGCCGAATGCATGTTTGCATTCAAATTTATTCCAATTTCCAGCTCGGTTTTCGCACACAATATTAATCCCTTGATGACAAGGCATTAAAAAATGTTGAACCGTCGGAATTAGTTCGTGTGTAGATAATCAATTTAGTCTTTTTCGGTCAAAAATGTATGTTTTGTTTGCTTCTCGTTGCGATAACTGTCGTTTACAATTCAAACAACAGTACTATAACCAGTTTTGCTGTTTTGTTGGACTATCATTTAATTCGGTTAGTATATTTTTCTGAAAATCTTTGAATTTGATATATTTTGGTTTTGCTTGGAAATCAACCTTCATATTTTTACTGCTAGTTCAGTTTGCATCAGTCCGGAAACTTCCTGTCTTTTATTTTTTTAACGCGATGTCTTTCCTACTAATCGTCTTTCTATTGGGGAACCGTCTCTTGCCATCTTTACTACTCTATAACATTCTATTATGTTCTTTACCACTCTCTTACGTTCCATCGTTTTCGTGGTCTTTCTACTGATCGTCTTTCTATTGGGGAACTGTCTCTTGTCGTCTTTACTAGTCTATAACATTCTATTACGTTCTTTACTACTGTCTTACGTTTCATCGCTTTCTCGATCTTCCTACTAATCGTCTTTCTATTAAGGAACTATCTCTTGTCGTTTTACTACTTTATTAAGCTCTATTACGTTCTTTACGTTCTTTTCTGAATTCAAAATAGCTAAATATAATTGCATATCCAATTACACTTTATTCTCGAAGCTTAAAGATCAGACACCGCTTCTAAATCAGAGTCATCTCATTTACCAACTTTCTCGTCTCGGATGTGGTAAGCAATATATAGGGAAAGCATCGCAGTATTTAAACAAAGAATACTGCAGCACGAAAGTAATTGCAAAAAAGGGAAAACATCTTGTGGAGTAGCACACTATTTCAACATAACAGGTCATGTATGTAATTTATTGAATGTTAAGATCTTGAATATAAAAAATAACTATTTCTCGAAATCAACAAAAACAAAACGTCAATTAATTATAAAATGATATATGGTTAAATGCTCGAATATATGAACTTTACCGAAATGAAAGGCAGATATCGAGCACAGTTTTTTATTAAATCTTGCCCAAGTTTTTTTAATTTTTAATCAGCAATTTTAAAGAGCATTTTTAATCAAATATACGAAATCGGCTTAACCTGGTGGTGCATTTTCCTTCAACTACCAAGAAATGGCATTCAGGGCAGGGGTTTCTTTCGGCCTCCAGCAGAATAGACGGTTGTAGGCCGGCGGAAACTACTTGCTTTTGGTACCATATGTCATCAATCGAAGAAACAAGCTGGATCAAGAAAGAAAAAAGATTATTGAGCCGTTTGAATAGTGTGTTTGGAACGTGATGTTAAAAAGTTTTTTAAAGATTAAATGTTTATATATACTCGTATATATATATACATATATATATATATATATATATATATATATATATATATATATATATATATATATATGTATATAATATATATATATATATATATATATATATATATATATATATATATATATATATATATATTGATATGATCCGAAAATGTATTTATATGAAGAAAAATTAATAGAGAAAAAGAAGAAAAAAAAATTTTTTGTAAAATCATGTTATAAGTAGTTATATCATATTTAGATATACGGTTTAATTTTGTTGTGTTGTGAAGTTATATTGTTTTGTGAAGAAAAGAGACTTTTTCAAGTTTAGATTTACGGTAAATTTCGGACTTTTTAAATTAGATTTTTATTTAAGATTAGATAAGAAAATAAAATGTATTGAAATATCAAATCTACCTGCATTTGTTCAAGGATTAATTTCGATTACCACGAAACAAGTCATTAAGGGTATTAGTAGAAAGTATAAAGTCTTTGTCTGATATTTTTGTACAAAATTTTGGGAATTGGAAAGCGGCGTTTTTGGAGAATTGAATCGACGATGTTTGATTGGTCAACAGAAAATTATGGAAGGGATTGAGAGTCGAGAAGGATTTTAGAAGAAAGGTGAAGATCTGTTTTTTGGACGGGAAGGAGAAAAGATCAAATCGACAAGTGTGTGTTTGTTTTTAAACGTTACAAAAATAGTAAAAGTATAGATTTTGTAAAAATAGTAGTGCCAGTAAGTTTTAAAATCTGATTTGCCGGAGAAAAAGGGTGCAAAATTTGTAAGTACCAATGCATTATTATTCCCGGAGAGATTCGTAGTTAAGCAGATAAGGGCAATTCCAAAAGGAGATAGAAACTGAGTCAGGACATTTATTTTTGATCGACAGGACTGTTTTTATAAGCAGAACCAGGAAAGGAGTTTTTTTTTTCGATAGAGAATCAATTAAAGTGAATCATTTTCATGAAGTGCAGAGAAAAATTTATTGAGACGATACAATAGATTGGACCAATTTTCATAGTGTAATTTTATAAGTGAAAGCTATATGTTTTGCGAAACATTTATTTCTAACGGATTTCATTATTTGTATAAACAGTTTTAAAAAGTTTATTTTACTATTATATTTTAATTGTATTGCACAAATTTGAGTTTTTGTTATTTATTTCTTTTACTCCTCTTCTTATTGAACACTATTGAAGATAAAGGTATTTTTTTAACTCTGATAGAAACCCTGAGATAAGAAAACATATGAATTAAAAAAATTGGCGTCGTGAATAAAATTTATTTCCATATTCGTAATAAAATTCATTAAATAATTTTGTTTTGTGACTACCTAAATCGAGGTGGTCAAGGATTCCGTCACTGCAATTGTAGTGGCCAATGCAACTCAAATCGCTGCAAATGTAAAAAAGCAAGTGTTCTGTGTAATTCTAAGTGCCACAAGAACCTGTCCTGCAAAAACAAGTAATTATAGTCTGGTAACTTACAGCTAATGTGTATGTATAGTTTGTTTCACGAAAAATAGTTGAGTGCTTAATGGTTACCTGAGTTGATCCTATTGTGTATACAGGAGTCTCTCAATAAACTACCGAAGTACATAGGGTCGCACTTCAGAAAGTTTGTTATTTAATATAATGTCATTGGTAGCTGTGTAATACACGATTATAAAAATTTATTAAATTATTTCATATGGTATTTTCAGGTTGTTCAAGTGAATATATTTGATAATTGAACAATTTTTACAGTAATAATAGTTCTATTTACGTTAAGAAAGTAGTTTAAAAATGTACAGTAATAATAGTTCTATTTACGTTAAGAAAGTAGTTTAAAAATGTACAGTAATAATAGTTCTATTTACAGTATATACATACAAACGAATACATAATGTAAAAAAAAATAGATGAATTAAAAAAAAAATATATAGAAAAATATATACAAGTTAATATTTATAAAAAAAATACCCAAAATAACCAAAATATATTTATGAATTCCTAAATACCTAATTCTGTTTCGCTGTCGCTGTCCTCTTCATGATTAATAACAATTGGTTTAATTGTGTGATTCAAAGTAACATATGAATTTTCTACGTTCATTACATGGCGTACTGAATTTTTCCAACTTTCTGGGGAGATATCATCAACACATTTCCTTATTAATTCGACTACACTACCACTTAAAGTCGGAGAAACATTTTGTGACCTAACATTTGACTTTAGTTGGTGCCACATATGCTCTATGGGATTAAATAAACAATAGTAGGGCGGAAGCCGTAACACTGTATGTCCCATGTTCTCGGCCAATGCGTCACAAACATATACTTTTTTAATAGAAAATGATTTTAACACTTCTAACAGTTCATTTTTCAAATAACTTTCTTCAAAATATATATCGTTTTCTAACAGGTAGTTTTGAATTTCAATTTTCGTGTTATTTGCACTTGGAGACTTATGTAATTGACGACTGTGGTAACTTGTATTGTCCATTACTATCACACTATTTTGAGGAAGGTTAGGTATAAGACAATTCTTAAAGCGTTGCCCAAAAAGCTCTGCCGTTGTATCCTCATGGTAGTCCACGTAGGAGTCTTTAATGTTCTTTGTAGAAAGCCATAAGGCATTTGGGACCCAACCATTTTCTGATCCTACATGTAAAATTGTTATTCTTTTCCCTTTGTTTGATGGAGCTTTTGTTTGACACCTGTTGGAAGAATCGGACCATCCTTTGGATGGTGTTTCATGAGTGTCAAACCATGTCTCGTCCAGATAAATTATTGGTCGATCTTCTGTACGGTACTTTCTTATGGAAGTTATGTATTCAGTACGCCACTTTTGTAAACGATGGGACTCCATAAGTACTTGCCTTTTGTCAATTGTACGATATCTGAAGCCCATTTTAGACAAAATCCTCCAAAGACTAATGTGGCTACAGTTTATTTGTGTATCATCATTAGTAAGCCGTTGTTTTAAAGCATCTAATGTAGGTATCCGTTGCTTTTCGTACATTGTGTAAATTTTTCGTCTTATTAAGTCCTTATCACTTTCGTCAATACATTTGGTAGAACCGGCATCCTTACGCTTCCTTCTTGACTTAATGGGATTTGATGTAATTCTTTTCACTGTGGTTAGAGGTATTTTCGTTAAATCAGATATTTCTCTGGCAGCAGTATTAGCAGTAAATCCTCTGGTAAGTAAAGAACTATATATTGTTTTTACGATTTTTCTAGCGTCAGCAGATAAATGCTTTCTCTTTGCTGGAACACTGGAAGAAGCACCATCAATGTTTTTCCACGGACGCCACATAATGCTGTTTTATAGGTATAACACTGGTAACACTTTCAACTAAATGAAACAAAATGTATATTTAAAAATTTCTCATCGGTTTTATATACTTTTACAAATTATACAGAATAGAGGGAACCTGTATAATTATTCCAGGAAATACTTAACGATCAACAAATTTATTTGGAATTTATTATACAAACTAGATAACGACACTCCACAGTAGCTTCACTTTGACCTGAATACTTACCTGCTCAACTAATATTGACTAAGCTGGGGTACTTGCGGTCGGGTTTTATTGCAATCATTAAGCACTCAACCATTTTTCGTGAAATAAACTATACGAGTTTGTTTTTACTTATTGCATGTCTAGTTGGGATTTTTGATTGACAGATTATGTTTAAATGTTTAAATTTATTACCTAATACGAGTCTGTTTTGATTTCATACATGTCTAGTTGGGATTTTTAATTGATAATTGTTTAAGTGTTAACCTTTATTACCAAATACGAGTTTTTTTACTTATTACATGTCTAGTTGGGAATTTTCGATTGATAAATTAATGTTTAAATGTTTAACTTTATTGCGTGATACGAGTCTGTTTTTACTTATTACATGTCTAGTTAGGTTTTTTGATTAATAAGTTCTGATTAAGTGTTAAACTTTATTATCAAGTTTCATAAATAAACAGTAGCGAAGCCCAAAATGCGTTTTTATTACATTTACCAGAGCTGTTAGGATAGTATTAATAATAACCGGTTAATCTAATTATAAAGGCATTATTAATCACATTGACCAACTGCTAACTTTATTATTAATATTTACCGGTTATTATTAATACAGACCGGACTTATCACATTGACCGTAACACTACTACTATTCGTAAATAAAAAATAAATTGAAAAGTTTCTTCACAGGTATTGAACAAACAGAATAACACAAATCACATTTTTTCACTTAGATTGGGCTAGATTAACCTAATACGACCCTCGTAATAGTATTAGATTTAATTATTGTTTCTTTTATAAATATTATAAATTTTCCAAATACAGTCTCCTTTAAAATTCAAATCAAAATACCTTCTCTATGAATTACCCAAAGACTCATTCCTGCTAAAGACAAGCAATCCTTAAAAGAACCAACCCCGGGGTTATCCAGGAAAACGTTTCATTTAAATTTATTCAAAGCAGGAAAAATTGTTATAGCACAAAAGAAAAACGACTTTAATTAAAGACACTGAAAATTTCAATGACAAAACGGTGCTCACGAACGGCAAGGTGAGTTAAAAGAATAAACAAATCTGCCCTCTGATTAAAAAAGATAATTGAATGTAACAATACAGCTCTACCGAAGGCTTCGGTTATATTGAAGAAATACTGAGAAAATATTTATTTTAAAACTCGAACAGGTGGTTGGGTGGGTGGGTATATTATCTTTTTTTACAAGTTGTGAATGAAAATTGAAATATTTACGTAATATAATTCTGCACCTGTAGCATTTTAATACTACTTACTATTTTTAGCGGCAATTAACCATAACTTTACTTGAAATTACAGAATAAACAAGCAATTAGTGTCCTAACTTTTTACCCAACGTGACTGAAAGACTTTGCGCCGATTAATGGATGATTTTACTTATTTTGAGTTATTTTTGACAAACTACCGCTTACAATTTTTTAACCGGATATGACATCAAAACCAGAACTAAATATTCGAGCTCGACTTTTTAATACGCGTCAATTATTATATCACACATACTATTTCTGTGACTACAATGTGGCACTTCCGCGTACAGCTTTTTAACCGGAAGTGATACAAAAACAGGAAATATATAAAATCTTGGTTGTTAATTCCTGCTTCTTTTAGTATTTGCATCATCTTCACGTGCTGTACTTGATAAAATGCTTTTTATAATTAACCAAACATGCTTTTAGGTCATACTTGACGTCTCTGCACATTTGGAATAAGACCTGTACTGAAATCACAGCCTCTCTCGTACCATCTGCATTTACGAATTTGAACTAGTTTCTACTATGGTTTGTTTTTTAACCAGAAGGAGTAAATTAAAAACACAGATTCACACCCAAAAAAGTTACTAGAAAAGTCATCAAATACATCTTCTTTTTTGGTTGATTATCTCGGCCTTGCGGTAATCCAGTAATCGTCGATTTTAACCTAACTTTGAATAGATAGATAGAAGGTCGACCGCCAATATTTTTAGGACATCTTACTGTTCCAGTTTGCTTATATTCCTTAATTGTTCTGTAAATAGTTAAATGCGCAACACCTAAAATTAGCGCAGTACTTTAATAAGTCTTAATTTTAACAATAACTATTCTGCAAAACTACCCTGTTGGCTGTTTTATTTTTGCTACCATGGCTGTTATTTTCATTCCAGGATTATCAATTATTATTTGTTTGTACTTGTTTATAATGCATTATTATTCATTTGATGATAAATAACCCAAATCTACTCGGCGTTTTTTAGGTGGAGAAGGATAATTACCACTAATACTTGGCCTTGAATCCATATTGTTATCTTAATAACACTAGTACGTCACTAAATAGTTCTGAAAAGAACTGATTTTTATATAAATGCAAAGGAATAATCTAAAAATTAAATGAATAACACAAAAAATACAAAAAATCGTCGATATAATTTTTGAATTTTAAATTTTTATGAATGTCATTAGTGTCAAAATGTTATAATTTAGTGGAGTAAACTTGAGTAAAATTGGTTGGACCAATTACAAACAAGGATTACGGTGCGGTAAATTTGACTTACTCCTTCTGGTTAAAAAACAAACCATAGAGGAAATTTGACGTTCACACAGCTTGTTAATTATACTATGAATTATCTTTAGGAACAGTGTTAGGAGATGAACTTGTTGAAATTTAGTAATTCGCGTTATAACCTTCCATAGAGGTATTAATCCGCCACTGAACAAGCAGAATTGCTTATAAAGAGGAAGAAGAAGAAGAAGAAGAACCTCCTTTTTCCTCAAACAATACTCAGAATCTGTAGCAACCCCTAAATTAATTATAATGAATGGCTCTTTTATTTACGCTTTCTCTCTCTTTTTTATAAAAACTGGCTTCGGTTATTCCTATTTTCGAGAAAGGCAATAAAAATTATTGCAATAATTATCACCCAATCAGTCTAGTACCTATTGTTGACAAGGTCATGGAATCCATTATTGCTTAAGCTATGAGTTTCTCTCCTTCAAGAAAATGTGATCCCTTATCAACAGCACAGCTTTATCAATGATCGTTCAACGATCGCAAACTTACTTTATTGTGTAAAAAGGGGATTTAACCTTCCAGTTTCTTATTTTTCAATTTACCAATGTAAGTATTGATCAGTAAATGTTATTTTTTTTCAATAAATATATTATTTTTCTTTTTCATTTATATTGTAAGTAAAAAAGAAAAGAAGTTTAAAAAATATTGATCTACCGAGGAAAAAAATAATTTTTTGTCTACTTGTGTTCGTAATAATTCACTCATTGATCTTTTTTGGTTTTTTACCTTTCATCTTCGTGCCATTTTCTAATGGATTCTGTAACCGAATACCTTTTGGCACTTCAATGCCAGATTGAATAAAAATTCCAGCAATATCCATTTTTCTAATGAGTCTCCATCGGTTCCCTTCGGTTTGCTGATTTAATGAAAAAAGTGAGTGCTTTCTCCTCTTCTGATTCCGCGCTCCGTTTTCTTTGGATCACATTTTTGCGACGCGTTTCAATTAGAACATTATCGGAACTTCCTAAAAGAAAAACTCGTTCAGGCAAGTAACTAATGAGTTTTGGACGTTTTAATTTGTGCCTATACAAGGATCGCCAAAAAGGAGTTGTCGGTTGTAAGGAGTTGTGAATTGAAGGAAATTAAGAAATTTGGTATATTCGTAATATGTTACTCTGCACGTAGAATTTTATTTATGAGATTAACATTGATAAAAATAATTATGAAAAAGAACCGGATATTATATTAGAATAAACCGTAGCTACGGAATAAGTCTCCTAGTAGAAGTCATACACATTCATCAAATCATACGTATGACAAAAAAGGTTCGCCGCAGAATACAACTAGTGTATTCTAACTGGTGGATTCAACCTTAAATTGATGGAAATTCATTTTATCTAAGAGTAAAACACTGAAAACATCTGTTTTTAAAACTTTCACAAACTTTATTATAATTTTTGTTATTACTACAGCTGTTTCGGCACCAAGTGATCTATTTTTGGTATGCGTTTACACTTCATAATTTTTAACTGAATAAAGTAAGAAGGGGAGGGGATTTATGTAATCTCAGAAAATAAAATCTAGCTTGTTTAACTTTCGAGATCGTGGAGGCCACCTTCTCGCTCCTTTTCTTGTATATCCACATTATCTCACATATATTCAACAGTACTACTTAAAATAATTTCGGCAGTTCATTGTCCAAAAAATGCAGATACATTGTTTCGTTTACGTGATCCTCGGAAAAAAAGGGTCCTTTGACATAATTTCCAGGAATTTCAGCCCAAACATCTAATGATCATGTTGTTTGACTGTGGGTAAAAGTTTTCTTATATTGTAAATTAGAAATTGAGTATCTAGTAATGAAAATTATGTCTGTTTACAATACCATTCTTGTAGAAAGTAGCCTCATCTTCAAATAAAACGTATTCCAAGAAATACGAAATATTCTGAAATTTGTTCCTGCTCCCACCGACAAAATTCCACTCTTTTATTAAAGTTATCCTCATTGTTCTTAGTGCAACTGTGCATAATGTGAATTCATCCTTTTTTTTTCTAATTCATCCTACACTGTAATATATTCTCTTTAAATAGTAGACCAGAAGAAAAAAGAAGTACTTGTGACTCGTTTGGAACAAATATATAACTGTTTTGGATGGGTTGGAGTCAATAAAAGGGCTATTGGTTAACTATTTTTTTTTTATTCTCGAGCTTTCAATTGTGTTTACAATTATTATCAAGAGTTAAAAAAGACAAAATACTTACAAGGTTGAACTAAAAAGAAAAAACAATTTTTGTTAACTTACCAAATAAAAATTAGTTTAGTAAAAATTACTGCTAATACATTTTCAAAATATTTAATACAAAAATGTTTCAATCCAATAAATTTGAATGAATAATTACCACAAAATTATGTTTTAGTTAGTTTTGATGTAACATCTCTTTTTACTAATTTACCTTTAGATTTAATCATAAGTAGTGTTGAAAAACATTGGAATGAGATTTCACAACACACTAATATTGACTTATTACATTTCAAAACACTTATCAACTTTGTTTTTGATTCTAATATTTTTATATTTAATGGTGTATTTTATAAACAAATTTTTGGTAGTCCTATGGGATCTAGTCTTTCACCCATTCTAAGTAGTTATGTCATGGATGATGTTATCAGTGATTGTATCAGTAATTGCACTTTTTTCATTCCTTTTATTAAGAGATATATAGATGATTTAGTTTTGGCACTTCCTAAACACAAAATTCATGAAACAGTCAACATTTTCAACAGTCATAATCAACATATACAATTTACAGTTGAGGAAGAGGTAGATAATTCTCTACCATTCCTTGACATGAGAATTGTAAGAAATACAGACAATATGTTGACAACCAGATGGTTCAGAAAACCCATATGTAGTAACAGATTTATAAGCTATTACTCTCACCATCCAAATAAAATGAAAATGAACCTTATAACAGGATTAAAAGAACGTGTTTTAAAACTTTCTCATCCAGATTATCTACAAGAAGATCTTCAATTATTAAAAAATATTCTAATTGAAAACTCTTATCCTCCAGATATGCTACATAGGATGCTTTTTTCTATTATTGGTAATATAAATAATTTAACACCATTTTTTGCTCAATCTCAAAACATTGTATCTAACAATCAGAACATATATTATCATTCACTACCTTTTATACCATCATTAACACCTAAATTAATACAAACACTAAAAGTTATTGACAATATAAAAATAGCAACAAAAAACATCAAAACTATTTCATCTTTATATTCTAAAACTAAATATCCTATAGACAAATTTGAAAAAACGAATTTAGTATACAGCATTAGTTGTACTCAGTGTGAGGCTGAATATGTTGGTGAGACCGGAAGAAATCTTTCAAATCGCATTATTTCTCACAAAAGTGATTGCAGAATTAAAAAACCATCTTGTGCTTTGGCAGAGCATGTAATCGATAAAGACCATATTATGGATTTTGATAACATTAAAATTTTATGTAATGAAAGTAATAAATTTAAAAGGACTTTTTTGGAAATGGTTTGTATTAGCAAAAGTGATAATAGTTTAAACAATAGATCAGAAATTCAAAATTTAAGCAAAATTTATAATTATATTCTTTCTTTATGATTTATATATAAAACTTGTAAAATGTCATATTTAATTCTCCATATATCTGTCACATTCTTTCAGACATCTGTCAACGGTGAATAAATCTTCTTCTTTTTGTTACTAAACAAAAAAGAATGTTTAAACGAAATTTTACTTTTGGCAATATAATTGTCAAAAATAAAAATTTTATGTTGGCATTTATGACATTGAGGCTATTTGTAATTGGTTGCTATTTGAACTTATTTATAAATTCAATTATTTTTGTATTAAAAAAAAATGTTTTCAAAATTATAAAAATTTTCGGAGAAACATTTATTGGATTGAAACATTTTTGTATTAAATATTTTGAAAATGTATTAGCAGTAATTTTTACTAAACTAATTTTTATTTGGTAAGTTAACAAAAATTTTTTCTTTTTAGTTCAACCTTGTAAGTATTTTGTCTTTTTTAGCTCTTGATAATAATTGTAAACACAATTGAAAGCTCGAGAATAAAAGAAATAGTTAACCAATAGCCTTTTTATTGACTCCAACCCATCCAAAACAGTTATATTATATATATATATATATATATATATATATATATATATATATATATATATATATATATATATATATATATATATATATATATATAAAGTTTATATTTATATATATATTTATATATATATATAAATATATATATATATATATATATATTATATATATATATATATATATATAAAGGAAAAGACAGTTAAGATTTGATTTCACGTACAGGGCGCTTGCGCATCCGCTTATACGTATTTCGGTCTAATAGGCCTCATCAGAACGGCTTTCGCAATCGCTCTGAACGTGAAATAAATCTTTTCTGTCTTAGGAAGCAACTCTAACATGGCTTCGTATAGACGCAATGTAGCGACATCTGATAATAAAATCGTAAACTAATTTTCGAAACCAAATTCAGAATTTCGCTTTAATCTGTGCCTTCTAAGAATTGCAAGGCAAAACAGACGTTGATAAAGATGTTATGAAAGACATGGGGAATCTAAAAATTGCATTCCACAACATATCTCCTCAACTAAGCAAAATTCTTACCGAATTGGTTTCTAGTACTCGTACAGAGTAGATCGAAATGTTGTTATGAATTGCAAATTTTATGACCCTTATGATTTTTTTAAATTTTAATTTACCTTAGGCTTAATTTTGCAAAACGAATAAATTTTTTTTAATTAATTTTTATTCTCAATGCTATTTTTCATCGTTAATTTTTCTACGTGGCTTCAAAGTAATATCTGGACTATTGCCTTTGAAGGAAAGATGGACAATGGAAAAATAAATGAAAAAATAAATAAATTTGTGATAATAAATTATTAAACAATTTTTAAAATTTACTTTCAAATTATTAAATCAAATAAATTTATAATTAAACCAAACATATAACCTATGCTTTACTACATATACTTAAACATAAAAATTCTCTAATGCTAATAAACAAATTATCAATACTTATTATGACTTATACTCAAAAAGAAGATCTCTTCATAAAATTTTATATTTATTATGAAAGCGAATAGCTGAACAAAATGTTGAAAGAATCAAATCAGTTATGATATTGTTACGAGTGGTTGAAAGTCCTTTTTTTATTGTATATCGAACTGTTCTTTTATTTACACAATGTTTCTATTGGCTCCTTTTTTTTCGACTGTGCTCTGATCATCTACTGCTCGTATTCTTAGATGCTTCACACACCTCTGTTCTCCTCAGCTGTTAAAAGTCTCTCACACAAACTAACGCCGCTACAGTTTCTCCAAAAGACCTCCTGGATAAACAATTATCCCACAGGAACACACTTTCTTACTAATCGAACACATTTTCTTACTAATTTGAACTGCTATCAATTTTGCTTGTTCCACATCAAACACTACAGGCAATTTTTATTTACAAGCAACTCTGCTCACTTTTACTGCAGGCTATGGAGCAACAAAACAACCAGCTTCTTCAGAACTTCAGAACACAGTAAAATCTCCTCCGGCATCACAAAATCGGTTTGGTGTCGTTTTCCTCTACATTTTGCTTCTACCAATCGGATTCCAGCATCATACACCTCACACCTTAGATTCCAACCAATCACATTCAATACTTTGTCAGTAAACAAACTCGCTGTCGTCATGACCTTATATCATTTGGTATTTCCAATTTCATAAATAATTCATTTTTTTTTTGTTTACAAGTCTCGACATAGAAATATAACTAAACATCAAGAATATTATCTACCCTCATCTTTTACTAAAAGCTTACTCGTTTATTTTCAAAAGTCTGTGTACAAAAGATTTCTATTTTGTATTCAAAGAATTCCTATACCTGTGTGTTTGACATAATTGTTTATTAAAACCGACTATTGCTATCATATTCATATGTATCTGCTTTATCATAGCTTAGAAAAACCATTACTCATTCTTATCTATTTGGTTTTTACAGAAATAATTTTCCTGTTTATTTATTAAATCAAGTTTATTCATCATCATCATCAATGGCGCTACAACTCTTCGTGAGTCTTTGCCGCGTTTACTATTGCCTTCCATGTTTGTCGGTCCTGTGCCAGTAATTCCCATTATTGCACTCCCATTTTCTCTAGATCTTCCTTGACCGCATATTTCCACCTTTTTCTAGGCCGCCCTACAGACCTTCTTCTCTCTGGCCTTTCCCAGAACCCATTGTTTATAAGGCGATTGTCGTTACTGCGTATCACATGCCCTGCCCATCTGAGTCTATTGGCCTTTATACATCTGACTAGATTTTCTTTTCCGAATAGAGACTCTAGTTCGTTATTGTATCTGCCCCTCCATTTGTTAGTCACGCTGTCTCTGCAAGGGCCATATATCATTCCAAGAATTTTACGTTGCCACACCAGCAAATCGAGTTTATTGGTCGATGAAATTAAATTTATATTATGATATTTTTCTGTAAATATTTTAGACCAATTCAAACCACAACTATATATATATATATATATATATATATATATATATATATATATATATATATATATATATATATATATATATATATATATATATATATATGTAGTTATTTTATTTTGGATCAGACAGACAAAAATAGTTGGTGCCATAAAATAAAAGTTCTACATGCGCTAGCTTTATAATAGACTGGATGGATTAAAAAGCAGTTGTTGCACTTTTCCAGAACATTTGAGGATTATAAAGAGATTCGTTCAGTTCGATTCGTAGTAAAACTGATTCTGAAAGAAAACGCAAAAAATTCCAACCGCTCTTACTCTTTCGTTGTGTATCGGAAAGCGGTGAACTTCAAGTGACACTTTGGCGTATTCCAGAAATTGCTTTGAAAAGTTTTGTTATTTTTGTGTGTCAAGTGTAATTCGATAAGTTGTTGGAGGATGTTATTAAATAAAAATTGAACTTCAGGTCTTGTTTGGAATATTTCACAAGCTCGGTGTAAAAGAAGAATATTATTAAATTGTTTTACGCTTCGAAGTGTAGATTTTGCCTTGAAACTTTTTTTTTTAATAATTTGTAGTAAACCAATTTTTATTGCTTTGTTTTTTCGACCCTTTTTTTTGCTTCATCCACGTTTCTAATAATTTTTGTAGACAAATACCACTTGGGTCAAAGAAATCCAAATATTATGATATGCAGATGACGCCGCATTGTTCGCCGAAACAGAAGATGAGCTCCAAAGATCAACACACACCTTCAATACAACAGCCAAGAAATGCAATATGATAATATCAGCAGAAAAAACCAAATGTATGACAACCTCTAAACACCCACTATGATGTAAAATCGAAATTGATGGGAAAATAATAAAGCAGAAAGCAAGGTTTGGATATCTGGGAATATATATAACTAGTTGCAGATATGTTGAAGAAGAAGTACGTCAACAAAGATTAAAGGCAAGTAAAACGGCGGGATCTTTTAATGACACAATCTGGAAGAACAAACACCTAAGACAACACACAAAAACAAGAATCTATAAAGCAGCAATGCAATTAGACCAATATTAACATACACGGCAGAGACAATACCTGATACTAAAAAGGAGACGACTACTAGAAACAACAGAGATGAAAATACTTCGACGAATATCAGAGTAGAGTCTGTTGGATAGGGAGAGAAGCGAAAACACAGAAAAAAAACATGCAATATAGAAGACATAAATAGATGGGTAACAAAACGGAAACAGGAGAAGAACGAACACATTTGTAGAACGGCAATGGATAAGATAGTACGAAAAGCACGATATTAGTTACCAAATGGACGAAGAAGTATTGGCAAAACAATAAAAAGATGGTGCAATAATTTAAACAATTTAGGAGGCTAATATTGAAGAAGAAACAGGCTTTAAAGCCTACCTACAAGACGGAAGAAAAAGAAGAAGGGTAACAGGTTGTTGCATTTGTAGAAATACTCATTCTTAACTAACTTTAGGTTGCTGATTTTAAATATAAAATTATCATTTTTTCTTGTAAAACAATTTTATTTTATTACATTACAATAATTTTGTAATATTTTGAAAGATGTACACATAACATAACGCTTGCATTTCGTAAATATACAATTATAAAACCCACAAACTTACTTCAACTGAGTAGAGATTCTCTCTTGGCAAAGATGGCGCTTGTAGCTCTTGCGTTTGTGTACTTTAGTCGGACAACCTTTTGAATCGTAATAGGATTTAACGAATAGGATGCAGCAATATAATAAAATTTGCCATAAGACCTTAAGCTTGTAGTGTTTAAACATCGTAGCCTACAGAATACAACGACATAGAAAAATCAAAAATGGCGTCATGCTAAAAGCACCGTTGACACGAAGCGCCCAAACACCTTTACGTACGACGAAAAGCAAAGCGTTAAGTGATAGTATTTAAAGAACATGATGCATCAATATAATCAAACATGCCATAAAGCCGTTAAGCTTATATCGCACCTACAATACTTCAGCAATGATACAACTAATACCTACCAACACTACAAATATTCGAGAAAATATAATAATTCTAAGATGAGTACTATAAAAAAAAATATTGGACAAGGTGTCCAAATGAAACACTATGTGAAGGGCAACGGCATATTTGGAAAATTATTAGAGTGACTAAACACCCGTTCTTCTTCTCGATTGCAGGGATTAGGCATTTCTTGCACTACCTTTACTTGTAGGCCATTGGAAGACCAAGAAAAACTCATAATGGCCACTATCATTTCTTGGAATTTAGTATCTACAATTTCTATATCTTCAAGCTATCCTGCAAGGAAAAATATTTGGAAAACGAGGTCCAGGAAGAAGAAGAACATCTTGGTTAAAGAACCTCAGAATCTGGTTCAATACAACATCTGTGCAGCTTTTCCGCGCTGCTGCAGATAAGATAAAGATTGCCATGTTGATCGCCAACATTCGTAACAGATAGGCACATCAAGAAAAAGAAGAATTTCTAAGTTAAACTATACCAAATTATATGTATTGTACCTATGAAGTTTTGGATGGCAATTGTGAAATTTGTGTATTTTAAGACTATAAATTTTCCGATTGGATGAAACTGCAGACTGCATGAAACGGGCGTAGGAAATTTCGACACTAAGCAGGTAGCGACTAAAATTTAATGGCAATTTTCGACACCAGCCCCAATTCCCGTTTTTATCTTACAGGTATATTCAATACCAAATAAATATAGCTGCGACATAAATAAAATACCATAATTAATTAATTTATTTATTTTAATAAAAGTAATGTGCATTTTATTTCTTTATAACTGTAATAATATCTAAATATAATACAACTAGTACCTAATTTTTGTACATTTTACCGTTAATATACTTGTATACAATTATTTATTTGCTATTATAGGAATGATAAGATACAGCTTTTATAAAATCTAACCTACGTATTTGTTGGGATCGTAATTTATCCATCATTTCCTCCAAAAATGCCAATTTAGCCTTAACAGTAATATCTTTGATTTTTGCTGGTATATGTAAACTATTTATTTTGACATAAGTGTCTACTTGAAATTCTTTTAACTTTTCAATAAAAATAAAAATAGAAGGATGTGTTGAATAAAAAGAAGAATTAAATCTCGAATGAAAGGATTCACAGGCATTTGTGGTCCTCGCAATAGACGGATTCTGATTAGACCATATGTGTGGTGGAAATAGAGCGCTATCGAAAATGTAATTTTCTAGTAAATAATCTGCATATATATCAAGTGTTGCGTTTATAGGTTTATATGACATTAAATCATAAAGAAAGCATTCTTCAACTTCTGCTGGATTTAAATAAGTTAAACCAAACGTATGCCTTAACCATTTTCCAATTTCTGAATTTGTATCCTTATATTATTGTACCAAACCCAAAGATTGAATTTTTTTAAAGCAGTTTTGGTGTAAGTGAAAACGGCATCCACTAATTTTTGCATTAGGCCACATATACAATAAAGCACAGTGAATTGCTTTTTCAAAGTCCACAAATATTTCAGTTGGCTCTAATGATAATTGAAATGTTTCAAAAATCTTAGACCTTAATAAAGAAAATAAATTTTTGTATGTCATTGACAATTTGTCCTTTAACAAACAGTATGCTAAAGGAACATAATGTCCATTTTCCAAGCCATGTTTAGTAAATAATTGTAGAAAATATTTGGTACTGTATGAAAATGTACCATCCATATACAAAGTTTTTAATTTACACAACAAACGAATATTTGTCTCGCATGAAAATACAATTACATTTAATTCAGGATGATTTAAAAACAAAAAACTTTCATTGCGACAGGTTTTAGGAGAATAATTACTAACCGCGTTATGGACTTCTGATATGCTTCTTGGTAACGGACCTGGTAACAGTTTACGACGACAGTTGTAAATGTTCTTTCTTATGCTAGCTATGTCAGGAACCGTCAGCAAATTGGCATCACACTCAGCAACAGCAGTTCTTGTAATTTTGGAAGGCTTTTCCGATATGTCCTCTTGGGCTTTTCTTTTACATGCATTGGTTACCATCTTCACTTCAAGCTTTTTTGGATCGGCTTCATGATTATGTACCAAATCACTTCTTGTGATGGTGAGGTCCTCACAGCCTATTGTAAACACTTTTGCGGAACACTTAGTGTTTCTTTGGATGCAGCGCCAAAATATCTCGCCGCTTTTTAACACTTTCTGTTTCGAGAACGAATGATGCTCCACCACTAATAAATCTCGACCACGGGAACTTTTTATCAAACTCATTTTTTAAATATCCGTATACGTGCACAAGTCAACGTCAAACAAGAAATAAATTACAACTGAAATAATTTAGTCACAAGTACACTAGTGCCACGCCCCCCGCCGTGACAATAAATATTGGGAAAACCCGCTTGTCCTGCTTGGGTGCAAATGTCCATCGCCGCTAATTACCTACCTACCTGCTTTACGCCGCGGTGTCGAAATTTCCTATAATAAAATTTGACCCTTCGATTACCCCAGGTTCAAAGACAATTTGGTGTCGAAAGTTCGCCCGCCGCATGAAACCTCCGAGAACGATCTTAACGACTTAAATAATTCATCATAATCGCCTTACAATAAAGTCACTGAGTGCACTGTCAAAGAAAATCAGATAGTAAAATAAGTCCATATACTGAAACGCTGCTAGATCAAAGAAGACAAATAAGAAGCGATATGAATGCAGACAGCCGCACTCTAAGAGAAATGAATAAAACTGTTTCGGAGGCAATCAGGAGAGATTTAAGGAAATTTAAAAGCGATAATATTAAACGCCCTATAGAGGAAAATTATATTCCACAAGTTTTACGTAAAACAGCGATGGAATTCCATGGTTCGCTGGAGAATTATTTCCATAAACGATTCCTTTCTTTTTTGTCCCTCATGGTTGAAGCTTACTTTTCTATCTAAAAGATTACCATGCTTTAATAAGATATCTTTTGGTTCCAAATATCGGCACTTTTTGGTATGGTAAAAGTAAATAATAAATGCCTTAATTTTTTTACTTTTGCCAACGATAGAGGCTGGGCAGTAGGAATTATCTTTGTACTTAGCAAATACAAATTTATAATTTGGAGGTACTGTATAGTCCATCATATGCTCGTGCTTCGTATAGCCATAGAAATCACTGAACAAATCTTCTTTAAACTTTTTATAGGTGTCAACAATTTTTTACAACAAGTTTTATACCAAGGTGGATCAGTGTACGTACCTTGTTCTGTATTTGAATCATTTTATTCTTTTCCTTGTTGGGTATCTGCTGACATGATGTTAAATAAATTATAATCAAAATTTTACGTAGAAAGCTAACGAATAGGAAATGCGAAATTTATAAATTAAGAAACAACGAAGATGAAATAATATCACGTAGAGACGAGTTTTACGAGGAATTAGATGGAAGTAGACGAGAAGATCAAACAGGAATAGAAACAACAATTTCAAAGAAGGTCATGAATCAAGGTTCCGAACTAAAGCCAGGAATAAAGGTAGGTGAGATTCGACAAGCGTTAAGAAAAATGAAAAATAACAAAGCCCCAGGAGAGGATGGAATTGTAATAGAAGATATCGTAAATGCAGGAGATATACTATTAAATAAATTAAGAAAACTGTTTATAACCATCCTTTTGGATAAAAAAGGAGATAGAACGGACCTAGAAAATTATAGACCTATTGGCCTTTTAAGGTAAATATACAAGCTCGTCACTAGGTTAGTGACATTAAGATTGGAGAAAAAATGAGATTTCTACCAACTGAGAGAGCAGGCAGGATTCTGTTAAAATTATGGTACAAATAGTCACCTCCATACTGTAAAGACACTCATTGAAAAATCTATAGAATACAACAAATCTCTTGTCCTCATTTTCATAGATTTTCATAAAGCGTTCGACACGGTCGAAATAAAGAGCCTTATAGCAGCAATGAATGACAGCAGGATTGATCATAGGTATAGTGAACTTATTTACAATATTTACAAAAATGCCACCATGACTGTTAAGGTACACGATCAAACTCGACCAATAAAAATAAAACGTGGGATAAGGCAAGGAGATACATTGTCATCGAATCTAGTCATAGCGGCATTAGAGTATGCCTTTGAGATGGTCAATTGGGACCACAGAGGAGTAACAATATATGGCGACAAGCTTGACCATCTCCGTTTCGCAGATGACATTGTCTTTATCACAGATAATTTAGGAGAATCCACAGATATGTTAAATGAATTTTTGCTTTGCATGTTCGAAAGTGGGCCTCAGAATGAACTTGACCAAAACTAAGGTTATGACAAATATGGTCCCCAATAACCATTTAACTATTTAAGACAAAGTGATAGACTGGTGAAGAAATATACGTATTTGGGTCGTGAAATAAGAATCAGCAGGGACAACCAAATATGCGAAATCCAAAGACGAATTACTTTAGCGTGGGAAGCCTTTGGAAAACTGCGATGCACTCTTAGGGCCAACATACCAATTAGCATCAAAAGACAAGTATTTGACCAATGCGTATTACTCTAATAAGAGTAATGCTTCTTATTGCTGTAACCAAGACTACGGCTTCTAAATTGAGAGCGGCACAAAGACGAATGGAATGGTCTCTGCTGAGAGTGATAAGCAACGCATAGTAAAACTGAAATGGAACTGGGCAGGCCATGTAGCGAGAATGCACGACTCACGATGAACAAGAAAAATGACAAATTGGTGGCCAAGAGCAGACAAACGTAGTAGAAAAAGACCACCTACACGTTAGGCTGACAACATCAGGCGTATCACCAAAAATTCGCAACAAAAGAGCACAAAATCGTAAAAAATTGAGGAGTTTAAGGCAGGCCTATGTCCAGCAGTGGACGTAATAAATTAAGGCTGGATGATTAATGAAATTTTCTGATTAAATAAAGATATTGATGTCCTAGTTAAATTCTCAGAAAGCTGTTCTGTTCTAAATGTTATCCAAGAATTTTCATTCGTCAACCTGTTTGAGATAAGTTATCCAAATAGAAGAAAATATATTTGTTTAAGTTCTGGCGACAGACTCTGCCCTGTTATTACACCCTGTATTTTCGTGGGTTTACTACCGACTTCGGGCAGAATAGTTCGTTTTATTACTAGAAGTTGTGTAACCCGACAGTCAATTCCAGAAACGGCTTTATTCATAAATTTTATCTGTTAATCTGCCACGTGTTTGACTTGCCACGTCTATTGTAATTAATAGCAAATTAAAATAAGGGTTGTGCCTACGTCTGTAAAATTTATGATAAAAATAGAATAAATAATTGATTTTCCATGAAACGATAATTAAGCTGAATAATAGTTTGAATAGAGAGAAAAAGTTTTTAATATTATTTTTGGATTAACACTTCGTAAAACTGTGAACATGGTTTTTAAAATAATCTTATTCAAATACTGGATAGACTAAGTAATGTGCAACTTTGTATTGTGCAATCGATTGTTTAGCTTCTTCTTCTTCCTCCTCTTTATAGGCAATTCTGCTTGTTCATTGGAGGATTAATACCTCTATGGAAGGTTGTCACTCCATCTTTTGCGCAGCTATCCGATACTTCTTTTGGCGATTGGTGACTTATCTCTTGCTATTTTGACGACACGGGTCTCCTCCATTCTGTTTACGTGGTTATTCCATTCTGTTTTTTATTTTGTGACCATTTATGAATACACTGTACGTTACATTTTCTTCTAATGTCTTCACTTCTCTTTCGACCTCTCATCGTATTTTCTGTAATTGTTCTTAGTACTCTCATCTCTGCCGTTTCCAGTAGCCTTTGCGTTATGGCTTTGTCGGGTCTTATTTCTGAGGCATATTTCATTATTGTTCTTACACTGGCTTTATAAATTCTTGACTTTATCTTAGCGTTAATGTGTCTGTTTCGCCGTATAGTGTTATTAAGGCATCCTGCCAGTCTATTTGCTTTTTGTACTTGATCTCTTTCTTCTTTGTCTAGGTCTTCATAGTTAGACAGTGTTCCAGATATTTTATTTCCATTACTATACTTGTTCAATACTGATGCCATCAATTTCTATTTTACATCTGGTTGGTTCTTTGCTGACTACTAAATTTAGTTTTCTGATATGAGATTGTCATAATAAATTCTTTTGCTCTTATGTTAAATCTGTGAACCAGTCTTTGCAGACTATCTTCATCTTGGGCTATCAATATTGCGTCGTCTGCGTAGCAGAGTATTTTTATTTCTTTGTTTCCCATTTTGTATCCTCTTCCTTTGTTAACGGTTTTGATTATTTTATGCATCATTAAATTAAAGATTATGGGGCTCAATAAATCCCCTTGTCGTATTCCGCTACCAATTTTTATAGGTTCTGTAAAGTGTCCATCTATCCTGACTTTCATTTTGTTGTTTTGGTAGATGTTTTCGATAGTTTTAATAATATTTAGGCGAACTTCTATATTATACAGAAGATGGATTACATCTTTGAGTCTTACTCTGTCAAACGCTTTCTTTCGGTCAATCAACCACAGAAATGCTGGTCTAATATACTCTAATGATTTCTTAGTAATTTGCTTTATAACGAATATTGCATCTGTAAACGATCTTCCACTACGAAAACTCTGTTGTTTATCTACCAAACTTATCCTTTGATTTATTAGCACTTTTAGTTCTAAGTTTTAGGGTAGTTTTTAACAACTCTGTAGTTTTCTGGCTATTTTTATCTCACTTTTTGAATAGTAAAATTAATGCGCTCATTCTCCATTTTTCCGGTATTTTATTGATTTATAATTTTGTTAATTAATGTTGTTAATTGTTCTGTCATTGCTGCTCCACAATAATTCAGTAATTCGTTTTGTTATGCCGTCTTTACCTGCTGCGTTTCTGTTCTTTAGGTTTTCAAGTATTTTCCGAACTTTCTGTACATTTATATTAAGTTCTTCATTTGTGGTAACTTTTGGTGTTTCCGGTTCTAGCGTCGTTGGTTTTTCTTTTGCATAGAGATTTTTTAGGTAGTCAATCCTTCTCTATGTATTTTCTCTATGTCTTTTTTCTCTATGTATTGATTCTATTAGTTCTTTTACCTTTGTTCTTTGACCTCTTATGAAGCGCCGTATTTTCTTTTGCAGACCGTAAAAATCCTGTTCCATTTCTTTCGAAAAGCGTTCCCAGTGATCGTTTTTTATTTTTCTTACAAGTGCATGTGTTTCGTTTTTAATTGTCTTCTAATTATGGTATGCCTCTTGTGTTGTAGTTAACGTGTATTTCAGGTAAGCTTTTTTCTTTTCTTTGCATTTTTTCTTCACTTCTGTACAAAACCATGGAGTTCTTCGCCTTGGGAACGATTTATTTTATTTATATTTCTGTCACCAAGAACTTCCTTGACTGAGGCTAAGATATTAGACTTAATTTTTGCCCAGCTTTCTTTGACTCTATCACTTTCTGTGATATATGTGTTTATGCTTTTTTTGGTTATTTTTTTTTTTTGAATAGGTATCTTGTGAAGTCATTCTGCTTTCGATCCAGTAAGTTTTCGACTTTTATCTTTGTGGTGTGTTTTGGCAATAGATTGTGATTAAATAATTTAAAAAGTATTCATATGAGATAAAACAGAAACAATATTAAAGAAACCAAAAATGTTTGGTGGAGGAATCTGAAGACGAAAGAAGAAACAAATAAAGAATGGAATCCATACAATGAAATTTTTGTGTAGTCATTAGATTTGATGATCTAGTAAACAAGACTCGTGCTTGTGTAGATAACTAAAATCAACATTTATTTTTATAGCAAAGGACTTGCTTAAAAACTATCCCTGATCCCGATACAAGGGCAGCAAGTACATTATTCGCAGTGTGTCTACGGAAACAATTATTGCAATTAAATTTCCGGCGAAAATAATTACTTTTATTTATTTATGGACAAAAATTTATTTCGCAGCAGACGAACTTCCTACCATTTCGCGGTCCTACACAAGACTGAAAAAGATAGTTTAGATTTTCCGTTTGGTACGCTTGAAAAATTCCCCTAAAATCGATCTAATAATTGGATTTCGACTACCTAAATAGAGAATAGAAGCAACGTTCTGCGGAAGTATGATTTTTTGTTGGGAGCTGGCTTGAAATAAAAATGTTATAGCTTTTTGATTATACCAACATTGAAACCTCCAGTGGTTAAGGTCGTCATAACTGCCATTACATTCACATATATCAGTTTCAGAAACTTAGGTGGTGAGGAAAATGATTTCTCTATTTCAGCTGAATATAAGGTCCAATTTGCTATATTCATAGACCATCTATATAATGGGGACGTGATTGCATCATTGTGATAATAGTTATTAAGCGTAATACTGATTGGTTAATGATCTTATCCATACGTATCCTGACTAACAGACCAAATAAATGTAGATAAGGCAATTATGAGATCTACGGCAGATTTAGCCTGGAAAGGAAGAGAAATCCTTGTGGCATATCCATCGTTTAAAGCATCCACCAAAACTCTGCCATCATGTGAGCATGCAGGTGATTCCCGCCTGCCATGATGGGCATTAAAGTTACCTCCTATTATGCAATCATGTTTTATTTAAATAAATCAAATTATGTAGTCTTGGGATTTCCCTCTAACATCGGAGGATTTATATAGAGATACAATAACCAGTTGGTGGTTACCAAGAATGATATTGATTCCACAAACTTCAATTTTTTTATTAAAATTATGACTAAATTGGATGACTTCTTATATAATATTATGTGAAATGAAAATTGCTACTCCCCCATAACCTTTATCTCTATTAACTGCAATGAAGTTAAAGTTATTAAACTTAATGTTATCAGTAGGCTTAGACCATGTTCCAGAAATTATTGTAATATCACACTTTTCCTCGGTTAAAATTTGGTAAAATGAATTTTTGTTGGCTTTGAGTTGATATGTTGACTAAGAACATTTTTTGGTATTGGTATATCGATCCATTAACAATTCATCTTCCTTATTGCTTACACCAGCTTGGAAACGACAATGACGGATTTTGTATATAGGTTTATATAATATTCCAGATCATTAAAAGCATAAGTAATAAACTGAAGGCATTCATAAATTTGCAAATTCAAAACTTCCAAAACACTTTAAAAAAAGCATTAAAGCGCAAAATACATAGCTCCGAGAACGTCCCCTTTATTGTCACAATTAAGAGAATAATGTCTAATTTAAATTTTTTAGAACTTTGCTTATTTTCACAACCCACATATACTACCCTAGCAACTCATTTTACTCTGCCACAACTTTGTTCATGTGCGTTTAATATGCCATTAAGGAGCTAACGTTATTATAAAAAATTCCATATTTTCATGCGTCGGCCAGGTAAAGGAGTCATTTCCAGGAATTACTGTTATGTGGGTGTTTTTGCGAATGTAGTTATATTTTAAACAAAAGGACTCAAAGGATTTACGGCCTTTATTACCTGCGGTTTCCTGGAGTCCAATTTAAAATATCCTGACAACAAATTTTAATAAAGAACTTTATTCTGGTGGCTGAACTATATGTTATTTGTCTTTTTATTATTTTATATCTGGTAGTGCATCGCATTAGTCTAAATATTCTAATCCTTTACCTGGATGTATACGATAAAAAACAATAAAACTAACTATAATATACATATTGGACCAGGGCTGGAGGGTAAGGTGGGGTAAAAAAATAGTAGGATAAGGTGGGGTAATTAGATCACGATTTTACAACAAATCTGCTTTCTTTGATCAGATAAAAGGCATATATCGAGCACAGTTTAATTAAATCTTGCCCAAGTACTTTCGATCCCTAGATCATCTTCAGGGGCATTTCGTCAATTGTGGCCTATCTGGCTTTCAGCTCAGATTTTTAGTTACCTAATGATCAAAGTATAGGTAAATTTTAAACTATTTGTATAAAAACATGACCTTAATTTAATACTATTTAAATGTATGAAACCTTAATTTGATTGAAAGTATTACAGTAATAATAAAATAAATAATCAAATTTGTACGTATGGTGGAACCAGTTAACTCAGTTAACAGGGATAATTGAAGCAGCCAGCCTAAAATCTCTTAGGCGGCGTTCATACTCGGACGATATCCGATAAGCGACATTTTATCGCCACGATATATTGCTAGGAAGGTTCAAAGAGAATGGACGATAAATCGTCGCGACAGTGCGATGATGGCGGAAGCACAATTCTCTTCAGTTACAATTATGAGCTCAAGTGAGGAAGACGTTGTAGTGGCTTATTGGTTTAGGCGTAGAATGAGAAGAAAAACAAAATACTGGGTACATCCTTACAATCTTATCAACGTGCACCATAGCTCGGCTGTTGTTTCCAGAGAGCTGTCTCAACACGAATCAAATTTCAAAGAATTTTATGGAATGAAACCTGAAAATTTTCATTTTCTGAAAAGCTTAGTGTCAAATACCATTGAAAAAAAGATACACACTTCAGGAAGGCTATTTCTCCAGATGAAAAACTCCTGATTACTATAAGGTAAGTAGCTATAAATATAATCAGCAATTTAAATAAAATGTAGACATTATTTTCAATTTTTTTTATTATTGAAACAGTTTTATTTTTATAGTTTTTTAAAAATTGTACCACTCAGTTCAACTTTCTTTTGGCATTTGGGTAATCGAATTGAATTCCGAAGTTGCTGCAATATTACGCATGTAAGATTGAGTTTGTTCGGTGTCATTATGGGATGACAAACTCCATACAGATGGGCTAGAAGCAACTGAAATGCTGGATTCTACATTCTCTCGTTCATCTTCCTCGAACAACTTATGTAACAGAGACAAGTCCTCTTACGACGTAAACTAAGGTTTTTCAGATCAGGTTAAAGAGAAAGAAGGAAATGCTGTTTACCATCTTGATTATTTTTATTAACAGATTTTTTCGTTTTTAACCATTCTATAAAAGCATCATCGTCTTGGCCTATTCCCTTTTGTTTTTTATATGTTTGTTTTGAGTTGTTACGAGCAGGTTTTTCTATTAATTGCTCTGAAGAAGCTTCATCAGGTATTTTCTCTTCAATAATTGTCTCACTCCCATCATTTTGATTGGTATAGGACTCCTCTACTGCAGTATCTTGAACGTGAGTAAGATTTCCTGAGGTTTCTCCTCCTTTTAAATATGGTTGCAGAAAAGCTAAATGTTCGGCCAAATAATAACTTTTCTTTGAATTTTGACTAGCCTCAGACTTTGGGTTTCAGTGAGCGCACATATGCTGTTCTGATGTTCTTCCATCGCTCTCGACAGTTTTTTTCTGAAACAAAATTTAAAATAAATTACATGTTAAAATAATGTCTATTAAAACAAAAACACCTACATTAACACAACTATTTAACACTTCCAATTAATTTAACGTTTTGTTTTTCAGGTATATAGCTACTGGAAGCAGTTTTCAAGATCTTTCTTTGCAATTTTACAGAGTTAAATCAACCATCGGTTACCTTGTTCATTCGACTTGTGATGCTATATGGTCCCACTTACAACCACAGTATATGGCTCAACCAACGGAGGAAACTTGGAAGCAAATATCAGAACGTTATTATGAGTTATGGAATTTACCTAACTGCATTGGTTCTCTTGACGGAAAACATTTCCGCATTCAGTGTCCCCCTAATACAGGGTCATCATATTATAATTATAAAGGGTTCTTTTCAATTGTTCTGATGGCTTTATCTGACGCAGATGGAATGTTCACTGCAATAGATGTCGAAGACTATGGACAGAATAGTGCTGTATTTCGCAAATCAACAATTGGCAAATTATTGCATAATAACAAATTCAACATACCAAAAGCAACTCCCTTGCCAGGCGAGGCAAATGATAATACTTTTCCATTCTACTTTGTGGCAGATGAAGCATTTCCTCTCCAACATAATATAATGCGGCCCTTTCCAAAAAGAGTATTAAATGATGCCAAAAGAATATTTAATTTTCGACTTTCAAGAGGTAGAAAAAGTGTGGAATGTAGTTTTGGAATACTAACCTCAAAATTTCGTCTATTTGACCGACCAATTTATACTAACACAAGTAATGCTGTGCAAACTATTAAGGCAGCATGCGTACTTCATAATTTTATACGCAGACGAGAAGGGCAACCTTATGTTCCACAGCCCTTTAAGAAGTGTTGTATAGTACCAGCATTGCCAGATAACAGTACGTTTAGTGAAAACAGCAATTTGAATGATGCAAACCGCTTACGAAATAAACTAGGTGAATACTTTTTAAAACCAGCTGGTGCAATCCCTACACAGTGGAAATGTGTCGGTTTACAAGATCCAGTTATTTAGTAGGTACGATGAATTCTTTAAATCTGTATATAAATATTTACACTGTGAGTTAACAATTTTATTACTGGCCTGTTTCACGTAATAAATAATAAATAAATAAATAAACAATGCATTTAACTGTATCTTTTATTTCTGATGCAATTTCCCTCCATGCAGTGTTCGTCACATCTGTCCTACTGTAAGCAGTAAGGGAATAGTTCCAGATGCACTAAATTAATAAAAAGAATCACAGAATCACCGACACGTAGCCCTTCGAACGATATATCACTTGCGATATGGTATGCAATCGCGCGGAAATGAACCTTTTTTATCGTCTCTATTTAGATTTTAAGTATCTGTTTGTGCGTATCGCGTATCGCATATCGTTTACGATATATCGCTTATCTTTTATCGCCCGAGTATGAACGCCGCCTTAAGAGTTGGTAGAAATCATTGTGGGCTATCTGGGCTTGATTGCATATCTTTACACTTTTCAAAGAAACCTCAAAACAATAATAATAATAATTTAAATTGAGCGGATTTGAAACCAGACTCAACGTAAGGATATCGTCTCGTATAGCAGATAAGGTTTATGAACAAATTAAACACAGTTTTCAGTTAACAACGTGTATTTGATGCCATTAAAGAGTTTATTAAAACTGACCGTAGTTTTTTTCTGAAAGAGAAATATTTTCTAAAAATTATCATTAACCTAACAGGAACTATGTCATCATAAGCCCATTTTTTAATTATTTGTTTTTTTTTTTTTTGTTGCAGATCCAACAAACTCAAGCCGTTCTGGCTATCCATCACCGAAAAGGAAACGTTGCCGGTGCTGGACTTCCTGTCGGCTGCGCTCCTTTCCGCAGAATACGACCGTGCCTTAAGTAGGGCGCTCGCCATGCCCGAGTGTCCGGTGGTGCCCTTCTTCGGCGCCTTCCTCAGGGAGCTGCGAGAAATCCTCGCGGCAGCCGAGGCTGGCGGAGTCGGGCCGCCCGGGGATCATCTTCCGCCCGCTGGGAAATCGCCCAAGGCCGCACAAGGACATAGGGACCAACATCATCAGCAGAGACAAGTGGTAGGTGAGAGTGCAATAATTTTGTCTTAGTTCAATATTAACTTTATGCAACTTTAATTACAATTAATAGATTCTCCCATCATTGCCAATAATTAATGAATCATTAGTTTAAAATGTTTGATCTGCTAATAATTCTTCCTTGTAACTTAGCGTTTTTTTCTTTCTAAAAGTAAGTTTCTTCTGTTAAGTCTTACCTCTTCTTTTAACCCTTTCGGCCCTGACGGTGGCAATTACGAAGCCTATAATGCGACACAGATATCTGTGATATGACTTATTTTATTTCAACATAATTCTAATAGAGGGCGGCTACAGTCACTATATAAGATGATTATCTACTCTGGACGCGAGTATTTATTCATAGGCTCTATACTTAGTACATTACATCTATGCTTGGAATAAATCTCCGACCTATTTCATATGCTTTAGATGATGAAACACCGGTAAAGAACCCTGGACTCAACTGTACTCAACAGCAAAAGAAGTATTTAGTAAATATGATGAGTGGTATGTGGCTTATAACATGTAACGTACAGTAACAGTTATCGAAGCATCTTATCTCTATGGTGTTCGATCTTGGTGCTATTTAGTACAATAGAGAAATATATGAGCAAGCCTTTATCTTAGCACTAATTGCCACCAATGCGTTGAAATCCTCCAAATTTAAGTTTTCGTTTAGCAACCATTATAGCTTCTCAGTTTTATTATCTGTTCATTTTCCGATAAGTCAATATTTGTTTTTGTAACAATTAAACACTAAAAACTTTGTTTTCAAAACGTCCACAAAATTTATTAAAAAATCTATTCACTACAGCTGTTTCGGCAGAGTGCCTTTCTCAAGTGATCTATTTTTGGTATGCGTTTACAGTTTATAGTCTTTAACGAAATAGCTTGAGAAGGGGAACTGTTTGTCTCAAGTTGGTCATTCAGAATTAGGTCTGTCTTTTTTAATTTGTTAATTTCCATAGATTCTTTTTTTTTGTGTAGTTTTTTTTTGTTTTTGTGTAGATTATTACATTTGTACCTTTTCTTCTACGCGATCTTACATTACTAAAGGTTTTTCAGTCTTTCATTTTTCAGGTTTTCCTTTGCAATATTGGCCGTCCTGTACATGACTTTAACCGTTTTTATGGTACAATAAATTAGTAGAGCAAACTAAAATATACCTGCCGTGGTTTGTGGTAAACTAATATTCCGAAAACAAAGATTGAATAATTCAAAGCCACTCAGGGAAGTTAATCTGCCGTCTCTGACTCTTACTCTGACTATTAATGAAAATCCGAGTGGGCTTCCTTCCTAAAATTTCCAAGGATAATGGATGTTAACGGTATACGGTTTATTTGAGATATATTCTTATTAACTATTCTGAGTCGACGGGAACTTAAAAAGAGTTTGTATGAATCAAAAGTTGGAAAATTAGAGAGATTTAGTATTAATGCAATAAGGAGCATTTGAGAATGGTTTTATTTGGATATTTTCGGTAATAAATTTTTGTATTCATACTTATTTTACCAACGATTACAATAATAATAAGCTGTTTAGTATTTGACAAAATGTAGTATTGGACAAATATCTAAACAAAATAGAACAAGGACTGTTATCTGGAAGAATATGAATATGTGTAAGACCAATAATGACATATGCATAAACAGTGGCGTAACTACAATTCAGGAAGTCCGGGGCGGAAGTAACCGAAGAGGCCCCCCTCCCCAATATTAGAAAAAAGCTAAGACTTACCTCCATATAGGAACTATCTAAATACAACATGTTTGAAATTTAAAGATAAAATATAATAAAATTTATACCAATGCTATGCTCAAAATTACTTTTAATTGAATTAATCTGGTTTGGTTTCAATCATTATCCAAAGGTTAGCATTGATAACACAAGATTTTTTTAGTATTTACACTTTAATTTATTTCACAGTTTTTACCTACAAACACTTTTTTTCTCATTTTTATTTCTGAAAATTGTTTGATTACATTATCGAAGTTGATGGTGTTTTGCTACTTTATGTTTAATCGAGAGCATTGCTAAATCATTTAGCTGAGTCTGGCTCATCGTGGATCATAAATAGCTTTTTATGAGTTTCAATTTTGAAAAACTTCTCTCATTGGAAGCAATAGAGACACAGTGTTAGAAACAGTTTTATGGCAACAAAGACATAAGGAACAGATTCCATTAGCTCCATATTAAGAATCTGTGCCATCTTTAATGTAGTCCAATTTCTGTTCTCTTCATTTATTCTTGCAGCTCTTATATAGTAACGAATTATACTGATTTAATTAACAATTTCTTGCTTATCGAATTCTACGAAGAATTTACAAAATCTCTCAGCAGAAACACAGTTCTGTGTCACAATCATTGAGTAAATACTCGACCTGCACGATTTTGAATTTTTTTGAGTCTCGATTTTTTGTATTCTAGTTTTAAACTTTTGGTGTAGCTTGTCTAAACATTTAAGCATAGATATTTTAGTTTCATCTTCGAGAAATGATCTGGCATCTTTGGCTGTTTCTGCAGCCATTATCTTTTTTAAACGTCTCCTTTTTGTTTCACGGGAAACTTCTTGACCAGCTCATATCGACTGTCTTTCAAAAAGACTTTCAAACTTCGGAGTTTTATTACGAAGTTTTCAAGGCATAAACCCTCCATCTATAAATATCTCAATGCAATGTTTATTTCTTGCTTTCTTGCATAATGTACCCCCATAAATAAAGGAATCCAAGAAATTTGAAGTCACGTATGTTCGAAAGTAAAATTTCAGCAGAGCTCTGTGTGTTATTATTTTCCTTGGCATCGCACAATTTTTCTGTAACTTGAACTAATTTATCAAAATGTTTCAAAATAGGTTTCACAGCTCCGTGATTGGCACTTCATCTAGTATTAGATAGTCGTTTTACAGATAAACCTATAACTTTCAATAACATGTCCCATCTATGTGAACAGGACGTGAAGAAATTACATACACTTTCTAAAGCTGCAAAAAACGTTACACATCTAGGGTTGATTGCAAAAGCTAAACTCCACACAAATTAAGAAAATGGTTTGGACAAGACACAAAAATGATTTTGCTATTTTTTTCCTTGATCCTTGCTTGGACAGGCGTATGGTTGCCTGATATAGTGACTGCAATATTATAACCTTGACTCTTATACAATTGTAGATCCAATCCATCATTTTTCAGTGCATTTACAATATCATTGGTTATGTCTAGTGATTTTTTCCCAGTAAGAATAAAAAATACTAACAAGATTTCTTTACTTAAATTTTACTATTCTCGGTAACATAAACGTATTTCGCAACCTCACTCATTTAGTCTAAGTGAGAAACATCAGGAGTACTGTTAAAAAGTATCCCAAAATATTTTGCGTTTTTGATCTCCGTAATGATTTTCTGCTTGACACTCTTGTCCAGCAAATCTATATATAAATTCGTTGTGTATCATTGGAGACAAATAAATGACAGTATTTGAAGCAGAATATATCTGTAAAACATGTTCTTTTAAAACAGGATCATAATTTGAAAGAAAATTAACAAGTTCAAGGAATTTGCCTTTATTTTCAGAGGTCACGCCTTGCATATGATCTCGAAATAATAGGTTCTGCTTAGCTAGGAAATGAGTTGATGTACTAAAAAATTATGTAAAAGGTTGTTCCATTTTATCTTTTCTTCTTTAATCATTTTTTGATTATTAGCATCAATCGTTATATTAAATTTCAATTGTAAACCAAGCGTTTTCCATTTTAATAGGTTTGCCAGGTGTTAGAGTTATAGAATCCTCTTTTATTTTTATCCTCTGTAAAAAGTTTACAGCAAAAATAGAACAAAGTTTCTTTGATGAAAAATATTCATCCATCCATTTACTTAAAACTTTTCTTTTATCAGGAAACACCTTAAAAAACAATTTTGTGTTTACCTGTCGAGTCGCACCTTTTAATTTATCACCTGATCTTTCAACTGTGTAAAATAGGCCGTCCTTATGTTGCGCCCACTCACTTCCATTTCTTATTATATCAAGTCTTAAGCTGTCTGGCACTGGAGCTGGCCAGTACCATACGTCAGAATAAATGTTATGTTCATTCGTTTTCCTTCAAACATACGTGTTATTTTCCAAATATAAAATGGTTTTGTTTGGTGGTTCCTAAACTTCTTGGTCACCTTCTTCTCATGGCGCCGATTCCTTTCAAAGGTTGGCGATCTAAATGGCAATTGTAATTTTGGAAACTGCTACGCGAAAGATTTCTGATGATGAGCGGTCGAACCATCTCCTCAGGTCTTTCAGCCACGAGTTCTGGCATCTTCCTACTGATCTTTTGCCCTGTAGTTTTCCTTCCAGTATAACTTTGAAGTAATTCGTACCTTTCGCCTCTCAACACATGACCCAAGTATTGCATTTTCCTCTCTTAGTAATTCTTTTTGTTTACACATGCGACGCAGTATCTCAATATTAGTATCTCTTTGTATCCATGGAATTAAACAGCGTCTTACTCATTATCGTCTGAACCAACAGTATTCAAAACAAGCTGTCTCCCTGTAGATGTTGATGGCACTACTTCCATTGAGGTTGGATCTGTGGTAGATAATGCTTATATATTAAAATTGTACATAAAAACTAAAGCACATACAACATAAATAAAAAAGTGTCTTACATCGCATTGTCAGAAATGAGACTCTTGGCATCAGTTGCTGAGGGAACATTGAGAGACATAATACAAAATAACCAAACCAAATAACATTACCAAAAGTAACCAAATAAAAGATCTTTGTAAAATACAAAATATTTTACGATGGGCAAGAGAGATAAGATGAAAATGGAACCAGCATGTTAGGATCGTGACAGGCTAGTCTGAATATTTAAGACCAATAGCACCATTAAGAAGACTCTTTAAAGATGGCAGTTTTCACAAATACGACTAGACCCTTAAGATCTGATAAGAACGGGCCCAAACCCTATAATAAGAATAAATTTATTATATTAAAGAGTGTATTATTCCTACAGTGTATTATTACTTTATTATTTCATTAAACATGTTGAATTTTATTGGATTTTGCTGTACCTAGTTATTGTTTTGGAAACTGATTAAAGTTTTCGCTGACAATTTGGCGTCGACATGGGGATTTGAATTATTGCGTACAATATACCGCGGTATGCCGCTAATGTTATGGTTTATGGGAGAAATAAATGGATTATTTGCTCTATAATGTCTAAAACTTTACTATTTTGACGTAATGTTGAATTTGAAATTGCTGTTTTGGAGCTTCTGTTTTAACCTATTTTTTGTAGGATTGAATATTAGTTCAGATAGACCAGGGAAATAAGAATTTATCAAGGCAGTTACTATATAACTACTAGTTAACAATTATTTTAGATTGTATATGGGTAGAAAAACAAGAGTTAGGGACAAAGTGTGATACTTGCCCGACATTTTTGAATGGGGTATTTTATAACAGTGGATATTCGAAATTATTTTTTTAAATAGTGATTTGTATATCTATGGTTTACTATCATTCAGCGTAATTAGGTGTAGTTATTATTTATATTAACAAAAATATGTCAAGTAAACAAGTACTAGTATTTATAATTATAGATTATAGAAATTAGTTTTATTTCTATAATTAGCAATGGTACATTACACTTTAGTATTAATTCGCATTTGTTATTATAAATTAGTCTTAAAAAAAATATTATTTCGTCAGTTCAGTCGATGTTTTATTTTATTTAGTTTTTTCTTGCAATAGTCGCCTTACACAGCATAATTTTTATGTAGCCATTTCTTGCACATAATACATTGTATCCAGTCTGCAGAAGATTTTTTGTTATATTATTTAATAAAACATTTCTTGCAACTAGCATTTTTCGGTGTGTCTGAATCAGAATTGCTCGAAATCGACATCTCTTCACTAGATTCTTTAATTTCTTTCGTTTTTTTCTTTGGTTGTCTTTTTTTCTTAATCTTACGTCCTGCGAATCTTAACTTTTTAGTTGGCACAGCTGTTTTAGCTGATCGATGTTTATTTTTGCATGATGATCCGACTGTAGCTTTACCTTTGACTTTAGCTTCCCTTGCTTTGATATTTTCTTTTATGTTCAAAATTGCAGCTGATTTACCTTCTTATAAAATAGTATCGTAATGGTTGGTATTGGTAAACACTTTTGTAAATATTTACTTGGTGTTTCTTTTTCCGGTTCATCAATATTAACTTTATATTTCTCTGAAAGTATTGATTGGCTTAAATTAGAAAGTCTTTTATCTGGTAGACGTATTGTATTGTCAGTGAATGAGAAGGGCCTGGTTTGGCCTCGAGTATGATTTCGATTTAATTAACAATCTCGGATACAGAAAAGGCAACAAAAGAATTGGTATGGTGTGTTACGCAGATGATGCAGCAATTATTGCCTAATCGGAAGATGATCTTCAGAGACAGCTCTTTTAGTTCTTTCAAATAAGCCGACTACTAAATATGACTATTTCTACCAACAAAACCAAATGTATGACAATAGCAAAAGATCCGCTAAGATGTATAATAGTGGTTGAGAATAACCCCATAGAACAGGTGATGCAATTAAGATATCCGGGCATAGATATATCAAGCACACACGACCCAGTAAAGGACCTAAGGAGTCAGATCAACAAAGTATCCGCATTGTCGGGATGTCTGCGGGAGATAGTCTGGTCAAATCCGTATATGCGCACAGATATTAAAATTAGAATCTACAAGACTTGCATACGACCGATCATGACATATGGCATAAAAGTTCGCGAAGATACCAACAAAACGAAACAGATGCTAAGGGTTACCGAATTGAAAACCCTAAGAACAATAGTGGGCAAAACAAGAAGAGCCAGGGTGAGAAATACAAACGTCAGAGAGCAGTGCAAAATTCAAGATATTGTAAGATGAGGAAGACAGCATAAGGGGATGTGGTACAATCATGTAAGACTAATGGATGAGAATAGACCAAAAATTGTCCTAGAAAACAACCCGCCCGGTTCAAGACCCCCCGGAAGACCACCTAAAAGGTGGAGGGATAGTTGGCAACCTACCTCCCATGAAATTAACCAGAGGCAGCTTCAGGATTAAACAGATCGAAAGATCTCCAAGAAGTAGAAGAAGAAGAAGAAGATATTACAGGGAAACACGTCACATTTAACTCCGTCAACAACCAGAGTGAATTCATTTAATAAATCTTTGTCCAGCTCTAGAGTATCATTGTGTACATCTAAGTACTATTCTAGAACATTATTTTGATGATTTGGTTCACGTTCTAAACAAAGTAGATTACTACTCAAAGAAACATCAGATATTGCAAAAAGCTATCTGGAATTATAGAAAGATTAAAAGGGTAAATCCATTCCACAAGCTCTAAACACTGAAATTTTATTTGAAGCCGATGTTGCTCGAGACAGCGCATTTCCAATAATGTTTTCTTAATCGATTTATTTTACGTTTCTTGTGTAATATTGTCCAATTTCATTTTAGCTGTATAAAAACTGAAGTTCTTGAGTGGTGTAAACTCTGCTAGGTAAACAAAATAAAATTATTTCATTTTCTTTGGCAGTTTAGAGCACGTCTATAGCATTCGTGTGGGAAGAATGGCCATCTAGAAGCCCGACAAAGAGTAGAATAGTATCTTGGGGATAAGAACATTGCACTAATTTTGATAACTATGGACGAAGGAAATGATCGACACACTGAATTGAAATTTGCAACAAAGGCGAAATATGAAATATGAATCAAACTTCTCTGATGGAAAACGCATACAATGTGCGGAAAGGAAAGGCCCTAGAACGAAAACCCACGGCATAATGAAGCAAATTTGGTGAGTGCATCACTTAAGAGTGGAAAAGACGATACAACTTCCAACGTTATAGAATATACCAGGAACCAGATATCGCATAACATATCAAGCTAGGACGTCTGAGGTGGATAGGGCATGTAATGCGGATGGAACAAAATGACGTAGCTAGAAAAACGCTCCATGATGAACCCATTGGTCAAAGAAGAAGAAAAAGAGCCAAAACCAAGTTCCTTCATAACATCGATGAAGATATGAGAAATATGAAAATACGTGCTTGGCAGAGCAGGGCGATGGATAGAAACGACTGGAGAGAAATTCTTGAGAAGGCTGCGACCCACACGGGTCAGAATAAAGTCAGAATGATGATAAACACTTGAGAGTCTCGCTGAAGATATTAGTGATAGATATTAATATCAGGCCAATGGTATATCCTGGTGGCCATAGACTATTGCTCAGCCAGAGGTAATTTTAAGCAAGGAGAGTTTGTTCATTTAAACCAGTACGCTATAAGGAAAAGTATTTAAAGCTACAGAAGTCATGGGAAGTTCAATACACCAGATGTATTTATTTTGATCGACATGTAGAATTAACAATTAATTTATAAATTTGGGTTATTTTCTTTTTTCTATCCTTTTTTTCTATATTGACAAAATTGGCATTCTTAGCAAAATTCAGATTGTTCTCTAACCTCTGATCAAATCTCTGACGCCTGGACTACACGGTCGATTGTTATTTTTAAAGACACAATTTAATAGAAATAAACTTGTATCAGCAATTTCCTATATCTACAAATTTCGATTGCGTTTTTTTGTGTAAACGCATTAAATATTCGTTTTAAGTTATACACAAAACATTTTCACATTATGCACCACACTTAATATTCGTCACATCAGTCAGACAACGGCTTAGGTACACATAAGTTAAGCGTGGAATAACCTATTTAAGGGCAATGGATGGAAACGTCGCGATTTCACTAGAATTACCTCTAATCTCGTTTACTCCAATCCGATACGTTATTAGACGAGCTTCTGAGAGAAAGAGACCACGCTGTAAGCTAATAATCGACTACATAGTTCAACAAACCGTTAAAAGCATGGGTGTGCACCAGAAATGTTTTACAAAAAAAGATATATGTTCTGTACTTTAATTTTTTTTTAAACGTAAAAAATTAAAAAGTACATATGTCTCATTTTGGTTTGTTTTTTCTTTATTAACGAATTCTCTTATCCAATACAATAGAGTTATGAGAGACATGTCATATATATATATATATATATATATATATATATATATATATATATATATATATATATATATATATTCGTTAATAAAGAAAAAACAAACCAAAAAGAGACTATCTACTACAGACACTACTACAGTGATCAATAACCAATGCATTACAGCTACTGGAAACAGAGGACGGTTCATTTATAGCGTCGATGGTGACGTGGTTTGGGTGGCTGTTGGCGTGAGGGTTAGCGTAGGGATTGGCACGGGAATTGGCGCAAGGATCGGCACGGGAGTTGGCGCGAACATTTCAGACAGTAGGATTTTGATTGGCGGGTGGAGCATACGTCATCTTTTGTATGAGAGGTCTCCATGTAAAGGTAACCGTATGCCGTATTCTAGGTTTATAGAAGCGGATGGGGGCTATGCTTCTGGGGTTTTTAAAATCAATTTTAGGACCTGTGTGAAGATGTTGTTGACCTAGAGCTGAAATTAAATCGGAATTGCAAACAGAAATAGAATGTTCATAAATTCTATTTTGGATTCTACGATTTGTTTGGCTTATATTAAATCTTGAGCAGTCTGCACAAGGAATTTCATAAACTCTATGTTGTTCATTTGGAATGTTGTCTTTGATTGATCGGACAAGAGATGGAAGTTTTTGTTGGGGGGTAAATATTGTCTTGATTCCTCTTGATTTAAGAATTTTGTCGATTTTGTTAGTAAAACCTTTGATATAAGGAAATGTTAATTACAGTAACAAAACATTTAGAAAAACTGTCCAGTTTCCAGTTTCCTTTTACTCATATGAGGTTGAAATGTAACATATGAAGTAACGATTTGTTTTTAGTTTTGCTGTTTTCTTTACTTACGAGATTCTTTACTTTTATATTTTATATATTAGAATTTAGATACGTTTTGCCAACAAAATACTTAACTTACTTAACAAAATATTAAAATTGTCTTTGCAAATCTGGCAAATGAAAGTTTCAGCTTTACACTCGGAACAATATATATGGCACTGCTCTTTACAGATAATGTATGGTATCCACTTTTCTTCTTTACTGTCTTCCAAGAAGTTTCCATCGCAATAAAAACAAATATTATCTTTTTCCTCAGGGATGTCCGCTGCAATGTCTATCATGTCATTATCATCAGAAAAATCGTCTTTCAAACTTACTGATTCAGATTTTGAAGAGAAATCTTAAAAGGTTGCCTTCTACTTACTCTTACGTACATGCTGGCCATTACAGGATTGGCGTTGGTTGTCTAACGATTCCGTTAACACTTTCCACTTCACTGTTTTAGCTTGTTTTAAAGGGGAATTTATTGAAGTTTCTAAATCATCTTTATAAGGAGAAGAGGTAATAATTGTTTTCTTTGCATATGCCTGTCCTCTTCAAGGCCTTTTCATTTTTTGAAAGGTCGGCACCGGTGTAATATTTTCGGGTTCAATAAATTCCCTTTCATTTACACTAATTTCGGCAATATTTTTAACAACGGCAATTGCTTCAGTTTTCACCTGAAGATACGACTTTCTAAATAGTTTAGCAATATCATAGAGTGTAATTGGTCTTTAAGTTAACCTTAAAAATAATCTCAACACCTTACTATGATGAGCTTTTAAGGGGTCTAGGTGGTGAATATAATGAGGGGGCAAGTACACAATGTCAAAAAATTCTGCCTTACCAAATATGTAGATCATTTCTAAATTTTGACAATATCCATGTTATGCAATTAAATGTAGGGTTGTAGGTTTTAGGGTAAAACCACTGTGTAAAAATATGGGTTTGAATCCACCCACTTGAATTACACACAATTTTTGAATCAGGAGGAACACACTTTTGCAATAAAAATGTTTTTTTTTCTAAAAAAATCAGATATGGTGCAACAAAAGTTGCTCCGGCACTCGTACACAAGATTGTTGTGATCAAAGAACCTCTTTTTCAATGGAGGTTATGGATTTTACATGCTTTAAGCTTCTAAGTTCAATAATCTGTTGAACTTTAGACTAAACAATACTAAATCCAGTTTCATCCACGTTGAATATTCTATCGGCTGAATAATTATGATTTGTAAATACTAAAGAAGTTTATCACACTTTCCTTACAAGCTTTTGGCTCTATGGATGGATGTTCCAATTGGCTTTCTGGCAAAAATTATAGTTTTGTTTAGGTTTAGAAAGACATTTAACCATTTTCTTTCAGCACTTCCATTTTCTTTAAAAAATGGATTCGTTAATTTATTAAAGATAGTCAGCAGATACCCCATCCTTGATATATAATTTCTTTTCACTCAACACATAAAACTGTTTTTCATAATGTTCAGTTCAGTTTAGCAAAATGGACATGTTTCTGTTTTTATTTCCTGCACTTTTATTTTATGTACGCCTCTGTATACGTAGGCAAATCGGATATCGAGTTGATATTTCCACCCTTTCTTTCCCTTTTTCTGTAAAATCGTTGTTCTAAAACAATCTAGTCCATATTGAAAAAAAACCCTCCCATAAACTCGATAAAAAATGAGATTTTACCATGCGCTTGCTACATGGTACATTAGAGACCCGCTTTATCGTAAAAGAAGACGACGAATACCCACCGAGGCGGAAAATAATTCGGAGAAATCGGAAGAAAAATATTAGGCAACATTTTCTAGGCATGTGTGAGCCGTGTCAATATTAAAGTCTTTTTTAAGAAAACAATTGTATTGCAAAGTTCTTTTAATAAATTTTTTTCTGTGTTTTTTAACCGTTTTAATGGCCATGTTGTTGTATCCCTCTAATAAAGTTATTGTAGTGTAAGACTTAGTTTGGGGTATTCAATAACAACTAGGTACAATACTATATGACTTACATACCACTCAGTCATCCTTAAGTAAGTCTCCTTCTGGATAGTCACTATTAGTATTACTAGTATGCTTTAAGTTTTGAAAAAAATCATGGCGAAATTTAGAAACAGATGGCAGTAATCGCAATAGATCATTATACTTTTGTTGTGATATAGGTATTGCACTTTGTGATACCAGTTGCAAATCTTTTGCCAATGTAGGTCAATCTCCTGGTTTTTATCATGAAAATTACTTTTCAAAAACAGAGTTCCCATGCTGTTTTGTTTTACTTGCGATTAAACGCAGTTTGACAGAAGAACTTGTTTGTTAATGTCTCTTTTTCTATTAATCAATGGCGGATTTTAAGATGTTTTGACATCGTACAAAGATTTAAAATTTTTAAAATCTTCCAGTTCCATATTATGTACAGTATATTTCATTGTTCATTCTAATTTTAATTTTAAGTTTTTTCTCTTTCGCTCTCTCAGCGCATGGACAGTGTCCGCCTCCATGTGGGTGTGATCCTTTAGTAGAAACTTATGAGTGATGATGATTCATTAAATGATCCACCTATTTCATTTAAATGAGTCAATTTACAGCACGTAATTGGTTATTTACTTGACCAATTACTTTCTGATATCGTTTATAATGCTTTCTATATGTTTTGTTGTCAACTAATTAAATCCAAGTATATTATTCGTTGCAAGTATTTGTTTCAAAAAATATTTTGAAGGTTGAGCATCTAAAATTACTGCTTTTTGTGACTAGTCGATAACGAACCTGTCTTTAAAATGTGTAAACTAGGTAAAAAAGGAAAATAGAAACAGTTTTTTTTATGATTTGTATATTAATTAAAATATTTGAATTGTTTGGTTGTATTTTCTCAGATAATGTGAGTTTCGTTAATAGGAGTTGCCATTCTGTTATATATAATTTTGTTTTTATTAATTTCTTTACAGATATTTACCAGAAATTTATTTTGGTAGTTATACATAGAAGTTTGTAATTTATTTTTCTTAGATATTTCGACTCCTTATACTTGTATTTTTTTTAATTAGTAAAGTTGTTTATGTTAGTAAAGTGTAACCATATCAAACATATAACATTGGATTGTGAGTACTTGTGTGTACCTTGTTGGTTTAGTTATATGGCAACTCTATTTTATTGGATTATTTTTATTACAAACATTTTGGTTACTGATTTTCATTTACTGGAACAACAAATCTCAAAGATATTGTTGAAAATCGAATTGATGATCTACCGAGCTAAATAATGCTAACATTTTTATTCTGGCCGTACCTACCATAATATGATTTCCTCTATCTCACTGCCAGGAAGTACCGTATCTGTCCATTTCAGTAATATAGATCCAGTTTCATTTCCACTACGAGTAGGTCATCATAACTTTTGTCTATATCAGACTCATCTTCTTCATCAAAACTCACGGCATCTCGAATAATATGTTCTACATTTAAAACATCATTGCTTGGTGTATTATTTGATTCTGAAATAAAACTAGGCTTATATTATTGATTGTAGAATATTTAATAATATTGCTAGTCTAAGGTTCGTATCAAATCACTTCATTAACTTTTTGAGGTTATGTTTTTAATAATTAAAAAATAATGAGCAAAAAAGGTAGCTTAGCTGTAAATGCAGTAGAAGAATTCCCAGAACTTTTCAGTAGTTCAAGAATCTTTCTTCCACGAGAATTATGTTACAATATTCTCACTATTAGTAACAAATAACTGTAAACACACCATAAATGGCAAAAGTATTGTTATTAGTTCACTAACAGTCTACCTGTCATAAAAGGGATGACAGGTAGATTGTTAGTGACAGTATGACAGAAGAATTATGAGAAAGCAATTTTTGGGGCCCTTGAGGTAGATATTACGTTGGACGGCACTTTGGTTTGGTACTGGTTTGGTACTACAAGATTGGTGGGGCGGTCTAGTGCGTTATTGCCTCCTAGTTTTCGTAGCAGTGACCAGGCTTATCTACTTGAGTTTTTGAAATCTGGATTTTCAACTGTCTCAGTTCATTTCTCGCGCCTGTAGAGAAATTCGTCTAAAATTTCCTGCTTTCTGTCTTCACAGAATTTTCATACAGTTTTTCGCTATCCTTAAACCATCCAGGAATATACTTTTTGCGGTTTCTGGTTTATGATTTTTGCTGAGGTTCAACCTAAGCATTTATCAAATTAACCATAGAAAGCAGACCAGTTAGCTTTGCTGAAGTTCCATCTGGGGCATGAAAACGATCTTATAATTGGAATGCTAATGCCGAGTTTGATCAGAATAGAGCGGTGTTAGCTACGGAGAAATCAGATATGACTTTTCTTGATGCTGGTAGAGGTTGGCTTTGTCGTCAGTGGTAAGAAAACACATATTGGGGTTATACTTCCTCTTCCAAGCTGCAGATCTGAAAGTGCCTCAATCCTTGGCGTCGAAAAGGAGGAGGATACCATGTTCTTCTGACCTCAAAGGGCCATTTTTGTCATTGTCAGAGTACTTCCACAACTCATGGTGACTGTTAAAATCCCCTACGTATATGGCTAATCGACCAGTGTCGCACTGAAACTAATCCTGTACTCAACCTATTACCTATCGTCGGCATCGGTTATCTTTACCCACACGTTATACAGGTCCTCCTCCTCTATACTTTATCCTTCGTAAGGATGTGGTGACGTTATGGTATTTGACAAATGGTTGCTATCCATTCTTTTCTCTCCTGGGCGCGGTGTACTGCCTCAGACAGAGAGTAACCGGTAGCGCACTTTATTTGGTCTGACCATCGGAGTGGCGATCTTCCTTGGATTCTTTTACCATCTGCCTTCAACCACCAACCTCTCCATGCCTTAAAATCGTCTGGTAATGTGTCCAAACTACCTCAATATATTTTGGTTGATGGTTGTGGTAAGCCTAGTATTGATGTCGAGTTCTGTCAATATTGAGACATTTGTGCGATGTGCTGTCCAGGTTATGCGCATCATTCTACGACATTTCAAAGGCCATTAAACGTCGTGAGTCAGACTTTTTAATGGTCCAAGTCTCTGACGCATAGGTAGCGATAGGAAAGATAAGCGTCCGTGCTAGGCGCAGTTTCGTGTTCCTGGTTATGTCCGTATCTTTCCAGATTTTAGTAAGCTTGACCGTTGCTGATCTGGCCATTATAAGGCGTCGACGTATCTCTTCTTCGTATTCACCATTGTTTGTGATAACAGAACCTAAGTAATTGAAACGGTTTACCACTTCAAATCCCGCTACGTTTCGTATTTCCGGCTGGTTATTTCTAATTCAATCGATTATCATTACCTTGGTCTCCTGTACATTAATTTTAAGTCCATATTCACGACTAATAGTATCTAGTCTGTTCATGGTGTATTCAAGGTCATTTGTTGATGATGCTAGTACTAAAGTGTCGTCTGTCATTGTCTCCGACTAATATTCCTCCTTACTATCCGTCGAATATAATGCGCATGATGTGTTCGCTATATATATTGAATAACGTGGGAGAGATAATACATCCTTGACGAACACCGGCTTTTAGTTTAAAATTATCGGAGTATATGTTGTTGACTCTCACGTTACACAGGTAGAGTCGTACAGATATTTGAGAGTTGAAATAAATTATTACGGAAATCGGGAAAGGTCAGGAAAGGTATCAGGAAATAACTGATAAAACAAAAAAGTCTAGTAGTGTTTATTATGTTTCAAATTAAACATTTATACAAAATGATTCTCCTAATAAGTGTCCTTTGTGAAAAATGTAAAATACACTATAAGTGTGTATCCTGGACATATTTTTTACTACTACTACTATTAAGGATTTCCACAGTTTTCACTGTCTTCCTTCACTCAACCGTTTTCTCCAATTTTCCCTGTCATTCCAGTCTCCATCTCGCAGGGTTCTTTTCTCCATAGCCTCGTCGATTTCATCTCTGAATGACCTTCAGGGTCTTCCTCTCTTTCTTCTTCCAATCGGGCTCAATTCTGGGATTTTGTTTATCCAGCATCCTCTGTCCGCTCTTCTGACGTGGCCGTACCAGGTTAGTCTCTTCTCCTCTATATAGTCGATTATGTCTGATTGCACTCCCATTCTCCGCTTAATCTTTGCGTTTTCAATTCTGTCTCTTTTTGTAAGTCTACAGCTTCTCCTCAGGAACTCCATTTCTACTGCTCTTATTCTACCTCTATTTCTCTTGTTTATTGTCCAGTTTTCGGACCCATATGTCAGGATGCTTCTTGTCAGGGTATTATATATTCTCTTTTTTGTCTTTATCGTAATGTTCTTATCCCACAACACTGAGTTTAGTTGTCTTATACAGTTTCTTGTTTGTCTCAGTCTGTTGTTTATATCTTCTTCTGTTGTTCCCTGGTTCGATATTATGGTTCCTAAATACTTGAATTTATCTGTTCCATTTATTTGTCTTCCCTCGTCTATCTCTAGGTTTCTCATATCCTTGTTTTCTGTTGTTAGGTATTCGGTTTTCTCTAAGTTTATTTCCATTCCGTTGTTTTTATATTCTTCTTCTAGTTTTCTGAGCATAAAGCTGAGATCTTTTTCATATTGTGCGATGACTACTTGATCGTCGGCAAAACTTAAGGTGTATAGGTATTCGTCTCTTACTGGTATGCCCATTCCTTCGCACTTTCTCCTCCATGGTTTGAGTGTCTTTTCCAAGAATATTTTAAACAGAGTAGGGGACGTAGCACAGCCTTGTAGAAGTCCTTTTGTCGTCTTAAATGGATTGTAGGCTTTATTTCCACATTTAATAGCTACTTTGTTTTCTTTGTATAGTGCTTTAACTGCTTTTATTAGTGTTTGTCGGATTCCGAGATCATTCATTGCTTCCCATATTTTTTAATGTATCTTAAAAGCCATGACAAATATTTTAGAAAAAATTTTAAACTTTTTTTAACTTATATAAAACTTAGGGCATGCTATATAATACATTACATATTTTAAAATTCTCCACTTTAAATAGTTTTGGCAGAAGTGAGTAAAACCCGAACTCTTACTTTTTCGCGTTTTATTCCAACCATTTGTCATCCTTAGAGCTATTATCTCAAAAGCTGTGTGTAATTACATAATGGTCGAATGGCCTTAATAACGACGCAACATCTTTGTTCCAGTTCATATCAGATTATAATGGAGAAGACCACCATTTTACGACCATCGGTCCTGGGGGACTTATCAATTTGGAGAAGATCTACCGCACGCAAGCAGTCATGGACCATATATCTTTGTGCCATCAACATTATCATAGTAGGAATCGCCTTTCGCCCACTTTTAGCCTCATCGATTATCTTAAGTGAGTATAAGTGTTCTTTACTTTAATAAATGTGTCGTTTTCTTCTTAAATATACAGCGTTCTTTTAAGAAGGAATGTAGTTTTAATATCTGCTAAAAATTAATAAATACTAATAGCCCAGTCGAATAAAATTTTAATGCACTTAAAGTCTTTGTATTAGATTTCAAATTGGCATTTTTTCCAAATCAAAGATTAGTTGTAAAGGAATGATTTTTTTATTAAAATTGCAGTTTATTTTTACATGATCATTGTTTAAACATTGACCAAGACGTCACAACCACCAAAAAATAGGTTTGAATTAGAACAGTTAAAAATAGATAAATAATGTCAAAGCTTGTTTTACAAGTTGGTTTACGATACCCTTAAGACGTCCACAAAATTTGGTAAAAAAATATTAATTATAGGACTAAATATAACTTATTAAACCATACGACTTGTCGTAACAAGAAACAACAACATCAGTGTCGGTGAACCCATACTGAAAGAAAAGGCTGTAGAGTTCGCTAATTCACTAAAAATCGATAATTTTAAAGCCAGCAATGGCTGGTTAGAGAATTTCAATAAACGAATGATTTAGCCTTAAAAAAATGTGCGGCGAAAGTGAGAGCGTAAGCAAATCAGTCTGCCAAGAATGGAAATCGGACTTGCATAATTTAGTAAATAATTATGATCCCATTGATGTTTTTAATGCCGATGAAACTGGTCTGTTTTTCAAATGTCTTCCCGAAAAAACATTAACATTCAAAAATGAAAAATGTCATGGAGAAAAACACAGCAAGGAATGACTTACGATTCTGCTTTGTGCAAATTCTACGGGCACAGAAAAACTCAAACCTTTAATTATATAGGTAAGTCAAAAAAACCTTGGTGTTTTGCAGGTTTAAAATCACTGCCCATGGATTATGAAGCCAATAAAAAAGGATGGATGACAGCAGAACTTTTTAAAACATGGCTGATTAATATAGATTAGCAAAGGGTAACTTGAAATAGAAAAATTATTCTGTTCATCGACAACTGAACAGCACACGGGGACATACCACCATTAAAAGCAATTAAAGTACAATTTCTTCCACCAAACACAACATCACAACTTCAACCTTTGGATCAGGGTATAATTAAAAATTTTAAAACATTATACAGAAAAGAAGTTGTTAGAAGAATGATAGCTGATATGGAGCAAAATACGATTTCTTCTATCAATGTTCTTCAAGCAATGAGGATGGTGGACAAAACATAGCAAAACGTAACACTCCTCACAGTGAAAAACTGCTTTAGAACCTGTGGTTTTTCTTCAGAACCTCAAGAAATCATTTTGAAGAGGAATATAATAATGATCCTGAAGAATGGAATAACCACATGTCTGCGTTAAAGATTACTTTTGACGACTTCGTGACTTGTGATGATAAAGTAGTCACAGCAGGGATGTTAACAGAGGAAGAAATATTCGAATCAGTTAACAACTGTATTGAAAGTGATAAAGACGATGAATTTAATGACGACCCACAAACTTCATCTAAGAGCATATCAATCAACGAAGCAAGAGTGCTATAACGACTGTACGATCATTTATGGAGTAGTGTAGCAACATAAAAGATAACATATTCTCTTCTCTATGTTATTGAAAATCAAATCGATTTAGAATCTATGAATTGTTTAAAACAAAAGAAAATCACACACTTTTTTTAATAGACTATACCTTTAATTATTGCTTTAACTTTTTGTAACGTGTATAATAAATGAATGTAGTGTATGTAGTAATGTAGTGTATAATAAATGCCTATATTTTAATGAACTTCTGACCTATATTAATCCATCACAACATAGACCTTTGATAACTTTAAACCTATAACTTAAAATATTTGGTTTTTCCCTTGGAATTTAACTTATCCATGTTCTACTGTACTTATAAATATTATGATATTTTAAAAACAGAAGCCTATTACTCTGAGACAAAAATTGTTTTCGCTGTTCACTTTCCTATTGTTTACCCAGAAATCTTCTCCTATTATCATCTTTATTCAATTCCTACGTCAAATCATAGTACCTTCGTACCTCGACATACCTTTCTGACTATGAATGAAAATTATTACCAATATCACTCATTGTACTGTCTGAACCTGAAGCCCGATTTCTATTGTAGTGATGGTGATTTCTCTGCTGGAATAGAGAAAGAAGATTGTGTCTTTCAATTATTGCAACTGAAGACCAGTTTCACAACTTGCCGCAGAACTCCCGTCCGAATATCTGAGCATGTAATACACAACAAATTGATGATTCACATTACATTGCCATATTCGTAAACCAAACTAAAATCGAGACGATATGTCAGAAAACAGATTTTACCACATTAAAAGGAAATTTTCTAGTTTCCATTCTTTATCAATGCCAGTTCAAAGTAGAAAAGTCTATTAATAAGAAGACAGTTGTCCAAGGCCAACCACTTTTCTTACCTGAGTTGAGAGTTTCTAATGCTCAAGAAGAAGAAGTTCCAGAAATTGTTCTAAAGGACATCCCTCTCGACAAAATTCACACAATCCAAAAGGAATCAAAATTAAATTTAACCTGTGGTACTCCAGCATCCTAAGGAACGTCCCACAAACCATTGGACTATCGTAATATATATATTAATAATTATTATTATCATCTTCATTGCCATTCACTATATTAAGAAGTTAAGATCAAAAGAAAATCCACATCCAACATACGATGTACAACCTATGAAAGAAGATGATCCCACAGTTCCTGTACCAAATCCAAGAACATTTTTCACTCCATGAAATATGCCAAGAACTCGCAAGGGAGGAGTTATGGGAGCCGGCCCTGTTCTAGTCATTCACCTAAGAATGATGATCCAGGCTTTGTGTTCTAATGAACTTAATAATAAGATTAGTTTGCATTTTTATATTTACTTAATTATCATTTTACCATTGGATTTTTAACTAGATATTTTCCAGTTTGTTCGTAAACTTGAAGGAAGGGACATTATAGCTTTATATAAAAATTGTCCGATCTTTTTCGATTCTTTCTAATTTTTAATAAAGTAATTATTTATTAACAACAGTTTTGCCTTCGGGAAAACTATAAGTCGCGAGCAGATGATATTCCCCGAGGAATACGCATTGAAAGCGTCGGATGTCTTTTCAGAAAGAGACGCAACCATTTCTTTCCGGCTGATTTTTTGAATACGCTAAATGGATGTGGTATTGAGTTTGTAGTATTTGTAAATTCCTTGGTATATATTGAAATCCCCTCGTATATGTACTTCTAGTTCCTTTCGTATACGTTAAAACACCCAAAAAACGATTCCTCTTTGTGTCGCCGAGTCGATAATAAACCATTTTAAAGTTTGTTTATATTTCACAGATGTGTATTTCCGCGGTATTTTCTTTGATCGGTAAGCCGCTCGATATATGCGTTTCAAATAAACATCCATTTAGATCGCTGAGAAGTTTTTGCCGGAAAGATAATTGCGACACTCTCGCTGAGGCGTTGTCAAGAGCGGTTTGCTTGTAGATGTGTGAACAAGTGTCATTATTCTCTTTGTCTCTATCCCTGTGCGAGATCGGCTTCCCTAACTACATTTCTCCATAAGTTTCTACCTTGGGTCAAATCAATATCAATCCCATGTACTGATATGTCTTGCCTTAGCGTCTCCTCCAGGTCTTCTTGGGTATTTCTCTCCTACTCCTCCTAGAATCTTTTTTTTTTAATTGCCGTATTGCAAGATGCCAGCAAAATCCTCAGAAAGTATCCATTGAATTCTGGTAGGCAACGGTAAGGAAAATATTTTTTAGACATTTAACGTTTTAGACATCTAACACCCTGGCATCTTTTGGCCGAGTAGAATACTAGGCCAAAAGACCCCAGGGTAGTGCCAGATTAACCTACTAATAGTTGTTAGCCGCATTAGCCATGTACATTTTCTGACTCGCCTTCGAAACCACTATGAGCTATAATCATCGGTAATCATTGCTATAAGCTACTGTCGTCAGAAGTGACCAATCACGACGCAGACTGTCACTCTGGCCGGCCAATCACAAACAGTTTTATTAACTGCGTTGTCATTGGCCCCCCGGCAGAAGATCGCTGCTAAATTGTAAACACAATGTGTATAAAAAGGCAGCACATCTTCCGATCGAGATCTAGTCATCTTACACCACTAGCCCCTGCAAGACCTTGTTGGCCGAGTGCCTCTTAAAAATTTAGCGTTTATTATTATTATCCATGAGTAAATCCTTCTGAGAAGACTTCGTTTGAAGAACAGTCCTAACGCTTTCTTAGTGGATACGTACGAAGTCTTATCGACTACGAAGTATTCACAGGAAGACGTAGGAACCGGAGTAGTGAGTGTTGGTCATTATTTCGTCGAGGTAAAGAAAAGTTTAACAGTAAACTTGTCACCTCACGAAAGAAACTATCTGCCTGGGTAGGCATCGATCTTTGAGATAGGAAAGACAGCAGCGTGCCTCATACATATTTCAGATCGTGCTAAACTGGCACAGTGTTTCACTGGATCACCGACGGTTAGGAGTGGATAAAAGTCCCAGGTGAACTTAGAATTGCCCCTCACTCGGTGGCCGAGGTGAAGTCGCGTTTCACCTTTAGAAACCTTCTCGACGGAAATCTTCTTCTTCTTATGGTGCCCTATCCAATTAGTGGATGTTGGCGACAATTCTGGCATACTCCTCTCGGCCTTGTGTGGCTCTAAAGAGTGCATGGGCTTGTCCAATTCCTTATGTTCTTAAGCCATGAGTATTTTTTGCTTCCGATGCTCCGTTTTCCTTCTATCTTTCCTTCCATAATAAGCTTTAAGAACTGGTACTTGGAATTTCGAAATATATGACCCAGATAACAGCAGTCTTTTCTTCTACAGAGTCACCGGTGAGCTTCACGTGGAGTGTGGTACAAGTACACACAGGTTACCACAAGGTCGAGAATGGAGGACTCTAGTGGCGGCCGTATTACATTCAGATACAGAAAATACCTCTGTGAACATCATTTTCCCATGACGCTGTGTTAAAGGCATTTTTGAAGTCAAGCAGGATGAAAGTCACTCATTTCTTTGTATCCTGAGTAACTAACTTCTATGACCGCATCTATGGTGGACCTTTTAGCCCTAAAACCATCTTGATGGTCGCTCAGCGCATGCTTTTCTTCTAGCTCTTGTTCAAGGCAGCCTTTTAAAAGCTGTTTGTACAATTTAGCTACCGAACTAAAAAAGGCAAATTGGTCGAAAGCCAAATCTCTTCCTCGCTCCTCTACCGTTCGGGATAAGAACACCCTTAATGTCTTTCAACCGTGTTGGAAACTGCTGTTGTTCAACAGTTTGTTGAGCAATCTCAGAAAACCTGCGGGTATCTCGGTGCGGCGAGTCTTACTGTGATTCTTTGTTTTAAAATGTCTAAAAAAATTTACTAATATTTAAAATTATACAAATAAAGTAATTTTATTATTATTTTTTTTTTTGGATTTTGTATATGTGCTTATTAATGTATGTATTAAACATTAAACCCAAACACATTTTACTTGTTAGTTTCAAGTACAATTCAAAAGTAGTAATAAATAATTTTTTTCAATAAAATCAATGATTGTTATAATAAATAATATGATTTTTTCACTACGACTTGGTTTTCTTCGGGAATTGTATCTAAAGGCGAAAAACAAACTATTCAGAACATTTGATGCAGATTTTTTACCACCTAATTCAACAATATATGACAAATTATCTTATTTTGGCATCAAATTTCTCTAAACGCCGCTTCGATCGATTACCGTAAGTCACTAATTAGTTTGGAGTATTTGAATTTCGGAGCGGAATCATCTCGGGGTTACGGGGAATATCCAATTAGCAGCGTGGGAAGGTGGAGTGATTGGGGGTGAGCGAAAGGGTGTATGGTTATTAGGATTCCATCGTCGGACAACGGAATCCCATGATAAACGCATTGAGACATCGAACCAGCCAAGAATTCGCTCCCAAAATTCGGGGTTGGCATAACTGTAAAGCCAGGGAGGATAATTTTAGAATGAAGTTATTGTTGAGATTCCAAAGGTTTATGAAAGATACACGGGTAAAATAATTAAATTAAAAGTAATTACCTGTTAAATAAAATTATACCTATTAATAATGTCTATATAAAAAGGGAAGACAGTTAAGATTTGATTTCACGTATAGTGCGTGTGTGTATCCGCTTATACGTATTTCACTCTAAAAGGGATCTTCGGAGCAGATATTCACAAACGCTCTGAACGTGAAATATGACAGGAAAGATTATTTTCACTTTTGTTCAGAGCGTTTGTGAATAGCCGCTCCGAAGATCTCTTTTAGGGTAAAATACGTATAAGAAGATAAACATACGCACTATACATGAAATCAAATCTTAACTGTCATTTCTTTTTATTCCGATTTACTCTTTATGAGTACGAGAAACCAATTCGCTAAGGATTTTTGCTTAGTTGTGGAGACATGTTGTGGAATGCAATTTTAGATTCTTCATGTCTCTAATAACATCTTTATCAACGTCTGTTTTGCATTGCAATTCTTACAATGAATAGATTAAAGCAGAAATCTGAATTGGATTCGAAAATTAGTTTACGAATGTATATATAGTTTATTTTCTCTTATTTCAGGTCATCTGCCGTAAACGAACAACGCGTTTTAGCGTTCGGACCCCCGGAAAAAGTCGAACTCGACGCCGAATATGACTGTGATGTAGACGATTATCACCCTGTACAGCCGCTCGTGCACGACCATGGGGTAACCTTCGTGTGTTTGTCGTCACCCCTGACGAAAATTGACCAACATGTTATTCAGGTAAGCAAAATTAGATATTTTTCGTTTTGATTCATATATAGGAAAAGAGGAGCGAAGAGGAATTTCGCCAGGAAAACTTGTGGTAGCTCGAATTTAAATGAAATTTTATTTACCTATATGGCCGTTATAGTAACACAACATGCCTCTGTATGCTAGTAGCGAGCTCCATATAAAGCAACAAGAAGACAGAAATGCAATCATCTACTTTAATTTTTACTAACGTCTTTTCTCTATGTAAAGAGATTAAGGGATTAAGAGCTTAGGGTGGTGTGCAAGGCTGAACTATAGATACATTGTCGGAATAAAAGGTTATTCCTAACATCATACAATAGCTTGCAATTTGACAATATTTGGTTGCAATAAGATGGTTCTTCACCTTACTATGCGTGTATGGTGAGACCTAACCTAACCTTACCTAACCTAACTAAATAATGTGTTGCTCAGAAGATGGATTGGTTATAAAACAAAACATACCAATATTCAGAAATTAAAAGTTAGGATTAACACAGAAGAATTTAGCAGTCAGGGAAGTCGCAAAATGTAATTACTTAAATTTTTACATTTTCCAATAACACTACAACTTTTTATATTTATTTATTTTTATTAGGAATAATTTTACAAATTGTAATTACTTATATTTTTGAATAAACCGTTCTCTTAGAAACAACGCTTGAAGCGACCGTCGATTTTGTTTAATAAAATTTGTATCAGCTCGACGCTAAAAATTGGATATCTTTTGATTCAAGTGACCTATCGACGAAAATCAAGATGCGTTTTAAAGGTAAACAGTTCTGCTTTTCGTTTGCAGTTTTTCTATATTATGCCGCAAAATCTCAGATTTTATACAGGTGGTAAATAAATAAACGTGGCGCGATTTTTGTCATTTTTTATGATTCTCACGAAATCAATATAATCTATCCCTTTCATTGACTGGCCACTATGAAGTTTTGATTACTAGAGCCTAACCTTTAAAATCTATAGTATGAAATTTTAGTTTTGGCAACAAATGTGAGGCATTTGAAATATGCTTAAAAAACGCTGGATTTAATCTTTCACGCGGCAAACGATCTAAAACAAACAAAACTTTTTTTCAGTTACACTGGTACGTTTTTCAAAAGAACAAAACTTCTGCAAGAAACTGAACCCAAAAACCGTTTTTTTAAATGCATTTCCCCTGACATATGATCGTTTGTAATGTAAAACATTAAATTCTGCGTTTTTTATTCATATTTCAAATGCCTCATATTTGTTACCATAACTCAAAATTGAAATTGCATGTAATAGGTTTTAAAGAATAATCTTTAACAATGGACAGTTTACTACAACTGGGAGTGATCAATTTTATTGATCTGGGGAGAATCATAAGAAATGGGAAAAATCGTGATACGTTAATGTATTTAACACCTTTATAAAAACTGAGGTAATTCCAGGCAAAATACAAAAACTGCATACGAAAGCTGCACATTTTTCTTTAAAAAGCATCTTGATTTTTGAATCAAAAGATATCGAATTTTTACCGTCAAGCTGATACAAATTTTATTGAACATTAATTTCGTGCGCATAACTGACATGCAAAATCGATGGTCGCTTCAAGCGTTGTTTCTAAGAGAACGGTTCATTCTACACAAAAAATGCTTATAAATATTTTTGGGGTCAATGTAGGAATCAATAGATTTTTTTTCCTGGGCTTTCAGACTCTTCCAGAGGAGGGGACACTATTATTGAAGGTGAGGTAATAGTATCCTGTGAATAGTCAGTTTCTGATATGTTAATATCCTTCAGGAGATACGTATCAGCCATGCACAGGAAATGTGATGAGGCAATGGTTACTGAGGACGATGTTAACGAACTGAAAAGTGACATTTCTTCTTTTAGATATGAAATACCAGAGGTTCTTAGAAAGAATGGAATGGATATTTTATCTGCAGAAAGGAAAGAAAAAGCAATATTAGGTAAAAAGATGAAAGTTTGGGAAAGGCGACTAATGAAAGACTTCAAAGTAGCTTCATATATCTAAAAAAACAAAAAGAGAATTTCGAAGAGTAGCTAAACTAGCGGTCCTGGATACGAGCATCGTTAAGTGGAGACAAGTAGTGAAGAGTGCTTAGATAGCGTCTCAAATTGGTCGATGCCTCAGAAAAGATTTCTTAAAAAAACGCCATCGAGGAAGCACGGCTAATAATGTCAAAGAGCCCTAAAAACATATCAAGAGCAACTACTCCAATAACTCCTATAACGTTACCAGATCTGAGTGGATCTGAAATAATAGGATTAATTACTGGAGAAAAAGGAAAGAAGATATATGTTTTGAGTCCGAATATAACACTAAAAAAAATCACAACAACAGCAGCTACACCTACCATCTCAATTGATCCAGCTAAAACTAATGCCAGAAAAGAAACATCTAGTCCTGCGGTTTCAAAACTTAATAAAGAAGAGAAAGATCTTATTGAATTTGATAGCACCAAAGCTTCTCCAGTGCCAAGCATGAAACAATCTGAAGATTCGTGTTCGTCTGACTCCCTAGATCAAATCCTGAAGGATATTAACATATCAGAAACTGACTATTCACAGGATACTATTACCTTACCTCCAATGATAGTGTAATAGTGTCCCCTCCTCTGGAAGAGTCTGGAAGCCCTGGAAAAAAATCTATTGATTCCTACATTGACTCCAAACGTAAAACTAATGTTGAAGATGTGCTTGATGAGGACTGGAATCTATCAGAAGATGAAATGTCAGTTAAAGATATACCAAAAGAAGATGTCATATCTATACCTAGACCAACTAGTCCCATACCTAAAGTATTAATAAAAGATCCACAGTCACCTAAGAAAAGCAGCCTTAAAGGAAGTCCAAGCAGGAGTCCTGCACCTCTAGAATTAAAATTCAAGTCTCCAAGTACACCAAAACAATTAAAGAGTCCAAAGGTACTCCAGAATAACCCAAGAGCCCAAAATCTACTTCCTATCCTATAGAATCACCAACACCAATTAGTCCACCTAAAAAATGTAGTCAAACAAGAAAAACACCAGAACCAATCGATGTAGAAGCTATTGTAGCTAGTCCAGTTAAAGAATCAGCTGTACGAAGATCACCCAGTCCAATTCCCACATAAATATTTGTGTTTAAAATTATCTCAGCTACATTTCTTATTTGAAACATTTTTTTCTACGATGTACAGATTCTTGATAAATCGATTTTTTTTTTCGTTTTCACCCTCCTGCGACGGAGGTTTAAGGCAGAAGCCCGGGGGTAAAAGTGGTAAACTTTTTTGCATCCTTTTTGGGGTCTCAAAATAAATATTTTCTGCAAAATACTTGTTCGTATGATTTTTGCGGGTCAACTCTCTGACGACTGGACTACATTGTATAACATTTTTTTGCATTAAATTATTCGGACCTGTTACTGTAAAAGTATCCTTTACCAAAAAACCACCCCTGTAATGTACAAAATTATATAATACGGTCCAAGCTTTAATAATGTCTATAGCAAAATGGGGCTCTACATTTAGAGGTCTATGAAATATGCGCTATTTGTTGCTGAGAATGCCAAAAGCGCATTCAACGTACCGTCAAGCTCGATACAAGCGTTAGTAAAATATCCTTTTTTCGATATTTAAAATTTTAATGTCGGCGACTACGTCTTTTTCTTTTTTTAAGGCGATAAATTAACCATAACGCCAAAATTTTTGCCCGATTCATTGTACGCCCTGTGTTCTCTGCGACAATAAAGATGAACACTGCCGTAACATGTGAAAGCAAGACGAGTACGACAAACGGTCGTACGACCTCTTGTCGTAACGACCAAAGTAGTATTGTGTAAAAGGAGTGTTACTTGACTGCACCGTACTGAAGACGACCAATAGTCAGAAATACGTATATACGGTTGCCTTTCACCGATATACCTATTTTGTTTTTTGTTTTCCTGTTTTGCGGGACATACCATTACATTTGACTTTATACATATAATATATACATAAAACATTATATATATATATATATATATATATATATATATATAACCATATATAAGATAAAACCAACAGGGATTTTTAGCCATACGAAATACAATTTTTAACGATTTTTGTACTCATTTACGTGTAATCGGGGGTTTAAAAAAAAACTCTTCCAGGTGGAAAAATACCAAAATGCTAGAAAGGACTATATACTGGAAACATACCTTTTCATGCACCACCAGAAATGACCTTGACCTACTTTTTGAAATTGGTATTGATCATCCATAACCTTTCGCCACCCCACCATACATACATAAATAAATGATTAGCGTGGCATACACTGCCCAAAAAATAGAGAATACAAGTGAACGTTTTTTAAATTTTATTGCGAAAATTACTTTTGAAACTAGATAGTTTTTGAAATAATACTTTATCTATATATATATATATATATATATATATATATATATATATATATATATATATATATATATATATATATATATATTTATATATATATATATGTATATATATATATATATATATGTATATATATATAATGTTCAATCGTTTGAAGATTATTCTGTATACTGTGTTGTTTTTTTTTTGTTTTCTGTTTTTTTTTTTTGGCTCTTATAAGTTCTTTGTTTCTGGATTTCGAATATTGATTTTTCTTAGTCTCTTGTTAGGTAAATTAAAGTGTGTGTGTGTGTCTTAAAATTTTTGTTCAACTGTTTTTGGGGTTTCAGAATTTGAACTATAGCTATTGATATAGTGGTAAACTCTAACTTTTCTTCTTTTTCTTTCTCAACACAAGCAACTGTGCTTGTGGATTGGCGAATTTATACCTCTATGAAACATTGTCAACCTTGATACTGCGGCTGTGTTGGGTCTTGTTTGCATGCGGTATTATCCCCTTCGCTACCATGTATCCTCATGTGGGTACATGAGAGTAGCTCTCCCATATACCAGTGTATTCATATGTGGATACAAAATTTATTTTATGTTGAGAATCTGGTATTATGTACTAGCTGTTATTTTATTATCTGGTATAGTTTAAAAAGTAGGCAAAATGTAACACAGTACCCCTAGTCGGCCAGAAATAGACAAAAATGAGTGATTCTTCAAGTGCAGATGAACCATTCTAAGACTCGGGGTCGGAGTACCTACCTTCCGATGACGATTCATTAAATGAAAATGATAACTGGAGCAGTATCTCTGACGATGAAGAACAGCAACCAGTTCCCATGGGAGACTTTAGTATTGTATTAGACCCTTTTAAGATAAATACTTTTAAATCATTTTTTACCTTTTAAGACTGCAGAACATCAAATTTAATACCCCCGAAGTTACTTTACAAGTGGATACTTTACATCCAGCAGTAGAAATAAATGAAATGAAAAATACTGAAAAATGTTTCAATGCATTTATGTCCGAAAAAATTGTGAAATTTCTCTGTGACTGGACAGATGAAAGGGCTCGACAGTATTTGATAGAGAAAGGCACTCAAAAAATTCGCCCGATTGTATGGAAAGACGGTACTCTGGATGAAATGTACGTATTTTTGGCAATGAATATATATATATATATATATATATATATATATATATATATATATATATATATATGGGCATATTACACATCCCTAGAGTAAGTGACTACTGGACTACTGGAGCCAAAATTATTTTGTTACAAGGTCATGAGTCGAAACAGATTCTTCTCAATTTTAAAATGTTTACGATTCAGCTCTCCGAATTCATTTGTGAAAGAAAGACCTCTAACACGATTATCAATGTGTTTTGCTTATCTCAGAGAAATTTGTATGAACCTATTAAACCCAGGAGTAATCATGGCGATAGATGAATGCCTACTATTATATAAGGGACGCCTTTGTTTCAGACAGTATATAAAAACCAAAAGGTCGCGTTTTGGTTGAAACTTTTTTGTCTCTGTCCCAGTGATCCCCAGTTTCGTGGCTACACTTTTAATTTTTCATTGTATATTGGAAAGGACATTTATACAATAGACCATATCCCTAATGCTGAGCATCTAACTATGTCAGAAAAGGTTGTAGTTTACTTGTTTCAAACTTTGTTGGATGAGGGAAGAGAAATTATCCTTGATAACTAGTACATATCATTACGCCTAGCGGATTTTCTCCTTCGACGAAATACTTATGTTAGTGGTACGATTCGTGTCAACAGAGAGTGCCAAAAGAACTCACTTAAATTCCACTTGAGACATATAAATCTTATTTTATTAGAAAGGGCAACATTCTGATGGTACGTTTCAAAGATAAAGAAGAAGGACGTTATCAAGCTAGAACCAATATGAATATATCAGTCCTAAAACCTGAAGTGGTTGAACAATACAACCAATAGATGGGACCAGTGGATGCTATAGATCAAGATATTGAGCCCTACGATATTACTAGAAATAGTTACACGTGGTTCAAAAAATTTGGTTTTCACATGATCCAACGCATGGTATTAAATGCAAAAACGATTTATACAATTGCGCATAACAAACAAATTAGTTTAAGAAACAGTTAGTAAATGACTTCAAAAACATTCACCGTCTTACCGAAAACTGAAAATAGTTTATAAGAATTCGGCTAAAGAAAAATCTCATGAGCACGTTATGAGAAGAAGAAATTCACTCAAAAGAAGAAGAAACAAGACGAAAGAGAAAGTGTTGTGAAGTAACTTACGCAAATGAGAAGAAAAGGAAACTAACATCAAATTTTTGCACGATGTGTCCTGATTTTCCATCTTTTGAATGAATGAATAAATACCTTTTTTTGTGATAAGACTGTGATTTTTTATTTGTATTAGAAAATTTGTTTATTTCTAATACATGATGTTTTAGGTTTTATGTTTCTTATGTTATATGAAACATTTGAAAAATTATTTTATTTTGTTGTATTTCACAGTTCTACGCCACTGATCAATAAGCTTTTGTATAAAAATGTGTAAAACTAACACAAAAATATGAAATCGCATCCAAAATACTCGTATATAACAAAAATTTTAACAGTTGTAATGCAAGGCAGGCATTTTTTATTTATTTATAATTTTGGTTTTTATATGGGTTGTCCCTTAGTGTGGCGCCTATGGTGAATTAATACTTTTTTAAATAATAAAAAATGCTCTCCAAGTCATCAAAAATTTAAATGCACCACGCAAAACAATGTTTTAAAAAAGTTGTATTTTTCGCTAAATCTGGTATAATACCGTGCAACTCATCTATAAACCTGGTAGCGAACGGGTTATTAGTCGTATAGTGGCTGTATAAATTATAGAGGCACCCACTCTGACTAAAGCGATGATGAGAAAACTGGAAGTTTTCGAGATGTGGCTTTACAGAAGAATCCTGGGGATATCTTACGTAGGCAGAGTGACGAATGAAGAAGTCTTGTGAAGACTTTCATAAGAAACAGCCTAAGCACAAAAGTGTAAAAGTCAAAAGCTCAAAAGCTTCGTTAACCGCAGTGAACATTTTAGGTAACAATCCTTCGGTTATCATCTTTGCAGTACAGATATAATACTTGTACTTTTGGGCGACAATAAGTACAAACGTTCACAAAACTTAACGTTAAGCCAAATCAACTAACTTTCGTCACTAAAAATCCTGGTATTATTTATGACCAATCTTTTTGTGGCACTCTGCATTTCCTTTTCTTGGATGTTTTGGCCTGATCTCTATTTAAAACTTGTTATAATAAAACATAAAAATTACACTTTATTTAAATAAAGTTAAAAAATACGCCCATCATTGAAATCGAGCTAATATTCGGTTTATCATTGTGAGACGAAAATAAGAACGCAGATTAAAGAAATAAGGCGATCTGCGGGATGAGCAGCCATTAAGATTAAGCTGTCAGGTGAGGATTAGAAACCAGCAGAAGGCTGTCAGTTATGTTAACGGTATAAATAGCCGCCCATTCCTCTAAATCTTTTTACGTAATTCAGCTACAGCGGTTCATCGAGAGGTGAATTAGCGATATATCAATATCATATGCGCTTCCAAGGAAATCTTTTTTATATAGAGATTGATCCCTTCGTTCCATTTAAAAATTACTTAGGATAATTTAGATAAGTTTAGGAGAACAAATAACTACATAAATTATGCGATTGTTAACTAAGCTGTTCTACATTTTATAAAAGTTAACGATTAGCCTCCATTCAAAAATTGACTACAACAGCTACTGTTCGCCTTTCATAATGTCTGCACAGTCGCAGATAATATTCGCTTTAAAAATGTTAGAAATTCGCGAAAATAATTGTTTTCAGCTGTAAAGCTGTAAAGTGGCCATCGTTTATTATTTCTAGACACATCGTGAGATGACGCCATAGTATCATTATAGAATAAAATCATCTCTGGCTTCTTGCTAGATTCGTCTGTAAAGGATGAAACTAGCAACATATTTTAATTCTTTTTGGATACATTTTTTTTTTTGAAAAAAATTAAACATTTTTTTGTAAAATTTAATATAAAATGTAGGTGTTCATTTTTATTAAAGGTACTGAAAATTTAGACAATTTAGATTATTTTTTTTAATAACGTTTTACGTCGTAGGCTTCGTAGGCAGGAAAGAAGGTTCTGTTCAGTTGCCATCTTTACAGATAGTCAGGCAGCGCTTAAGGCACTCAATTCTGTAGAGGTCAATTCTAAGCTAGTATGGGATTGCGTGTGTGCCCTAAATAAACTAGGAGGCCGTAGCAAGGTTACGGTAGCCTGGGTACCGGGGCACGAGAGTCATAAGGGCAATGAAAAAGCAGATGAAATGGCCAAACAAGGCTCATGATTGCCATTGATCGGACCGGAACCCTTCTGCGGAGTTGCAAAATCAGTAACAAGAACGGCTACAAGGAAGTGGGTAGCTCCCAAATCTCTGGAATGGTGGAGGAATTCACCAGGACAAAGACAGCCGAAACAGTTTATTAGAGAACATTTGCGAAAATTTACGGCAGACCTCATAAGCAAAGACAGGAAAACTGTCAAGGCCATAGTAGGTCTTCTAACAGGGCACTGTAAGCTGAATAGGCACTTCAAGCTGATGGGATTATCAGATGATGACCTGTGCAGATTCTGTCACCTCGAAGAAGAAACAGCAGAGCACATTCTATGTCAGTGTGACAGTCTGGCAAATGTGCGGTTCTTTGCATTAGGAAAAGAAAATCCACCAGCAAATAGCTACATGGAAGGTACAGTCTCGAAGCTACTAGACTTTATAAAAAGGGTCAGGCTAGAGAATGTTATCTAGGACTAGAGGACCACAATAGATCTGAAAAGGTCGCAGTGGAATAGGCCGAAAGGCCACCTCTCTTAATCTAATCTAATCTAATCTACGTCGTAGGCTTGGCCTGACAGACCACCGTCGTCGAACGAAGTGTAAAAAAAGGGTACTGATATTTATGGCAAAAAGTAGTACATGTATCATTGGGCGTTACAAATTTACCTCTCGCGGTTTTAAAGGATGCAATTTCTGTTACAATTTCAATTTTTTAACCTGCGACAGAAATCATGTTGTACTTTTAAGAGTGAGCAAAAAGCAGTAAAAAGAGATTTCAAAGCGGCACTTAGTATCGCCGTATATTAGGAAAAAATTAAAAATTTAAAAAAATTTACACTTTAAAAAATACATACTTTGATGAAAATCTCTTTTATTTTGCAGATCCTTCATCACGGCAGCACCTGCGTGATGTGGGAAGGCATCGAAGGACCATCGCCCCCATCAGGAATCAAGGGTATCCTACTCTACTTGCGATTAGACCGCTCGTCGACGACCTTGACGTGGGTACGACCAAGCTGGAGTGGCCTCAAAGCAGGAGTTGCTAGCGACTCCACAGATCCTTTCACTACCGACTTCAACCTGTCTTTCAATCCGGAAGAAACTTTGGCGCCGGGGTTGCTCACTAAATTGGCGTTGCAAGCTACAGGTGAACAGAGTACGGGGGCAACGTTGGATGATGGGTGAGTTGGATCGTTTATGAAAGAATATTTTTTATATTGTTCTGACATTACCTTCTTGTAGACTGTTACTTTTTAATAATTATAGGACCTAATTGTAGACCTAATTATAGGACCCAATTGGAACTTAAAGTTAAATTGTTCGATACTTCCCTTATTTATAAAACGAAAGCAACTTCTACTTACTTTCTCTGTTGGAGTATCTGTAATCCCCTCACAATTCCGTACACCAATTATAAAATTCAATGACAGTGACAATGAGGAGCGCGAAAATTTACCAAGCAATATCAAGGAAACTGTCATTTCTGTCACATCCTCAGATTCCTCAGATGATGAAACCCCTTTGTCTGAAAGACTACGATATAAAAGGAAAAAATATCATAATTGGGTGAAAGGAAATATGAGAAGATCAGAAAATGATACAAAATTTACTAGTTCTGAAAATTAACCTTCTTAGATTTTACATTTAGAAACTCCGGTCCAATTTTTAAGTTTTTTTTTCCTGATAGTCTTATAGAGCATATTACAGACCAATCAAATTTATACTCAGTGCAACAACGTCCAGATAAACCAGCTAATATAAAAAAATATGAAATAGAACAATTTATAGGAATTACTATTTACATGTCGATAATTCAACTTCCATCAACAAGACACTATTGGAATGCCAATATTGGCCACCAAACAGTTAGCGATGTGATGAGCTGTAACAGATTCGAAGAAATAAAACGTTTCTTGCATTTCAATAACAATGATGACATGATTGAAAATTATCAGCCTGGACATGACGGATTATTCAAAATTGGACCTGTTCTGAGCCAAATTAAAGAACGACAACTCATGGTTCCGAAAGAAAAATTTCTAGCTGTAGACGAACAGAATATACCAACAAAAGCGCAAAGCCAGCTAAAGCAGCATAACCCAAAAAAAAACCCACATAAGTGGTGCTTTAAAAACTTTGTGTTGAGTCGTATTTCGGGATTCGGCTATGACTTTAATTTGTTTGCTGGTTCCCAGAGGAATATTGTACCTGTAGGAGCACCAAATATTAGTGTGAGCAGCAACGTGATTGTCAAATTAGCAGACTTGATACCAAAACATCAACATTACAAGTTGTTTTTTGACAATTGGTTCGTCAGCATACCTCTTATAATATATCTGACCAAAGAGGGCATTTTACCTTTGGGAACAGTAAGACTTTCATAGCAGTTTCATAATGTATAGTGTATACTGTAGCTTTAAAACAGTTTGACTTTAATATTACATTGTTGCATGATGTTTCATATTTTGCACCAAAAAATTTTTTTTTGTCAATAAAGTTTTCCTCGTAGCTAGATTTTTTTCAATATTTTTACGTAAAAATAGAATTAAAATTCTTTTCTGAGAATTTATTTTTGACAAAAAAGAAAAATTCATGCGGTACAGGGTTAACAGAGTGCAACCCTTTGTCTCACTAACCAAATATTCCAAATGAAACATGATTCTACTCTGATATACTTTAACACAGTGGTTCCCAACCTTTTTCCCATGATCGCCCCCTTAGACAGGTTTCACTAGTTATGAATACTACAATCGCCCATCCCCCACCCAATTAAATTAAAACAAATAATGAATCTATACAAAAGGTAAGTATCCATATTTATTTATTTTTACATTTCGTATAATGATAAATGATTATATGTGTGTAAAAGAATTGTTAATGGCTTCCTTGGGCCTGGTGTCCCTCACATAATTTCTTTATATCTGGCTCAATGTTGGTTAATAACAACCTCAAATCCCCTCTTTCTATTATGTCGAGCCTATTTCTTTGTCTGTTTTTCAATACACACATAGAACTAAAACCTTTCTCCACTAGATATGGTGTGGGGAATGCCAATAATAATAATTTGATTGCATTCCACAAGATTGGATACACTTCTTTTATCCGCGGCCAAAATCTTTCGTACCACACTCCCGAAACAAACTTTCAATTTCAACATCATGTCTCAAATCAATCAAGTTTTCTTGAAGAGAAGGACATACCGTTGAAACTTCCACGCTGAAAGGATTGATAAACCAAGTTGGCACTTTCAGACTAGTCAAATCTTGGAATCGGGACTGCAGATCTTCTTTCAGTGTTTGAAGGTGAAGGCAGTATGTTTGAAGATCCTCAGAATCAACACAAGAAGATTTCAAGTTGGGGAATTTGGTCAGATCTCTTCTCTGCATATTTTCTTCAAAAATAGATAGTTTGTCAATGAATGCTCCGACTACTCCTTTCGCCTTGGCCATATTTATGTTTTTTCCCTGTAGTTGCAGGTTCATTTCATTTAATTTTTGAAAAATATTTGATAAGTAAGCGATGTCATTTCGCTTCTCTTGTAGTTCTATACTCAGTGTGGGGTCAGTAGTATTAAGAAATTCAATAACAGTATCCATGAGGCTGAAGAACCGCCTTAAGCAATTGCTTTTAAAAAGCCAGCGGACTTACATATGTAGTAGCAATGTATTAAATATCTCATCATTTTCTTCACAAAGTGTACGAAATATTCGATCATTCTTTGATTATTAATTTTATTTACCGCATCTATGACAAGTGGAAGAGAATCGTGCAACCTCCCACTCAAATTCTTGGCAGCTAAATGCTCTCTGTGAATGACGCAGTGAACACACAAAATTCCAGGTACTGCTTGTTTCAGATGTGCAATAAATCCCCGATGGCCTCCTGTCATTGCTGCTGCACCGTCAGTAGCACAGGTGATCATATTTAATAAGGGAATCTCTTTTTCCTCAAAAAATCTCTTAACGACCTCAAATATGGAAGATCCTTTTGTATCAGTAATCAGACTTCTAACAAACAGCATTTCCTTGGCCATTTCTCCATTGTCGTCAATGAGTCGGACATAAAACAGCAGCAAAGCTGTGCTGTCACTCAGGGTACTCTCGTCAGGTTGCACAGTAAACTCTCTGCTTTTCAATTTGTTGCAGAAAACATCTTCGACATTCGCTCCCATTTCATCAATCCTTCTGGAGACAGTATTATTGCTGAGAGGAACTGCGTCTGTTACTTGGCCGGCCTGACTGGGTCCCAACATAGTATCAACTATCTCTTTGACAGCTGGGAGGATGAGTTCTTCTCCAATTGTGTGCGGCTTGGCACTTTTTGACTCACTGAACACAATAACTGTCAGTTGAAACAAAACAACTTTATATACCACAATACAAAACTTGGGAACGAAAGACTCCGCATTTGAAGCGACGACAACCTCGGCCGTTCGCTTTTTGTTCGAGTCAGATCGGCAGGAGCGGTACCTACTTCTCATCATTCTTATCCCACTTTTCTCTCTTTCTCTTTTGTGCGGATGATCGCACAATACGAAAGCTCGATCAAAGGAAAATGCAGAATTCGTTATAATGTATAATTATAACGATAATGTATAGAATTAAATTGTATTATGATTCATAGCTCTCTGTGACTAGACGAAATGTTTGTGTTATTATTACCTGCATTGGTATACATATATTTACTTTTTATTATCCTATGGATATCCGATCGAAAGTATTGCATTTTTTTTCTCTTTTATTATTTTTCTCATTTACCCATTTCTCGTTTTCCGGATGCTAAACGCCCCCCTTATTGCCCCCTTTTCTCTGTCGCCCCCCATATCGCCCCCTTCGCTCTATCGCCCCCCTAAATATCTCAAATCGCCCCCCGGGGGGCGATCGCCCCCAGGTTGGGAATCACTGCTTTAACAAATGAAGGTGGTGGAGTGCACAATCGACAACTGCAATAGCACACTTAAAACACAACTCCTCTTCAATATTTTGAGTCTACATACATTGGTGTGAATTATTTGTTATTCTTTGAGCAATTAGCTTTATTCTCAACACTAATACAATTGTGCAGAGATTCATTAGCATTAAATCCACGACACACGATTATTTTTAAAAACAAGCATTGTTAGAAGCAATTCTTTATTCATATAAACCACTTAATTAAATCAGACTTAAAAAAAAAACAAGAGCTAAACACAGACTTAATTTTGTACTTCTAAATTCTATTAAGCAAAAATTTAGTTTTCCTCTTTCTCTGTTCATTTGTCCTTTTTAAAAATATAGTAAAGTTATTTCTTTCTGTTGTCTATTGCAGTCCATCCATGTATTGTGTTGTTAGTATAATGACAGATCCTTCTTTGCTACCTACTACATGACTGAAATAAATTTTCGGGACACTGGGTAAAATAAAAAGGAACTTATATAGAATTTGGATTCTGTACTGAATGGAGTGCAACCTGTTAACATCAATCAATGAAAGGACGTGAACTCCGTTTCTCGAACTAAATAAAATTCCACACCCTAAATGTCTATTCATAAAAGGTAATCCAGACATTTCTCGGTACGAAGAATCATATTCGAGGAGGCGTTAAGCTAGTTTGATTGGATTTCCTGCATCAAGGACACATATATATCCTCCGCTACTGACATAAATTCATTTTCGATCCAGGACATACAACTGATTGCCTCTTTAGCCGAGTGTAACAATCAAGGCTAGGAAAAGAAAATGCAATAATCCATATCTCGAGGAAGGAAAATTAGGTTTGTCTTTCATTCCATTTATTTGTTCTCTAAAGTTTATTATGTATTGAAAGAGAAATAGGACTCGAGAAAATTTGTTATCGTTTAAAGGATCTGGGAGCTCCAATAAAATGTTGATATTATTCATATTTACCATACGATACTTACTTTAACTGTAGAACTTTAATCAGACAAATATTGTGAGTATGCGATTGGTCTTTTGTAATAAATTTTTATATTGTTAGTTACACATCATGGGGAATAAATGCCTATAAAAACTATTGTGACTATACTGGCATAGGAAGTATTTATTATTATAATTATCCAAATTTATGCCACAAATATCGAATTTGTGTCATAAATTCAAAATGGCATTGAATCTTTCGGGTTGAACCTTTCCTCTGGCTATATTAAAATACGGCACTTGTCTAGTCCAAAGTGCATACTAATATCATTAGAGAATTTGTCTACAGTTTTTTTGGAAGGAGGAGTAAATCTTCTTAAGACCGTACCGGGCCGTGTCCCGTTAGAGCAGCGGTCGGGGAACCGGGGTAAATTACCCCAAATGGGGTAAAAATTAAATTTTTGGGGGTAAAAATGAAACTTTTGTGAGTAAAAAGTATATATTCTTAATTTTCTATTTTATAAACCTGTTAGTATTTTTTCAACTTAAACAATTTAGCGACATATGCAGGCCAAGCCATCTTACTCTCCACCACTAGAGTGTTCTCGAGTTATATCTTTGCGTAGTAAAGCACAGTCCCGGCCCCGAGTACCTGCTCAGTTCGTGCTATGCCGTCAAGATACAAATACATTGACGAGTCAGAGAGCGAGTTTTTACTAATTAGTTGCTGACAAGATCACCATTTTATCATTAATCATCGATATATCGATCAAGGTTAGCTGCAATTTAAAAATTTAATTCAAGTATTTTACAACTATTATTTTCTGTCTCTTTTAAGATGGAAGCAAATAGAAAAAGAACATACCAAGACGAATTCCTTAATTACGGCTTTACATAAATAGAAGACAATGGTACAATGAAACCAGAGTGTGTTGTATGTGTGAAGGTACTGACTTCAGAATCTTTCAAAAAAAGCCAATTGAAGAAACATTTACAATTTAGATAATTTGCATTCACACCTGTCTTCCAAACCGCGAGAATACTTTGCAAATTTATAAATACCTGTTAAAAGACAAATATTGAATAGCAACTTGTTTGGTACATTTGATCGGCGTCCAGCATCAAGGGCTAGCTCTGAAGTAGCCTGATTGATTGCACGAAATAAGAAACCATACACTATTGGTGAAGATTTGGTTAAACCAGTTGCTGTAAAAATGGCAGAGATTATGTGTGGTCAAAAAGAAACAAAGAAACTGAATTCAGTGCCCTTGTCTGCGAAAATTGTGAAAGAACAAATTTCTATATTAACAGAAAATGTAAAGGAACAGGTTATTTTCGTATTAAACAGGCTAAATATTTTGCTATTCAGCTTGATGAGACAACTGATTTTCGTAGCAATTCACAGCTAATGGTATATGTTCGCTACATAGGTGTAGATAATTTTGAAGAGGAATTGCTGTTTTGTTCTCCTCTCGAGTTGAGATCTCGTGGAATTGATGTCTACAATAAAGTAAATGAATATTTCAATGCGCAAAGTTTAAAATGGGAAAACTGTATTTCTGAATCTTTGCATGGAGCTCCAGCTATGCTGGATCATATTAATGGTTTTTTGGCTTTTGTAAAAAAATAACCCAAATATTGAAGTTACTCACTATATGATCCATCGCCAGGCCCTTATGGTCAAATATTTAGAACCTACACTGAAAGCTGTCATGCATGATGTCATCAAGATTGTAAATTTTATCAAGGGACATGCACTAAACACGCGGCTATTTCGTGAATTATGTCAGGACGGTGAAGCTGAATATACGGACCTACTTTATTATACAGAAGTAAGGTAGCTTTCTCGCGGAAATGTACTAAATCGAGTATGGACTCTCAAAACTGAAGTCGAAATTTTTATGGTTGATTAAAAAAATATTCTCGCAGATAAGTTAAAAACTCTTCCTGGGTTGCATATCTCGCATATTTAGCGGGCATTTTTGAGAGTATAAATATATTAAACAAAGAATTGCAAGGAAAGAATATTAATATCATTTCAGCGAGAGAAATAGTGTCAGCGTTTGGGTTAAAGCTGCAATATTGGAGACAGAAAGTAGAACCGAACAAGACAGCTACTTTTTCAAGGTTAGCTTTGTTTTTGGAAGATTGCGAAAATATTACTTTTGCTGACATCAAGGATACAATTGTAAGACATCTTATCAAACTCAGAAAGCGGTTTTCAGATTACTTTCCAGAACTTGATACACTTACTCTCAGTTGCATTGCAGATCCTTTTACATGTGAAATTGCTATGATACCAGAAGAACCTTCAGGTTTAGCAGAAGCAATTCTTGAACTTCGATCTAATATTTAATTTGAGAGTAAACCAAATCTGTTATCTTTTTGGATGTCAAAAGCTGCAAAGGCTTTCAAAATTGTACATGAAGATGCGGTTAAAAAATTGTTGCCATTTGGAACAACATATTTGTGCGAACAAGGCTTTTCCTCTCTAATGAACATAAAAACGAAGAACCGAAATCGATTAAACGCTGAAGACTGTGTTCAAATCGCTCTTACACCAAATTTGAAGCAATTGTATCGAACATGAAACCTCTCCCATGAAAATTCGCCCCCACAGAAAATATAAGCAAATGATAATTTCTCGTTATTTTGTAATTCATATGATATTTTTCTTGTATGACAAAATAACAAGAAATTATCATTTACTTATATTTTCTGTGGGGGTGAAAGTTATGGATTACTAGGTATTACATTGATAAATTGAATAAATGATGTTTAAATTAAATTTTTAATTATTGATTTTTTTTTCAAAATTATCATGGGGGCTATAACATGAAAGATGCTAAAAAGGGGCGATTTCGTTTTTTCTTGCTCTTCGCCATGGGGTAATATCAACTTACACAAAAATATTTTGGGGTAATGATTAAAAATGTTCCCCGACCGCTGCGTTAGAGTGTGTTGGATTCAGGGTGGAAGGGTCCATCCGCACGCAGTCCTCCCAGAGGAGACGTGCTCACAGATATCTCCTTGCCTACCAACTAAAGTCCACCCCCGTAACCGGACTACTTATGCGGTAGGTCCTCTTCAAACCGGTGCATCACATGAATAGCCCATCTTTTCTCTCTCTTTCTCTCTCTCTCTCTTTCTCTCTCTCTCTCTCTTTCTGTCTCTCTCCCTCTAATCTTTGCTACAGATTTCTCTCTAGTATTTCCTTTATTCTGATGATTTGAGTTACTGCCTCCAGTAATGACTTGTATTCAGTCTGTCCCTTCATTGTTACCTGCATTGTTCTATTTGCGCTTACCCTACCTACCTTCCTTGTAATTTGTTTCTGTCGTCATTGAACATTCTACACTCGACTGCATAGTGCTCGGCCGTATGAGACAGTCCACATTCTGTGCAGTTTCCATCCGTTACCTTCCCTATTCCCTAGGTAGGTCCTGAAGGAGTCCTGCACTGTTAGGAATTAGTTAAAAAAAGTGGTTATTGTTTCTGTCGCCGCATTTCATCCAGTCTGCATAAGTTAGAATTAATACCCTCATGCAGGCCGCCCTATGCTCGTTTATCCATTCTTCCTGCCACTTCGTTATGCTGCGAGTCCTAGCTACTATTTTTTCCTAGATTTTCGCCCTTTTCTTTACCATTAGCTGGAACTCATCGCAGCGATCCCTGCGATCACTTGTATGGCCACCGTTTATGTTATGTACGCACGTGCTACCCTTAACAATGCTTTTCTTTGGGCTTTTTCTAGCATTCTCCTATATTTCTTGATATTAAGCACTTGTTGTCATACCGGTGCCGCATAGAGTACAGTAGAGTGGAACGCTTCGATTAAAATTTTCCTGTTAGCAATCCCACATTGGACATAATCCCTGTCAGCTCCGAAGTTCTCTCCTCTGTCTTACGAACGACCTACTTCACGTACTCACCAAAGGTTTACCTCATATCTATAACAACCTCCAAGTACTTCACTTTTTTTGCAGATAAAATACTTTCTCCCTCATGTGCAAAAACCATATGGTTTCTAGCCCTCGGACCCTTGAGGACCATAGCTTTGGTCTTATTTGCCGCCAGCATGAGGTCCCTGCTTCCCATCCACGTCTTCACTTTGTTGAGGGGCTCAGTTCTCTATTCATAATTGACCAGTTTTCGTTGTGCTTCACCAGGACCAACAGTTCATCCACATACGATATTGCCTGTACACCAATGCCCAGGTCGGCCTCCAAAATCTGATTTAAAGAACATTCCAAAGCAATGGCACAAGGACGGAGCCCTGCGGCACTCGCGCCGTGATGCTCATAGAGTTACCCCTTCCAATATTGATGCAGCTATCCGTGAAGTAGTTCCTGACGAAGTTCTGGAAACAAGAAGATATTCTCAAGTCGCCTAGTAGTCTAACGATATTTTTTTCTCTTGATCCTGCTTATGGCGTCTACCGCAGATTTTTGTTTCCTGAACTTATACTGGTGATCGGATATACCATGTTTCTCCATTATCTCCCTCTCCAGCCTGGTATTCACAAGAATCTCAAAGACCTTGTCTAAGGTATTTAACAGGCATATAGGTCTGTACTCCCCAGTTTCTATAGTTTTTAGCGTTTGATCTGTAATTTCGAGAATTAAACCGATTAAGTCGAAATATGATTATGCTTCGTAAGTAGAGTATTGTTACTTTGATGCTGAAACCTTGTGAATGGAGTTTACTTGTTAAGATAGTAGGTTCATAGCTAGACAGAATCATAGTGGACTTAATGAGTCCTCTTGGAAAATACCAGAGTTGATTGAAATATTTTCAGTTTCAACATTATTCACATCAGATATTTGGAGGTGTCATACCTTATTGTAGTCAGTAAATGTAGTAAAAAGATTCCTTTTTTGTGTATGCGTGGTTAGAAATGACTCACGTCGAATATATGTTGTTCTTTGCAGCCCGTGAAACTCATAGTGCATTCTTTTTGTTGTTCTATTATATTATTTAGAGCACAGTTTTTGGTAGATACGTTGAGTGACACAGGATGTGAGCAATTTGTACAAAGTTGAAAGACAAGTACTTGGCTGGATCTTGGGTGTTGATTTAATCCATCGGTATTAAATAAGCGGTTCCCTAATGATTTTCTGCTGATTAAAAGTAACATAATTAATTAATATTTATTTAAAACACTCACGAACTCTCCATAACTTCTTTATTCAGAATTTTTTTAACCCTATTTGGTCCAGGAGATTTCTAGTTATGAAGCTATTTGATAATATTTGATATTTCTACAGTAGTAAAGGTTTTGTAGACAATAGTACTATAGTGTTGACAGTTGTGCGTCGTATCTTTGATCAATTTAACATTGATGTTAAGAGCAGCGGGTGTAGAACGCCGATTTCCTGAAAACTAATGAATTTCTTCTTCCATTGTCTGCAATGGAATTGAGTTTCTTTCGATATATTTATCTATTTACCAGATTATAACGCATCTAGCTTTTATTTCCAAATTGAAGACAGTCCGACTGAAAAAATATCCATCAAACATGGAGTACGGCAGGGTTGTGTTTTGTCACCCACTCTGTTTAATCTGTACTCTGAAGAAATCTTTAGGGAGGCTTTGGATGACAGACAAGAGGGAGTAAGTCAAGGTGGAGAAGTAATCAACAATATTAGATACGCTGACGATACAGCCATTCTTGCAGAAAATTTACAAGATCTCCAAACATTACTAAATCTAGTCAGTGAAGCAAGATATCGGAGAGGCCTTAAAATCAACATTTCAAAGACAAAGTGGATGGCAGTTGGAAAGATCAATATAGATCAAGGTCTGATTTCTCTTAATGGAGAGGAGATCGAAAGGGTAAATTATTTCAAATACCTTTGCAGCTCGTTAAATGTAAATTGTGACTCTGATGAAGAGATAATAACCAGGATCGAAATATCACGTAAGGCTTTTATGACCTGGAAACCAGTTGTATGCAACAGAAACCTGTCGATGAATATTCGTAAGAAGGTCCTGAAATGTTATATGTGGTCCATCCTATTGTATGGTTGTGAGACATGGACGTTAAAAACCACAATGCTAAACAAGTTAGAAGCATTCGAATTGTGGTGCTATAGAAGAATCCTAAAGATATCGTGGGTTTCGCACACTTCCAATAAAGATGTTCTTCAAATGATTAATTCAGAACGTCTGCTCATAAATACCATAAAGAGGAGAAAAACAGAATACTTCGGCCATATAATTCTTCTTCTTCTTCTTTCAGTGCCTATTCGTTCCGAATATTGGCAATCATTCTGGCTATAATTATTTTATTGACTGATGCTTTAAATAGATTCGTTGTTGTTGTGGAGAACCATTTCCTCAGGTTCTTCAACCATGATATTCTCCTTCTCCCAATTCCTCGCTTTCCGAATACTTTACCCTGTAGGATTACCTTCAGTAATCTGTATTTAGTGCTGTTTCTCATTATATGTCCGAGATATTCCAACTTTCTCCTTTTAATGGTATACATCACCTCTCTTTCTTTGCTCACTCTTCGTAATACGGTCTCGTTGGTTATCTTGTCTGTCCATGATATCCTTAGAATTCGCCTGTATAGCCACATCTCGAAGGCTTCAAGTTTTTTCTCCATTGCTTCAGTTAGTGTCCAGGATTCAACTCCGTAATACAATATTGATAAGATATAACATCGTAGGAGCCTTACTTTTATCTCCAGATTAAGATTGTGGCTTTTAAAGAGTTTGGCCATGTTATTGAATGCACTCCTAGCCTTCTCTATTCTCTATTCATATAATTGGATACTACTTCGCCTTATAATACAAGGAAAAGTGGAAGGAAAGAGATGAATTGGTCGAAAGAAACTTTCATAGCTGCGTAATATTAGACAATAGTGTGGTTCCACAGTAGAAGAATTGTTTCGCGCAGCAGCCGGCAGAAAAAGGTTTCAGGAAATTGAACACATGATGACGGCCAACGTCTGAATACGGACACGGCACCCAAAGAAGAAGAAGCTTTTATTTACCCCACAATTTGAGGAAATTTGTTGCTGCAAAATGTTTTTAATCAAACGTAACCGAAATAGACCAATTATTTAAAAAACCTTTTACAACTGTTTGTGAAAAAGCAACAATTGGTATTGTATAAATGTTGAATGACGTATAACAAACTTAAGGAGACTTTATTAAGAAATAATTACATGTTTTAAATGAAAACTGTTATGCTACAATATTTTCATCTTTCCCACGTAATACAAATAGAGCCTACATCTAGATCTTGTAGCGATTATTCACGTCGTCCATAATATCCTTGATACGTCGAACCTCGTCGACTTTCCTGTACAGGAACTTCTCGTAGACCTTTACCGCCTCCAGTTGGCCCTCTAATTTGATTTGTTCGATTCTCTCGTTTTTTATTTTCTCCTCCAACTCGGCACTGTTTGACTTTGTCGAATTTCCAGCAAGAACGTTCTTCTTTAACTGCTGGGAGCTGGACGTGATCCATTCGTTGATGCCGGTCCATAAATCGGTCTGAATAAAAATATGATCGATTAAACTGTGATTTAATGGTTAAAAGGCAAGATTTTTTATTGCGGTGTATTTCCGCAGGGAAGGCGTGTTTTCCCGGGGTTTATTGGTAGTTGCGGTTGGGTTGGGACATAAATGTATGTTTTTTGTACAAGGTTTACCTCAGGGGACAATAATTGTTGGTAGATAGATACTGTTATACTCACATCTTTATATATGTATTTATATATGCATATATATATATATATATATATATATATATATTATATTGAAAAAAATGTTCAGAAAAAATGGCTTCTCATCATATAATATCAAAAGATCCAGAATGCTCAAAGGCGAATTAATGACCCAACAAAAAAAGACGAAAAACCAATTGCAAAAACCATCCTGAGCCAACCAAATGAGCGAGGTGATCGACTAATACAGTTTTTCCAAGAGAAAAACTTAATTATCACTAATACTTGGTTTAAGTTACCATTAAGAAGATTGTACACTTGGAGGTCACCACAGGACAGGACTGGGTACATCGTTAGAAATCAGATAGACTTTATAACAATTAACAAACGATTCCGTAACGCAATAATATTAGCCAAAACATATCCTGGAACTGATATAAACTCTGATCATAATCCTCTTGTAGCCCAATTACGAGTCAGACTAAAAACCTTAATCCAGAAACAGAATAACAATAGATTAGATATGGATCAACTTAGAAATCCCGAGATAAAAGTTAAGCTTACAAATAGCATTAATAGTAATGTTGCTTTAACAACCAATACTGATGATATTGAAAGAGACTGGATCAACTTAAGGGACGCTATATGCAACGGTGCGAAAGAAGTCATTGGTAACTACGAGCGGAAGAAGAAGAACGAATGGATGACAGATGAAATATTACACCTTATGGACAGAAGGAAGGAAAATAAGAATAATCCCGAACAATATAAAGAACTGGATAGAACTGTCAGCAGAAAGATAAAAGAATCCAAAGAGAAATGGTTACAAGAAAAATGTCAAGATATAGAAGAGCTAGAACGAAGACATGATAGTTTTAATATGCATAAAAAAATCAAGGAGTTTACTTATACTTACAAGAAAAAAAACAGTTTGGTAGGTTAATAGACGAGAACAACAAATTTATTGTAGATAAAGAAGAACAGTTACAGACTTGGGCAAATTACATAAAAGATTTGTTTACGGATTATCGTCATATTCCTACGAACACTCTTGATCTGAATGGACCAAAAATATTGAAAAGTGTGGTGATAAAAGCTATAGATCAAACGAAAAATGGGAAAGTAACAGGATGCGATGAAATACCAGTCGAATTTTTAAAAGTTTTTAACGAGAACAACCTGAATGTAGTATTAGAACTGTTTAATAAGATATACGATACTGGTCAAATTCCATCGGACTGGTTGAAATCTACATTTGTGCCCCTTCCCAAGAAATCGAATTCTAAGACGTGTAGTGAATATCGCCTTATAAGTTTAATGAGTCACACCCTTAAAGTATTCTTGCGTATTATCCATTCCAGAATACGAGCAAAATTAGAACACAGCATAAGTAAAACACAGTTCGGTTTTAGATGCGGTTTTGGAACTCGAGAGCCGCTCTTTGCAATACAAGTCTTGATTCAAAAATGTCTGGATCAACAGAAAGATGTTTACGCCTGTTTTATCGACTATGAGAAAGCATTCGATACTATCAAACATGACAAACTCATAGAACTATTACATCTTACAGGACTTGACACTAAAGACATTCAGATTATAAAAAATCTATATTGGAATCAAACAGCCCACATGAAGAATGGACATATGGTGAGTGAAAACGTAACCATTTCGAGAGGGGTTAGACAGGGCTGTATTCTTTCGCCACTGCTTTTCAACCTGTACACGGAACAAATATTTCTAGAGGCACTGGAAGAGTACAACGAGGGCATCAAGATTAATGGCGTACCAATAAGTAATTTTCGATATGCAGATGATACTGTTACACTGGCCGATAATATCGAAGATTTACAGATGATGCTAAATAGAGTAAATACAATTGGCAACCAATTTGGACTGAAGATCAATAGAAAGAAAACTAAATTTATGGTGATCAGTAAAAAGAACATTCAACATATCGACCTGAATATTGAAGCCGAACGTATTGAAAGAGTATACCGATTTAAATATCTGGGATATACAGTAAATGATAAGTGGGAGCCAGATGTAGAGATTAAGATCCGAATTGAAATAGCAAGATCCAAATTCATCAAAATAAGAAAGCTCTTAAGCAACCGCCACCTAAGTGTTAACCTCCGATGGCGCGCCACGAAATGCTACGTACTCTCTACGCTACTTTACGGAGTTGAAGGGTGGACGTTAACAGCAGCAACTATAAAGAAGTTAACGGCTCTAGAAATGTGGCTGTATCGACGCATACTGAGAATACCTTGGACAGACAGAGTGACCAACACAGAGGTATTAAGACGAATGGGTAAAGAGATGGAATTATTAACAACTGTTAAAAGGAGGAAAGCGTCATACCTGGGCCATGCGTTCCGTAATGATAAGTACAGTCTGCTACAGCTTATCGTGGAAGGCAAGATTGAAGGTAGAAGAGGTTTGGGTAGAAAGAAGAAATCCTGGCTGAGAAATTTGAGTGAATGGTTTCAAATACCAGAAGCCGCGAACATAATACATGCGGCACAAAACAGAGAAACCTATCGTTTGATGGTCGCCAACCTTCGGTAGAAGACGGCACATAAAGAAGAAAAACCATCCTACCATATGTAGAACAGTGCTAAAAAAACGCAAAATTGAAACAATATTCAATACCAACAAAAAAATCTCAACTATTTTCTCAATAAAAATAAGTAGCGTTTGTTTTTAATAAATTCCACAGGGTGTTGAAAAATGAGATAAATAAACATAACTTTATTTTTACACCCCGTATATGTGTAAAACGTTGACATTTCTCAAAAAGTACTAGTATGGTACTTCCTTAGAAACAGGCCTATAATATAAAATAAATATCATCGAAATTCAGTTAACCATTTAGAAGAAAAATAGCTTTAAACTTATGGTACATTCGAGATTCGAGAGTAAGCAATATTATACAGGGTGAGTCATGAGGAACTTTACATATATATATACATATATATATATATATATATATATATATATATATATATATATATATATATATATATATATATATATATATATATATATACCCGGTATTTAGGCGTTCCACGCCCTTCCGGTAGGGATCTATGGAGGAGTATCACCTAGCCGCAAGCCCTTATCTCTTGCCGTACTGCTCCACCATAGGCCGATCAAATACCAGCATATTCTAGACCAGTGGTCGCCAACCTGTCGATCGCGAGCTACCGGTAGCTCGCGGAGGCAATTCTGGTAGCTCTCACAACGATTTTAATTAAAAAAAATACAAACTGCAAAAATCAGAGAAGCTTCCGAAAATTCCACAAAAAAATCTAATTGTCATAATATTAAACATAAACAGCGGCAACGTTGCAGTGAGCGATCTGCCCCTGACGCCGTCAAGCTAGAATCGGCTATTTGTAGAACCGACCAGCCGAACCAGCGCGTTAGTGTTTGAGAACGATCTGGATTTTCTGGATTGCTTTGAACGGGATAAATACGCACGGCGCGGCGACATTGCGCTTAACTGGTTGCGCTTAACGTAACCAACGTCCATCGGTTGGGTTAGTAGAGAACAACAAAAATAATATTATGGCAAGCAGTTGTAAGAAGGTAAAGACATACCACTTTCATTCGGAATGGGAAAGAACAAAAAAATGTGTGTTTGTTATGTAATACTTCGGTCTCCGTTGCTAAAAAAGGAAATATTGAGAGACATCATAAATCTGTACATTCTAATTTTGAAAAATCATTCCCACTACATTCTGCCGCCAGAAAGGAGAAACTGAAACAGTTAAAACAACAGTTAATTGGACAACAATCAATATTTTTAAGAACAGTCGACAAAAATAAGGCTGCAATTGAAGCATCGTACCGTGTGTCCCAGATAATTGCACAAAAAAGAAACCTTATGAAAATGGTAGGCTTGACAACCGATGGCGCTCCAGCTATGGTGGGTTGTGATAAGGGGTCTGGTGGCGTTATGTCGTAAAGATGAAACTTTTCCGCAATTTCTCTGTTACCACTGCATTATCCATCAGCAAGCATTATGTGGAAATTTCCTGAAACTAAACAACGTTATGAAACTGGTGGTAAAAATTGTGAACAAGATTAGAGTTCAAGCGTTACAAAGAAGATTATTCAGAACCTTGGCCGATGAAGTTGACTGTCAATACGGGGACCTACTCCTTCACTCTAAAGTCCGATGGTTAAGTAGAGGACGGGTGCTGAAACGTTTTAATGATGGCCCATCTGGCATAGTTCAATTTTTCAAACAACGCGATGAACCGACTCCGGAACTAGAAAATTCAATCTGGCTTAGAGATTTTGGTTTTCTCGTGGACATTACAGAGAAATTAAACGAACTTAATTTGCAGCTTTGCAGGACAAATAACTAGCGATAATGATTTCTGATATAAAAGCATTTATCAAAAAGCTGGAGTTTTGAGAACAAAACCTAATTTCTACCCTGAAGAGTAACTTCAAAAATCGTTTTAAGGATTTCAATGAAATGGCTTTAGTAGCGCAGTTTGTTCAGCCAGTTCACCCTTTATGGAAATTGATATACAGCAGTTTGCAGCTTGTGTTATGCAGAACTTTGGCGAAGACATCGCTGCAACAGAAATGGAAGTCATTGAGTTTCAAAATGATTTAGCCTTAAAATCGTTAGTCTCCAGTACTGAATGTATCTGGCCTATTGTAAGTAAAGTCAAATATTCAGTTCTATGCCGTGTTGCCTTGAAAGTGAAAGCACTATTCAGTTCAACCTATTTGTGTGAATCTTCTTTTTCCAATATGAAGTTTATTAAGAACAAATATCGCAATCGACTTACAGATGAACATTTGGATAATTGTATTCGAATGGCTGCATGAAATTATACTGCAAACATTAAAAAAATTATCGATGAGTCTGAGTCTCAGCCTTCTCATTGAACGTGCTTTTTTATTTTTCAATGTATATGTTTATGATAGTGCGTTACTTTTTTATTGTTATTATTAACTATTTTTAAATCATACGTGACATGCCGTTGTGGCTGGATAAAAGTTTGTGTTTATTTTTCAAATACCTTCGTTTGATAGGTAGGAATGTAGCTGTGAACAAGTACGTACTAGTAATATTAGTTATTTTGTTATTAGTTTATTATTAGTACCTATGTATTATGTATTACCAGTTAAACAGTAAAATAAATACATATAATGGTAGATTAACTGTGGATTAATTCATTTAGGTTGCGTTACGTGGCTTCCGTGTGGGTAGCTCGCTGTTTATTCCAAAATTAACAAAGTAGCTCAACACATTGAAGAGGTTGGCGACCACTGTTCTAGACTAAGCCGCAGATTCATTTTAGAATTTTAAACTACTGCGTTAGCCTTTTTGGTTTCTGTTCACCGAGCCGGGGATTTGAACTGACATCTCTCGCATTGAAGCGAAGGAGAAGCCAGCCGCCCAGCCCGCTTGGCTATCCGATCGACAGGAACAGATACTTCTACCATATGTAGAGTCCCTCAGGGAGCATATCATGTGGCCACTAAAAAATGTCAACTCCTCTTCTTTATTAATTAACAGGGTGATTTGTGTAATTGACCATTTATTTCATTTTACTGTAGTGTTTATACGGCTCATTTGATTTTTTTAATTTTTGCATGATACAGTACACTACTACTACTATCAAGCATTCGACTGGTATTAGCTAAACTAAAAAATTCCAGGACTGGCTTTGGAAAAATTAATTTGAGGATTCGTATTAAATATTACACCCTGTATAAATTTTTTTTTAAATGCAATAAGTGATTTTCAAACTACATAAATAGCCAATGAAAACGACATATGCGACAATGTTGTCGCACTTTTATTAAATTTTTAGTGAACGATCAAATCTTACCAAAAATAGAACAACCATAATGAAGTATCAAATTATAAGGTATTAATTTAAACAAATGTTATAAATTTCGAACATTTTAATTAAAATGAGTTCCTACAACATAATCTAATACGTAGAAAATTAACATCTTTACTGTCACTTTGTATTATCTCTACGATAGAATCAATTGTTTTTCAATTTTAAATTTTTACTCATAGATCGTATTGGGGCATTATTTTCGATAAATAATAAATTAAATTGATTAAAAAGTCAAAGCTCTTGTATGTGTTAGTTTTTGTTGATTGTAAATGATTAAAATTTTATGTCAAATAATAATACATTGCATCAACTGTACTAAATAAAAATAAATCTAAAAAAGTTTAAAATGAAGGTTGGAGTTGACCGTTTGACGTTTCTTGATATTTTATACCCATTGTCATTATTGTCATTATCAATTGTTATTTATGTGTACAAGAATACATATTTCTTCTGTCATATCTACGTTAAGTACATTGTGTTAGTTTTGGTAGAGCTTTTGTTACTTTCGTTCAAAATGCCACATCAGTTTTTGACCACAGAATATGCAGACATAATATTTGTTTATGGATTCTGTAATGGGAATGGTAGGGCTGCTAGTAGAGAATATCGCAGGAGATTTCCTAATCGTCGAGCTCCCAGTCATCCAACATTTGGGTCAGTTTTTAATTATTTGCGAGAAAATGGCACTTTTCCTAGTGGAACAACAGAGCGACATGTAGATGAAGCGCAGGAAGATGACATTATGGACGCCGTTACTATGAACCCTACAATAAGCACTAGACAAGTAAGTCGAGAACTCAATGTTACTTAATCAAAAGTAAGTAGAGTCTTACAAAAAAATAATCTATACCCATATCACATTCAAATGGTTCAGCGACTACATGCTGGAGATGAGATCGATAGGTTGGAATTTTGTAGGTGGATTAACAATAATCGACCAACGCTATACAGGACACTATTTACAGATGAAGCCCAATTTACCAGAGACGGGATAAATAATTCACGAAATTCACATGTGTGGGCAGAAGAAAATCCCCATGCTATTCGAGAACGTCGTTCTCAGTTAAGGTTTTCGGTTAACGTGTGGATTGGTGTCATAAATAACCAATTAGTAGGTCCTCACTTTTTTGATGGTCCTTTAACAGGGCAGGTCTATTTGAACTTTCTACAAAATATTTTGCCGAATTTGCTTGCCAACGCGAACGTTGCTATCCGAGGGATGTATTTTCAGCATGATGGGGCACCCCCACACTTTTTACTGGCAGTGAGACAACATCTCAATAATTTTTATGGCAACAGGTGGATAGGACGTGCAGGTCCTATATCGTGGCCTTCAAGATCCCCTGATTTCAATCCCGTTGATTACCATATTTGGGGACGATTGAAGCAACTAGTTTACGCAGTGAATATTAATAACCGACAACAATTAATTGATAGAATTATACATTGTTGTAATACTATTAGAAACGATCCCCAGAGTATCCGTAATTCAATACGTCAATTAACAATTCGGCAACAAAAATGTGTACAGGCTGCAGGGTTCCATTTCAAAAATCTATTTTGAATTATTTTTATTTTGTTACCATTATTGTATCTTTTCCAGTTCTAATTTATGGGTTTATCATAACTATGTACATATTTTTAGTTTTTTTTTTTAAATTGTTCTTCGTTATTGTTAGTAGTTACTGTTTTTTGTTGTGCAGTGACTCAGTTTATCATTTAAATTAAAATGTTTGAAATTTATAACATTTGTTTAAATTAATTACCTTATAATTTGATACTTCATTATGGTTGTTCTATTTTTGGTAAGATTTGATCGTTCACTAAAAATTTAATAAAAGTGCGACAACATTGTCGCATATGTCGTTTTCATTGGCTATTTATGTAGTTTGAAAATCACTTATTGCATTTAAAAAAATATATATACAGGGTGTAATATTTAATACGAATTCCTAAATTAATTTTTCCAAAGCCAGTCCTGGAATTTTTTAGTTTATCTAATACCAGTCGAATGCTTGATAGTAGTGTACTGTATCATGCAAAAATTAAAAAAATCAAATGAGCAGTATAAACACTACAGTAAAATGAAATAAATGGTCAATTACACAAATCACCCTGTTAATTAATAAAGAAGAGTTGACATTTTTTAGTGGCCACATGATATGCTCCCTGAGGGACTCTACATATGGTAGAAGTATGTAAAGTTCCTCATGACTCACCCTGTATATATATATACAAAGAAAGCAGTTTATTAGGGATGCAGTCAGACTGACTGCATCCCTAATAAACTGCTTTCTTTGTTTATATAGACAGTCAATAATATCCAGTATTTCTTGTATATATATATATATATATATATATATATATATATATATATATATATATATATATATATATATATATATATATATATATATATATATATATATATATATATATATAATGTAGTTAGGTATTATTGACTGACACGTTATGTAAAATAAAGTTTTATTTTAAGGTTGCTCTTTGTTAAAATATATATATATATATATATATATATATATATATATATATATATATATATTGCCTTCCATCTTATATACCTTATTTTATTATAGATATGAGTGCCTTTGTTTCAATTCAAGACCGTACGTAAAGACCGGTAAGGGCACAACTGAGACATTTTTTTAAGATCAGTTATTTTTTGCAATTTGTCAATTACAAATTTATGCAATATAACATAGTGTGAAGTTGCCACTGGGCGAGAACCCAAATATAATAGTGTAACTGTAATCTGTTACATAGCAATTACTTTCTCAATAGAACAAACAGAGTTTAACATAGATATACAGCATTAAAAACAAATATTAACATTACAAAATAAAAGAAACGTCTAATAGAAAAATACAAGAAACGTTTAAAAAAACGTCAGAATACAACTTGTAATTTCACCGCACTATAACATTACACTTTGTTTCCCTAGATTTGATAGAAAACGTCACCTACCTGTACTGAGGTCACCTTATCATCCATTTCAACAGCCTGCCTCACCAAATCTCTGAAATATTCTCGAGCAACTTTTTCTTTCTCCTGCCATAATGGCAGCTCGCAACTCAACGCAGTCACCTCCTTCTTAACCTTCTCTAACTCGCATTGTTTTAGATCGATCTCAGTTTCGGTTTCCTTCAACGATTTCTGAAGATCGTACTTTTTAGCTGACAGTTGTGTTATTAATTTCGCTCGTCTTTCTTGTTCGACGCTATTTTCTGCCATTAGTTTTAATTTTTCGGAAATATCCATATTAAACAGAATAAATATCCGTCTATTATCTAGATTTATTTCACTAATAATAATGTAGACTATGTAGTTTTGACGTATTTGACGTAGCTCTAATGACGGTGCTCATTTGTTCTCCAATGCTCTCTGGATGCCTCAGGTCGTCACTTTCATCAATTTTGTAAAACATGCATTGAAAATTATACGATCAGTAAAATTAAAACAGAAATTATATTCAAATGTTTGAAAATATAATTCGAAAAAGTTGAAAATATAAAACTGAAACAATAGCGTAGGTAATTTAGTATAAAATATTGTAGCGTTATGTCAATATTATTTTGTGTATTACAAAAATGACAGCGCGATGTTGCCGCTTTCGCAGGTTTGTCGTATGATCCTTTCATAATTATTCATTATAATAGAGAACAAAAAATCAAAATATTCAGTGGATGAATAAATAATAACAGTAACCTTGGTCTATATAAATATTTTATTTTAGATATATTTGAGCTGCTAATTTGGATTTTTATTATTTTATTTGTCAGAAAAAATTGTGTATATTTCGCCAATTAAAAAACAGAATGGTGTTTATGCCAGAATTCTCAACAAAGAGAGGCTGTTTTGCTTTTTACCTTGAAGAAATATTGCAGCCATACTTGCAGGAAGATGATATATTTAAAGAAATTAGAATAGTCTTTGCAAATTATCTTCATCTTGGGCCATCAATATTGCGTCGTCTTCGTAACAGAATATTTTTTATCTTTGTTTTCCATTCTGTATCCTCGCCTTTTGTCTTATTTCTATAGGTTCTGTAAGTTGTTGTCTTTAATTCAAGTGCTGAAATTTTATCACTGATACAAAGTGATTCTGATAGTGATGACAGTGAACAGAAACAAAGAGTTGTAAAAAAACAAATGGTCTAGAACTGAGCAAGAGATGAAAGTAAGTGGAATAAAAATATTGCTAAGAAAAAGAAAGATGAAGGAGAATCTTATATTGGCTTTAAAAATAACAATTAATGTCTGAAAGCAGAAAGAAAAACTGGAAAAAACTGTAGCTGTAAATTTAAATGTTTTAAAAAAATTAACTAATTGTCTAAGCGAGACATTTGACAATATTTAATGATATTGTTAATAAAGAAAAACAGGACATATTTTTCAGGGGGCAAATAGTAATAAAAAAGGTTGGCAGATCTAGACATACCGTTCTTGTTCCTGTGAATACAATATAAAATTTGGCACAACTGTAAACAGTGTTTGCAGAAATCCTTTTTGTTCATTATATGGCTTTTAGCGGGCACATCTGCTATTTTCTAGAATATATTTTCAAAACCATACTGTGTATTTAGAGGTCCTCTCATAAATCTCCGTTTAGCTATTTATTTGTTTAATTGTTAAATTATTTCCAGAAATAGTCATTCTTCGTTAATATTGTATTTAAAGATAAACATTCAAAGTGATTTCGTTTCAATTAAAATTTCTACTTCACTGATCGAAAAGGAGTCTCCCAGGCCCCAAATGAATCCATTTGTCCAAAAGAATGTTAGAACAAGCTTTAAGTAACATACGACTATTTTCGTATTTTCGTAGGCATTTTATTTCAGATTACTACTCATTTGGAAAGCCCACGGTCGGACACTTGCCAGACATGCAACAGACTGGATGACCTCATATTAGCAGAAATAGATAAAGAAGTAAAAAGGAATCTAATAACTGAAAAAACGCTGCATGAGACGAACGCAAATTATTTTTTGTACGAATGTGAAAGGAAACACAAAAATATTTTTTTTTTTTTTTTCACGGCAACTGTGGGAATACAATTTTTGTGTACTTGCAGCTAGTTCTGGAAAATCATACTTTTAATGTACGATGAAACCATAGCCAAGAAAGAAGCTAATCGGAGTCAGACAGGGTGACTCGTTAAGCCCACTTCTCTTTAATATAAAGCAAAAGGCAAGGTTAAGATATCTGAGAATAGATATAATTAATTACGGAGATGTTGAAGAAGAAGTGCGACAACAAAACTTAAAAGCAAGTAAAGCGGCGGGATCTCTTAATGACACAATCTGGAAGAACAAACACCTAAGACAAGACACAAACATAAGAATCTATAATGCAGCAATTAGACCTATATTAACATACGCGTCGGAGTCAAGACCTAACACATCTAAAAGAAGACGACTACTAGAAACAACAGAGATGAAAATACTTCGACACATATCAGGGAAAAGTCTGTTGGATGGGGAGAGAAGCGAAAACATAAGAAGGGTATGAAATATAGAAGATATAAATGGATGGGTGAGAAAGAGGAAGCAGGACTGGAACGAACACATTAGTAGAATGGCAGAGGATAGGATAGTACGAATAGCACGAGATAAGTTACCAAATTGACGAAGAAGTATTGGCAGAGCAAGAAAAAGATGGTGCGATAATTTAAACACTTTAGGAGGCTAATATTGAAGAAGAAACGGGCATTAAAGCCTACATACAAAAAGGAAGAAGAAGAAGATATCAATGAAAGATATAAATTAATAACATTCGTAGTAAAACAGTTTTTTGCTTCTCTTGAAAAAATGATAAAATGGAGCTGCCTCATTTTTGCACACGTGTCTTCAATTGTCGTTCATTTTTAATAAAGATAGTAAATAATAAACACATTTATTTATATATTTATTTATAACTAATACAGTTTATTGTTACAGGTTTTTGGATCTAATAATGGTAAAAGAAGTCCATCTGGGAGGACGAGATGCGGAGAAAGACGCCGAGCTAGCGACGATGGCTAGAAAATATGGCCTCAATCACGAACCAGGCAATGAATGCGCCTTAACCATACTTTACGGATATGGTTTGAGCGACAACCGCTTGCTGTATATTGTTTGCCCACCGGTTGTTTGTAGGTTAGTTTCGTCAGTTTTTAATTTTTGAGAATACATTTATTTATTATACACATAGCTTCAAAAGTTATGCATCACCCCTCGTATTAACGATTTTTACATTTTTATAAATCCTTATCCATATCATATATTTAATAGGGCTTTTTCATATAAAATACACATTTTTTGGTATTTTATTTTATTTAAATACCCATATAATTAATCTGGTTTTGCCAAGGTGTAAACACTTGAAAGATTTATTTTTAATTATTAATTTCTGAGTTAGACCTGCAAGAATTATCGCTTTAGTTGAAAAAATATATTCACGGCTGTTCGTGGCGGAAAGAGTGGTTGTTTCTCAAGTGATGTCTCACGGATACGGAGTATGTTTCTGGAGACAAATAAATTCGATACAGAATAGACATCGCTCTGGTAGACCTCGAGTTACCAATAAGCAATATAATAGATATATCAGAATTTTTATTCAAAGAAATTCATTGTCTGTATTAGCTCCCTTAAAAAGCTTCAGGCACGCTACAGGAGTTAGAGTGTCCTTGGCTACAATAAGAACAAGAATTTTAGATTCAGGTTTGAGGAATCGTCGACCAATAAGAATTCCTCAGATACAACCTAGATATGTTTTGCACCGCCTGCAGTGGGCTCAAGAACACATAAAGCTGTCTTAACAGTTTTGGAATTTTTTGCCTTTTAGACGAGTCTAGAATCTGTTTAAATAGTGATAGCCGGCAAAGAGCTTTACAACTTGCACATGCCAGTCTCATACTTATTTCGCTGGTAACAGTGTTATGTTTTGGTTATTATGGCAGGTGGATGCACTAAAATGGTTCTTATTGACTTTAACCGGACAAAGGTACATCACACGGTTTTTAGAACCTCATATTAGATTATGGCGAGGAGCAGTGGATAAAAATTTTATATTTATGGATGATAACGTCCATCCACAGAGGACTCAAGACGTTAATGACTATCTTAAGACGAAAGGTATTCGCCGTTTGGAGTGATTTTGAGTGAAAAAATGTTTTGGATAATGTCACACATATGTGACACTGGTCTATAGTAATAAAAATTTGAACATAACCCAAGTGTCACAAATATGTGACATAAACATTTTTAGCTACTACTTATAAAAAATCATTTATTTATTCAATATTAACAAAACTAAAAATTACTTCCAATAAAAAATAAAACATATTGTATAAGTTTAATTGTCTTTTCTGTGCCACTCAGCAAAACAGGGTGTAACACATAACCCAATGGGCTGTCCATCACTCCCCTTACATTCCTGGCATGTGTACCAGGTGACAGCCCTTTTCTTGGTTGCACTGCACTGTCGACATCTTTTCCGCTTATTTTCTTTTTTCAAGTTGTGTGCCGCAACAACTTTTTTTCTGCTTGGCCGTTCTGTTTGTCCCAGTAAATGTTTGATCACTTCCTGTCTAAACTGAAGGTACGACATTCTTGTTTTCTTTGACGTGTTCCTATTTTTATTCAACAACCAGTTGCCATTCCACATGCAAATATCTAGTAAGTGAAAGAAAACTTTCATGTACCATCTCAGAGTTTTTCGTGGTGTGCCATAATATGAAGTCATCTGGTCAATTCTGTCAATTCCCGACATAAAGGAATTGTAGTCACGAATCATTACTGGCTTCAACTTTTTCTGGCCTCTACGATTTTCAACTTCAACCATTTCGGAACCATGCTTGGATGAAATCATTATTACATTTCTCTTATCTTTCCATGTTAATACTATGATGGGATCTCTTCTTTGCCATACGACTTCTCCTTTCTTTAATTTTTTTGTAATAACACTCTTTGTGTAAAAACTTGGCAAGCTCATAACTGTTGTAATAATTGTCCATGTAGATAATGTGCCCCTTTTCTAAATATTCAGTAACAAGTCTGTGAACTACTTCAAACGCATGCCCATTTTCATTTACTACTGTCCCCTTGCCGCTGTAGATTAGGAAATTTAGTAAAAATCCATCAGAGCTAGTAATCTCATAAATTTTTATTCCATATTTACTAGTTTTTTTTGGCATATACCGTCGGAATATTAACCGCCCTCTCCACAGTAAGAGGGCTTCGTCAAGACTTAAGTTCTCTCCTGGATAGTAAACTTTAGATATATTATTTATAATATGACTCGTAACGTTTTTAATTCTGTAAAGTCGATCTTGAACTTCTACGTCTTCCGGCTTGTAAAAACAAATATTTTGAAGAATAGCTTCAAACTTTGATCTGGGCATAGTTTTTCCAAATATTGAAAAGTGATATAGTGGATCTGTGCTCCAGTATAAACGTAAGGAGGGGAGTTTAATGTTTCCCATTAATATGCAGAGACCCAAAAATTTTTTTAAGTCGTCAATATTTATATCCATCCAGCGTCTTAAAAAGGAATATTTTTTTAAAGTCGGGTTTTCTTTGCGGGAAGCAGCTCTGTGATTTGTCCACTCTACGATTTTTATCAAAAGCTCTTCATCAAATAGTAATGAAAAATATTGTATAGGTGTTGCATCAATAGGAATTTCTACTTTTATATTTTCTTTGTCAGTAAACTGATGTATCTCAATATTTTCCTCTACATCAAGCTAGTCCGCCTCATCATTTTCTTGTACCACATTTTCATTTGCATCATTCGCTTCGCCCTCATCATTACTCAACTCACCGCCGTCATTGCTCGACTCTCCCCCATCATTGCTAGTATCCTCAGTCTCTCTTCCAGAATGAGAAGGAGAATATTCACTTCCACTAGAATAAAACATTTCATCATTATGGTCCTCCTCGAATTCATATTCAATATTTTCGGCATTTCTGTACTCACTAACTTCCCAACTAGCCATCTCGGCCTCTAATTGAAGGTCTCGTGTACTTAGATGTCGTTTTGACATTGTTAATACATTCTATAAATTTATGTTCCATAAATTTACAGGTTATTTCTTCTTTTTTTAAACGTCCAAATCACAACCCAGCCATAGCGTGTGAAAGAAGGATTGTTTAGGTGGACTGTGGCCAAATTTAGACCCACTGTGATAAACCGTGGTAAAATTATTTTACATTTCATCACGTAAGTTCGGTGTCACACATATGTGTCAGCAGTCCTTACGAAAATTTCACCGTCACACATGTGTGACGGTTGGTCGCGAATGTGTTAACCACGTATGGAAATTATTGATCGACTTGTTAGCAGTATTAGAGCTTGAATATAGGCTTGCGTCGGTACCCGTGGTGGAAATACTCAATAATAAATTTGTTAAATACATTTTAATTAGAATAATAAATATTTTAGTTTTATATTTATTCAAAAAACAGTATCTCTTGAAAACAGAGAATATTTTTTTATAAATGATATAATTATAACAGTAGTTTCTGGAAATAGTTAATAATACCGAAAATTTCCAGTAATACATAACTTTTGAAACTATGTATATTTTTACTTAGACATTTCTCGGTAAGAAGTAGCTTTAACTATATCATATGCCGAGATAGAAATGTGTTTGTATTGGCGCTCAAAATACTGGCGCATTTTAAATGAGTATCCTACCTGTCAATATTTTTTTAATTACAGAGTCTGGTTTAGTGGTCTCTGTTGGTTAATAAAAGGATTAACAAGGCAACAAGCACTCTGTGATAGAAGATTACTGTGGTTACGGGAGCAATACATGCAGCTATATCATGAAGATGGATACTGCTGTGGACCACTAGCTGCAGATGCCATCCGAGTAAGGATTTCCTTTAACAGAAATAGATTCTTTGTTTTATTTGTTTTGTTTTCAGTCGTTTGGAGGCAGGGACTGGTCCATTGCAGGAGTAACAGGAGGACAGGCTGGGGAATCTTCGGGAGCATTGAGAAGAGAAGTTTCCATGAAGATCAAAAAGAAGCAGCTGCTTAGCAACCAAACGTTTAAAGTAAGCAAAATGTTTAACGACCATACGCTCCTCACTTAATTATTTACATGTTTTAATAATGGATAATTTGTGTATATACAATTAGTTTAGAATGCCTTTCGACATTGTCCTATATCCAATTTCTATTTATGTTGGTTATTACATTCTAAATTCTTTGGAGCTCATTTATTTTCTTACTGTTTTCTGCAAGTTTTCTTCGGTCTTCTTTTCTTCTGTGGTTCTGCAAGTGTTTATTGTTAATAAGTATCCAGTACTTGTTTCGAGAGTCTACTATTTTTTATTGGATGTACTTTCCCATACTATATGAGCTGCTTTGATTGTATGTCATCCATTATTGTACCTTCTATTCCCATGCTTTTCCTGTTTTCTTTACTGTCATAGTATGCGTATTTCGCAAAAGATCTAAACCTGCAATTTGAGAAGCATAAGAAACCTGTGATTATTAAGAAAGAAGCAAAAATAATAATCCCAAGTAGTCATCAGAAGAAATTAAAAAACTTATTGACACAAAATATAATCAGTATCAATTTTGGATAGAAACAGAAACTCTTATTTAAAAACTTATTTTATGTACTATAACAGAGAAGTAAATATGATGAAGAAAAGATGTAAAGGGAGAGAAATTGTGAGAAAGTTGGTATAAATGTATAGGCATCTTATATATGAAATTTAATAATAAAAATATGATTAAAAGCAAATAATCTAAACCTTATAACAATTATAAAAGACACTACATCATAAAACAACACTATATTAAATGAAGATATACAAAGAAGTGGAGACACAAGCAAGACAATAATTATAAGAGATAGGGCCTTAAAGAAACCGAACGAGTAAAAATCAAAATATGACATATGTCACAGGCTTTAGAACCTTAACAGTATAGATAGATAAATTGACGAACTTTACTTTAGAAGCGTAGCAATTATTGTGACTTTTTTAGTAGATATTCTTATTTGAAAATCATCTCCTAATTGGTCCATCATATGTCTGTCATTTTTGTGGCACATCGTTCATTTGTCATACGTCAATTCAGGATTTTATTATTTTCATTTTAATATTAATTTTAGGATAGAAGTCTTCGTGCTCAATTCGTAGAACCCACTACAATGTGCATGGAGAGCAGCTATTGGAGAAACCCCACGCATCATCGCCAGTCTACGCCTACTACCTTTTCGGACCACCAACACGACGTTGCCAGACATCATAGTTTGGGCCAATTGGCATATAACTCATCCCAGCCAAAATTTGACAGGTACTATACGTAAAAAATCATTCTTCCACTAATAGTATTTACCGATTATTCGTTTGTAGAGATAGACATGGCTCAACGGAACATCTATGGCATGGTAGACATCCGAGGGTTGGCTCAATATTGTACGATACTCAACTGGATTTTGTAGATTTTGTTACTCTTTTCCGTTCTTTCAGGTAAGTCATTTAGTTACTAAAATAGCCTATTATTAATTGTTTATAATAGGTCATTTATAGCATCATATGTTTTGTTTTAGTTTACTAATTAGGAAGGATCTAAGGGATCTATTCGAACAACTAGCAATATCTTACAGAAGTATGGCTGTGAATACTAGTAAAATTAATGGCGTCAAGTCCAAAGTTGCCCAACCAAAGAAACCACAAAAGTTAGGTAAGTTTTTTTTATTTATTATTAAAACGTAAATGATTACCAAATTATTTTAACTATGATACTTATATTGAACGAGTTCTCACGATATGAGCTATACAACTCCATAATCACTTCAACTCAAAAAGACAGAGGTTTAACAGCAAAATGTTTAGCAGATTTTTTTCCGAAATTGAATGTTATCGAATGCACTGGAATTGATCAGCTACAACAACCACTTATTGTCCTAAAACAAACTACATTAAAGTCAGTACAAAACGGAAACAATTCACAACAGATCCGACCAGTCTGTAAATAATGTAGTAGATGTAGTATGTATGTTCTGGACCAAAAAATGACATTACAAAACTGTTAATAGTAAACTGTTACGGTGATAGTCGAATCGTCATGTATGAGGTCTCGTTGAATATAAAATATACCATATTATGCCAAATGTCAGGTTTTATATCGTATTTTTTGTAAAACATCACGTTCACGCATTCCATGTTATAAATATCAACTTTTTGGAGTTTTCAGTTGCATATCAGCAAGACATAATTGTCACGTTAAGTTCTATGTCTCGTTTCACTTAAGATACTTTGACATAAAATGCGACAAATACTTGATAGGAAATGCGACGTATTTCTTCCTAAGAGACCTCAAACGTGACGATGCGACTATCAAGTTTGCCGTTATAATTTTGTGATGTCACTACTCAATACAAAAAAAACCTAAAACTAAACCTAAAAAAAACATGTCTATTACATATAGAAACAATAATATACAAAAGAATTGTTTCTATATGTAAGAAGAATTCTATGAACAACTGGGAAGCCTGATGAAAATGACAAAAAAACATGAAGTAACAATAGTGATGGGAGATTTTAACGCAAAGGTTAGCAGAGGCAAGGTGAATGAGATCGTGGGTAACTTCGGCCTAGGAGAGAGAAACGATAGAGGTGATAGACTTATATGCTTCTGCCAGGAATATAACCTGCTATTAATACACTCTTCAAGCTCCCCAAACGTCGACTTTACACATGGAAATCCCCCGCTGACTCACCTGACAACATCATAAGGAATCAGATAGATTATATAGCAGTACCAACAAGATATAAAAACATGATAAAATCATCAAAAACGTACCCAGGTGCCGATGTTCCTACGGACCACAATCTGTTGGTATGCAGAATGGTCATGAGAGTAAAACGGCTCGAGAAAAGATCTAATTTAAACACAATTAATATTAAGAAACTCACTAACCCAGAAACCGAAATCAAAGTACGAGAACAACTAGGAAAGAAAATAAACGACAACGTCGGACATAATAGAGAGATGGGACAAATCGAGGGAAGCAATCCAAACAACATGCGCGACTCTATTAAAGCGTGACAGACGGAAGAAGAAAGAATGGATGTCCGATGAGATAATGGATATGATGGATAAAAGACGTAAATTCAAGAATAAAAATGAAGAAAAATACCAGCAGATCCACAAAATCGTAAGAACGAAAATTCGAGAAGCCAAAGAAAAATGGTTTTCCAACGAATGCAGGGAAATAGAACAATACGAACGAAAATACGACAGTTACAATATGCACAAAAAAATAAAATCAATGACAAACAAGAGGAAATTCAATAAGTCACTCAACAGCATAAAAGATGGCGATGGAAATTTTATCTCGGAGCCATCAACGATCTTAGAAACATGGAAATCATACATAGAAAAATTATTTGCATCTGACAGGACTGATGATCACCTATATGGAGAAGGAGAAACAGGACCTTCAATCCTTAAATCTGAGATAGAAGATGCCATTGCAGCACTAAAAAACAATAAGTCAGCAGGTCCGGACAATGTACCCTGCGAAATATTAAAGATCCTATGTAAATCAGACAAACAGTTCCTTGATAATCTAGTTGAACTTTTTAACAACATATAATAGCGGTAAAATCCCGGAGAACTGGCTCAAGAAACCAAATGCCCAGATCTGTGATGACTACCGGCTTATAAGCTTGATTATTCATATCACTAAAGCCTTCACTAAGATCATTCATAGAAGAATATATGATAAATGTGAGTCAAATATTGATAGATCGCAGTTTGGCTTTCGGAAAGCACTTGGAACTAGAGAAGCAATTTTCGCTCTCCAGGTGCTTATACAGCGGTGTAGAGACGTGTATTTGTGCTTTGTGGATTTTAGAAAAGCATTTGACAATGTCAATCATGAACAATTGATAGATATTCTGCGAAAGATAGGTATTGACGACAAGGACATTCGAATTGTGGCAAACCTATACTGGGGTCAAACAGCAAGAGCAAAAATTGGCAACGAACTCACTAAAAGTGTGCAGATCAAAAGAGGTATCCGTCAGGGTTGTATATTATCCCCACTACTATTCAATATTTATTCCGAAGAAATATTTAACAAATGTATGGAAAATGCAAATGAGGGCATAAAATAAACGGCGAGTTAACGAACAATATAAGATATGCCGACGACACGGTGATCCTTGCCAGTATTATAGACGAATTACAGCAGGTAATGTTAGGTAGGTAATAAAGAGTTTATTCAGTTAGTGAGGAATACGGCCTGAGCCTCCACTTCAAGAATAAGTAACATACTAATTGACCATGTAGAATCTTATGTGTACCTTGGCACCAACGTAAATGCAAAATGGGAACAGGCCACAGAAATTAAGGCGAGAATAGAACGAGCTAGAGCAGCATTTAGCAATATGAAAAAGCTCCTCATAAGCAGGGATTTGTCTCTTCCCCTAAAACTACGTCTAGTTAAATGCTACATTTTTCCGATCTTACTGTATGGTGTGGAGGCCTGGACGCTGACGGAGACGCTCACGAGAAAACTAGAAGCATTCGAAACGTGGGTGTACCGACGCATTCTTCGTATATCCTGGACCGAACATGTCACCAACATAGAGGTAATGCAAAGAATCGGAAAGGAGAAAGAAATCGTGAATACAATTAAACAAAGAAAGCATGAATATCTAGGCCACATATTGAGACACGATAAGTACCGTCTACTGCAATTCATTGTCCAGGGAAAAATAGACAGTAAGCGAGGGCCAGGCAGGAGAAGACACTCGTGGCTCCAAAATCTGAGGAAGTGGTTCGGGCTCACATCGGTCGAACTATTCAGAAGCGCCACAAACAAGATCAGAATTGCCATGTTAATAGCCAACGTTCGCAACGAACAGGGCACTTGAAGAAGAAGAAGAATATACAAAAATAATATGGGATGAAAATATTTTTGCTAGTGTGCGTTTTGCATTTGAAGCCTCCGCATTAAACTCTTGTGCAGAGCGAGTTGGAGACATCTCCTACCACAATTGTTAACTGGTACAGTTTGTGCAGAGAAGTTTTTATAAGTTTTTGCTAAAAACACCTCTACAAAACTAGGAAACCCGAGTAGCATGGTGGAAATATACAAGGCAAAATTCGGTAGGAGGAAATACAATAGAGGGCGTCTGTATGCCGATCTAAGGATATTTGGCGGATACGAGCTAAACACTGAGAACTTTTTCGTAATTCCTGTTAAAATAAGGGATTTTGATACTTTGCTTGGCATAATTCACAAATAGATTCTTCCTGAGACAACCATTTATAGTAATTGTTGGAAATTTTATAACTGTTTGGTCCATGAAGGATTTAAACACCAAAGTGGATACCATTCAAAGCATTTGTGCTTAGCGTTATCCAGGAACTTCCCAATAAATGATCCCAACAAAATATTTACAAACATCTATCTATAATCGTTTTGTTTACAAAGAAAAACAGTAAAACTAAATATGTGAAAAGCATTGTACATTTTTGTGTAGCTTTTTCAAATATTTACCAATTTGTTATCTACTTATAAACATTTCTTTTACAGGCTTACTAACGAGAAATAGCAAAGCAGAGTTAGAGGGTGTCGTAGTCAATTCTCAGAAAAAGATTTTCGACGCAATCGCCGCTGCGAGTATCTTCACGAACTGTGCAGGGATCGATACGAACAATTCACAAGTGATAACGATGTCTACGTTTACGAAATTTTTAGAAACCCGGCAGATGGAAGTGATGACCGACGAGCAAGTCAAAGCCTTAATATCGGTAAGTAGAATCGAGGTTGTTCAATGGGATCTTGTTTATCTTCCTTTTATTTAGAAGACTCATTTAAGAATTCAGGAACCTTGTCTCAGCTTGAACAAGGTCAAGTAAATTAATACCATATACTTTTGAAATCACTGATACATATTTTGCAGTTTAAGTCTGTACGATCCAGCCTTGTATGCAGGTGTCCCTTGAATGGCTCGTACCCAATCCGCAGTGTATATACATCTTATATAACTTGTTGTGCAATGGTACGTAAGATGACCATTTAAGATGTTTTCTTTTCTTGAGCTTGTTGTGAAAAAATTGGCCAACATAAAATATAATTGAAAGTAAAATATGAGTAAGAAGTCAATAAAAAGAACTTTTGGCTCAAAATTTTAATAGAATTGTTCTTAATTGCATTAAAAACAATTCTACAGAATATTTACAAAGCATACCAAATTGCCATATTGATATACACATTATATTAGATGTAACTTGAAGAAAAACGACAAGAATGAATGTTGTTTCAGGATTTTATATGGGTTCAACATCTACCTTTTTACTTGGGACCTTTTCCTGTATAGTAAGCCCGTTGTCCAAAAAAAATGTGCCCAAAGTAACCAGTATGCAGTGTTTTCACTCATTTTTTATTGTTTTATAGAGTTTATATAAGTAGCATTAAATTCGTTGTCATGTTGAATTAAAAATGTCAATTCTTAACTAAAAATTTACAGGATATGAAAGTAATATAATAAACTTTTTGCAGAGACACGAGCCTGATGCCACATTACGCGCCCAGAATTGCCTCTCTTTCGAAGGGTTTGCTCGGTACCTCATGGACAAGGAAAACTTTAGTTTCATTTCAGAAACGGAAGCTCCAGTTGAGGGCAACATGACCCGCCCTCTATCTACTTACTACATCGCCTCGTCTCACAACACCTACCTGACTGGTCACCAACTGAAAGGAGAGTCTTCAGTAGAACTTTACAGTCAGGTAATAAAAATATTTGGAGAAATTATTATGTGTGAAAATGGTTGGTAATTTAATTGAAGTACTAGACTATACAAGGGGTTTACAAAGTGTGCGTCGCTGAAACCAAAAAAAAATTGAAAAGTATCAGAAAAAATAGTTAAGATTTGATTTTAGTATAGTCCTTCCACTATTCTCTTATATGTGTTTCGTTCTATTGGGACTACTCAGAGCGACTATGTAGAAGCTCTAAAGGTCGATTTATGTATATTCGTGCCGTGTCCGTTCCGTGTTATGATAGTGCCTGGCAAAAAAAAAACAATAATGTAATCTTATGAGTATATTTATACATTGGCGTTTTCCGGACGGGGCACGGACGGGGCCCGGCCTGAAGTTAATCCTAAACGATATTTTTATTTTCGCCACTGGCGATGCATGGAAATGGTACGGACTAATTATTATTCTGTTTTAGCAAAATCTTGTAGAAGAGCTTAGTACTTTCGTTTACATTGTATATTGAATGTTGTCGAAGACATTTTGATTTTTTTAGTAATGAGCTGCAAATTGTTTATGCATAATGGATGATTTTGGATATTTGAATAAAAATTCCAAGCGCCATCTAGTGACCTTTAAATAAAGGGACGGAGAATATCACAGTATTACATTTGATTCATATAGAATGCTTTTTTCGTCATTCAAAATTCCTTTAGAGGGTTCATTTCTATATTATTTTAACGCGTTTTTTTTTAGGTTTTACTGACAGGCTGTAGATGTGTGGAACTCGACTGTTGGGACGGAGACGACGGATACCCCATGATCTACCACGGGCATACTTTCACCACCAAAATTCCTTTCAGTGCTGTAGTAGAAACTATTGACAAGAACGCCTTCGTGACGTCTCCGTACCCAATTATTTTATCGATAGAAAATCACTGCTCTCTACAACAACAAAACAGAATGGCTCATATTTTTCAGGTATGTACATCACAACAACAGGAATTTGGTGCAGTTATTTTCGTCTAAATTTTAAAAAATATTCAGGGTATTTATCAATATTATTGTTTCAAATAAAAGTAACAAAGATGTTGAATGGATGTGTGATTAAAATAATTTTTATGTTTTTTTTTCTAGAGGATCTTTGGAGACAAACTAGTGACCTCATTTCTGTTCGACTCGGACTACAGTGATGAACCATCGTTGCCTTCCCCGGAGCAGTTGAAGAATAGGATACTGATAAAAAATAAGAAATTAATAATGGACGTACCGCCACCACTGACTTTTGCAACCATGTCGACACCAATAAGGCCAGGAAGTGGAGGTATGCGGCATTCGGTGCCTGGACGGACCAGCTCGATTATTAGTAACACCAGCAGCAGTTCGTTTAACGATGACTTTAGTGATGATGATTACGATGATGAAGATGACGAAGACAATATTGATGGTAAGTTTGGCTTTCCTTTTAATCAAGTTATGAAATTTGCACAAGAAATAATTTTGTTAAAAATACTTTTTGCTCCATCCTTTCATTTTCATGGAATATCCAACATTGGACCTCTTCTTCTTCCTTTCTGTTTATAGTTTAGTCTTTACAGTCCAGTTTATCACAGTGGTAAATCTAGAAATTGCATATCTACTTGATCAATGAGGGAATATAATAAAAGAAAGCAAAATTATACCAACATAAAAAAATATTAAATGAAAATTGCTTCCCCAAACAAATACTAAATTACTATACTATTACTAACAAAATTCTGAAATGAAGAAGAAGACAATGATTTGTTGTATCCCACAGATTGGTTGTATTATTATGTATATACATCAACTACATCATACATAATCATTCTGTCTAAAATAATCTTAACATTTTTTAATATTGATGCTCTATCTTCTTACTTTTATATTGTGCATGATATTTTCCAGAGAAACCAATTCATGGCATCAACATCACCGACTCCCCACGACCATACGGTGTGCCTCACGCAGTTTCCAAGACGAGTTCACAAAAGAGAGCTGCGCCAGATGATAAACTGAAGAAGAAAAGCAGCCAAATATCCAAGGAATTGTCTGATATGGTAGTTTACGTGCAGGTAAGTGTATTTTTATAATTTTTTTAGATATAAAGGTTACAACATATTGCTGTTATCTCGGTTACTGACGTGGACTTTTTTATAGAGCATTTTTTTCATCTAAAATGAATATGATGCCCCTAGTATAAAGGTGCAACTCTGTCTAGGTTTTTTCTTTTTTCTTGGTCACTATTTTCGACTACCTATTGTATGATGTTCTTAAAGTATGACAAAATCAATTCAGAATGCTAGGCTATAAAAGCTGATAACGTAACAAGCTGCCAGAATCCACATAATGTGGAGAATTGAACAACTTAATATTAACATGAAAATTAAAATGTACAACATAGTAATACCTCTTACTATGATGTACATTGCACAATCAAGGCACAAATAAAACAAAATCTTATTCTTTTTATATAGACAGATATCTGTCTGTTTTTCAATGTGTCTCCAGTAAGTTTGCGTTCCATCGTTTTCGTGGTCTTCCTACTGATCGTCTTCCTATTGGAGATCCGTCTCTTGCCGTCTTTAATACTCTATTTATTGACATTCGGCTTATATGATCGTTACATTCTACTCTTCTATTTCTTACCCAGTTGTTAATGTTCTCCACCTTACATCTACGTCGTATATCTGTATTTCTAGCTCTGTCCCATAGTATCTTACCATCAATTTTTCTAAGTGTTTTCATCTCTGCTGTTTCTAACATCCTTTTTGTCCTCTCTGTGTCAGGTATTGTTTCTGCCGCGTATGTGATTATTGGTCTGATGACTGTTTTGTAAATTCTGCCTTTCGTTTCTTTCCCGATATTTTTGTTTCTCCATATTGTTTCTTGCAGGCAGCCTGAGGCTCTGTTTGCTCTATTCACTTGATCTTTCACTTCAGTTTCGAGCTTTCCGCAACTAGATAATGTGATGCCTAGATATTTAAAGTCCATCACTTGTTCTATTATCTTGACTTCCAGCTTCAATTTGCATCTTAGTAAATTTGCTGTTGTAACCATGCATTTTGTCTCTTTTGCGGAATATGAAAGTTATTGCAGTTATATGAAATTGGTGCAGCATACGTTGTAAATCATCTTCACTTTGAGAGGGTAGTATTGCGTCGTCTGCATAGCAGATTATTTTAAGTTGTTTTTCTCCCATTTTGTATCTTTTTTAGTTCTTATTTTTTTTATTATTTCATCCATAATCAGGTTGAACAATAGAGGACTCAGGGAATCTCCCTGTCTTGTTCCATTGCCAGCTTCAATAGGGTCGGTTAGTTATCTTCTACTTTTACTTCTTTTATTGTGTTGTTTTGGTAGATATTTTCTATCGTTTTGATTATTCCTAGAGGTATCTCTCTTGCGTATAGTAAGTGGATAACGTCTTTTAATTTGACCCGGTCAAATGCCTTCTTAAGGTCCACGAAACATAGATATGACGGATTGTTATATTCTAATGATTTCTCTTGCACTTGCCTCATTATAAATATAGCGTAAGTAGAACAAAATGAATAATAGAAAAACAAGGATGAAAACTCTAAGAAAAATAATCTGTAAAACTTTATATGGTAGACAAGGAAGTGAAAACATTAGAATGTAGTGTAAGTAAAATAGATCTGGTAGATATGTACAGATGTGTTCATAATATACCGAAAATTTAACAGAGCGTTACGTTGTCTATTAAGAATAATAAACAAGAAAAACATTGAAGATATGAGGGAAGATGGAAGATGCAAAATGGCTTCAAAACATTAGGAAATTAATAGGATTAAAATCAGCTGAAAATGATAGACACGAGTTTGCCCTGGTCATCGACAACTGTCCTAACCCATATGTAAAAACAGCAAACAATAATAGAAGCAAATTGTATCTGGTGGTTAAAAAAAACATCATAGTTTTTTAGAAATAATGAAGGATTGCTGTTGGGAGATATAGTAGATAATTCAAAAGACTTATTAAACAGTAAGGAGAAAATAAAAATAGAAATAGAAAATGTTTTGAGGTATAAAATTAAAGGAAGGAGAATAAAAGAGGAAAATTGATAAAGCACAGAGTAAGAAAATGTCTGAAGAACATTATATACTGGAGAAACAGGGTAGAAAAGAGTTGGAACGCCATGAAAGAAATAAATAGACGTAGTCTAAAAGAACATCGAAGAAATGGGAAATACCAGACTACAGAAAATAAATAGAAGATAAAAAAAAAGTGAAAAACTACCACCAAAAACATAAAATCCAGAAGCCACCATATTTTTTCTTTCTTGAGAACTTATTAGATAGAGCCAGAAGCGAAGGAAGCCTAGGAAAGAGAAAGGCAGGTACTTACACAAATAATTTAATACGAGTGGCTTCGCTACATAGCGCCATCTACTATAGATGTTAGAAAATAGACACCAATGTGTATATTTAAGCTACACAGTCTGCAGCAATATTTTAAAATTCCCTTTATTTACGAACCTAATTAAATAAAAGAAAATAACGAGATTGGTAACTTAAATAAAGCACATAATTTTGTACGATTTGTAAAAAATCAAAGGCTAGAATGTCTGCAATATGTCCAGCGGTTAGAAGCTAAAAAAGTAACTATAGAAACCAAGGGAAAAATGAAAGAAAGAAAGACTTATAATCAGATAACTGGACAATGTGGAGGATGAACGATGAATCTAAGAGGATAGATGAGAAAGGAACAAAACGATCTGAATGGGAAGAAATAGCTAGACAGGCAAACGTAGAGTATTTAAAAAAAACCCACCAGTTGTATTATTGCTTTTTAAAATGTCTCATGTCTTACTAAAATGTCTTATGTCACTGGATAAAATGTTAGAACTACATTTTAGCTATTGTCTGTAACACTTGTACCATTTGAATGTTTATCTTCAGCTGCATCTACATAATAATTTTTGATTAATATGTTAACCAGCTTTATATAAAATATATTGTATCCAAAAACCTTAAAGCTGTTGCGTGCAGCGACAATTACATTCCTATTACTGTGCAACAATAATAATAAAATTAAATGAAGTAAAATCCCCCTTTGTTTTAGATAAAATGTAAGAACATAATTAGCCACGACGTCGATAAAATAGATTACCAATCAGTATGCAAACGAAATTGAAATACTTTTTAAGCCCAACCTAATTCCAGTCTCGCCCAAGGTATAATTGCAACGATCCTCATAGCGGTTACGAATTAAAAATGCAAAGCAGGAAATGAAGAAAGTTTCTTGTTGAACAACTTATACCAGAACAAAAACGTTCTATTAAAGTTGCTGTAAACTTTACGAGAAGGTTTATGAATGTGAATAATAAGATAAGAAGCTAGATCGCGACTCGAACAATAAGTAATATTGAGAGAGTTGTTATTCGACAATTGTGTTTTTTTGTTTACCGATTTTTCGACGCAATGAGGTAATCACTGATAGTCAGAATATTAGAAATATTTTTATTGATTATTTTTCTAATGGAGGGTACTAAGGGTTTCTAATGTCATAGTACATTTTTTCTAAAACTCGTTACGAAATCAGAAGTTCAGAGTATTATTCATTCCCTAAAACCAAAAAAATTTTCTAGCATAGACAAAATTTCCGCCGATGTGTTAAAGATAATTTCTAATTATGTTGTTGATCCGATAACTTATTTAATAAATAAAATATTTCAAATTGGTACGTATCCTGACCATTTTAAAAAAGCTGTATTTATATCTATATTTAAAAAAGGTGATACAAAATTGGTGCAAAATTATCGTCCTATATCACTTATTACCAGCTTTGCAAAAATCTTTGAAAAGGCCTTAAAGCTATGCTCGTAACTTGCTGCTATTCTCTTGATTACTTCGGTCACAGTTTCCATACACAGGTCCTGGTGGATGTTAATGTTATGAATATACCAAGGAGCATCAACAATGTTCCTCAGTACTTTGTTTTGAAATCTCTAGATAATATGTAGGTTACTAACTTTGGTACTGGCCCATACTGGCCTCAGTACCTGCTTGTAAATGGATAATTTATTATAAATGTTTAATGTTGAATTTTTTTCAATCAGCCAATACAGTTTCTCTTATATCTAATATCAAGCTCCCCTCTTTTCTTTTTGACATGGGCTTTCCAGCGCAGCCTCGCGTCTAGGGTGATGCATTAGTATTTTCCTGATGTTGCATAAGGAACTTGGGTATCATTTATTCTAACTCGGAAATTTTCTATTTTTTATTTGTAAAGTTAATGTGTGCACATTTAGTCTCATTTAATTTTATTCGCCATTTTCTGGTCCAGGTATGTAGTGTATTTATCGCTTCTTCACTAGTGTCGTCTATAGCTAGTATGGCTGTATCATCCGCGGCGACGGTGGCAATAGTGTTTTGCTCTAGCTCTGGAATGTCACACGTATACAATAAGTACATGACCGGACCTAATACACTCGCTTGTGGCCCACCAGTTGTGATCTCCCTTAAATCGATATACACATCTTCTTGTTTTACTCTGAAATATCTATTCGCAATGTATGATTCTATGATTTCTAAATACTGTTTAGGCATGACTGTTCTCATGCCAGACTTTATTAAACGATTGTGCTACGTCCAAGAAGATTGTAGAGCAGACTTTCTTTTCTTTTAATGTTTTTTGTATTATATTCGTTGTTCTGTGAACTTGATCTACAGTCGAATGTTTATTTCTGAAACCAAATTAATGATTTTGTAGAAGATCTTTTCTTTGTATTATTGGTTTTATTCTTTCCAATAGAAGTTTTTCAAATAGTTTTGACATCACAATAAATAATAAATTCGGCTACTTTCCAGAGTCTGGGAACATATCTCAATCTAAAACCAGCATTTATTATGTGTGTCAGCTTAACTATGGCTTTTCTTGGTAGATTTTATAATAGTTCTCCTCTTATGAGATCATATCCTGGAGTTTTCTTAGGATTTATATTCTCTTTTATCTCTGTTCATACTTCTCTAAATGATGTCAACGTTTTTCTTTCTTCGTTTGGAATGGTTCTTCCCATCTCAGTTCTTCACCATTATTGTCGTTGGGTTTGAACGTGCTTTCTAAATGATCTGCAAATTGTTCTGCTGTCTGTTCGTTACTTCTACCCCAGTTGCCGTTTTCCAACTTGATAGGAGGAGAATGAATAATAATTGGTCTCTGCATTCTTTTTGTTTCCTTCCATAATGAATAATCTGTGTTCTGGTTGACTGTTAAATTACTTAAAAAGGAATCAATTGTTGAATTTTTTATATTCTGTATCTCCTTTTTTAGTTTTTGTGTAGCATTATTTAGACTAGTTTTGTCGTGGACCTCTGTATTCTTCTTCTTCAGGTGCCATCTCCGCTGCGGAGGTTGGCAATCATTTTAGCTATTTTACTTTTTGAGGCAGTAGCTCTAAATAGTTATTTTGAGCTGCATCCAAACCATTCTCTCAGGTCTTTAAGCCATGAAATTCCTCTTCTTTCGATGCTTCTTGTGGCATCTATCTTTCCCTGCATTATGAGTGGTTTATTGGTCAAGGTTTATTTTGAAGCTCTCTCATTCATTTGTTTTGTTAATCAATATTGAATTGAACTCTTTTTTTTTATATAAGAATATAACACTTACATATCAGTACAAAGAATTGTCTCGATACATTAGATATTATGACGTTTATATTTATTTTTGGAGCATAACCCATGCGTTCAGGCTATTTGAACTAAGCCACTGTAGATAATCTCAGCTGTTTGTTGAGGTATAATATCATAACTCAGCTTTTGTGGTAAGTTTAAATGGGAATTCGATAACGGCATTTGTTTTAACAAAAAAAAAGTGTTTTATATGAGATCAGAATAAAACTCTTTTATATAGTTCAGCAAATTTTAAAGTCGACAGTTAAAAATACATACAAAAAATTGAGAACAACAAAAACAAATATTCAGCTTAAGCACTTGTTTTTGTTCCAGGCTATAAAATTCCGAGGTTTGAACACAATATCCCCCAGCAGTTCAGTGAAGCAGCGTCAGAAAGCCATAACGTGCTCTGTCAGTTCAAGCGCGACGTCCGGTATCAGTTCAGCATCCAATATTAGCTCAGGAACCACCAGCGAATCAGACAATACCATTTTCGAGAGCGAAGTTCAAAAACCCCGCCCTAATGTGCATCTACCGTGCTACCAGTGCTCGTCTATTAACGAAAATACGGCAAAAAAATTATGCAGGTACAAAAAGTACATAAAAAAACCGGGTGTGGCAGTCCAGAGGGACTGCCGGTAGAAGTTATACTTCTATACACGCGTTCGTCTTTACAAATTTATATGGGAGTCAATCTGCACAATCATTACATATGTAATGCTATAGGTAAAAGAGAGCAGAAAGAGAAAAAGAATTAGGTATACAGGTATATGGTGCATCGTTTGCTGTATATAAACATTTGACCTGTAATAGGAGTATAGTAAGTAAATGAAGGATTGAATCAATATTTTAATGAAAATATATATTTTTATTTTCATATATGTATAAAAGGAGTTGAATGCAAACAAAATTTTTTACACATACTCTGCAGTAAAATTCATTGTTAATTTTGTTATTAATATAAAAATACAATACAATACACTGCCACATAATTCAATATTATAATATAATACAAATTAAAATGCAATATTCATAAGTATTTAAAAATGACAATATACATAACTTACGCATATGTTTAATTTACCATGATAATAATATTAATAAAAAAATAGTAATATTAATAAATATTAAATATGTTTACAAAAGGAACATTTTTATTCTCGAGAGAGAAAGAGAGAGAAAATATATCTTCTGTTTCTCTCTTACCTATATCATACATATGTAATGATTTTGCCGATTCACTCAATATATACGAATACACACAAATTTCCAACGTCGAACGCGCGTATAGAAGTATAACTTCAAAAAACGTTTGTGGAAGATAAAAATAAAAAACCAGCAACTCGGATTATGTTGGAAATTTTCGTTTTATTTTAAAATTTAGCATTTTCGCGTATATTACATATATTTAATAAGACTAACGTGGGGTTTTTAAATATTTCAAAAATAAAAAGTGAAATTCATATTGGGATTCGAACTAACATACACAGGCGTATGAACCAAAAACGTAAAATATTTGCCAATTAGACATGACACAAACGTATTTTAAAATTGACAGTTCTCGGTCATACAGTGATTTATTGAGATTATTATTTTGAAATACAAAAGACTAAAATAATTATGAACATTTAATAAATAATACAAAACATGTCACACAAATAATAATATTAATAAATATTATATTATATTATATAATATATATATATATATATATATATATATATATATATATATATATATATATATATATATATATATATATATATATATATATATATATATATATATATATATATATAATATTAAATATATATACAAAAGGAACATTTTTATTCTCGAGAGAGGAAGAGAGAGAAAATATATCATATGTCTCTCTCTTACTCATTATCTTACGTATGTAATGATTACACCGATTCACTCCCGTACAAATTTCAAACGTGGAGCGCGCGGATAGAATTATAACTTCAATAATTGGTTATCACCACAATATAAACTAATTCTTGTTTAATGACTGGCAGTATGCGCTGTTTCGATTTTGTTATTTATTATTTTTAATATTTAATGTAAAATTGCGACCGCAATTTGCATCACAAACCCTTGTCTGCGTTGCCAAGAGTGATTATAATTAGCAGTGTTGTCGAATAAATGATCGACTCTCGATATTTTATAATTCACTTCAACAAAAGTTCTTAATCATCAAATATACGGTCCATTCCAATCGAACTAGTAAATTATGTCCAAAATATTAATTTTCTCTTGTGTTTTAACTCAATTTTGATGTCAATTTTGTCAAAGGACTCATAGAATATCAAAATGTCGAATTTCTTAATCTCAGTGTAAAACACAGGACCGAAGAGGGAAAAGATCACAGGCTTTACTTAAACTGTTTATTCAAAGTATATGATTAAGAGTTGTAAGCATGGAAAATGTCAAAATTGTGGACTGAAATACTGTACGCTATTTCACGTAGACACTATTCAAAATTCAGGTGATCCAGAAAGTTTTGTTTTCAAGACTCTTCTTACACTTTAAATTTTTCAGGTAATCAAACCTCTTCAATATTTTTCTTTCTGATGTTCCTGAGAGTCAAGTTTTGCTATCAACAGTTTCAATTCTCATTAAGGATGCTCAAAGTCAGTATCAACCAGCTAAGGCAATTATGAGCTGAGAAGTTGTGTAGCAAATTAGAACTCAAGCAAAAATCTATTGAAATTTTGGTTCCTAGTATAAGTCAAGTACCTTCGCTTATAAGTTCAAAATGTTCTGTTGAGCTTCAGATAAGTCTTTCAAAATTCTTTCTGGAACTTTTTTCCTTGATATCAAAGAAAATATGCAACTTGAGCAAACACGATTGAGTAAATAAATACCATTTCTTTAGAAGACAAGGTTTAGTTGGATTATTTCTGGCCCACTGCCACATTCTGTCTATATTATTTAATGCAATCTTTATTGCAATTACGAATGTTAAGCCCTTTATAAATTTTGGGAAATTAAAGATTGTTCCAATTCCAAAATTTTTTTTTCTGGCAAAGAACAAAAATGTGAAGAGCATTTCATCTGAACTTTTAAGCAAAACAATGAAGATAAATTTATTGTTTTTATTCTTTTGCGGTTTTGTCAACATACATAAGATATATCGAAAGGTTCTAGTAGATCCCAGCAGGCGAAGCCTTCAGCAAATTGTTTGGATGTGCTAACTAGTATTTTCTCTATGTACATTAAAACATTAATGTTGGTTGGTTTGACTTTTTAATGATTTTTTATTCACCAATGATAATGTGATGACAAATTTTATTATATCTTAATGATATTACTGATCTATTTGTTACGAAGTTTTATTAAAGGTTCGATATGTTCAAATAAAGACATAACTGTATCTTTTGTTAAAGAAAACCTTTTAAAGAAATGTAAATCATCATATTATTCTAAACAATTCATTCTTGCCCTGTAAAATTTTGAGTGGCGTAAATATATAAATTCATTTTTGGGTTAATTTGAATTTAAAGAAGTTATCGTCATCATTTTAAACAAACTTAAAACCAAGAAGATTGTTAGAATTTTGAGGTTATAATGTATAGTTGACAGATTTCTGCCATTTAAGTTAAAGTTGGGTAGTAGTAGGTATTATGAAACTGAAATTTACACATAAAGTAAACTTTTAATTTATTTAATGTTCACTTTAAATTGATTATGATATCAGGCGTTATTAAACAGGCGATTTTACACTGTTATTAATTGGATGAGATGACATTTATGACTTTCGTGATGCTCGTCTCAGCATTTCACTATAGAGAAACAAGTAAAATAAAACACATGTATAGAAGTTTCGCTTCAAAAATAAAAACATTTTTGTACCAACTTGCAAAATATGGGTTAAATCGAAAAAAACTAATATTCTCCAATAAATTATTATATTTTTATATTATGATATTTTCTACTTTTACAGAAAACAGCCACTGGCATTGGTAGCTCACACACAGACTCAACTGATGCGGACTTATCCAGCTGGTATGCGAATCGACTCGTCAAATTTTAACCCGGTCATATTTTGGTCATTTGGCATACAGATGGCAGCACTGAATTATCAAACCGAAGACACACCAATGCAGCTTAACACCGCTCTCTTCGAAAATAACGGCAAATGTGGTTACGTCAGTAAACCAAACGTTATGTGGGATCGACAACACGTGATGTACAGGAGGTTTAACCCTTGGGATAAGGTAAAAAATTGTAGAATATAGTTTTAATTGTATCATGAATCCCTAATATATGCAACTGTTGTCACATGACTGAATAGAAGTAAGAGTTAAAAATAGTGTGTAAAGAACATATCAGAATAAAAAAAGAATAATTGTAAGACACATCTATCATATTTGGTCTGGATGAAGATAGCCCCAAATTAGCTGTCAAAAAAAATTGACGGAACGAAATATTGGGGTTTGCCCTAACAGTATGAATAATAAGAATAGTATAGATATAATATTCAGGTACTTTCTGTAGACACTTGCTGACTATCTGTTACAATGGCAACTGCCGATTTGAGGATTGCCAAATCTATCCGCTAATTCATTACGTGAATTCATTATGTGAATATATACAGTCTGACACAGTGGAACAGGGGTACAAGTGCACTTGTACTTCTTCTCTTCCAAGCCCTACTCATAGTTGGCTTGGAAGTTCAGTAACTTGCCGCTAGAACACAGCACATGTTAGACTTATCGCTTAGATTTCTTTATCTCTAAATAGAATGAAATATTTCCAGTTCGGCGATGCATCTCAATATTTACAAAAATGTCACTTTACAAAAATCCCCTTTATTTCTAGGGTCCTCAAATATAATATTTTTTACTTATGTTTTGAGCCTTAAAAATCGTCTTTCTTCGTTTTTTCCATTAACAACTAAAACCAATGTTTTAAATAAAATAAGCCCAGAATTTTTATCAGGAACTGACAGAAGAAGACTTTATCATGGATTAAAGCACTTGATGATTTTAAAAATAATATTTTTTACTTGTGGTTTTGAGCTTTGAAAACTGTAATTTTGTGTTTTTTGGTTTTAAATTATCGAAAACGATCAACTTTCGAGAAAACTTACAACAGATCTTTTTTGTTCATAATGATCTAAAAAGTCTAAAAAAATGAACCTTAGCGGAAGGAAACGAATATTTATTCGTTTGTGTTTTATATAATTTTAAAAATTTCGGAATACTATATTAATATAATAAAAATGTTCTTCTTAAAAGCTTTCTCTCTTTGTATTTAAAGCATATAACAAATACATTATAAGGACATGTCTTAGAACATTTCGTTCTAAGAAACTTAATAGACAGCTTATCTGAGGCTATCTTCATCCAGACCAAATGTGATAGATGTCCAAATTGTATATATTCTAATCAACGAATATAGATGCATATATACGTCTATATTCGTTGCTTTAACCTTTTCTGCTGATTACTTAAAGTGTCCTCAGTATAGTCTATAGACACTATTACTCAGGTTACTATTTTGTTAAGAGTAAACACTTGTCTTAAACGTACTTAACAATTGTATCTTTATTTAGAACTACGAAGACCAGTAGTTAATTTTTTGAAAATGTATAAATTGTCTTCAAATCGTTTCTTTAATAGAGATTGTTTATCAAATAAGAATAAAATTATTAGTGACACAAAACATTAATAAAACACCACAATAGTTTTTAAAGAACTCTTTTTTCTGATTTAGATTAACTTCCTAATTAAAGTTCTTAAAATATTTCTTATTCAATTTTAATCAATTCTTATTTTTAGGAATTTGATGGCATTCATTCCTCCCAGGTTGTTATAAACATAGTTTCCGGTCAGTACGTCGGCCAAAACAATGTCAATCTTAGCACTTATGTCGAAGTAGAAATCATAGGCATCCAAATCGACTGCAACAAACAGAAAACCAAAATCGTACAAAAGAACTCCCTTAACCCGATTTGGAACGACACATTTCATTTCAGAGTCATGTTCCAAGACTTAGCCTTTTTGAGGTTCACGGTAATAGACGTAGCAAGTAATCATCTACTGGCGCAAAGAATTATGCCTTTGAAATGTCTAAAACCGGGTTATAGACATATAAGGCTGAGGTCGTCGCAGAATAAAAGCCTCAATATGTCGACGTTGTTCATTTACTCGCGGATAGAAGAAGAGAGTTTGGAGAATACGGAGCATGGTGATGGTAGATCGGAAAGACCGAAGCAGCCCGAAGCTGAGGCTTCGGAAAGTGCAGGATCCGATGGGACCTTTTTAGGTAAGTAGTTTATGTTCAGTTATTGGATGGATTAAAGATAAATAAATAAAAAGTAGATCAATTTTTCTTTTTTTCATTACAGTTTTTTTGTGTACATAGCTAGACCTGTTTGATTTTAAGGCAAAAAGCAATCTGTGATATACTTTTTTGGTACTCTTATGTCAAATGTCTCATTATGCTAAGTTAGGTTAAGTCGCAGTCTCTATTTTGCAATTGTCGATTGCTACTGTTGCTATTGAACTGAACAACGGAAATTTTATAATAATAGAGCATATACAAAGACGGTTTATCTTCATATACTAAAAGAGCAAGAATTAGAAAAGAAAATAATTTAGAAATGATGCTAGATAAGTTAAAAAAAATACAACTCATGAAATTGAGCATGACTTGCGGTCTTGTTTCAGTCAGAAGTTCTGAGTAATATTCGATCAAAGATCTTTCTTCTATTAAATCTATTCTACTTACTTCTTTTTTGTTTGTTCTCAGGTTTTTTACCGTTTTCCATGATTCTCTTGATCTTGTTAACCCTATATATTTGCTGAGCTCGTCGCATTTACTTTCGCAGGAAACATTTTTGCTTTAGTTATTAGATTTTGTACTTCTCTGTTTGATGTTGCGTATGTTCGTCTATCATCTTGGTCATTTGTTTGCAGCCACTTTTGATATGTTTGTTTCTAGTTGTGTACTGAATTAGCGATGTCATTTGTCTACCACAATGGAGTAATTGACTTGCAATTTTTAAATAAAAATAAAAATATAAATTCAAAGTTTTATACTTTAAACAAAAAAACTATCTGCTTATCACAGAACACGTGTCGATAACCTACAAAACCTCATTTTTTTAGTGTTTTGTGAATTTGACATACGCAGTCGCTGCAGAGCACTGCTATCCTATGTAGTCAGTGCAGCAAACGCATCCGATTCCTTGCGTCTGGCGCATAAGTCAGCTTATATAAAGTTATTATTTGACGATTGTACAGCGCGTCGCTTGCGACTCCTGTTTGCATCGAACTCATGCGACAATTTCATAAGAGAGATTGCATCTTTAAGTTGTATTAGCAATACGGTTTGTTTTATACTTAAAGTTCTTGATATTAATATTCTATTCTGCACATTTTTAGGTATATCTGGTACTCCTTTATGCGTCAAACGCAGAATGTTTTTCCTAATGGTCTACGGAGTTGTATCTGAAGAACCTTACACCATACTCAAAATTACCCAAGAAAGTACCACCCAAGACGTGTTACTTCTTTGTTTACAAAAAGCAGGAGTCAGTCCTGCAAAGGTAAACGATTACATTTTAGTAGAAGAAGTTGCACGTGGTTGGGAGAAAAAAGACCATAATTTACCAGCCACACAAAGGATTTTGGATCTCCACGAAAGGCCACTACAGGTAAGCAAAGTTTGCAGAGCCCAGAAACACAATGATTTTGACAAATAGATGAAAACACTTAGATATATTTAACAATTAATTTATATATGGTTTATATTTATATTATTATTGTGTTAAAGGCACAGTCACAATGGAAAGGTGAAGGCCGCTTCATCCTCAAAAGAATGGGAGACGATCCAAGTAGCCGAGCGTGGTTGTCCTCCATTCGCAGCGTTGCCAACCGCGAACGAGAAGCCCGCAAGTCGGACGGAGCTCCCAGCAACGCTTGGGAGATAAACGACACGTTCCTAGTCTGTATATACAACGTTTCCCCCGAAATACCCTACGCTATACTCAAAGTACCGTTGAACGCCTGTTCGCAAGACGTGCTAGCGCAGGCGCTAGTCAAGGCGCGAAGGCTCGAGGACCCCCTGAATTTTGTTATTGTTGAAGAGTTGGAGTGGGGAGGCGGAGGTCATAATATTCAACAGCGAGCGCTAACAGATTTTGAAAATGTTTATAGGTAAGGTATTAATTTTAAACTACTATATATATATATATATATATATATATATATATATATATATATATATATATATATATATATATACATATTCAGGAGTCGGCATAAGTCGGGCAACAAATTTGCATGAAGGGAAAAAATGCAGTGTAAAAATGAATTTATTCAAAGAAATTACAAAAGGGATTCGAAGAAGGGTTACTGGAGTGTGGAGATGAAGTGTTCAGATTAATGCCCATCTTGATCAATACATTTACTGTAACATTTACTGTAACATAACAATAAATGTCCTAACCCCTTCAAGAACCGTTTCTCTATTAGGTCCACCACTGTTTCTTCTGCTTCTATTTGAGTTCGTACTTTCTCGTTACTTCTCCTTTTTATTCTTGATATTCTTAGTTTCTTTTTATGGAATCCATTTTTACCGCTAAGAGCCTTCTTTTTAGCACATAGTCTACACTTATTTGAAAACCAAATCATATAATAATAATAATAATCTAAAAAACCTTCCCGCTAGGATTTAACAAGTTGAATTTTTTATAAAGATTAAAACTGCAGTAAGATTAAAATAACATTTTGACATTTGTTTATTCAATATATACAAAATAACAATATTTTCGGAAATATAGTAACCATACATACTTAGTAGATATTTAGAGCAATTTGAACGATTTCGGTTTTAATACGTACGAATGGAACAGGGAAACATGGAAAACATTCTTCGTCATTTTAATACATATATGAGGGGATTTCAATTTAATACATATACGAGGGGATTTCAAAATATATATCAAGGAAAATGCAAATGCTACAAACATCAACAGAAGTTATTGGTGCATCTTCAAACATATGCTTACGTTTTCTTTAATAATACAAACAAATTCTCGTCTTCCCGTCTCTTCCGGTTTCTCCTCCATCTATATTTCCTTATTATTAAAAAATAAATGTATTTTTCAAATAAAAATTGTACTATTAGGCATAAAAATGTTTGCCAAAAATTTGTAGTATATGTACATCATTGATATGTTTACTGTTATAGCGCGCAGTCTCATTGGCAGACGATAGGACGCTTTATTCTCCAAGATCGTTCCAGCGCAACTCCCACATCCTTACGCAAAAACAGGATAACCTCAAGCCTTCGTCTTGCCACGCTAGATAGGATAAGCAGAGGCTTAAATGTTGCCAGAAACGTCGCCTCGAATAGTATCAAGATGCCCGTGCAGGTAGCCCTCAGCGACCCCACCACTTCCAAGTGGAAGAGCAAAACCGGAGAAGATTCGAAAGGGGGCAAATCCAGTGCCCGGAATAAGTCGACTTCGGATAAAGACTCTACCGCCACGGCCGCCAAGAAGTCTGAAGTGACGCGTGAAGTGCATTCGGAGGGGGAAACTTTAAGTGACGAGGACTCTAAAGAGTCGGACTTGATGTCGACGATGTCGCGGTTGAAGAAGGTTTCGCTAAGGAAATTTAAGGAGTGGAAATCGTGACTCCTGGACTAAAGACTCCTCAGTTGTTTTGATTAATTTAGTGATTTTGTGACCTTAACTATATATCGATGACTAAGATTTGGAGGGATATGAATTATAGACCAAAATAAAGGTAGCTCGTTAATGATATTAATAAAATAAAAGCTAATATATATAATTTTGACCAAATTTAAGAAAAAGGTATTTGAACAAAAATAGCATTACCTGGTTAACTTGGTCAATTAAATTTAGATCATTTATTTTGTTTAAAACTGCATAATTTTCTTCTTTGTCCATCTCAGACACAAATATTTTTATGTCGTAATATCTACATCATGGTTTAAAGTGAAATAAAAAATAAAGGTATTTAAAAAAAACACTCATTTCTATCATTAAGATAAGTTATTACGCAGTGGATAACAGTCCCTTTTCAGCTGCTTTTCGATCTTTTTTTTTTCGTTGATCTTATTTCTTTTAATATCGTAGATACTCAGCTACTTATACTATCAAATTTTTTCAAAACTTTTATTCTATCTTCAAGATATATATGCCTATCAGGTTTTCTTCTGAGCACTACCATTTTTTCTTATTTATTACATTTCCAATCTTATTTAGCCTTTTCCCTCATTGTGTATGCCTTTTCTTATCACAAACGTTACTAAGTATGGCCAACATAGTCCGTAAACTTCAACATCTACATAAATTTCTGGAAATTATAGAAAATTACGAAAATGAGGTTTATGATACGGAAAATCCGATTGCCGAGGATTTGTAATTAGTACCAGATAGTTAAATAGACAGTAAACACATGAAATACAGGACTTTTGGACAGTTAGCATGAATAATCGATTAAAATCTGTAAAAATCCCTCTTAATATTCGTCAACGATGTTCTATATGATAAAATGGTTTCTATGAAATGGCAGCTTTTCTTTGTAAAATAGTTTGGTGGGCAGGCAAACTTGTTTCTTGTTCGTAACAAGCCTGTTACCTCATTTACGTTATTTATTATTGTACATAAGAATAGAATATTTAAGTATATATAGCGATCTTTCTCTAGTCAAACAAAATAGTAGATCATTTGGTTTTGTAAGGAATAATACAGTTGAAAAGCGTATGAAATTAATTTTGTAGCAATATCCTTTTGACTGCACCACTATTTTTAATGTTTAAAGTCTTCTGCGTTACAAATGAACAAATATGCATTGAAATGGAAATAAACTGCAATATAAGTGAGGAAATTGAAGATAACACAGAAATTTGATACGGAGAAGTGACATATTTGTCATTTGTTTAGTGGACTCCTTTTTTATTTATCAAGACGTTGCATTTCACGTGAGCACTCATTGCAGACTTCTTGCTGACTTAGCGTTGACTGAACGCTGGAGTGATGTTGACTGAATGCTTACTTGAACTGCGACGTGTTGACAGATGAAAAAGAAACTATCGAATGTAACGGATCCAATAGCTTTAACCACAGGGACTAAGAAGACGATACGATACCATCAAACCTATTTAATAAAGCTCTACAGAATTAAATATTTCTATAAATCGTAAGCAAAAGATGTTTTTGTCATGAAACTTTTTTTTAACTTGTCAATTTTTGGTTTCATATGCTAAAAACCTGTATTGTTCCGATCACATCCCATCTACGTTGACAGGCAAATGTACTTTGCGTCATAAAGTAGCTAGACCTCTAAAGTTTTTGTCTGCCAAACCACATTTTACTCATTCAAAAACACCTTAGCAAAAATACATAGATATAGCGATATGTAGCAACTAAGGTTCATATTCTACAGGAACTAAATATTTTGCTACTGTATCTAAGAACGTATTTTTCAGTTTTAAAAAGAGTTTAGCACCAGAATATATAATCAGTAACCCTCATATCAATATTTCATGAAGTCTTTCAGTATTATTTTTCAAATGGGTACTTTTTTTACGACCACAAGAAAAATAACAGTGTTTAAGAGTTGTTGTCGAAAGAGTGAGTCAAAATATCATTTTTGTTGTTCTCATAAGAACTAGCCCACTTAATTCTAATCAGTGGGATGTTGTTTACGTTTGTTTGTTTTGGATATTCAATACCATTTGCCATTTAACCTGTTAAATGGCAAATCGTGTCACCTCTGGTTACCAATTCTCTAAGGAATTGTAATCAGGGGTCATCCAGAAAATTAATTAAAACATTTACATTTTGTTAAAGTCATTGTTGAACTTGCTCGACAAAGATTTATAATACCTGGTAATTTTTTTAGGTTTTTCAAAACCTAACTCCTTTTTACCTACATCTGCCTATCAAGTAAGCCTTCAGAATTCAACGGAGTTTTTCACTTTAGAGAGAAACATACATAAGTTTCTTTTTAATTAATTAATACCATGCCTATTGAACTTTTTTGCATTTTAAAACAGAGTTGCTCTCTCACATTATTAGTATAGTATCCATGTTGAAAAGTAAATCCATTGGAAAAGCCAGCGAGTGAATCCTATCTTGGTAACTATTCATAAATAGGAAATAAACAATAGTAATATTAATTAGGATCCATATAAGTGTCATATTCGCATGCCAATAATTTTCTCTTTCTATTTAAATACATAATAAAACTTTCATTGATCTTCTTTTTGTTATTTCTTTGGTTAGGAAATAAATTTTTTATTTTACTGCGTAACTTCTTAGAAAAAGTAACATTTGTAACTGCAACGTGGTAAAATTTTGGCGCCCAACGTGGGGAACAAAAATGTGCTAAAATAATAAAAAAAGTACTACTGAATATCAAAAACAAGTAAAGTAAACAGCAACTCAGCGATTAGAAGTAAATACGCCAATAATTATAAGAACAGTAAAAGTGATAACCTTAAATAAAATTAGTTGTAATAGTTTTGGTAATCCAAATTATTGATGGTTGCATAATGACGTTTGACAATTCAACGAGCGGCATTCCTCTCTAAAATTATGTAACCACGACATTCTTGGAGGTTCTCCTTAAGTTTTTGAGGCCGCTGTATAAGAATCTGGAATTATTTCTGCTCTAAAATTGGGACAAAATGATTAAAAATGACTTAAAAGGTGAATATGTAAAAAATTTATTTATGTTGCATTGGACGTTGGACATTCTTAGTTTTTTTTTCAAAATTTAACAGAATGTTCTTCAGAATTTAGTTTTTCAAATAAAAGCAGATGTCTTAAATGGTTTTAAGACCAAGTTTTAATATTTTAAAAATAATTTCAGCTTCTTATTCAGCGCCTTCAAAAGCACAAGAAAAACCTGTAATCACTCTTTGCCATTTTTGAGGGTATTCTGTTCGCCTAGTTTCACGTAGATCGCATATTAAACCGCTCTCATTAAACAAAGAACCAACGGTTATTATAACTTCCGTTTAAGCAAAAGTTATAGCATGTTGTACATATTTGAGACATGAAGATCAGCTACAATTATACCAGTATGAAAATTTTCAGATTTCAAATTCTTTAATTTTCAAAGATAAATCTGTTTCAGGATAAGCCTTCAGCATTTTAATATTGTGATTAATTATCATCATGACAACAATTCTAACACTTGCTTATTTTAAACATGGTCACTTTTAGCGTCTTAACATATATACAGGGTTATTTCTATGTCAGTGTAAGATAAATTTTTGAAAGTTTTCGTCGTTTTTTTTTAACTTATTTTTAGTTGGTTTTGATGTTGAGATTAAGCACATAATAAGGAAATCCTGACCCGTTCTTAGGGTTTGACTTTTTTATGTGTATCTGTCTAGGATTTTATACTTTTTATATAAGCGAATGACAAAAAACGCTTCATGACAATTTTTTGTAAGTGCCGGATATTAAGTTGGTTCCGGTACGATTTTTTTCGTGAAAAAAGCTTTAAGGAAACCCCAGGAATGCAGATGTTTGCCTTCCAGTTTCGTTTTTGTTGATTTTTGCAGAAACTTAAACAAATTAATAATTTTGTAAAATATTTCTTTTCAAGCATTATTATTTTTTCTTAATATATAGTTACTATTAGCAGATATACGTAAAGCAGTGAGATATTGGATATATCTACCAAAATTAAAAAGAAATTATGCAGAAAAACTAATAATTTGTTAGAAAACAACACTGTAATGGTTGTATTCTGTTTAAGTATGTAAACGTATTCCATCATTCGGTTTTTTTACTATTACCTTTGTGTATTGGAATTCTATTTTCTGTTCAAAAATGACTTAGCAAAAAAGTCAGCAATTATAAGTAAAAAAGGTCTTTTTTCCTGGACTAAACAACCTTTTTAAAGAGAATCTTCTATACTGGCATTGTATTGCTTTTTTCTATTTAGTAAAATGCTAAAGTAAAAAATAAAATTAATAATTTATAAAAAAGTTAGAGATTTTGAAGAGAAAAATTTTGGGAAAAGTTATTTGGTGGTATAAAGGATGCTAACGGGGAATGGCGTACAAGAACAAACCAGGAGCTAATAGAGATGTCTAAGAGATCCAAAATACCACGGAAAATCGTAGCACAGAGTTAGATCATTAGCACATATATAAAAGTTAACAGCATAAAAACATTAATTAAAATCCTTTGTAAAAGGTATATATTTAAAAACCCAAACGGACTGTGTTAGACAGAACGTTTTCGGAATACATCATTCCATCATCGGTGTCTAGGAGTACATGAATGTAGCCACTAAATATATGGGTAAAAACCCGTTAACAAATAATTAGTTACATTTGTTCGTAAACATAAATACATAAGTACATAAATACTTATGATGTTAAAGTTACCGTTGGATTAGGTAACATGGCGACATATGACTCCACGTTGAAGTTGCAAGTCCTGAGACGGTGTGTCTACGAGGACTTTATGGAAGCAACTACCTCGTAGACACACCGTCTCAGGACTTGCAACTTCAACGTGGAGTCATATGTCGCCATGTTACCTAATCCAACGGTAACTTTAACATCATAAGTATTTATAAGATATAATGTCGAACAAATGTAACTAATTATTTGTTAACGGGTTTTTACCCATATATATTTAGTGGCTACATTCATGTACTCCTAGACACCGATGATGGAATGATGTATTCCGAAAACGTTCTGTCTAACACAGCCCGTTTGGGTTTTTAAATATATACCTTTTACAAAGGATTTTAATTAATTTTTTAATATATGGTATGCAGCCAAATACAGGAACGTAGATTCATTGTGGAGCATAAAAACACTTAATTAGAATAAAAGATTTTCGGTGCGAGACAATTTTTTTTTATTTTCCGTAATAGTTCATAAAAACAAATAACGAGTAATCAGAAATTGTATTCTCATTGTAAACAAAATAGCTATAATCAACTATCTGACAAGACTTAGCAACAATGTTCTGAATTTGCTAAAGAAGTACATCTCCGACATGCGCTGCCTTTTCTATCATCTGCGCACTTCGCAGATCTTGCTAGTGTGCTGCAAGAGACAAATATAAGCCAAAGAATAATTCAATCTACGTCATCCTTTCAACAGTGTCAAAGGACTCTGTAAATCGTTCAATACGTTCAAATGTTTGTTTATTTGTGTAAACTTTATCACAAAAATAGTTAATACGGGTAATTAACACTAGATATAATAGAAAAACTGGTAATTTGTTTGAGTTTCTGCATTATTTGTTGATAATATGTTACTTATTAGTGCTACTACTTTTATTATTGTTAAAAATTAAAAAGAATAGATTATTATACGGAAAAATCAAATATTACATAATTACAGAATCTTACCTATATAAAAACTTAGGTATAATCTATCAATTAAACCATATCTGACGTTGAGTTGGTCTCATTATCCGATCGTTTTACGTTCACGGACATATCCATCCGTATTGGAATGAACAGAATCAAATTTTACAGTATTTATCATGTTCAAACATTTATGCTATTGTACATTAACATATTGATGTTATTAAAATATATTATTATTATGATTATTATAAATAATACGAAAGAAACTATACTTATACCTACTGTTAATTTACAGTACAAATTTAAGATAATTGTTTTTATGTAAAATTGTTATATTTAACGATTTATAAAAATATATTGCGTTAAAATTTCATATTAATTCTTTTTATTTTATCCTCTTCTTGAAATAATATTTATTTGCATTGGCAAATCCTGTCGTATAAAGCCATAGATTCAAGGTTCCCCCAAACCAACGCGAATTAATTCGTAGCGGATTCATGACGGAAAAATCGCACCGGAATTCATAACGGAATCGTGAATCCCATACCAAAAACGAATATATTCGCATCATATTAGTCACGTCCAATATCGGAAACGTCTAGTGAAAAAACAAATAACATTATATTCTTGATTATCAATTTCAATTTTTAAAAAAATGTATTCCTCGTCAGATGAAGAAGCACTCGTAATGTTTGCACTAGAAGACGAAAATTTGAGGTAAAGTAGTTATTAGCTTTTTCTGAAAATACCGACATTGATCATTTTATGAATACAACTTTATAGGAAAAGAAGAAAATGGGTTCACGATATCAACCTACAAAGAAGAACATATGGCGAATTCCATGCATTAATGCCAGAGTTATGAAGAGATGAAAAAAGATTCTATATTTATTTTAGAATGTCAATAAATTGTTTCGATGAATTTTTACATCTTATAGAAAATTATATAAGAAAATCAGACACAAATTATCGAGAAGCGATTTTCCCTGCAGAGGGATTGGCTATTACATTGAGGTGAGAACAAGAAAAATAATAAAGTATTTTAAATATTAAATGTAATTTAATCAACATATAATAATAAAATTCGTTTCTCCTCAAAATATTGAGTCATAGCATCAGTCCTTGTATATAGAAAAAAAATTGATTTATTTGTGGTACGGGTTAAATGAGTGTAGGTAGTTTGAGGTCTGATTGGTAGCTTACATAATTCTCCTTATTGGTAAGGTTAATAAAACCATTTTCTTTATTTATCTCAGTGAAATCTGTTTCAACGATAGAGAAGTTTAGATAAGTATCTGCACTTGCAGATCTAGATTGATTTGTAGAACATTCATCTAATTGAAGAAGCTCCTGTTGTATGATGACTTTCGGAATTTTAATTTATGTTTCTATTTATCTTCTAGGAGAGAAAGTTTTTATCGCACATGCGCGAGCCAAAAAAAGTTGATCGATTGCATCAAAAGTGACTTTTTTGTCTGCAAAATAAGTTATCATTATTTTCACAGATGTGGATGATTCAGAATTATGTTTTCTGTTTGCTTTGGTGGTAATGGGAGTTTTTCGCTCAGAAGTAACTAAAGGACCACCACTTGATCTAGGTGTACCTGCTGAGGTTTGAATCTGAATGATATTGGTGTTTGACGTTCCTGAATTGTTTTATTGAGTGTTTTGTGAGCTAGATGATTGTGCCAATTTCATTCCCAAAAGACTCTACATTTGTCAATTCTGTATATTCTGGTACTCGAACATCGGTAACATTAAATGTAGTTTTTGCAAAACTTAAGAATGGTTTAAATGCTTCCTGATCTGCCCATATCCATTTTTTCGTAGAATTTTCCGCTTCTTCTGTTTTAGTTTTGCTGGTTCTGATATACTTGGCATAAATATCTCGCAAATTTCTCCATTTCTTCTTTATCTCATCCCCTAAAAAAATTGTTTTTAGATATCTGGCAACCGGAAATTCATGCTATACAATTGGCCATAGTTGTACATGTTTACCCGAACCAACTACAGAAATATGAAAAAGTCTGAAGAAAGCTTTAGAAATATTTGGCAATTTCCAAATTGTATTGTAGCATCGATGGCAAGCATATTACTATAAAATGTCCAGACAAAACTGCAACTAATCACAGGTATTATCTAAAAAAGTTTTTAATAGTATTATTGGCTAGTTATTACGGTTGATATTGGTGGTTTTGCTAAAAATAGAGTGATGGTGGAATTTTAGAAGTTTTCAACATAAGAAGAAGATTTGAAACAAATTCAATGAATGTGCCTGAGCCAAAAAATCTTCCTGGACAAGATGAACCTTCTCCTCATGTCATAATCGGAGACGAAGCATTAGCTCTAAAATTATATTTGTTGAGGCCCTTTTCATACTGCCAAAATAAAACAGATATTTTCAAGGAACATTATAATGTACGGCTCTGTAGAGCGAGGAGAGTTGTAGAAAACGCTTTCGGTTTGTTAGCACAAAAATTGCGTATATTCTACAGACTAATCGAAACAAAAGTTGGCACTACTATTCAAATTGTGAAAACTGCATGTATCTTACATAATTTCCTACGAACAAAAAAATGTAATGATTGATTTATCGAACTTTTAGAGCCAGCAGAACCTGAAGTTAGAGCGTTTCTAGATTTGATAATAAGCTGTCTCGCTCCGAGACAGATTTGCCACTTTTTTTAATTCAGGACTATGAATTAAAATTTTTATATTTTACTATATGTAATAAAATTCAATATACATACCATTTTCGCCTATTTCTTCTCCTATTTTACTCCAAACCTTATCATTTACGCACACAAATCGCTCTTACAACGATAAGACAAAATTGAAAGTATATTCCACAATTTTACTATTAGGTCATATAATCAATCTTCTAGGGGTTTTACGACCGCAATCAAATTGTTGGCGTAGAGTCTACGCCATTCAGTCGGTAGTATCAAACAGCAGCGCGAAGTATACTAGACACGTGGTTACTACTGTGCCGAAGTTCGGTTATAAATTTTAGGTAAGTTATAAAATCACTATAAAGTTACTTAAATAATATATACCAAATGACGTAAACGATTTTGACTTTGAAAGCAATTTACAGTGACATCTAGTAGGTATATAATATCTATATTTAAGGAAATATTTACAATTGGCCTTATTAAGACAGAAGACACTGGCCTTATTTGGCGTCACCTTAGACTATAAAAACGGATAGACACGCCTTGTACCGAAACGTTAAAGCAAACACCTTCCGCGAAAGTGACGTCACAATACGGCAAGAGCCCGCTTGGATTCTCAGCAAAGCACTAATAAAATTACCCAATTTTTTTGACTTAAATTGTAAAAATAAATGTTTTATTTGAAAGTACATAAGTACCTACATTATATTATTATATATATCGTAGGTACAGTTCATCCCAAACCCTTCTTTCAGTGCGTCATAGTTGATCGAATTCTCTCTAACACATTAAGCTAGAAGTGACAGAAAAAAAAGTGAGTCTGTGATTATTATACATAGAACTCAGAAAATTATTTATCGTAAAGCTAATTCTACTTACGGATGTATAATTGGTTGGAGTTTAGAATACGCTAAATAAATATCCAATCAATGATGCGCATAAATATAATTTGACGCAGATTGTCTCGATCGTGACAGTACTTTCACAATGTCAACTGATAAAATGATAACTGTCATTCCAGGTTAGTATTATCAGACATTTTACAGTGAAAATTTAATTTTGTATTTATTGTCATAAAAATATTTTAAATATATATCGAGAATATCGAGAAAGAACAAAGTTTTCAATTAGAAAAAGAGAGGTTGCGATCCTGCAACTGTCAAATTTAACTAAAATGTCATGCAATAATTCTCGACATTCTTAAAATCCTATATGACGTCAATATTAGTGACGCACTGAAAGAAGGGTTTGGGATAGACTGTATATCTTTTCTTGTTTGATAATCAAAAATAAATTTAAAGGAGAGTAATTTTCTTTTGGGTGAAAGTTTCAAGTTAGGTAAAAAAAATATCTAGGAAATCTATTAATTTATTGACCACAAAACATAGCATTGATAACAAAATAGCTTTTGTTAACTTACTTCTAACTCTTATTACATTATTTAGGTTTTCACCTTCGTGGTACAATCTATAAGCATTCTATAATCTATAAGCTATAGCCATAATGGAAACAAATTATCTTTATTAGATTAAACAAATGGTTTGTTTCAAAATCATGATCAAACATATGTTCTTTGTATGCGTTAAACACAGAACCATGCACGTTACTCATGACATTTAAGATCAATTTTGTCATTATTTTGGAATCGTTTAATTTTTTTGAATTGTACAAAATCTAATTTCGCTTTCAGCAATTTTGCAAATATGAATGACGTCTTTAGACGGTTAAATTAAAAAATTTAAAAAATTCTCCTCTATATTTTGAAACCATAAGCTTGTCTTTTTACACTACATTATTTCGTCCATAGCACAGACCACTAATAACGTCCATACTTTATGTATGACCTTGTAATGAGATATTATTATTGTATATATTTTTTTATTATCGTCGTTGCATTTTTATATTCTTGGCGTTATTTGGTAATTGACGTACTGTCTATTTACTGATTATTTACATAATCTGCATACATAATAAGTTCCAGAAAAAAACCATATCTTAAAAGTCCTTATCAGACTGTTTGTTATTCAAATTGATTGGTACACTTCCCGTCATATAAAACTGGTACACTTTTTTTTCCCAATGTAAACCTGGGTTCAGACTGGATACAGTGGTTGGTGAATTAATTCGCTGTTGCCATCACAGATAACGGAATTGCACTAAATCTAATTAAAAAAAAATAAAGTTAATATTAGATAGGTATTATTTTTATCATTAACAATAAAAAACCGTATTTAATAAATTTAATAACCAGAGATAGGGTTCAGCTAATATCCAAAATATTTGAAGGATCTTTAAACCTAGATTATGGGCACAGGGAACATTGGAACGCATCTACTGTATCTAATTCTAATTTTTTACTTCAATTACCTAGCGAACACGAACTGTATTTTGTATCAATAAGTTTAGTCACAGGCCAACTACCAAAATTAATTTATTATTTATTATATGAACATATAACATTAACAAAAACTAACATTATACTTTATCCAACGTAGATTATAAAGTGACAGATCCAATACCTCACTGTAATGTTTTATTATAATAATTTAAAGTTATGTCTAGATTGATTTTATCTATCACTATATTTGAATTGAAATATTTTCATAAATTATAATAAAATACAAATCAAGGTATGAGTACTTAATTGAGATAATGAAAAATTACAAAATTAATATGAGAATTTTTTAGGATTGCATGTTTAAACAAATTTAATGTGACTGACGGATCGAGAATGCTCGATGTTTTAGTTTTTAGAATACTCAAAACTGGCGGTCTGTCACAGGGCCCTGCTTTTAGCTGATTTCATATAATATTTTCGTTGAACTGGCAACAGTGCCCTAGAAATTAGAATGACACATGTGACAAGATCAACTTACACAACTTGAAAAACATGATTTTCGGTAATAAGAGTTGTACCAGTTTTTTATGACGCGAACGGTACGGTGTTATAACACTTTCTTATAGACATTATATACTATGCCCATTACTTAATAAATGTGTCTGATAATAAGAAATAGTGCAGGGGATTGATGTACCTATACACATTTTTTTATGTTAGAATGCAAAAAAACAAAAGGTAAAATCCAAAACGTTAGAAATATTTTACGGAAAGTGGTTGTCACTTTTTTACCATAATATGCATATTAATAGGAACACAAGTTATATTTTGAAATATATAAACTTTTGCTAACTTTGCTAAACCCTCAGTCTCGGGAAACATCTTTCCTGATGGCAACCAATAGTTCAACGCTGTATTGTCGACATATGCTTGGCTGATCTCATTGAGATATCGTCCATGCAGAGGTTTACTCATCCAGGTGCGCATTTTTTCTTGCTGAGTCAGGTGGTTTATGCGCATTTCTTGTTCCCTCAGTTTAAGCGGCGTTGTATCATCTACTGCGCAAATTGCTCGATGTAAAGTAGATGTCTCAGCCTGTATCTGAAAATAAATTCTTAAATTAGCAATTTGTTTATCCAATTGCTCACCTATATCCATAAATCCTCTTCCCCCTTGATACCGCGGTAATGTTGTTCTCTCTACTGCACTGCGTGGATGATGTTTTTGCGAATTTGTCAGAAGTGTTCTTAATTTCCGCTGAAGACCCTCTATACCCGTTTTTGACCACTTTATAATACCAAATGTATGATCCCTTCTTGGCTTGGGTATGATTTATTTTCATTTTCTATAGTGGAATTAAGTTTCCTATTAAACGCCTGCTCTGCATGCTCAAAAAGTATATTGTCGCATTTTCGGTTGTTACTTACTTTGTATCTCCTTAGGCGGCTGAATAAACGGAAAGTTTTTGTTTTAATGTGTCCAGGCATTGTTGCGGTGTGTTATTTTCTGGATCGTGTTGTGAGTGTTTTAGAATGTTCCGCAATATCTCTTCAGCTCTCTTGATGATTTTTCTACTTCTTATTTCTTGGATGTATTCCGTTATTTGACCAATGTCCCTACGCAATGATTCAATTTTCCCTAGTAGCCGTTTTTCCCAAGGTGCAATTCTGCTATTATTCCTTTCGATATTAGTGGAGGAGTTGGAGGCTGAGTGCATGATTCCAATGTATGATCTTCCACGATGTAATTGGGTAGGACTTCAGTGTTCACAATTTGTAACAGCGCACCTAGTTTCTTATGAGTTTATTTTTGGTAGCGGTGGTCTGCTAAGAGGGTTCGTCTCATTAAACTCTTGTACGGCACGTGCCATTTCACTTACCAGGTTATCATGCAACTCGTTATTGTCCTGCTGCATATTCTGCCCTATTAAGAAAGAACCCCGTATCTCCACCATAGCGAGTTTTGAGAAAAACTCGATTAAAGATTTTTGTTTAATTCCTTGTGCTTTTGGTACAATAATAACATAAAGTCATTTAGGGTAGAGTGTGTAGCATCGTAGTTAACTTTTTTCGAAAAAAAAATTGCTAACCTTTAACTGACGTGTCGTTTTCTCTTTGCTGGAGAATCTTTGGGCTTATTTTTCAATTTAATTTCCTCCATATTAGGAGTAGAGGTTAGAACTAGTGATGTTTGACGAGTCTTTGGTTTACGTTTTCCCTGTCCACTAATAAATTTACCTTTTGGAGCCGGAGAAAGTTCCTCTATAGAAACAGAAAGAGTGGAAGTCGAGGCACGTTCTTTTTTGTTGATAAATAGACAAATATCCTGTGAAACACGTTTTGCAACAGCGTTTTGTAAAATACTAGATACTGGAATTTGATATGAATCATTATCGGCTTATTGCATGGATGTATGCAACTTGCACTGAGATTGTGTATTCTGAGTAACTTGTAGAATATTTGTTGCAGGAAGCAAAAAGTATCATCTTGTGGCTGTTTAGATGGCCCAGCAGTGGAAATATCGTGTGGTTGTTTAGATAGCCCAGCATTTGAAATATCACCTGAAGTCGTTGGCTGCTCAAGTTGCTCATTGGGGATATTTCCCTGTGGTCTATTTGTAGTTTTCGCAGGTTCATGCATATAATCGGGAAGTACGTCCGGATTTAAAGGCCAAATTCCAGCACTTTTGAATCCGTTACAACCATTTTGCACTTTAGCTACCTTGCCGTATGCTTCCTTGAACAAGCCGGATATTTGTAATTGTGCAACAACTCCAGGATGTGCTTTCAACCACTAGGATATTTCTTGGTTAAAATATGTTTTTAACGGTGCGAAAAAAGTAACATCAAGAGGCTGCATACTGCAGGCAGGCAAATAATACTGATGCCGTTTTGTTTCGCATATTCTAAAGCATCAATCACCCTTATGACTTGCATGCACATTAAGAATAAAAATAACTTTATCGTCATTATTAGCTTTCACAAAATTTTGGAAATGCTTAATCCATTTTAGAAATATTTCAGTTGTCATCCATCCTGATTGTTGAGCTACACCAAAAGTTCCTGGAGGAGTTTTGTCGACAAGTTCATTTTTTATATTTTTTCTCTGAAATATCATCATTAGTGGGATAAATGTACCAATAGCATTAACCCAGCAACCCAGCAAATAATAGTGGGGTCTATTCCGTGCTCTGCACTGGTTATAACGCCAACCTGCTTTCTACCAATAGTAGCCAAAATTTTCTGCGGTTTTTGTACAGTAGAAAGGCCCGATTCATCAGCATTAAATATTCTATGTGGCTTATAGTCTACAGACTCCAGAAGTTTTTCATATAACTGAAAAAACTTTTGACTTGAGGCCGATTAAATGCCTGAGCCCGGGCTGTGAAGGAGGTTCTTCTTCTTCTTCAAGTGCCGTCTCCATCAATGGAGGTTAGCGGTTATGGTGGCAAACGTTTGTCTATCTTCAGCTGTTCTTAAGAGTTCCTCAAATCCAAGTCCTGTCCAGTTTCTGATATTACGTAACCAGGACAATTTTTTTCTTCCAATTCCTCGCTTTCCTTCTATTTTGCCTTTTATTATCAACTGAGGGATGTAGTATTTCTCGTTGCGCAACAAATGCCCTAAATAACTGGTTTTTCTTCTTTTGACTGTTCTCAATAGTTCTTTTTCTAAAGGAGGTTCAGATTTCCGTAAAGATATATCTTTATTTCGTTTAGAAATCCTTCTATCCATTCTTGTCCAGCTTTTGTTTTTGTGGGTTAAATTTATGAGCAAAGTTGTTTTCTCAGCAAACTGAAAAGCTAGTTCTTGGACCGATGCGCTCGTCAATCCAAACAAACGAGATTCAATCTTTCCACATCACAAGGAAAGGTGGGTTTCGAGCATCAAAGAGCTTTCGAATTGGATTCCAAAGTTTTATTATTGTCCTATTTTCGAACTGCTTCTATAGCTCTCTGCATTGAATATTCATTGCAGGATTGGCGATCAGTCTTATGTTTATAATTGCGAGGCATTTTGTTATATAGGTAATAAATAAATACCTAGATTACGATTTCAGTTCATTACTAAATTCCTAAGAACAAAATGACATACCTATGTCATTATGTCCGTTGTTGAGCTATGTCGTTTTGTCCATATAGCGTTATGAAAGAAAAAAAATGAAAAAATTAATTCAAAGAGTGCTTTTTTTGTAGAATAAACTATATCCGAAGCACAACAAATCCATTAGTGATAAAATAAATGCAACAAAAATAGGTAAAATAGCGAAAAACTTACCATTTATACATAAAACTTTTGGTCTGTACAAAAACTTTACAAACACCTATACATTAATATTAATGTTTAAAACAGAGTAGATATGGATCTAAATATTTTTAAGAATTTTACTTCAAACTATTTTTTACACCACCAAATATTTCTTAATATTGCCCGATACTCGATTTGAATTTGACTGTTGGTTATGTCATTTTACTTTCTTTGAAAATTCACTGCCATGTGCAAATAGATTTGTTGTAACAAAGATTTGAAAAACTGTAGAGTTTTATCCGACAGAAATCTCCAAAATATGAATACTTACCACTAAAAACGAATTTTTGCCCCTTCACTATGAGGTCGAAGGTCGCTGTTAAATGATACTAAATTCTTGCCTACCAAAGAATTCAAATGGAACATCTAATCAGCAGTTTAAATAACATATTTTAATAATTTCACAGTTAACTAAGTACACCTAATGTATTCTAATGGATTATGGCGTATTTAACAATTACGATTTTTTAAAAGTGGTTGAGTGATATCTGCAAGAAAATCCAGATCAGAAAATTAAGGTAAGTGAAAATGGCATAAATGTGCATCTAATGCAGTTAAAATGTATCTAGATGTATAGAAATGTATAGAAATTTGAACAGAAAAGAAAGTATGCAATCAACTTGTAGAATATGAGTAAATATCAGCAAACGATGGCAAAAGAAATCTAGACTTTTTTTGTAGATAGCAAGAGAGCTATAAAAACTTCCAACAAAGCTAGAAAAAAAAATCGGAGAAAACACAAAATCTTCCAAATACTGACATGATTGAATAATTTAATAATAGTTGTTTGAGTTGATATTATTACAATTGAATCCGTCGTTTTGAAATGGACACAAGTACTTACGTTAATTAAAAATTCTGTTCCGTTTTGAACAAAAGAAACTTTAATTTGACGATATACCCTTTTCATATAAACATATAAAACGCTTTAAAAAAATAATATGGCAGCATAAAGTGATTTAAAAAAAAATATGCCCTTTTCGAAATGACGGTTTCAATTATTTCCTTTATGGCTTTTTTCCAATTAAAAGATATATTTAAATTCTTCGCGCCTTTATAAAAAAAATAGAAGAAAGTTATATAATATAACTTAACCTATAATCTAGTAGGTATATAACCTAAATTTTCAAAAATTTTGAACTTAAAAGCTTTGCCTTTAATAAATAGCAAGTATTTAATAAAAATTTAATCAAAAGGTAACTTATCTTATACAGATAAATCATCAATATATCATTTTTAGCTGAAGTAAATGCATGTTATTTCATAATAAACAAATTATGCAAAATATAGAGCAAAATTTGACTGAATTAGGCTTAAACTCACAAAGTAGATAACGCTTGGTTATGGTTTTTAAATTAGGCTTGATTATTACTATACGACTTTTAAGAAATAATAATTTGGACTATATAGTTAATATACATACCAGAGGAAATGTATGGTGGTGTCCCAAATATGAGAGTAAGTACAGTTTATTTTCTCCATTGGTATTTGATGTGATATATTGTTTTGAATAATATCCTATGAAACTTAGCAGTTTCATGTAAATAACATTAATAATTCTCTTTGAGTAATTAAATTTAGACTGATGTATATTTTTGAACTGAGTGTATCTGTTTGCTTCCTTTTTCTTTCAGTTATGAAATGCAATTACTATAAGCTAAAAAATAAAAGAATTTTATATCATAGGGTTTATGATTATTCACCGTAGTTCACCTAGATATTCAATAGTACACTTCAATGCTTGGATCATTCGTAAAAATTAAAATATTTTGTTGTGGTTGCACTTAAAAGTTTCTGATAAAAACCACCAAAAATAGCTCTATCACTGTTTACACTTTGTATATTTCTGATGAACATCTACAATTTCTTCCCTAAAATGATCTTTTTTCAGATGGATGAGCCAACAACACGATATAGCAATAAATTCCTTCACTATTTCAAATATGTCACTGTGGAACCCACAATGCTTTTATACATGATGGCTTTTATGACAACAAATGTAGCAGAGCAATCATTTTATGTTTATAAGACATGTACCATTAACCATGGATACAACAAAACAATCTGTGATAATATCAACACTCCTGAGTACAAAAATATCTCCAAAGAAGTACAGGTAATATTTATTGTTGATGTTGATAATTGTTTTGATCATTTATGTGTTATAATTCTCAGTAGAGGCTAATAATATTTGAAGTCAATGTTTTCTGAACCATCTGTTATTTTTTTTTCCTATCTTAGCGTTAAGTCTCCAATAATATCTAATGTCCTTATGTGGTATGTTGGAAATAACCCTTTCCATTTGTTTATATTCCTTGTCCTGCACTAGTGGCACAGTGCAGGACGATGGAATTAACTATTTTTTTGTCTATCTTTTGTTAACTGGAAATGCCACTTCACTTGTCAATTTTGTTAATTCCTAGTATATACTGTGTGATCAGCTATGTATCTTCCCCAGTGTGTTTCTGTGTCCATACAGCTATTACTCTTCTATTAATTTCTTACTTATTTCAGGCTAGCACTGCAAAATTTCATGTATGGAACAACTTAGCAGGCCATGTGACACCAATTATATTAGCACTTTTCATTGGGGCTTGGTCTGACAAACGTGGTCGAAAACTTCCTTTACTTATTGGCCTTTTTGGAAAATTAATCTTTTCTCTGATGATAATTGTCAACACAGTTCAACCTACCTGGCCTGTGGAGTATGTCATATTCACTGCCACTTTACCTGCTGCCTTAACTGGAGCAGATGTTACAATTTTTGCTACAGTATTCGCCTACTTGGTAGATGTTTCATCAGTGAGCAATAGAACTCTGAGAGTGACTATTCTGGAAGTGTGTTATTTAGCAAGTATGCCGATAGGAATAGCTTTTGGTAAGTTATTGATATAAATATATAAAATGTAGAAATGTTTCCATAGTTTTCTATCCATCCAGTCGCCCTCTTTCAGATTTCTTTCACTCATAGCTTTAGTTATCTCTAGTTGCCAGATTTTTCCTTTTAAAAATAAAAATTGTGTCTTTGAAAGCGATGATAAATCAACAGAATTTGTGTAAATTTATGTATGGCAAGTACCTAGTTTGGGGAACAAACACATCAAAAAACTAGATTCACAATTCTGGACATCTCCAGCTCAATCATCTTTAAACAATTCTTTTAATCCATACTTTTAACTGAAATTATAAATCAGACATCAATCTCATGTATTTTTTATATGTAATACAAAATTAACAAAGAATATAAAAAAAAATTGAATAGTATCAGACAGTTAAAGTATTTTATGATTTATTTTAAAGCTGTACTAAAACCAAGTTGTTATATTGTTTTATTAAATAATGTGCAATCATTTACAATGATATTCTAGTTAATAAACTGTATTTGTGACAGAACTAAGACATTTTAGTTGAGTTAACAATGTTTCCAATAATGTATTAACATTTTTAGGTGCCTACCTCTTCAAATTTGTCTTCAATAGATCATATACCTACATGTTTGTAGTTAATAGTATACTAATGGTCTTGGCAATCTTGTACACATCCGTACGTTTAAGTTGGAGGAGTCATCACATGCAGCGACCTCTATCAGAAGCTTCCAACAAATTTTTAGACTTCTTTGACTACAATCACGCCGTTTCCACGTTCATAATGTTGTACCAAAGTCGACCAGGCAACAAAAGGACCTACTTGTGGTTACTTTTGATCATGATGGCCCTATATACTTTTCAAAGAAACGAAAGGGAAATCATGCTGATGTATTGTTACTTGGTATTTCACTGGTCTGATGGCCAATACAGCATATTTAAAACAATACAAACCGGCCTTCAAGATATCATTCTTGTACTTGCTATTCCTGTAATGACAAAATTTTTGAAATGGCGTGATACAGTCATTATTATGATCGGAGCTATTGCACATGTCATGGGGCGCATATTTTATTCTACAGCAGTGCATCCCTATGTTTTCTACCTTGGTAAGTAAATTTTCTGCAGATATCATTACATTTTATTATGTAATATAGCATACAGGGTGTCTGAAGACAACATAAATATATATAAACAGATATTTCGTAATTTTTAAGTCTGTTTTTGCATTTTTAGGTGGTGTTTTTGCAGCAGCTGGTCCTATTGTTGCACCTGTCATAAGATCTTTGGTTTCTAAAACTGTTTCGTCTTCAGAGAAAGGTAATTGGGATTTATTTTTGATTGAAAATTATTTAAACATGGGATAAGAATAATTTAAATGGTTAAGTGAATAATGAAAATTATGGTCATAAAGAAATCATATTTTCTTCATTTATTTTAAGACCAAAATTGTTTTGCTCTGTATAATATGTTCCTTACAATTTAGTTGCTATTATTGTCAGATTAAGAGAACTGTAGACAGTGGATCTGCTTGCCTCAATCTGTTTTTTACTTCAAATTTCGTTTTTTATTCGTTCTCAATGACTTTTTTAATAATTTGGTCATTTTTGGTTGAGTTTACCGAAAGTACAAGCTGAATATAGCCGCAAATGTCAAAAATATTTCGGTTTGGCAGTGTTGACATGTTTTTATAATGCATATGTTGTATGATTCAAATATAAAGAGATAAAGCTTTTAAAAAGTACATTTTGATTATACTATTTTATGAATTCTGCAATTTTTAATCTATATGAAGCAATAACGAGTAAATATTTGTCTCTTTCGAGATTAATTGTAAACATCTGTTGTAATCTGGCAACTGCTAATTTGACGATTGCCAAATCTATCCCCTAATCTATCAAAGGGTATTTGCTAAAAAAAATATCTAATAATTAAGTGCAATTAATCTACAAAGAAACAAATATTTACTCATTGTTGTTTTATATAAATCAAAAATTGCAGAATTCATAACATAATATAAATAAAATGTACTTTTCTAAAGCTTTATCTTTTTATAGTCTAGTATATATCTTTTAGTAAGTTATAATCTGAGAGTCACATCTGAGGCTCCTACAAGAGTTTTCGTAGATAAAGTAGGTAAAACATCATCTACAAAATTGGATTACATATTGACAAATATCAAACCACATCTTTATAAATCAAATGTGTTCGAGGGTCACTTCAGTGACCATAAAGTATTTTCACTTAGTGTAAATTTGCAAGCCAATAAAGTATCGAAAAAAGATAAAAAAACCCATCAGTTCCAGGGATATGTCAGATGAAAATTTGCTGATGTTTAAAGCAGGGATTTCTTCTACAGTTTTTGATGAAGTTTATTCACAATTGAATGCTGAATATGCCACAAATTCATTTGTTAGCATTTTAGATTACAATCTAAATTTATATTGTCCAATAAAAACACGGTATAAAGCACACAAAACAAATAAGGCTACATGGGTAACAAATGAGTGAAAAACTAAAAAATCTACACTGGATAGCAAAAAATATAGGGAGTCTCGAGTCTCAAGATACCTGTAAACAGGCAAAAAAAGAATATAATTCTCTATTAATAAATACTAAAAAAAACTTTCATAGTGACTTCATTAATCAATCTTACAATATACCAAAAACAATTTGGAATTTAGTAAACAGTGAAACTGGTAGGCAAAAGAACAGGTCTGATATTATTCTACATTATGATAATAAAATTATTACCAAGTCTTGTGATATTGCTAATTCGTTTGCCTCATATTTTGCTACAATTACAGAATACAATCTTCAAACTCATTTAGGCACATCGTTACCTTCTTCTTGTACTACAAAAATGTGTAACAAAACATTTTTCTTTTTACCCGTAACTCCCATTGAAATAAAAAATACAATCGATCAACTAAAAAATACCTAGTACTGGTATTGATAACATATCTGTAAAAATAACAAAACTGATAAGTGATCATATATATATCGATTCCTTTAACCCAAATGGCAAAAGTTATTCCAATCTTCAAAAAGAATGACCCTCATGATATTTCAAATTATAGACCAGTATCTGTCCTTAGCATAATTTCAAAAGTAATAGAGAAGGTTGTATACAACAGAATGTTAAATTTTATAGAAGAATACAATTTATTAACTCCAAGCCAACACGGCTTTAGATCAAAAAAGTCAACACTCACGGCTGCATGCAGCTTGTTTGAGCGTATTTATGATGAATTAGATAGTAGAAACCACGTGGCAGGACTATTTTTTGATCTATCACGTGCTTTTGACTGCTTAGACATAACATTTATTCGCAATAAATTATATAACGTTGGTTTTAGAGGGATATTTCTATAATGGATAATCAATTTCTTAAGTGACAGGAAGAGTGTTGTTAAGATGAAAAAATCAAGCTCAGAACCATACACGACAAATAAAGGAGTACCACAGGGATCCGTGCTGGGACCATTATTATTCCTAATTTTTATTAATGACCTACCAGATCACATAAGGGCACTTATAATATCAATGTTTGCTGATGATACCTCGTTAATAGTCTCTGCACGCACACTAGAGGAATTAAAAATGACAATGAAGACTGTTGTTGACTGCTTTATACGCTGGTGTAATACCAACAGACTAATATTAAACATTGACAAGACGCAAATTATTTATTTTCATTCATACAACTCATCTAAATATGACTATATCTTAACCATCCACGATAGAAACAATATGTTATCTTCCACTCACTCTACAAAGTTTTTGGGTGTATTCATTGATTGTAATCTCAAATGGTCAGAGCAAGTGAATTTAGTCAACATGAAATTGAATAAAGCTTTTTATGCTATATCTAGAATTAAAAACACACTACCCATCTCGGCATTAATGAACGTTTATTATAGCCTTGCTTACAGCCACATGTGCTACAATGTAATTTTGTGGGGGAACTCAGTAGATAGTAACAAGGTGTTCATTAACCAAAAAAAAATTATCCGTAAAATTTTTAATTTGGATTATCAACAGTCTTGTAAACCAGTTTTTATTAAACATCAAATTTTAACTTTCTACTGCCTATATATCTATAAATGTTTACTTTATGTCAAAGAGGAAATCAATACATTTCCAGTAAATTCAGACAATCACTACTACAATACACAGAACATCCAAATTTCAAAATTGCTTCAGATATATGGGACTGACCTTATACAATCATTTGCCAAAAACTGTGAAAGAAATACCACTTATCTCTAAATTTTAAAAAAATGTTAAAGATTTACTCTTAAGAAAAGCATATTATTCTATAAATGAATATCTTGAGGACAAACTGCAATAGCTTCATATTTACTTGTAAAAATGTTATTTTATATATTTATGTTTTGTCAATTTTTTTGACACTTTGAATATTGTATTATACACATTAATGTTTTTTATACCAAATTCTGTAGTGACGTATCCTATACATTTATTTTGAATGCCTTAAAGGATCAATAAAGATGACTATGACTATGACTATATTTGAAGCATACAGAATCTACATTATTAAAACATGCCAACACTGCTATACCGAAATTTTTTGTTCCATGTTTGACATTTGCGGCTATAATCAGCTTGTACTTTCGGTAAACTCAACCCCACATTTTATATTTGGACGATATTTGTTTACACTACCAGTCTTTACAAGATTGCTTTTGACACTCTACCTTAACAAATATTTAAAGAATTTCGATATTTCCTATATAAATATTTACTCGAGGTCAAAGGTGTGGATAAATTAAAAGCCCTAGATTAGTGCGCATTCTCTAATTTTACTAGTAATGTTTCCTGAAAGAATAAAAACACTTAAATTGTAGCATTTTTTTGCTCACTCTGTACGTCATAAGATAGAGGGAAGTTGCCAGGAATCGACAGGAGTGGCGATTTCTTTGTGAGCAGGCCAAGATCCACAACGGATTGTTGAGCCACTTATGATGATGATAGTTGAGGCTTTTACAAAACTTATCTATTTTTAATAGACCTGAACTTCTTTTGTCCCAATAAATATAGAATCTCATATTTCCATTAATTAATATAGAATATGAAATTTTTCAAGGTATGCTCCTTCAGTTATTTTTTTATAAAATGATTGTCTACAATTGATTTTCAACATAATAAATTGTTTTAATATTTTTTTAGGAAAAGCTTTTGCAGTACTGGCTGTAGCAGATAACGCCGTGCCTCTCATAGCAGGAACCAGTTATAATGCCCTTTACTATTTCGTTCTTCCCTACAACCCAGGATATGTATTTTTCCTTACAATAGCGACGCAAATTGGAGTCTTTTTGCTAGCCACGTAAGTATATTTTATAATACAGTGCCCATCTTAAATTCTTAAAGTCGCCCGATAAATGATTTTTCGATTAATAAAATTCAAATTGTAACCTTTTTGAACAACTAAACTAAAAATTTAAAATGTGACATTATTCTAAACGAAATCATATCACAAGTAATACTTCTTATGTCGCTCAGTGTTCAATTCTATCGAACCGTAATTAAAATTAAAATTAAATGTCTACACTGGTGTTTAAATATATTTTAAATTATACATTTTTGAAGTTATACTTCTATACGCGCGCTCCACGTTGGAAATTTGTATGGGAATGAATATGTGAAATCATTACATATGTAAGATAATGAGTAAGAGAGAGACAGAAGATATATTTTCTCTCTCTTCCTCTTTCGAATATAAAAATGTTCCTTTTGTATATATATTTAATATTATGTATATTATATACATACATATAATACAGTATACTCCCTCTATAACGAACACGGTTATTACGAGGTTTCGCTTATAACGAGATACATTAGATGTCCCGTGAAATTTCTATTGAACTATAACCGTCTATAAAGAGGCAAATTTGGTTATAACGAGAGATAATAAGATCCAAAAACGTTTTTTTTTATGTTTTTAGTCCGGTCGTGGCTATAAATAAATACCCTTTCAAACAGCCCCTCAATAAACTTAACTGCAGCCCGCAATAAACTTCTTTACAATGAATAAATACAACTGTTTCACATCTTTAGAAAATATAATATGATAGAATGATACTGGACCATTTAAAGCAGTTAAAAATAACAGAGTTCTTAAAATTGCAGAAGCAATAGTTTATGTTATCCTTGAAAATACGATTTATGCATTATGTAGTTGGAAAAAAATATAAGTACAGGTTTTCTGTTTTAACGTATATCATTGATAATAAAAGTAAACAACTCTTTTATGTTTTAATATATTTTATTGACAATAAAAGTAAATAACTTTTTTTCAAAAACGCCATTCAAACAATATTTATTAGCATCTTATATTGCTCCGACTGGCTTCACTATAGGAAGTTAATGTTTTAGAAAACTACAGATTCATATGTATGCACAGTATTATGATTGTCTGATATAGCGAGATCAGCTTATAACGAGGTAATTAGTCTGTCATTTCAGTTCTCGTTATAGAGGGAGTCTACTGTATTATATATATACATATAAAATTATATATATATATATATATATATATATATATATATATATATATATATATATATATATATATATATAATAAAATATTTATTATTATTATTTATGTGATATGTTTTGTATTATTTATTAATGTTCATAATTATATTAGTCTTTTGTATTTCAAAATAATAATCTCAATAAATCACTGTATGACCCTTCTTCTTAAATTTCCATCTCCTATCGGAGGTTGGATATCATAACGGCTATGGTCACTTTGTTGGCTGCTGCTCTGAAAAGTTGTAGTGAACTACAGTTAAACCATTCTCTAAGGTTCTTCAGCCAGGAGATGCGTCTTCTTCCTATGCTTCTTCTTCCTTGGATAATAATTCTCAGCAGCTCATATTTTTCTCTTCTGGTTATGTGACCCAAATATTCTAGTTTTCTTCTTTTTATGCTGTTCATAATTTCTAACTCCTTATTTAGACATCGTAGTACCTCAGCATTGGTAATCCTTTGAACCCACTGAATTTTTAATATTCTTCTGTAACACCACATTTCGAACGCTTCTATTTTTCTTATGTGTTGTTTCTTCAATGTCCAAGCTTCCATTCCGTATAGTAAGATAGAAAATATGTAACATCTTAGTATGTATGACCCAGAACTGTTAATTTTGAAATACGTTTGTGTCATACTACTATACCACCGTCCTCGGTGGTATAGTAGTCAGTATCCCAGCCTGTCACGCGGGAGACCGGGGTTCGATTCCCAGTAGGGGAAGACTGTTTTATTATTATTACACGGTAAATTAAACACATGCGTAAGTAGAAAAGTTATGTATATTATTGTCATTTTTAAATACTTATGAATATTGCATTTTAATTTAATATGTATTGTATTATTATATTGAATTATGTTGCACTGTATTCTAGTGTATTTTTTTATGTATATTATTGTCATTTTTAAATACTTATGAATATTGCATTTTAATTTGTATTATATTATTATATTGAATTCTGTTGCAGTGTATTGTATTGTATTTTCATATTAATAACAAAATAAACAATGAATTTTACTGCAGAGTATGTGTAAAAAATTTTTTGCATTCAACTCCTTTCATACATATATGAAAATAAAAATATATATTTTCATTAAACTATTGATTCAATCCTTCATTTACTATACTCCTATTACAGGTCACATGTTGTTTATTAATTGTTAGTAAATTGTTATTAATTCTGTTTCGCTTTCTGCTATGTCTTACCTATAGCATTACATATGTAATGATTGTGCAGATTGCTCCCAAATAAATTTGTAACGGCGAATACGTGTATAGAAGTGTAACTTCTACCGGCAGTCCCACTGGACTGCCACACCCGTTTTTTTTATTGTTGAAAATAAATAAAAAAAACCATAAGGGTAATGTTTTTAATAAATATTAATAAAAATGCCATATTAATTAATATGGAAACTTATAAAAACAAGCAGAGTATAATTTGTTTATGGTAATCAACTTAAACTACAAATTCCATAGGTGGGCCAACTGATATGGGAAGGGACTCGTTTACTTTATTAATTTAAATTGAAAAATTCAGATAATAGTCAGGGAAGGATTTTAAATGCACGCTCTATATTACCCTATAGCTTATTTTCTAGTAAAATCTATTCTGAATTGTTTCTTTTAGGTATATTCATTCAAGAACACATAGAAACGAATTTGAAATTGAAATTCCAATGCCAAAACCGATTGTATACTCGGAAATTGATATGCTAAAGGAACCGAATATGGAATGAAGACCATTTAAAAATATTTTCTATGATTTGTGTCAGTATTCAGTATTTTATTCTTTGAACTCTCTGCTCAAATGATGTAGTTGTAGTATTTTATATATTTTTGTAGAAATAAACGTTCGAAATGACTGATTATTTTCATAGATACATAAATAAGAGCACAATTGGAATAAAAGGGTACTCTTTCTAAGAACCTGAAATGTATACCAGTGGATTACAGATTGGCAAGCCTAAGACCCAGAGTTCAATCACAAATTAGTCCATTAATTTGTAAATCTCACATTATTCTTAATTTCCTGAATTTGCATAGTTTCACCATGTATAATTGTGAAACATATCGATTAGTAGGTCCGTATTCCCATATTTCTCATGTCTTCATCGATGTTATCAAGGAAACTTGTCCTGAGTCCTTCTCTTGTTCCATCCGCATTACATGCCCTATCCACCTCAGACGTCCTATCTTGATAGGTTTTACGATATCAAGTTCCTGATATATTCTATAAAGTTCGAAGTTGTATCGTCTTCTCCAAACTCCATTGTCATTCATTCCTCCATAGATTCGCCTTAGTACTTTTCTTTCGAAACATCCTAACATGTTTTCATTCTTTTTTGTTTAGAGTCCAGGTCTCTGAACCATATGTTAGGACTGGGTGAATTATTGTTTTGTAGAGTTTTATTTTTGTATTTCTTAATATAATTGTGGATTTAAGGAGGAGATTGAGCCCAAAATAGCATCTGTTGGCTGTGCAAATTCTGCGGTAGTATTATTTTCATTGTTATGGAGCGCTCCCAGGTATGAAAATTCGTTCACTGAGTCGATGACGTCGTTTTCTATAAGAAGTAGTCGTAGGATTTGTGGTTGAGTGCTTATTTTTATATGCGTACTTGGTTTTGTTGGTGTTTATTATTAAACCCATTTTTGTAGCTGATTTTTTTAATGCTACATACGCCTCTCGTACAGGGTTTCCCTTCTTCCAACAATATTGATATCATCAGCATAGGCCATAATTTGCACTGATTTATTATATATCGGATATAAGTACGGATTAAAGATATGGGCCCTTGTGGACTGCACTACTTCTTTTATTGTAAACATGAAAATTTATTTGGATAAGTTTTTGAATTGCCAATAAGAAAACAAAAATTTTTTTAAATCTATTAATTTCTAGGAAAGTAAGGTCCTAAGACGGAAAAAGCTCAAGGCCAAAGAATTGTCCTAGACTTGATAGACCATTTGGAAGGAGGGTTTGGAATAACAACTGACAATTTTTTTACGAGTTTACAACTTGCGGATAAGTTATAGGAGAAGAATATAACTCTATTTAGAACTCTTTGAAAAAATAAAACGTTAATTCCAAGGGAGCTTCTACCAGCATCATATAAAACAGATTATTCAAGTGTGTTTGCTTTTAGAAAACATCAAACGTTAGTCTTTTATGTTCCAAAATTCCAAAACCAAGAACTGCAGTCATTTTACTGTCAAGTGAGCATGTTGACGACAAAGTGGCTGGTAAAGAACACCCCTATAAACCTGAAATTATTCTACATTACAACAAAATGAAAGGAGCCGTCGATACAACCGATAAGTTAGCTAAAGAATATACGGTACAAAGAAAAACAAACCGTTGGCCGATGGCTATATTCTCTCATATTATTGATGTCGCAGGTATTAATTCCTATTAATTGTGGCTATTAAAATATCCCGATTGGAAAAAGCACAATATGAGTAAGCGTAAAATGTATATTTTGCCACTGGGCAAGGAACTTTTAAAGGAATATGTTTTCAGACGTTCTACAATAAGGACATGAAAAGAATAAAAAACGTCATATGGCAGATGTATTCCGAGGACTTTTGAATATTACTGAACCCAGAGTATAACAAACAAAAAATACAAGGGGGCGGTGCTATGTGTGTTGTAGAGGCAAAGACAGAAAAACTAGTAAAATATGTGTAAAATGTAACAATTTTGTATGTCTAGAACACACAAACTCAGAGAAGGTTTGTATACATTATACAAATAGTATGTAGTTGTTATTTAGTCTGTTAGGGTCAGCAGTATAATGTATTTTGTAATAATATGTATTCTTTACTCTAATAAATGTTCAATACTATAAAAATAATATGTTACTGGTACCTACAGTTTTTTTTTTTTTTCATATAAGCATAGTTCACCAATTTAAGAATGGGGTCCGTTCAGACCCCGGCCCATCTTTTGTGTAATATTTTGAGGCACGCCTGATAAATCTTAATGTAAAAAGTATTTTATTGGGTGGTCAACATCATTTTTTATGTATTTTCCATTTAAAATATAGTTTCCTTATTTTTACCATGAAATGACAGTAATGTCAACTTTGTTATATTTTCAAGAAAGATAATTCAAAATACACAGCAAAAGTTTGTTACACACAATATTTTAATAAATTTACTTTGTAGGTAAAAATTTTAGATATTTCATTACTTTGTTTGGTTTTTTATACCTTTTATGATTTTGTAGATACTTTTACTAATTTGCACTAAAAAAAAAACATTACAATTTAAGCTTTTCTTATTTTTGTTGACTAAGTACAAAAAATTGAGAATTTTTAAAACTTATATTTTTGATAAGTAATTACCTAAATAAAAAGAAACAGTTTAATTTCTTAAACTATATTAACACTATACAAACTGATCTTGTAAATAATAATTGCTAAGGCTAGTTTTGTACAAAGGAATTGCTCTGAGTGTTTGAGAATTGGCGTCATTGACATGTACAGCAACATAATCTCCTGCACGAAGTTCTGTCAATGTTTCACTCTCTGTAGAAGGAACTGGTGTCACTGGTAATATAACCCTAATATTGTTATCATTTCTTCCTTGGAAAAACTTGTTAGATCGCTTGCTGTATCCTTCTATCAAAACAAGATGAGTTTTTCCTATTTGAGATTGATTTAAATGGAGAGCAGTTTGACGAAAAACTTCTATCATTCTTTGCAACCTTAAAAAATGGTTCAAAAAGGTTATTATAATAATATAAATATAGTTAATAATCAGACACTATAAATTTTTATCAACCCATTCCACACTTGTCATTACAAAATGACATATTCCTACCAACCACAAAAAAAGGGAAACCTTTATACCTGCTATATTTAATTTCATCCCCAATATCATCCTGAAATCTCCTATGTGCAGTAGTTTTCTCCCTCATGCTGTAAGGGAACAAAAATGCTGTATTATACTTAATTTCATTCATAAGTGAGATAGTTTCATCGAATTCTTCATCAGTTTCTCCACAAAAGCCACATATAAAATCTGAGCTTAAAGCAACATCCGGTATGAATTTTCGAATATGTTTAATTAAGTCTATATATGCTTCCCTTGTATACCCCCTGCGCATTCTTTCCAACACAGCAGAACTACCAGATTGGGCAGGCATGTGTAAATTTTTACAGATATTGTGATGTGACTGGATCATCTAAAAGATATTGTCACTAAATAGACATAATAATACATAAATAATTGTAATACTTACATCTATGACATCATCCGAAAAGTCTTTTGGGTGAGGTGAAGTGAATCTAACTCTCATTTCTGGATTAACTTTAGCAACTTCCTTAAGAAGATCTGCAAATCTTAAACCTCCCATCTTTGGTCTATATACAGTTTTGAAGCCAGTAGCCAAACTAGTAACATTATCTATTTTGTTGTCGATTGAAGTATCTCTATAGCTATTTACATTTTGACCCAACAAAGTCACTTCTTTTACCCCTTGATTAGATAAATGTTCTATTTCACGTATAATAGATGAAATAGGTCGTGATCTCTCTCTTCCTCTAGTAAAAGGCACTATACAATATGTACACATATTATCACAACCTCTCATGATAGAAACAAAAGCAGATATAGAGTTTTCATTTAATCTGACAGGTGTAATATCTGCGTAAGTTTCTTCTAATGACAAAAGAACATTTACAGATTTTTGATTGTTGTCTGTTAAAGTCAGTAACCTTGGAAGGTGTCTATAACTGTCAGGACCTGCCACCAAATCCACCAAAGATTCTTTCTCCAGCACCTAAAAGTATTATCATAGGTATAAAATAGTAGTAGTTTATGAAATATTTGATTGGGACTACAAAAATTTAAATTATTTTATGCTTTGGCTTCCAAATCAGAAGTGGTATTCAAAATATAATATAGTCTCTAAATTTATATTAACAAGGAATCAGGCTCCCATCAGTTGGTTTAAATACCATTACTTATAATAAAAAATCAAATACTGACCTTTTCTTTAAGTCTTTCTGCCATACATCCTAAAATACCAACTTTCAGACTGGGCCGATCTTTTTTCCTGGTACTTTTTATACCCCTATAATACCTAAGTCTTCCCCAAATCTTTTCCTCTGCGCTATCTCTAATAGCACACGTCATAATAAGAATAACATCGGCATCAACAATATTCAGGGTCCGTTCAAAATTACTTTGCAGTATTGCCCAAACTATTTCAACATCGTTAACGTTCATTTGGCATCCATATATATCGAAATAAACCTTTCTTTTTTGTTGTGGTACATTCTGAACGTATGGTACTATCTCCTCTGATAATGTCGGCGCTGTACTCGGCTTCAGTTGGCCGTTTTGTAGAAAATATGTAAAGTTCGGGCCTTTGGTTAATTTTTTTGTAAATGATTGATTTGTAGAATTAGAATGTAGGTCATCTGCTTTTTGTACGCTACATCGTCTTATTAGGAGTAATTGATTTGTATTTCTTAAACTATATCTGTAAATATTTGTTATTTTATTAGTAAATTGCATTATTTTTTGTAGTAAATTTTAGGTTATATTTATATAATTTTCTTAATATAACCTATAAAGTTCAGAACAGAAGAGATAGGAGACAGCCTTCTTAGTAACGTAAGTCCCATAGTAAGATATGAAAGAGTTGCGCTAGCGCTAAATGCGGACGGGCCGAAACTAATTCATTTATTTTTTCGATTTGGAATACTATACCATTTTGGTATTGTACCTTCTTCCCTTTTAGCAATGTTCATTATATAAAAATTAATATATACTGTTTTTATCTCCTACTTTTTAAAATTTGGAATACAATGTTTTGATAAAGCCATTTGCAAAGGCGTAGATTACAATGTTGCCACTAACTTATTTTTCGGTGAATACTTAAAATTCTTTAGAAAATAGTTATTGTAAATGCAAGTTGTGATTTTAGTAGAATTAGCAGAATAGTAGAAATGCAAAACTATGGTAACAGCACTGACATCAATGTCATCCGCCTCTTGCTATGTCATATATCTAAACATGACTAGTAGCGCCGTCGCCATTACGAACGGTTGGACCCGTGCAATTCATTCCCCCACTTTTCCTATTTTACTTACACTACTATTTGTGGTATATACTGTTTTCTATTTTTAAATTCTTCTTTTTTATAGAATCTTAGTGTTTTTCAAATAATAGAGGTAAAATATTTTAGGAAAACAAGATTTAAATCAGATTTTATTGCTTTATTGTAATGTTTTCAAAATTTGATTGACAAAGTATAAAATTGTAGAAAATATAACAAATGACTAAAAGAGTTACATGATATGATGGTCCTGTTGTATTAGACTTCTTCATTATATTTTTTCATGATTTTTAGTATATTTTATTGAATTAAGTTACTTTGCGCATTTTCGTTTTTATTTTTTATAACTTAGTTTAAACAGGAACAACGATAATTCAAAAATGCTTTTATTATTAAATGTTAGACATCAGTTATGGATCATTAATTATTAACATTAAATATTATTGCGTTAGTATGGCGGATTCGGCATTTGGTTACTGTACCAATCAACTAAACTGCAATCTGTCCAAATATATTTTCCCTTAAGATCGGTGTCTAATGCGGCATATAAGGAACTTTTTGCTCCCTCTTTGGTGGTTAAAATACCATGATGTTCAGTCATATCAGTTTTCACAAATCCTGGATAAACTGCATTGATGGAAATATTACGATTTGGCTGTTTTTCGTCAAACGCTCTCTGTTGGATGAAGGTCAGTGCGGATACGGCCACTTTTGAAACAGCATAAGTCGATCCTCCCCAGCCGTCTTCTCTGTGTGTTTCGATTTCAACAGCTCTAGAAACAAAATAGGATATGATAGATTACATGAAGTTGCATTAAAAGTTCATTTTCAAGACAAGTTTAACAAAAACACGGCGAAGCCGGTGTCAGCGGATATATTCGTAGATATTGCCGCATTAGTCCAAAATTCAGGCATGTCTGCGTTCCCTGAAAATAGCTATTTTAAATGCAAATAATATGGTATTTAAAATATTTTTGATCAGATAAAAGGCATATATCGAGCACAGTTTAATTAAATCTTGCCCAAGTACTTTCGATCCCTAGATCATCTTCAGGGGCATTTCGTCAATTGTGGCCTATCCGGCAAGAACAAGATGTCATAAACATATAAATGTACATTACACTACACTACAAATGGACAAACAAACACTTTAAAATAATTTAAGGAAGGCTACATTACTTGAAGAAGCCGGAGAGTTTCTGTCTCCGGCTTCTTCAAGTAATGTAGCCTTCCTTAAATTATTTTAAAGTGTTTGTTTGTCCATTTGTAGTGTAGTGTAATGTACATTTATATGTTTATGACATCTTGTTCTTGCCGGATAGGCCACAATTGACGAAATGCCCCTGAAGATGATCTAGGGATCGAAAGTACTTGGGCAAGATTTAATTAAACTGTGCTCGATATATGCCTTTTATCTGATCAAAGTTCATTTATTCGAGCATTCAACCTTATATTTATTTAAAATATTGTTGTTACTCAGTTTCTAACTTAAGTGCGTTTTTGCCCACCAATACTAATATTAAAGAAAACATCGAGTGCTGACGTTGATTCTGTTGTGACCGAGAAGCAGAAAACAAATAGGCTCTAAATTAGCGTTTGGCACTTTATTATTAAATTTTAAAATACAAAACTGACTAACCTCCAATTCTACATCTATCTATTGGCGACAACCATTCCTTCTATTTCTGTCATATTTCTTAAAGCTAAGTTTACACGAAATTCTTCTTAAGATACTACAGATTCTAAGTAGTAATTATTAGATATAAGTAATACTTACTTGAGAAACTTCTCAATTAATTTATGGAGCTCTGGTATTGTTAAATCTTTTCTGGAAAATTCTTTTCTGAGATTCTCTGATGGAATTTTAGACAAATGCCCCTCGCAACTGGAGACGTTTACGACTTTTGCATTGTCCCTTAATAAAGGAAACAAAGCCTCGCAAACTCGGACAGTTCCAAAATAATTGGTTTCTATAGTTTGTAAACTTTGCTCAAACGTAGGATTTGGTGCTGCTGACTAAAATTAAAAAAAGCTATTCTACCAAAACTTACATACAACTACGGAGTTTTCAAGCGTTCAGTAGCTAGTTTGCTTGTATAAATGATGTACACGTAAAGATAATGTACATATACTTACCCAAAAGCAGATTGCTGCATTATTAATGAGTAAATCTAAACCTCCATGTTCTTTTTTAATAAAATCCCTAAATTCATCCACACTGGTTTGGTCATCGATGTCTAGCTGATGAAACACTGCTTTCAGGTTTTCTTTCTCCAACTTTGCCACAGCTGATTTACCTCTTGTTACATCTCGAGCTGTCAGGTAAACAATGCCATCAAATCTTTCACATAGACCTTTGATAGTAGCATATCCAATGCCTTTATTCCCACCAGTTAACTAAGAATTGCAATATTTATTAAAACTTAAAAAATTTAAAGGAATCAACAGCCAAATCTATTTCTACTTCTCAAATTGTAAATTTGGCAATTGCGGAGGTAGATATTTTGGTGGGAACCTAGTAGAAACCAAAGAAAACAATAGTACAATGTATTTGTTACGTTACATTTCTTTTGATTTCCAACTCTCCAATCTGATCACTACTGTATGTGGATTGGCTACCTAAAAAGGCTCTATGCAAAGGAAGAACAAACGACGCTAGAACTGGAAACACCAGAAATTACCACAAATGAAGAACTTAATATAAATGTACAGGAAGTTCGGAAAATACTTGAAAAGCTGAAGAACAGAAAAGCAGCAGGTAAAGACGGGATATCAAGTGAATTAATGAAATATTGTGGAGCAGCAATGATGGAACAATTAACAACATTAATAAAATTATAAAACACAATAAAATACCGGAAGAATGGAGAACGGGAGAACTAATTCTACTATTCAAAAACGAAGATAAAAAACAGTCAGAAAACTACAGATCTATAAACTTATTAAATACTACCCTAAAACCTACAACTAAAATTTTACAAGTAATAATAAATCAGACGATAAGTTTAGTAGATGAACAACAGGGTTTTCGTAGTGGAAGATCGTGTACAGATGCAATATTCGTTATAAAGCAAATTACTGAAAAATCACTAGCGTATAATAGACCAGCATTTCTGTGTCTGATTGACCTAAAGAAAGCGTTTGACAGAGTAAGACTTAGAGATGTAATTCATCTTTTGTATAATAGAGAAGTTTCCCTAAATATTATAAAACCTAACGAAAACATCTACCAAAACAGCAAAATGAAAGTCAGAATAGATGGACAACTTACAGAACCTATAGAAATAGGCAGCGGAATAAGACAAGCCCCATGCTCTTTAATTTAATCATGGATGAAATCATCAAAAGCGTTAACAAAGGAAGAGGATACAGAATGGGAAACAAAGAAATAAAAATACTCTGTCACACAGATGACGCAATATTGATAGTCTAAGATGAAGACAGTCTGCAAAGACTGGTCCACAGATTTAACATAAGAGCAAAAGAATTTAATATGACAATCTCATCTCAGAAAACTAAAACAATAGTAGTTAGCAAAGACTCAACTAGATGTAAAATAGGAATTGATGGCATCAATATTGAAAAAGTAATGGAAATAAAATACCTGGGAGTTACACTATCTAGCTATGGAGACCTGGACAAAGAAGTGAGAGATCAAGTACAAAAAGCAAATAGACTGGCAGGATGCATTAATAACACTATATGGCGAAACAGTCACATTAAAACTGAGATGAAGTCAAGAATTTATAAAGCCAGTGTAAGACTAATAATGATATATGCTTCAGAAACAAGACCCGACACAGCCACAAGCAAAAGTTACTGGAAACGACAGAGATGAGAGTACTGAGAAAAATTACAGGAAATACGCTGAGAGATCGAAGGAAAAAGGATTAATACCTGCCAGAGGTATTAATCCGCCAATGAACAAGCAGAATTTCTTATAAAGAGGAAAAAGGAGAAAAGATGTCGGCCGAAGAGGTTTGTGTTCAACTAAAGCATTTTGAAATATATAATTTGTATTGTATTTGTATATGATATGTTTGTATGTGTCTGTCCATTGTATATTTTTCAAATCATTACTACTACTAAATTTATTTTTAAAGACACTTACCACAGCTACTTTTTGTGGACTCATCTTGTAATTGTGATTAAATAATTGCCTAATTGATGAAAAAATATGGATGTTTGATGATGGTACTTTATAAAAAATCTTATCTAGGTTAACAGGAAGATAAAAAATTAAAAATTTATATTCAAAATGATAACCAAATTATAAAGATAAGTATACTATTTTATATAAAAAATTACATAATTTAATAAATACGTACATGGTAAAAAAATATATAGATACATTTTTTTGTTTAATATCATGGTATAATAGATGACCAGTTAACTGATAAAATTGCAATAGAACGTGGAGTACGACAGGGCTGTATTTTGTCTCCATTGTTGTTCAATATTTATTCTGAATGGGTATTTAAGGAAGCTTTAGACGGTTGTGCGAAAGGAATAATAATAAACGGTGAATGGTTGAATAACATTAGATATGCAGATGACACTATAGCTTTTGCCGATAATCTGAATGACTTACAGATATTAATAAATCGCATAACAGAAGTCAGCAACAGATACGGATTAGCTCTTAACATAAAGAAAACCAAATTTATGACAATTAGTAAAAAATCAATACTAAACGCTCAACTTACAATCAACCAACAGAATATCGAAAGAGGTGGGACCACTCAACAGAAATTAAACAGCGAATAATAAAAGCAAAAGCAGCATTCACATATATTGAACTGCTACATATTCACAGTTCTGCTCTACAGAATCGAAGCGTGGACACTGACTGTTGCATCTATGAATCGGCTCAAAGCTTTCGAAATGTGGTGTTATAGGCGCATCTTACGTATATCCTGGGTTGACAGAGTTACTAATGTGGAGGTCCTGCGTAGAATGGAGAAAGAATGTGAAATTCTCATGACCGTCAAAACTAAAAAGTTGGAATATCTAGGACATGTAATGAGAAATAAAGAACGTTACGGCCTTCTCCAGCTGATTCTCCAAGGGAAGCTAAATGGTAAGAGAGGACCGGGAAGAAGACGCATTTCCTGGCTTCAAAATTTACGAAAGTGGTATAACACGACTACCACTGAACTGTTCCGCGCTGCAATAAACAAAGTAAAGATAGCCGTGATGATCGCCAACATCCGGAACGGATAGGCACTTTAAGAAGAAGAATAGATGACAATCATCAATTACATATAACAAATATATGGATCAGACCAGAAGCCAACGTATAATAGGACTATTTATCTTGTCGAAAACAATTAGAATTATTTCAAACAGAATATTAAAAACAGAATTTTATTCAAACATTAACAAAAGAAGATTAACCGAAGAAAACGATATATATTTCTAGAAAGTCTGACAGATGTGATATGCAGGCGCTGTATTTTTACTTGTACAAGTATTGGGCCTTTCAGAAGTCCGATGGCCAAAGTCTGGAAACTACACCAAGGATAATAATACTATTTTCTACTCAGGCAAAAGCACTGGAGAACACAGCCATGGTGTTGGTATTATTATCAACAATAACTTAAAAGAGTTTGTGACAAATTTCATTCCCTTTAACGAACGTATGATGCTACTTCAGCTGAAAGCCAAACCTCTAAACATAAATCTAATCCAAGTGTATGCTCCAACATCTGATAGCAATGATGCTGAGGTCGAAAAATTCTACGCGGACTTAGAACTGTTAACAAAAAACATAAAGAAGCAGGAGGTAAAAATAATTATGGGCGACTTTAATGCTAAAATCGGTCGAGGAAAAACTGGAAATATAGTAGGAAATTTTGGGTTAGGTAAAAGAAACGAAAGAGGAGACAGACTAGTCCAGTACTGCCAGGAGAAAGAATTAGTCATAACAAATACATACTACAACCTACCCCTACGAAGATTATACACGTGGACTTCTCCAAAAGATAACACCAACAATATAATCAGAAACCAAATAGATTTTATAACGATTAACAAAAGGTTTCGTAATGGAGTACAAAGTGCAAAAACCTATCCAAGCGCAGATGCAGATACGGATCATAATCTATTACTAGCAAACGTCAACATTAAACTCAGGAAACCGGAGAAAAAAGTTAAAACCACCAAAATTAACATCAAAAACCTAAAAGACGACAACTGCCAACAGCAACTAAACGCAGAGATAAATAAATTAACTGAAGGAAGCGTTGAATGGGCAGATATGAAAAAAGCCATACTAAAAGCGGGAAAGGAGGTCCTAGGCGAAGAAGAGAAAATAACTAAAAAAGACTGGATGACACCGGAAATAGTTGAGCTAATAACTGAAAAAAGAAAATACAAAAATAAAGATGAAAATAAATATAAAACCATCAAGAATAAAATCAAATATGAAATCAAAAAGGCTAAGGAGGAATGGATGAACAAAGAATGCCAGGAATTGGAAGAACTCAGCAACAAACATGACACCTCAAACTTACATAAAAAAATGAAAGAACTTACAGGCAACACCAGACAAAGAAGAACACTCATAACAAGAGATAATAATGGAGAAATACTTACTGAAGAGAGCAAAATAAAGGAAGTATGGGAACAATATATAATCCATCTTTTCCATGACGAGAGAGAAAATGAACAAGATATAGGTGAAGAAAAACAATACCTACAAATTTTACCCTCAGAAGTAAAGAATGCCCTACAGAATGCAAAACAAGGAAAAGCACCGGGTCCTGATCAAATTCCAGTTGAACTGTTAAAAGCCTTAGATGACGGTAATATAAAGAGACTCACCCGAATTCTCAACCACATATATGTAGAGGGCAACATCCCGGAAGAATGGC